>NW_024040041.1:20991431-21591431 GCF_014851395.1 Micropterus salmoides
GATACTGTCACATTGAGGTAAACATTGCGGTTGGTGCAGAAGTGAGGAAACAGCGCCATCTAGCGTCGAGACGAGCTGATACTGAACATAGGTTTGGTTGGATCGGTGGGACTTCAAGTGGATTTACTTATTCTGTCTCATGTATCCCTCTAGATCTACTTGTAAAATGCTGCTCATCCTGCTTGGAGTGCTCGTCTTGCACCTAATCATTCTCATTCTTCTCATTGTGTCGACGGCAGCCAGTGTAAGTTGTCCTGCTACACTTGCTACTCTACTTTTTGCAAACCTTTGTATTGATGCTTGTATGTTGTTCCTCAAATGTAAGTCGCTTTGGATGAAAGCGTCTGCCAAATGAGTAGCTGCAAATGTAAATATTGTGAAAAATGCAGAATGGAACACGGACATCATGTGAATAAGCTGATTTATTGTATGATTTTTAACTATTACTAGGTTTGGTGTCCTGGGCTCAGACTGTGCATTGCAGTGCATTTAAATTGTTCTGTATTGTTGTGTTTACCAGGCATGGTCTGTAGATGGGAAAAGCAGCTACGATCTATGGTACCATTGCAAAACAGATAATGGAGGCTACAACTGCTCACCCACCAGCAGTAACGGTTTGTCAGCATTCCTAAAGAACCAACTAAAATTATGTATTGTGCCTTCATCCTCTTTGGCATGGAAAGTAATAAATGTGTTTATAATGTACGCTCTTCATCATTTCTGTCTGTCTTTTCTAGACTGGATCCAGGCAGTCCAAGCCCTCATGATCCTCTCTGTGCTCTTCTGCTTCTTCTCCCTCATTGCGTTTGTGTTTCAGCTGTTCAAACTGGTCAAGGGCGGACGCTTCTTCTTCACTGCCATCTTCCAGATCTTGGCAAGTGAGTATGACCTCATCACACGGCGACGGGTCACACCCTAAGCAGATGCGGGTGTGGTTGTGAGATCATCATTCTTTCAGATTCTCCTCACCCCTCCTCTTGTCTTTCCTAGGTGTGTTTGTGATGTGCGGGGCCATCATCTACACTGTGATGCGTGATGATACATCCACCCCAAATTACGGCTACGCCTATGTGCTGGCCTGG
This sequence comes from Micropterus salmoides, assembly GCF_014851395.1. Lineage (NCBI taxonomy): Eukaryota > Metazoa > Chordata > Actinopteri > Centrarchiformes > Centrarchidae > Micropterus > Micropterus salmoides. Next base: position 20,992,514 of record NW_024040041.1, read on the forward strand.
GTGGCTTTCCCTCTCTGTCTCATCAGCGGCCTCATTTATATTGTCCTGAGGAAGAAAGAATGAGAGAAGGAGCAGAGAAGAAAAGTGGAGGGGTAGATAGGATACTCCTTATAACAACATCGCACTGTGCCTACTGCCCACAGACCATAGACTGACATCCCAACAATACAACTAAAGCGCGTGTGTCACTAATAATTGTAAACACAAAATGGAGACATTTATCACTGCTGGGGATCTCTCTCTCTTTTTTGCTGTATTTCAGTATTCATTATGTTCCCATCACATGCTGAAAAATCATCACACGTGTTTTCTGTTTGTCAATTTCACCAAAGGCCTCTATAGATGTTTCCTGTGGTGACAGAGTGTCTTCAAAGTGTGTTTAGAAATGTTTTGGTGACATATTGACTATTGTTGCACGCTGGCACCCAACTTCCACAAATCCATCGTGTGTGATAACAAAGATGAGTAACCCTTCAGTACAAAGATGTACATAGTGTCTGTGGTTTTTAGACATATTTATAACATTTTTACATACATTTTGTACATAGTGTTGTCAAGTTAACATTGTCATGCTAATTAACGTGATAGAGTTTGTGTCTCTCACAAATCATGCAGCTGTGCCAAAGAAATGTCACTTCAACTGCCAGAATATCAATCTTTTTTGAAATATGTCTCTCTTTTTTTGAGTGTCAAATGCTTTAAAGCCTGTTGCCTTACGTAGGATATCTGTGTACTTCTTGAAGGAAATGAGGAAATCCTCACTAATAAAAAATAAGAACAGTCAGAAGTGTTAGTAAACTCATGAAGTTATTTCTGAATTATCGTTGTACTTGATATGCCAATACTTGGCATATCATATCGGTGGATATTTTTCATTTTGTCTTCTAGTTTTGAAAAATGGTGCTTTTGTATCTACTATTCTTGAAATGTATACTTTGTGTTGCAAGTGTGCCATGTCCTGTGATTAATATGCTTTGTACAAACACAAGTTTGCATTTTTTGTCAGTATTCTTCTAAATAAACCTTCTGAAATGAACCTGTTCTTAATTCTACTTATTTCTACTTGTTGGAAAGTCAAGCTGTATGTGTAATTCACAGAATTTTGTTGAATGAACCATGTGCATGTATACTATGAGTGTACATATAGTGCTCACACCACACAGTGACATTTTTACCTGATTTTTCTTGTTCAGTGGTCTTGCTCTAAACTTATACTAGCTGATATAGTAACTGTTGTATGCTGGGACTGACAGATGACAAAAAGTGTTGACTGACCTTGGCTCGTTATAGTAGCTTAATTGTGCCATTTGGTGGAGCTGTGACACAAACCACACCCACAAGTGAAATACGGGTGTTGGTGAAATATCTGATATCTGCAAATATTATCAGTCATATTTTGACAAAACAAATGTATACAGTTTAAATACAAAATGATTTAAAAAAGCAAGTACATCTAATCTTTTAAAAAGTTACTATTTTGTACACAGTGACTTCTAATTGAATCATTTCTCAGCAAAACTGCGGAACAGATAGCTTTTCATGAATCTTTGTTCATACTGTGATGGTTTCCCCAGCAGCCAGACTGTAAACAGACAAACTTATAAATATAAACAAAAACAAAACAAACAAATAGCACTACCTGGCTGTTTGCTCATCAACTTGGCACCATGTACAGACAGCATAAATGAAAGAAAATATGAATATTATTGAGGAAAAATGCCTCAACAGCATATATGCGATAGAAAGTAAATAAAAATGTAAAAATCAGACATATTTAGCTGCTACACAGTAACGTGACGCTTCTCAACAAGTTTCCCTGACAGATTCTCCCCGCCACCCTACATTTATTAGATGTTGAATGTGTTGTATTACAGCAAGGACCACCATAAGATTTTTTTTTTTTTTTTCCATATTAGAATCAAATTATGCTTAAAGTACCTAAAGTAAAACCACTCATCATGCAAATGACCAATTTTAGAATAATATGTATTACATACCACTGGATCACAATTAGTGATGCATCAATGTGTTCATCACTAATGTTGCTAATGGTGAAGGTGGGACTTCTTTATACGCTGCAGGGTAGCTTAATACTAATATCATTTATGATATAATAATCATTATTATATTATATTGTTATATTTTATAATGATAATCTCAATCAAAGGACAAAGCAAAATAACTTAAGATGTAAAATGAAGGTAGTTGACTAAAAAGTATAATATTTACCTCCAAAATGTAGTGGAGTAGAAGTATAAAGTAGCATAAAAATGGAGTATGGTATTTGAGTAAATGTACTTCCACCACATTCCTACACTGGTGTTATTCAAGAAGTTTATGTGGCAAACACTTGGCAGGAGATTTCTTATCCTTTAAATTGTGTTTTAACCCATATAAAGCAGCTAAGCATTCAGCAAGTGAATGCACATAGGATGATGAAAATACATTGTAGATCCCATTGCTTATAATTCCACTAGGTGGTGACTGCAACACACTTTTCTTGCCATATGTTTTCTTTTTTGAAGTTTTTCAATTTTGTAAAAATAATCCAAAGTATCTCAAACTAAAATGTAATGATGGTGAAGAAGAAGAAAAAGAAGAAGTTTCCCTCTCTATTTGCCATTTAAAACGTACAATACTGGGTAACATGACACTAATCTTCCCCCGTGCTCCCTGTCAGAAGTTGGCACCACAGTGGATTATTGAAATAGGATTCTGCCTTTGATCAAAAGCAGTTTATAGATGTCTGATACTTAACATCAGAATCAAAGTTTATGACTGCCAGCTCAAAAAATGTGCAAAACTACAGTGTGCACATGATGTTTAACTACAAAACAATTGCAAATATTTTCTGACAGCCATTTTATCTCAATTAAGCATGCTCAATCTGTGCTGTGTGGTGGTTTTTCTAGCAACGGGAGAAGTGATGGCTTCACTTCTGAGGAAGGGAGATTTGAACAAATATTGCTCTTCAGAGGCTCTTGGCTAGATCTAATAGAATAAACAAGTTAGAACAGTTTAAATAGTATACTAATAAATAAGGTGATCACACTTATTCAATTATTCAATTACTTTATAGTACTTGTAAATATGTATTATGTCTATTTATATTCTGTATCATATTCATCACACCCATAGCAATGTATTCAGATGTGAAAGTGCACACATTTTTCTTTCCTTCATTTTTTTTTTTACAATCATTGATACATGATGATCAGGTGATGGTAAAAATGATTGTTGTTGTACTGTAATATTGGTGCTCCTTAAAGTTTCATGTCAGTTTCATGTTACTTCTCCATGAGTCATTTTCACAGATAACACCAGCAGCCATGATAGATAAACACCAAGCTTATTTTAGCTGCCTACCAGACGCTGAGGTGCAATTACCATTAGTTCACATGCTGCCCATCTGTGCACACACTTGTACGCACACGTGGAAGCCTGCAGTACATTATGCAGGAAAACAGAATTCAACACACACACACACATGCAGACAGTCGAAAATATCCTCCGGTTTGTTGGTTGAAAGAACTCCCCTTAACTTCATCAGTCCTGACACAAAAGAGAGGCCAGTTGATGCAGCTCTGGTAAAGGTCCCGGAGCATACAGATAACATATTGGGGATGTCAAGAAAACTCCGGAGGCCTATAATGGCCTCACAGCTCCATTTCAAACGTGGTTAACCTTAAGGGTTATTTATCACTGGGAGGGTCATTGGGGCACTTAGTATTTACTGCAGGACATGGAGAATGGGGGAGAGGGGATTGAGAGGAAGCCACTCTCATCCCCATCCACTGGGTACTATGGTGAATGTGTATATATATCAACACTGTTTAACTACTTGATAAAGACCAGGATATTTCACTGACATGTCTGACTTTCCTTAGCGTTAAACTGTTGTGAAACAACAGCTAGGGAAATTTACATGTAGGCAGCCAAGAGCTTTATTGGTATCCCAGGAACACATGAGGATAATTTCCATAAGTCTACGGTTGGGAAGTTCTCTGGTGAGGCAGTAATGGTCGTGAAACAGCACATACAATGGGCTGCAGCCAGCTGATGGGTCCCTGAATGGGACAAGTGAGGACTTCAGAGGAAGCTGCAGCCCTCTTCTCTTCTTTCTTTTTAGATTTGTTGCCTTTTTATTCAGGGTGTCTGTCGCCCGGAACAAACCCTGGAGCCTTCAGATGTAGCTAAACGATAGAGAAAATGGGCAAGCCCAGTTTATTTAAAGCTGATTTCATCACGCCCATAAATCTCTGAGAAATCAAAGCCCATTTTATGCCCGCCCCTCTCCTCTCCCTTTGTCTTGCTAATACACATTAGAGTCCGGCTGGCTGCCCACTTTGACGGCAGCCCGGACAGGATCTGGGCAAAGTTGCAAATGTGGAACCTTGAGGCACCTTTGACCCATGACCCCTGTGGTTAAATCTTGCCACTAGCATCCGCCTTAGACCCCCGCCATGCAGAGGAATGCCTCAGTTCCATTTCCTGCCCAAAACTCACAGGGAAACATGAAGATATATCTTGGAACAAGGTGACAAGGTGATGAGAGCAAAGAATTGTTGTTTTTCCTCTTCAAATGAAAATTCTGATTCTTCGAATATATATATATATAAATATAAATATATATGTATATATACACACACACACACACACACACACACACATAACTAACATACAGAACATTCATACAGAACATAAATGTATCTGAACCACCCGTCCTTCAAGTTCTTTATAGCGTGGGCACATATGTGAAACATTTTCCTACCGCAGTCAGCTGTCAGGAGCGATAAAAGTATTGAGTGCAAAAACTTCAACACTGCATGTGCACTTGAAAGGGAAAAGAATATATTTTCAGTGGTTTTAGATTAAAGTTTTAAAAACAGAGCCACAATGCGTATCCACTCATCCCAAGTGACCCTGAATAATATTTGATTCAAAACATTGCTCCCGTAACTTGAAACTTAATTAAAACAGTGTGTTGTTAATAATTTAGTGCCAGCAGCAAGATTTAACCAGTCATAATCATTGAGTAAGAGGAGAGGTGGTTGCATGGAAGAAAGAAAGGAGAAAAAAATTCAATAATTCACTGCTATTTTTACACACATTAAGTCTAGTTCCATAAATATCAGGGAGAGATTTGAGAAGCAGTGCATTTTGGCGCTTCTTTATGGTGTTTCCCATATTCCTGTCTGTTCTTGTGTCGTGTCATACACCTCATATGCATACTCAAGACACACTCAAAAGCTGTGTGGCCACTAGCCAGCAACAAAGACCTTCTAATCCCACACTGGTGGCTAACAAGGGTTGCTATACTGGTGTGACGAGGCTACCGAGGCAAACATTTCTCCTTTAATTATACAACAGTGAGTAGGAGAGTGTCTTGCCGCTCTCTGGTGTTTCAGGCCTGAGCAGAGCTTCTCCAAATTAGAGAGCAGTGTGACAGTGCCGAGATGCTTCATTGTGGGGAAACATGGAGCAGCGGTTACATGGAGCAGCCCATTTATGGGCTTCAAATAAACTTCCCACATTTGAGCTGAAGATGAAAATATGCAGATAATTTGAGAGAGCTAGTGAGAGCTTGCACACACTGGCACACAAAGTTGCACAAAAATGATCTGAAAACATACAATTGGAAAGCAAAGGAGATTATCTTCTCTTTACACATAAATTAAGGGGTGCAATCACCCCAAAATGAAGATGTGGAATAAATGTATTTGATCATAAACGTGTTAATGAAAATGTATATTTGCTATGACAGAAGTCTCTTATTAAGGCCCAGGAGGCAGATTGTAGAGTCAGAAGTTGACAGTACAGAAAGAAATCCATCTCCGAACTCAGAACCTATTCTGGCACAGTCAGTTCACAGTATAATCCAGAGTCCAAACTATGGCATCTTGTGAATATTTACATTTATTTTCCTTGTTGTGTTTACTACAGTCTATTGTGTTTTTTTAACCATAATTCGATTTCTCAGTAGTGTAGAACACATCTGAAATAGATACATAGACACATAGATACATGCATATATAATATGAATATTACAGCCACTCATCTGTCAGTGGGCTAAATAGGCCCGAGGGGCGGATGTGATATCTGCTGGCAGATCAAATGAAGGATGACGGTCGTGGCCTAAATGAGGGGTCAATCTGAAGTAGCTATGTTATTTCAACCTCATTGACCCTGGCCAGTGGCCCCAGATGGGGAGTCAAGATCAGCCGAGCTATATGTGTATGCGGAGTGGGTGTCTTTGTTTGTCTTCCCAGCCTTGAAATCCTTCTCTGGTGACTGATGATCAGAGTCCTGGTGGCTGCTGAACTCTGGAATAAGGAAAGCTAGAATTACACCTTTAGCAAACACTGCACTGCCCAAAGTTCAGAAAAAGGTGGATGAGACTGTTGCTTACACCAGCTAAATGTTTCACATGCTTCAGAAGATGCCAGTTCCCAGACGCTATCTGCTCAAACAGATAGCCAGAGTCTTTGCCGGGATAACTTTCTTATCTATCTGAGTCTGTGGCCATTCTGGTGGGCTGATTCGTCAGCAACAAAACCTCATGGATTGCCTGCATCCTCTGATTGGATGGGACAGCCTGTTTCATCCTTCTTCCTCTCCATCTCCAAATCGCTACAAGCTAGGTTAGATTTACACCAGCTCATCCTCATTTGTCATCAATTGAAAGGCCCAAATAGCTGGCTGAGAGAGAGCCCCAAGGATTTATAGGAGTTTGTTGTAAAAAACAAAAAAACAAAAGCAGGTCTGCTGTTGCTATGTTACAGCTGTAATTGTTAATGGCCAGGTCCACTTATGGCATTTAGGACCACCCCACGAGCTACATGCTTTGTTATTGTCTGTTTCCACCGCTTCTGTGTGTTTTAATCTGCTCTTAAAATGACTGGCATAGACTCTGATGCAATGATTGACTGAGTTTAACAGCTAAAAAGGCATTTTAATGATGTTTAGAAGGTATAATCACTGCATTATTCTCAATTGTACCTAAAGAGCCTTTATTTTGATTTAAAGCACCAAAGCGATTACTTCCTGTCTGCAAATTCAAGTCTAAGATTGTATGACTAAGAATTCCCAATTAGGGAAATTTAAAGAGTGTTGATGTGATAGAGACTGGACAATGTAAATAGCATGAAGGCCAGAAAACCTTTTGAAAGCTTCTGGCATAAACCTGTAAACACTAAGGAACCCCAGCTGTAAGCAGCCAGTCTAAACCTTGTTATCCCATAGTTAACCCTGTCAGTGAGAATGTTCAGATACCTAAACATTAAGACAGAGGGAGAGAAAGAGAAAGACAACGAGAGATATCTGCTCAGAGTGCAGACTCCTAGGTTCAGATCGGGTTAATAGGTTCCCCCTAAACCTCCGTGTAGTGCAAATATTGACAGTGACTCCATTGTCTCATCTAACTACCTGGTCCATGTCTGATCTCTCCCCCTGTCACGTTGCTTAATGAGCCCAAACAGCTGCTCTGTGATCGCTTCACGCAAATCTAGACCAGTCCAGATGCACCCATTGCTAAGACCCATTGCTAATGATTACCCAGACTGCCCACAGCAGAAATGGGAGATGGATGCACATTCTATTAGTTTATCATACATCACTTTAGAACAATCAAACTTAAATGAGAAGCATGTAGCAATATCTCATTAAAACTTTTTAATAGATAATGATGTTATCGTGTCTGGGGAGGAACTTTACTTAATTATCTGAATAATATAATCTAAAATCAAGCACTGTATTATTGGATGCAAGTCCCTTTAAACATTTGAGTAAGTTAACATGGAAAATAAGATCAGGATATTGATATGTGAGACTACTGTGAAACATAATCAGTTTCACTTGTCAAATGACAATTAGAATCTGTTATTGAAGTTATTTAATTACGTAAGTTTATGATCCACCATTTGTTGAGAGCTCCCCAGTAAAATGATTGAAAACACTGATCTGCCCTGGAGAAATGTTCTGCTTCTTTGGGAAACAAACATATTCTGTTATGCAGATTATGTCAAAATAACAGAGACATGCTGGTTAATTTAAATGTTTCTAAGACTCTCTTATTTAGTTCCTCATTGATGGTGTCAGGCTGAGAAAGTACCTCAGGGCTGTGAACACTATAAATGTGTTTTGAATAAGTCTGAACTGGTGAGTGAATTGTGGTTAAGCAAGAAAACACTTAAAATATGCCACTCCCAAAAACAGGCACACCATGTATGCCCTGCACAGCTGGCATCTCCCTCATAACTACCTGATAAATCTCTGGCTACTGGAATATGGTGTATAAATGAATTCTCTACATCTGTTATTTATATAAACACCAACATACAGAGATAGAATGACAAAATGACATGGATGAAATACACGCTATTCTGCAAACAAAATCCATTCCAGCTTCATTGCTCAGTCTTCAAAAATGTAGGACTTCAAAAGGAATTTGCATTCTTTGGATATCTTACTGAGCCTCAAGTGGCAATGGCAAACAATGGTGATCATTAGCCATATCATAAAAGCCATCAACAAATGAGCCAGTTAACCTTTCAACCTGCAGACACGAGGCTCCTGATTGGCCAGGGAAGTCAAGCATGAAGTCTTGTCTCACCTCCATCAAACCAGGATAGCAGAACTCTGTGGACAATTATGTGTCTTTTGTTTTCTGTTTTGTTAAAAACTCGGCATTTAGGACAAGCATATTTGCTTTCATGGAGGTTTAAGTTGCATGGCACAATAGTGAGTAGTGTGGTGGGAAGAAGAGGTAGTTTTGTATTGTCTGATAGTGAAACCATAGACAGACCCCATCTTTTGGAATCCCTTTCTTTCACCCATCAGATGTCTGCAAAGTTGGCTGGCATTTTTTTCTCTTCAGCTAGTAGAAGAAATCGATGGCTGTCAGACTCTTGACCCCTTTTGCTGCATACATTTGAAAGAGACATAAGGAAAAAAATCATAAAAAACTGAGTCTGTCGCTCAGTGCAGATCTATGACTGTGCTGGCAGTATACAGCATTAATATCTTCCATTAACCATTGTTATTTGCACCATGACAATGCATTCATCTATTTGCTGAATAAAAATAAATATATATAATATAGCTCTGGTTACATTCTTTGACAGAAGTAACGAGTGCTGTTACAGCTCCATTGGCACCGGCAGTGTGCGTGTGCATTGCAACGAGACTTTTCCATCTGTGGCTATCAAGGTGACAAGAAGCCTTTTGACAGCTCCAAAGTTCACACCATGTTCGTTCTGTCGAGTTCACCCTCCCTCTGACATATGATGGTGGAGCAAAATCAACAGTAAACTGGTAATAAAAAGCAGGATTCATGGGAGGAAGTTCTTTGGCAGGGGTGAAAAGCAGATTTGTTCCCTGTAAAGCCTGCGGTGGAGCCCAGCGGTCAAGTACTGACTTGATATGGCCTCAAAGCTCTACATCATCCCAGTGAATCACAACAACTGGTAAGTAGCTAATAAGTCATCACGAGTCATGTTACACACTCATGTCAACAGAAGAAATCGTCATACAGGATACACTTGAAAATATAATGTGACGGGAAAATTTGCCACAGCAACGGTTTATGCAGATACACTGAATAATGCACTATATATATGTTTATACAGAGATAGAGAGAACAACACAGTGTAGCTAAACATATTGATGAGTGTATTACTGTCTTTTTCCACTACCACCTTAATCAGAAAGGCCCATTGATTCTCGATGTGTGACTGTAGGACTATGCAAGGCCAGGGCTGTATGTCACACGTTCCTACCTTTGCCCCCTATTTCCCACAGGCGCAACAAGCATCATAAATCTGATCTGGTCATAAAACTCAACATTTAGAGGTAAACACAGTCACTAACTCATTCCTTTGCACACAGACTGGTTAAACCCCTATCTTTATCATCGATATTTTGAATATGAACTTAACATGGACCCATAAAATCTCCCATAAATGTTTGTCATAACTTTCCTATTAAAAACAAGTAGAGTGCACGTGTTAGCTGTACCGTACCCTTATATGTAAACACAAATACACCCAGCCAGTGTGTGTGGCTACAGCTCAGCCAGATGCCTGGACGACAACAGCCTCACGCTAAGCCTGTGAAGGTTCACAGGTCCTATTCGACCGCTGCTGAAGATGAGTGGTGAGTGAAGCTGACCAACCCTGACTGCTGTGGCTCACCAAAGTCTGTTTGATCTTGGTGCTGTCTGCTAAAAACACCGTAAGGCAGGATGTCTGTTGAGGGCAACATGAAGTTACTTCAACAACATAGTGACATATTGCATCAGAAATGTTCTCACCAAGGTTCTCTTCTGTTAGCACACCTGGAAAGTAAATTGTTGCCAATCCTCTCTGAGTTTATCGTATTGATTTTGGAAATGTTTTATCAGTCCAATTGATGTTTAAATTCCTGTTTGATTTTAAATAATATCGCCACAACTTACTATAACCTTCCACTCAAAAATGCTTTTTGTTTCTTGTTACTTCACTTGGATGTTTTACTTTCAATATGCAGAACGATGCAGAGTTTGACAATGGAGTTTAAGTTGTGTACTTACAAGCAGGATTTTGTGACATCACAACCAGTCTGGAGGCCGATCATGGTCCAATATGCAACTAACACAAGTGTGTTGTGGAAACACGAAGACTCCTGTGCACATACACTGAGAATGGACTTCAGTGATGTAGGAGACTTCTTGTGTCCAGTTGTGAAAGCAGCGCTGAAGGGGGGAGCAACAGCAGCAACTCAGTGTGGCAGCCATAAGCACGTGTCAGCAGTTTTGGGGGAGTGGCTTTGGAGGGAGGTCTGAAGACAAAGGGTGAGATTCTTTTGGTTAGGTACTTGCATAATTTTGCTAGTTTTTCAATGTTGCCTACCCCCACTTTAATCCAAAACAAAGAAGGTATCACACAAAAAGAAAAACAAAACAAATCATTGCGTTGTAAGTAAAGGGCCATTAATTCTCAAACGAAATCATTTTAAAATGTGTGTTTGTTGTACACAATCTTGCCATGAAAATGTATTTGCATGAATTCCTAATTCACGGTCCATAAATTATCTGACATGATGTACTATGTGAACTCCAGGCCTTTGCTGAACTTTAACATGTATTTGTGTTAGGCGCTGGAAGACCAGGGCGAGGTCAGTGCGGCCGTGTCAGCTATTATACTGCCTTCAGTTTAAATTAAGAAATTGGTGGTGTGCACTTGCTTCCTGTCTCAAGAAGCTTTTCGAAAGATTAATTGCTGCAGACCAGGCTCTTACAATGTAGGTCAGATATTTAGTTTTATTTTAGTCTGTTCGTTATTTGCAGGAGGAGAGAGAGCAGAGGGAAAGAGAAGAGAGGGAGAGAAAGCCCTTTGAAAGGAGGCAAATGCCTGTGAACCTTCTGAGCTAGCCGTGCTCTCTCTGGGTGGAAGTTGAGTTCTTGATGAGCCAAAAGTGATTTTTCAAAGTTCGTAGGGCATGAAGCCATCTTTAAAGTTGACAGGGGCTTTGATCCTGCGGTTTGCTATGATTTGTTTCTGATTAATGTGGAATTTGGTCCTTTCATTCATGTGGAGACCCCCCCCCCCCCCCCGTTAACACACACATGCACACACACACATACAAATACATATGCACACACACACATGCTCATCCTTAGCCCTAACTCTGCTTTAACACAGCCACACAGACCAAATGCCAGAAACACTAACACACAGCTGACTCCAAAAGAACTGCATCCCAGCACTGCAGGGAATGCAGCCTGTTTCCATCTGTACAAGGAAAGAAAAATGTCACCCTGAAGGCAAAATGTAAGAGAAAAAGAAGCATAAGGAAGGAATTTGCAAAATAACGGATTAGTATCCATCATACTACTGGAAATTGGTGTCATTGAGAATTTACTGCAAATCGTAAATACATTGCAGTTGAAGCATGACCACGGTAAACAGAGGATGGTCCAGGTGAAAAAATTTAACATTACCTTTCATTTTATTTGCCTTTAGATAGAAAATACATGCTTAAGGGGCCAAGAGAAAATGACCACAGACTGTTTAAACTCCATGCTCTCTGTCTTTATTGTATGGAAGTGGAAACTTTATTTCAACACAGCGTTGCTGATTCTGACCTGAAAGTGGCTGCCATCATTGTGTCCGTTTTCAAAGAGCTTGTCCTGGTCAGTGAAAAATCGTGCAGAGTAGCAGCTTCTTCCAGTTACTCCTGGAGGATCCTCAGGTCCTTTCAGGCCAGCTGGATTTATACTTGGCAATGTATTTTAAAAGATACATAAGAGATCATGTATGATGTATTTTTACTCCATGCTTTATCCCTAAATACAGAAATCCTAAATCCACTCTAAATGCCTTCAGCATGTCTCCTCCATAGTCTCCACTCACACACACAAAATTTTCTAAAGGAGTCATCCTTTCAGTGTGAAGAAAAATAAGATTTCCTCCTGAACTGCTGAGCTTCTCATCATGTTGTGATCAGCTACAGAGAAACCTCATCTCAGTCACTTGATCCCATTCCTTCAATCATAACCCAAATGTTGTGACCACACTATAAGTTAGGAATGAAATAAATTAAATTGAGAGCACTGCATTATAGCTCAGTCCTCTGTTCACCACCACAGTTTGATACAAAGCCAGTATTTCTACAGTCATTGGCATAATCTATCAATCCATCACTCATGAACAATACCGTGAACTTTTCTAGATGGGACAGCTGCTCTCCTCTGTAGTCCACTACACCAGAGCCAATTCAACCAAAAAAGACTGCAAGTAGCAGAAATGTCACTACTCCTCTGCTTCTTGGGATCCTTTCCATTATGTAATATCACAAACCTGTTAGTGACAAATGTTTAATTTGTAAAGGAAATCTTCCCTCGTGCGTACTTATAAAACATTGTTAACATGTTAATGAGTAAATTGGAGAAAATGTTATGTCTAAGCTAGCATTGTTTACAATCATAAAACAAAAATATTATAATAATTGCGAGCAATGAGTCAGACAAAATAGCCACATGCAGCCTGGTCTCTGAGTATGATATAGTCATTACAATGATAATAGTAACTGTGTTAGTGGAAAAATAATTGAATTAGTATGCCTTGTCTCTCCTAATATAGAGCAAATCCCAGTCCTCTGAACCGTGGGTCACTGGTTGGTGGAAACGCTTTACCAAGTGACCAGAGAGGAACTGTGTGAAGTTAATAACTGGACATAGCAGGGATAATGTCCCAGTACTGTAAATGTGGGATGACATCAACTAGAAAGTGTGTGTGTGTGTGTGGGGGGGGTGTCTGCCTGTGTGTGTGTTCAAGCAATGAGGACATGAGTTACAAAGCCGAACCACCCACCCACTCACATTATTATGCCTCCCACCTTTTCCTTTCTGTGTGCTGTTGAAGGTTGCAGCAGCAGCCAAGCCAGGAGAGCTGGGCAGGGAGCAGGATCGAGCGGGTGGTCGTCTGCAAGCCCGCTCTATAAAACATCTCTTTAGATGAGGTCAGGAAATATCCTTGGCCTTGTGTTAAAGACATTTCTGTTAAATCTAATATTTTTCATACTATTTACTTTTCCTCTCCATCCCTGAGGCGCTATGCTGTAATCGATTTAATCTTTCTACTGCAACAATGCAATGCAAGGTAATGCCTCTTGTCAACCAGTGGTACAAATTATTACCTTAGTTTCATATATTCATTCATGTGTTTGATGGATTTGGTTTTCTACTTTTCACATGAGCATTTTTTCGCTTCTAAGAGCTCTAAAATAAACATTTCAGAGAAGGGCAGAAATGCAGCCAGATGTCCTCGCTTTCCAGTGGACGAATCCTCACCTCAAAATGTATGTCCAATGCCAACGGTGAGTACTAGTGCAGAAAGTGCAGTAGTGCAGGCTAACCTTTTTGTAGCAAGGCAGAAAATGTACAGATCTGAAAGTCCAGTGGCACATAGCAAGTCTGACTTTCTGACAAGTAGTTTACTTGTCTAACCCTAACCTTCCTGTAACCATAGATTGATGTTAACCATAGTTTCCATGCATAGATATTGTAGAAAGTGAGAATTAGAAAATTATTGATAGTGGATGTTATAAATGTTTGGCATTTAACTTAATCCAAGGTTCGTCTAATAACCTCTTAAACAGAAGCCTTTTTTTAGTTTATATGCTCAATGCATAGTCAAAACATGTCTGGAGCAGACCATATTATTTATATTATTTTCAAGTTATGTTGGCTACTCAGGAATGCCATCATTTGCTTTTGAGTTACCTTGCCTTTACATGTTCTAGGAGTTTTTACAGAGGGTTACAAAACAGACCTAACCCTTATTTTTTATCTTGTCTCCCTATGTAACAATGACAAACTCAGTGCTATCCTGAATTCTTCTCTTTGCTTGTTTACTTTCTCTAAAACTGATTCTGGCCCCTAATTCAGGCTCTGACAGGTGAGAAGAGATTTTTAAGTGTGTGCATAAAAAATCGGTGTATGTGAAATAAACCTTGATGGGTCTGGAGCCTCACCTTGTCAAACCAGCACAGTGGCACTCAACGTAGCTGCTGACGTAAATGTAACACACTCTCAATGAAAAGTTAAAATGGAAGGTGACATGTGAAGGAAAACAACAGAACAAAGACAGTTTCTGCCAATAGACTTTGTGGATGACCTAGATAAAGATCTCTCTTGTGGTAAATGCTGAAATTAATTCCATACTGCGACATCCTTCCTGTCCCAATCCTCAGGCATTGGCTGAAACGTAGGCAGAGAGAATGGGAGCATCTTGCACCTTGTCACTCCATAGAGTCATCATCAAGGGTAAACCAGTGAACAGAAAAATACATTGCTCTGTCTGATAGTTAATAATATAATAAAAATAGTGGGAACAGCCTCCACCACGTTTGATACTGTACAGTTTCTATATGTCGTGTGCCAATGGCTGTGTTTTGAAGCTATATCAGAGCAGCTTCATTGTGCCACAAGGACGGAAAGAGAGAAGATCAGAGGAGGTTCGCTAATGGTTCCTCTACTTAACTTCGACCAGCTGGTGTACACCCACAGAATGGAAAAACTGGGCTTTGGGGTTCAGCCTGTTGTCTCACAATTTGACTTAATGGAAGTCATCAAAGGGAAAAGCAGTGGAGAGGAAGGTTTTGAATGAATTACAGGATAATTGCTGAAGCTTTTAGATGTGGCATGATGCAACATAGAGTTGGAGGGAAAGAGGAAAAAGAGTGGGATGATACCGGGGCAGTTTGGTAGATCCTTGTGTGTGAGAAAGCTTGACTTGGGATGCAATTTTTCAGATCCACTGTTTGGCTGAATTAATGATTAGAGTTTGTAGCATAACCATCAGCATCTGTGTTTCTCTCAAATCATCTGACATGTTTTGCTTTTCAGCCTGTTTTGAGTCTGAGCAACAACTTGTCTCAAAAGAGCAAATTTAGTAGCGGAAAAAGAAATGAGAGCTTGTCATCTCAGTGACAATAAGTGACAGCACTCCCCTGATACCATGGCAACACAAGGAATTCTACTCAATAGAGCCCATGACGAATCAGGACCTTGATGTTCAGCAGTGAACAACTGAAGACAGCAGGGGGAGGGAGATCAAGGAGGGAATTCATTCAGATCTGGAATAGTTTGCCAGCTTTATATAAGAAATGAAATTTGATAGTAAGAGTGGATCCGTCCTTATTTGGAACACATTTGAAGTTTGCTATTATGAATGATTACCACAATTAAGCGGTTAAGCGTGTGAAGAGTGAAACAAGGCAAAGAAAAGTGGTTTCCCAGGAAGCATCCATATAATTTCTTTCTTCAAATTTCTTTTAACCCTTTGTTGCGTTTAATGGCTTATGAGGAGTGTGTTGGGTTTGTAATGCACCTCTGGTGAGACTAATAATGTTCATAATGTAGGATGCAAGCCATTTATCATCATTGAAGGTTGGTATCAGTTTTCAGTAATTTACTTTAGAAATCATTAAAATCTCTATTAGTTTTCCCCTTTCTTCACTTTTTCACTTCTCAGCATTCACGACATTCTTTGCATGCGTATAGTGAAGAAAGGGATCTACAAATCACTTAATAGAAATATCTTGTGTTTGTTTTGTTTTCTTGTTCATTACATTATGCAGTTTAAAGCGTCCGTGTGTAAGTTGTAGTGGCATCTAGTGGTAGGGGGTTGCAAATTGCAAGCAACTACTCAGTCGCCGCTCACCCCTCCCTTTCCAATCGCGCAGAATCTACGGCGGCTGACACAATCTGTCAGCTCTTGTGCTTAATTATAGGTGGGGCTCTTCATTTGTCCAAATTTCACTTATCTTCTTACTTCTTACAAATCAGACGACTTCCACTACTACTTCTTCTTCTTGCATTTCTTCTTCATATGTATTCAGTGTAGTGACGAAACGTGCTTTGTAGAGCAGTTTATCCGTTTGGGCTGCTGTAGAAACTTTGCGACACAACATGGCGACTTCCATATAAGGGAACCTGCGGTGTATGTAGATAGAAATGTCTCATTCTAAGATTATAAAAACATAACAATTCATTATGTAAGGTATTTATACGCCACTGAAAACATAGTTATGTACAGTATATTGCATTTCTCTCTCTAGATCCTCCTAAATATTACACACTGAACCTTCAAGAGGAAACAAGTAAAATATTTTCCATTTTAATGCCCACCAAAAAAATTACAAATCTATACTTTGATCCATTTTTCCTGTACTATTGAAGGAATGCACCATACAAGGACCAAACTCCAGTGTGAAGGCTTATCACATGATCAGAAGATACTGTTCAATTGCTTGTAGTCCTTTAAGACAAGATTTTACAACTCAGGGCAGTAAAAATCTTTCCTTTGTCTGAACAAATGTAAGATAAACTGTAGAATCACTGCATTGCTTCATGGTACATCCTACTAGGAATATTAATGTTGCCCTGATTGCAGCCTTACACAACTCACAGCTGAAGATAACAGAACCAACTGTTGACTGACAAATGTTGTTCTTCTACTGTAGCACCAATAATCAAAAGTACAGTATATGTAATATCATCTTTACTTGACATACCTGGCACAAACCTCAGGCTCATAAAAGATAAGCACCAGAAATCCAAAATACTCAAGGAGAGATAAGTGATGGCTTTGTATGATGGATTTGTATGAGTCTAGTGCAGTGGCTGTCTTGGGATATTTCCTGCTCCATTCTGACATTGCTTTAATTTTTGTTTAATCCCCGGAGCAGAAGTTTAACGAACCAATTAATTGCAAAATCAGATTAAATCCCTGAAAACCTTGAAATTATCTGTGAAGTGTTTCTCTGATGCTCAAGGCACACATTTTATTGTCCCTAGCTAATTTTTATTGTAAGATCTCTGTTAGAAGCCAACAACTCCTTGAGTCATGAACTCCCACTATCCACCCTTTTTATCCTTGTCCACAGTCATAATGAAATATTTTCTGCAACATAACTGTATTGTACTTAAAGCCATGTGGGCTTGTCTCAGCCTTGTTAAGAGGGAGCTGTCCTGTAGTCAGAAGCACTATTTTAAAATATTCTTATCTATGACACGCATATGTGCAGATAAATGTTACTGTCTGGTTCTGAGGCCAGCTCAGACAGTACTATGCCTTCCACTCCAGATTATCACCGGCTAAAGGGCATAAGGATCCCCCTGCTTGGCCTCTCTGGAGTTTGCAGACAGATGACAGACCATGCAACAGACAGCCTAGTCAGTAATCCCACTGAGGGCCTTGCATATCCCTCACCCCACAAAGTCCAAATCTTGGATTATAAAGGTGACATTGGTCCATAGAGAGTAGGGGGCTATACACACCTCATTACAGAGAAAGCAGGATGAGACTAGAAAAGCACTGAGATGTCTGAGCTGGGTGGGGTCACAGGTGGTAAACCCTGAGCAACTAATGCTGATTACTGGTTTCATGTGAATTATGCAATTTAAAGGAAAAAGGAGCATACCATTCTTTAAAACAATGTGCTGAATTAGATAAGACAAGCAATATGCTCATGCTTTTTAATGTGCTTTGACTGGACAGCATTCAGATATTGAGTTTGTGCCACAATTCCAAAGCCAAAATGGTTTTGCGATCAGGGACTCAATGAGTGGCTATGCTGAGGTAGTGTGATAAAATCATTACAATGGCATGCCATTTGGAGAGGACTGGTCTAGCCTAATGGAGAGTCCAAAGTGGTACCAGGCAGGCGGGCGACTGCAACAAATAGTGCTGGGAGACCACAGAATGAACATTAATGACAGAACTGCCTGTGTTGGTTGGAGGGCACTTCTCCCTTCATCGCCGTCCTCCAGGGAATCTCTGGTTACAACATGTGGATTTCACTGGTGGTGAGACAACTTCCAGTCTTCACAGCATTGCAGTATCTGTTTGTCCTCTGAACAACATGGACTGATGCATTATAAACATTACAAAATGTGATTGAAAGGAGGCATGAGAAAATATTTGCCTAATCGGAATGATTGGCACAATGATGAAAGAAAAAAAAATCAGAGTGACTTCAAAGCTCAAATTAACAGCCGTGCTGAGTACCATATGTGAAGTCTAATAATCTCATTGGACAAAGCCTGAAGCCCCTACCCTTTGAGGGCACAGGGGAAATCAGCTGTTTTGCGTGAGGTTAATGGTTTAAAGACAAAGAAGAGAAGGTTTTGTCTTCTGGACACTTGAACTACAATAGAAACAAGAGGACAAATATACAAAGGGGGAAACAAAACTCCTCTCGGGACAAGATGAGAAAATTTTGAAGTGTTATACCAACAGTTTAAAACACTGTGAAGCATGCCAAGTAAGCTATGCTTATGCTTGAAGGCTTATTAGAGTCAAAGCAATTACTAAATAAAAAACTTGATTAAAGAGAGCTCTGACAACTCTTTACCCATCTCTTTTAGCCCACGATGAGCTAAAAATAAGCCACAGATCAAGAACCTTGTGAACACGAGCAGCATGAAAACATGAGAGTCATGATTACATTCACTGCTGTAATGTGAAGTATGTTAAAAGGATGAGGTTGTGACAAATGCTGGACTATAACAGCAATGTGAAAGTGAAAATTATTACATACATTGAACAAATGCTATGTGATTTTTTTACATTTTATTTTAGCTTTTATGCTCAAATAAAGTAAGTGCTAATGTGTCTACAAAGTACTGTTAATGGAGCAGACGTACTATAACCTATACGGTATCAGTAAGTACTCTGATGGCATTACCACAGGGGACTGACTCCTCCTTCTCGGCTTGATGTTGAATAAACTGTATATACAACACATTATGAAAATTCGGTTTTACTCTGAATTGTCTTTTTGTATTCTGAGCCCAGAAGAAACAATATCCACAAGAGAAAATGAAACATTTTGTTAAATTATACTAAACCACATTTGGACGTGCATAGTTCTGCTGCTTTCAAACAGATGCCTGAGCAATCTGCCACATTATTTTAAGGACAACGTGTTGAGAAATGTCTAGATATGCTATGTGTTATGACAAGTTGTTTTCAGATGCAACAGAGCATTCACAGCACTGGATCCTGCCAATGAGGAACCAGTGTACAGTAGCAGTACATCAGCATCTGACAGCACATTTGACCTGACAAGCCCAAGGTGGTGGTGTGTCTCTAAATTACTGATTTGTGAAGACAAATCAGTAATTTAGAGACACATCTACCTCATCTTCCAGTATAAAGTCTCACCCACGGTGTACTTGAAGTTACATAAATCAAGTTGTATCCCACGCAACTCTAAGAAGCCCTTTTGGAAAGGGAATTAGATTTGTATTAACTATGTCAGCACATATATGTCAACTCCAAGTCTACTGTCTCAGATTAATGCTTGTCCTTCCTATCGGATTAGGATTAGAGCTTGGACAATGCAGAAGAAAAGATTAAGTTCCAGAGAGGAAGACAATTGTCTTATTAACCTGTGAAACAACGTTAACCTAAGAATGATTATCCCCCTGTTATTTCCTTTCTTACTTGGGTGCTCTGCATATTTCAGAGATGTTAGTTATGTCATAGAGATTGGGTTTTCATGGTGCTTGAAGATGAATGATCTGTATTTCTTGTATTTGAAGAAGCTCCAAGCCTATTGGAACTGTACTTCCTGTCCATGACTGAACAAAAACAATAATGTTGAACATTTGCTGCTTTTTAACCTTTTCAGATTCTCAAAGAATAGGTTGTGCGGATAAAAAAAAATTATTACAAAGTATAAACCCATGCTTTGAAATAGACTTAGTATCCTGTTAGGCTGTCATGCCTAACCTTGTAAAAGAGCTCACTCAATTCATGTGAGAGTGAAAAGGTCAGCAACAAATATGAAAATAAATTACTTCTAATCCCTGCATGGTGCAGTAAGAAAGGGGAGTGCAATCATTTCTGTAGGCACACCAAACAAGTTTAACTCACTTCCTGCATGACTGACAATTTGGCAGAATACAAAGGTTTTTCATTGACATCATAATGAGGCTAAAGTTCATTCTGCCGTCAGCACCCAAACTCCAAATTTCTGTACATATATTCTCTAAACCCAAAACGTCTGCTGTTGTATGATGTTTTATTTAGTTTCACTTTTATTCAGCAGCTCTGATTCTATTCCCCAGTGGTAGATGCCAAGTAGATGTGTGAAATCTCTTGATGCTCAGGGCTGCCAGGTGTCGATTTTCCTTGTCTTCCCAACCTTCAAACAACAGCAGCCTCCCTTACAACAGCCTGGAGGGATGTGTGCTAACAGCAATTCCCCAGCTGGGAGCCTAGCAATTACAGCACCCCTCCTCTATCCCTGTAATTGCAAAGGGAGCTGCTTCCTGAGTGATCTGACTGCTAGCCTGCCACCAGGGAGACTGTCTTCATCACCTCTGGCAGCCCCAGGTAAATGAGGGTGCTTTGCTGGAGAGTTAAATAAAGGTTGTTCGTTAATAGAGTGGGGTGATTCATATCTGGCTGGAACCATAACCTTTTGGAGTGCTGTTAGCTGTGCTGCATGATGGATAGGACTGGTTGCTTGAGGCAAGTGCATAGACAAACTATCGTGCCTCCCTAAAATATGACGGAGCCTATTCACAGAAGATACTGAATGTTTCTGGAATGAAAACAATTATGTGCAACAGACTGTAATTATGTGACTGTATTTTGTCTCATCAGCAGCATAATCAGCTCTACAAAGATCACTTCTGCTTCAAGTACCTCATGTTTACGTTCACATGAACAAATTTAAATAGTGGCTTAAAACCTGACCTCACTTCATATTGTGGAGTGTTAAGTGTCACCCAGGGACATAAAGTCTCTTCTCTTCAGATTAGAAACCTGACACTTTGTTATGCATTTGTGGGGGTCATGGCAACAAAACCTCATCTCATCTTATCTCTCATTGGTGGAGGTGGGGGACTGAGGCAGCTAAAAGTAGTTAAAAGCGCTGTGCTAATTAGGCTGTTAGCGCGATAATGTGCAAGATGGTGAATTGGACACAACAGTACACCTTTGCCTCCAGGGATTCAGAAATCTTCAGGATTTTAAGCAAGTAAAACAATTACATAAACCAGTCAGTGCATTTCTAAAACAATATAGTAAATACAGTAGAAGTATTTGGACATAGTAAAGCCAAAGATGAGAGACTGTTAATGATTTTGGTAAAACAGATTTATTTCTTACTTCATAAAAATGACATGACGGCACCTTTAAATCACCTTCTCAGTCAAACATTGCTTCATTTCCATGTTTGTAAAGCAATGCATACAGCAAAATAGTGCCTCAACAACTATGGGGTTGCAGTACATCATTGTCGAATGTAGTCTGTGCTGACAAATGTATGTTTATAAAGGCTGAATAAAACTCAACCATGCATGAAATTCAAATGAGGAATTTTGGTCCAAAGTAGGTCTATTTTTTAATTCTCTTTAATGCAATAACGTAAACTACAAAGATTTAGAGAACTGCTTATTTGCCATCAGTTGATGTATAGTGGGTATGGGCATCATTAACACATCTAGTATCACCTGTGGTAAAAAGAAAAAAAGCTGTATAAGATGATCCATGGGAGCCATTTCAGTACAGATCAATGAATGCGATTAAGCTGTTTAAATCACTTTTTTCTGGAAAGAGCAATAAATTATTAGGCATTATGGAGCCTGTGCAGCAGGTTTTTGGAAAATGGATAAAAACATCCCAAAACTATTGTGACAGGACCCTCAATCGGATCCAATCAACATTCCTTTTGTAGAAACGATATAAATAGTGGTTAAGTAAGAATATTGTAGTGGACGTTTATATTATTATATTAACTTAAAGTTGGCTCAAGGGTCATCCATAAACTTACTACCATTACTGGATCCTTGTTTTATTATGGTGCTCAAGAGATCAAGGCAGTGCCATCACTCAGGTCTAATTGACATGATGAGGAGCTATTACAGTATTGATCCACCTGGCAAGTGGCACTGGATCAGCTGAGGCCTATATCGACCTGACTAAGTGGGTCCACAGACCTCTGAGGGTCAGGCAAATGTTAAGGGGATATTACTAGTTGTTTGTAAAGTTCGATTTCATTCAGCTTAAGGTGAAGCAAAAGCAAAACTTGGAAAAGTAAAAAAATGGAGAAGTGGTTATCCACATGAAGCCAATGTCCTTGTGAACACATGGGCTACTGACCCTGCTCATAATACCCGTAAAACATTGTGCTTTTATAAAAATGTACTTACTGAGAATTAAAACCTGTGTTGTGGATCATGAATAAACATGGTTAGGCAGCTTAGTGAGCTAAAATCACAACAATAAATTATCATAAAATAGACTTCTGAACTTTTTACACATCCACCAAATACTGTACATACACTGTATAACAATATCTTCAGAGTGATAAAATTATTTTTTTTAAAAACACAGACAAGGGACCAGAATGAGTCTGTCATCAAGGTTTCCCTCTCAGTCCCAGCCAAAGTCATGACCAGTCATCTCGTAAAACTTGCTATTATAGGGTTTATAAAAGTCCCTTAGCCTCTGCACCACCTTTGGGTCAATATTAGGATGGGTCCTGCCTTTGGTTTTGCCCAAGCAGTGTGGCTTGCTGTTCCCCTCAGGTCTCTTAAGGCAAGGGAAGCCCTTTGCAGGGTTAAAGTGGAAATGCTTCTCTGTGACAACCCTCCTGAGCCCAAGAAAGTCCTGGACTCGAGCCATCTCACCTGCAGGGTCGCTAATCAGACGCTCTCCACTAACAAACAGCAGCTGCTCCATGGGGAAGTACTGGAGCCAGTGCTCAAGGTGCTTAGCATACATGCCAATTTGAACAGCGCTCCATGTGGTGTCAATCAGACCCGCTGACATGTTCTTAAAGGTCAGGCTCTCGAAAGAGGGGATGTCCGGCTTCTTGGAGCGGGTCTGGGTGTAGTCTGAGATGGCCCTGGTGACAGGATCCCGGACGACTACAATCAGCTTTGTGTCTTTAGACATGGTGTAGATTCTAGCAGGAACCTCCTTGGTCACATAGTAGCTTGGGGTCTTCTCCATGGTCAACTGGCCCTCTATTGACTTGGGCATCAACTCCCTGTAAAGGACATAAACACACTGTTTTACATTTTCACCACAGGCACTCTATGGCACACACAAAAAACAACTATGTGCCATTCTATTCATGTTACTAACTAACTAATAACTTTCAATAGCTCCCTTACAGGGAGATGAGATTAGCATTGACACAGTAGCTCCATGGCAGGTTTAAAGTACTGTCAGGCAAGTCAATCATCATCAAGAAGACAATTGTAGACATCATGAGCAACATTTACAGAGTCTGTGAGTGTACCCAAAGTGACAGGAACTGGTAGGTAGAGCAGGAATCCTATCAATCATCGGTGATTGCGTGTGAACACAATACAAAGTTCATGACAAGTTCTGAATGCAAACCCTAAAAGAAGACATTCATCTCCTGCTGCTGCATTTAATCTCCCTTTAGACCTCAATCATCTTTTAAACCCCACAATCCTGACATTGAAATATTCAGCACCTTCATTACATTATACAAAGGATGGTTTAACTGTGAATAGGTAGCATTATGCTGCTTATGTCATGCCGAGACAGATGACTGTGACTGCACCTTTTGCCACATATCAGTAAGTTTGTGCAAAATGTGAAGATTTGGAGAAGCCTTGCATTCCTACGGAGAAAATGCTAAGCGTGGGAGCTGTCTATTGCCATAACTGCATATTCTTCTTGACCCTGTATGGCTCTGGTTGATCATAATATAGCCTGTTAACTGCAGCCCTGACTGGATAATGGCTAAAGTGAGCCAAGGGGGATTAGGGCTAAGCCAAACATGCTAGAGCATTAGAGGCTGGTTGACTGCCTTGTTGGCTGGCTGGGTGGCTGGCTTGTCTCTGGAGAGAGAGAGAAAGAGAGAGATATGTGGCCATGACGATGACAGTCAATGTTAAGTAGTTAATCCATGAAGAAATACAAATGCTGGAAACCATAACACAAACTGTACAGCTGAATGCAACCCAACATAGTTATATTTTGTGAGACCATGTAAGAGCGGTGTTCACTCCACTCTATGCAACATTGTATGGGTTCAGATTGAGGTAATTGTAATTCAATTCAACAACTCTACAGACTACAGGCACAACTTGAATCAACTCTTCTCTTACAGTTTCACCAAAAAAAATCACAATTGGTATTGCAGGGGTATTATATTTGCATTGTTTGTGGTGTTTGAGAATTGCCCATTTACAGTATAAACCCAGTTAAATACAATCATAAACTATTCACTATCTATGAACACCTCCCCACTATAAATAATATATGAATCTGGCTGTTATATGTGTAAACGTACAGCCAGTATTTCTTATCTCGGTGCATTGGAGAGGAGCTCAATATCCTCTTGGGGACCGAAGTGTGTGAAGGCAACATCAGTCTATGGCTTATATGTTTTCTAGTCCCCACGTAGTAGCAAAGAAGGAGATTCACACACTCTGCTCTTGCATTCAAGAGATTTATTTATGAACTACATAAAACTAACATTTTAGTCCCTGCAGTCCCTCATCAGTGTTTAATATCTCAAACTGGCTCAACAACTGTCTTGAAGGCAAGAGCAGTGTTCAGTTATCTGCTATATGTGAGGATGGAAATAAATATAATCCATGATGTGATGTCATCAACCCCCAAAACATACATCATGTTGGTTAAAGTCAGTCAAACAGTAATTATTACAGTACGTAGTAATATTGTTAACAGTTTGGATCTAAATCGAACCACGGGAAAGCAGAGGAGCTATGTCATTGAAGTGGCTACAATAATTTCCAACCATCTGCTGATACCCGCACAAGGAGCTTCAATACCCCTCACCAAACCCATCAGCTTTCATCTTATGAATTTATGTGGTGTAAACGAGAAAATGGCCAGCAAGATTTAGCTGTGCAGAGCACGGAGAAAAAGCTTAGTGATTATGGGAAAAGTAGGCATCACCCATACCTCATTAGTGCCATACAGACACACAAGGGGTGCGCTTTCTTATGCAATTTCATCAGTACTACTTTCACCTGCTCTGCCCTTCCTTTCTATGGAGACCCCAAGGTCTTACACATTTATTCCACCTTTCTCTCCCTGAGAGCCTTAGCCACCATTGTATGTGGTGGAAAGGCACAAACCTAATCAAGGTAATAGGTAGGAGAGACAAAAACAACTCTATCAGAAGCCCCTGCAATTATCTTCTGCATCTCTTGGATACACACAAGCGGAGCGCTGCAGGCCTTTCTTGGGGCCCCAAGGGAGGCAAAAACTTACTACCAATCAAACTTTCCACTTAGTCCCCTAGCAAAACAATCTGTGTGAGAAGTACATGCATTATTCATCTTAGCAGAGATAGAACAGGGGAGAACATCTCTGACTGAGCATGGAGTGAGAGAGTTGCCTAAGGGGGGCAGATGTAGCAAGCTTTCACAATTTGTTCTGCTTAATAAACAATGTTGCCTGGAACCAATAGGTTTCAGTGCTTCCTCATCTATCAATCAGCCATGCAAAGACATCATTCAGCTTCAAGACAAAAAAATATTCCTCTCTCTAAAATTGAGACACAGCGTGCTGACTTGCCCCTTGATGAATTTCTATTTGACTTCATAAAGCTAAAAACTGTGCTTTACCTTAAACGTGTAACTTCTAACTGGGCTGTAAATGTATTTTGAAAGTCCTATAATTGGTGCTCTAAAAATTAATCTATATTGATGCTTGCGTGTGCACATACACACGCTGTGTCCTCTAACCTGTCCTGTTAAACTCGCAGTAGAACTGCAGGGCTGAGAGGATAACTGAGGGAGGCAGAGAGGAAGACTGTTAAGTGAACGAGATAAAGCAGGAGCGGAGGGAGTGGAAGGAATAAAAAGAGGATTAGATGGAATCAGGTGCGCTGTTGGATGAAGGAGACATAGGTTGACTTCCCTGACCCAGAAGCCAATGTCAAAGTTTCAAATCACAAGCCACTTTAGATGCTGTGTCTGCATTTTCTTGTAGCGGCAGCACAAAATAGCGTATATCACCCTACAGACATATATTAATTCTGGAGTGGTGTGTTGTGTTATTTGTCTTTGTTTTGTCTGCTTGGCAGTCAGGTGTATCCATTAAACTGGCTGCTGGGGAAAGCTGGTGCCTTGTTTACTTTCAGTGCTTTCAGGAAGCAAGTTCAAAGGCAAGAATTTACAATGTTGCTTCGTGTTTGGCTGCTGGATGATGTCCTTTGTAATGAGTTCACTTAATGTAAAGAACAAGTAGGATGCAGAAAACTCAGACAATTTTTTTTTATCTTGCAGTATTCTGCTTGACTGACTCTAATTGGCATCTATACTTCAGCTTTTCAGACCACTGCGACATGTGACTGCAGAAAAAACACGCAGCATTATCTAATGTCATGATGGGTTCGGATCTTCCACTGCAGTTCTGAGAGAGGCTGAGCTACCGTGAGAATCATTCCACTTCTCAAAGACAGGATGAGAGGTGTTGGTATGCAGCCCCTTATAATAATCAAACCAATGTACTGTGAGGTGATCTCCAGACAGAAATCAAAGAGGAAAGCATCTTTAAGGAAGGTGCTCTTTTGACATTGCAGCCCATCTTATCATGTGTGTGAAAGTCATAATAATCACGCTTTACACTCAGGACCTTCTAATATGACATAGAACAGCATTCAGTATCTCAACAGCATTCCTGTACAACAATGATAGTGCAGAGAATGCCTTTTCCCCATCCTCCATTATTACTGTCGGTATGCAGAATTCAAGGCCACCTGGCTGTCTGATGGAGACAGGCCCAGTTTGAAAAGAGGAGGAGGAGAGGAGGAGGAACAGTGCGTGAGCCATTCTGGCTTCACTCACACAACTGTCAGCCTTGCATTAACACTTAACAATTCTGACAGTTGGTTGTTTATAGAACCAGCAAGCACTTTTTTATCGGGGTGGTGGTGTTGGAGAAACATATACCAACAATGCTAAACCAGTCACACTGAATGTTTTTACAATCTTTGTGAAAGTGATTGAACAGTCATCAGAATTATCAGGTAATGCGTGATAAAGTCTATCTCACGGTGTGATCCCACAAAATCTCACCGTGAACAGGTCTGATTCTGTTTTGGATGACAGCTCAGACGGACTAATCAACAGGTGTGAAGGGGCTGAAGACCACAAGTATGAAAATGAAAGAAATCTGACAGTGTGGGGTTTAATAAAAGTATGGTAACTTGATCTCTGTAGCCTGCTCCTCATCTCTGCTTCTGAAAGAGTTTTTTTGCAAATGTATTACTTTATAATCTCAGAGAATATTGCATTTTATTCTCGTAAATTAACCCCTTCAGAAAATATCCAATGACTAAATAATACATTTTCTTGTACATTTTCAGCTTTAATCTTTTTTCTTAGAATATTGTCCCCCTCTCCGTAATTTTTTTACAATGGCCCTAATACACCATTGTAATCTTTAGTCCAACAATGTTATAGGAGAGCAATGCTAAGTCAGTATTCTCTTAACAAGCAGCACTATTAACCAGAAGCCAAAAGATGAAGAAACTTACAAAGTACAAAGAAAAGTGGTAATAAAAACTTGGTGGAACAAGGCCAAGTCTTGGGTAACTATAGGTAACAACACTAACCTATAGTGAGCTTCAGTACAGTTTTTTTATATAATGTGAAGAAACAAAGGAACAGAAACTGCCTTTAGAGAAAAAGTGAAATAAACAGCTACAGCGAAGAGAAACGAGAGCGCAGGTGACAGCAGTTTATGTGTTCATGTAACCAAACTTGTTTTGTAAAGCAAAACAAAATAACATGTCATAAATAATACTGTAATAACAGGTTATTATTACATTGTTGGCTATATTCTGAGGCTAATGCAATACTGTATTAGTAAAGAGCAAAGACACGTGTTCTGTATTGATACCAATCAACTAATATTGGTCAACTGCAGCTGTGAGATTCACCCAGTCACTGGGTGCCATCGGAACAGTTATAATCCAGCTTACACTGGACTGTTATCAAAAAAACAAACAAAACTATATGTGTGTATATATATATATATATATATATATATATATAGAGAGAGAGAGAGAGAGAGAGAGAGAGAGAGAGTTTTGTTTTGTGCTTAGCTAAATATATGTGTATATATATATATATATATATATATATATATATATACATTTAGGTAAGCACATTCCTTGCATGTAATGTATGTCTTCAACATGTAGTGGTTGGTAGGTAATTCCCCAGAGACGCACGCTGGTCTGAGAGGATCAGCAAAAGCAAACAAAACTTCAAAGAAGCAAGAAGCAAAACAAAGATGGCTGAGGCAGATTGCTTATTTCTAAACTTGCTCTGACTTGCTGTCAGGGAGTCTCTGCATCAGAGTGAAAGACAGAAGCAGGAAACAACACATTCTCTCTGAAGATACTACAAAAGAGAGAGATGGGGAAGTCAACAGCTCAAGGGGATATAATGAAGTAAACTTGTTGTGTTTCAGTGTTTCCAAAGTGCTGTAATAAGTGCTGTGGTTTGACAAATTGCCTCAAGCTAAAGCCCGGGGGGTTATTGCAGAAAATTAAATCTTCAATCTCCTGAATAGGAAGGGGAGGTGCACATTGCCAGTATTGACAGTCTAATGGACTTTTTCTAGGAATGCTAGCATAGTCTATCGGAAGTAACAATCTGTTAGAGTCTGGGTTGCTTTTTGCATTATAGGAGGTTTTAAAGTGTAAGGTTTTATGGGTTGTGGAAATATTTTTGGAATGTTTGAAGCAACAGTGTTGGAAGCATCTCATTATCAACACAGTTTTCCCCTTCTTTTCCTGTCAGTGTGCTGACGCATTAGTTTAAGCTGAGGGATACCTATATCGAGAGTTCTCTCATTTACACCAATCCCCCTGTGTCCATGCAAAGAGCTAAAAGTGATGAGTAAGCAAAATGCCACCAGTGGACTCAAATGAACTGACTCTTGGGAAACACAACTTTCCACACAGAGATCTCTGAAAGTCAACTTTCAGGCTAAAAAGCTTAAGTGTAGTGTTTCAGTCTTTTCTTGGCCAGGTTCCAATGAATGGTCTTTCTGATGAACTCCTGCTGGGCCTCGTCAAAGGGCACTTTCACCCTTCTGAGCACATTTGCATACAAAGTGAAGGCAGAGAAAACATGTTTCACACTAATTGTCTGCTCTTTTATTGTCAGGGTTAATGCAGACCTCGGGGGTTCTCCAGCATCCCCTTTCATTGAGCTCCATAATACTGTTGCGCTTTCTAAAGACTCACTTTAAATTTACTGCCCTCTATCTGCCACTGGCCTGCAGTAAGCTTCCCTGGGGCTCTGAGGAGGATTAGCCCGTCTTCTCTGACACCGTAAATGAGTTAGTAAGAAGGCTGCACATTGTTCTAAATATGGAGCCTCAAGAGGAAAGACACAATTTCAGCAATTAATTCACACCTACTGTATAGAACACAGAGGGGCTTGATTTGAACATACATTCAGTAGAAGAGTAGTTAACCTGCCACAATAAGACATACTGGAGGAAGTTGGGATGATGTTATTAAAGAAAGGCGGAGCCAAAGAGTTGCCTTCTGTGGTGTATGGAAGTAAGCATGAACAATTGTATGCCTGCTTCTCTTTTTCTGCCTATCGGTGAAAATGGGCTGTATTGTGGTTGGTGTCTTGCTGTGCGGGGGTCTCTCCTCTGTGGGGTTCCAGCAGGATGGACACAGCAGACCTCCAGCCGGATGGACACACCAATCACAGCAGATAAATGGTGTGGGCACAACTCAATGCCGCCACAGGAGCTGATAAGCCCACCCAATGGACTGCTTCTCTCTCCAAGCTACTGCGCACCATCAGTCTGGGGGCAGTGAAGTGAAACATATGGGAAAACAAATCAACACCTGTTTGATCAGAAGTCTTAAAGATAAGCTAAGAGAATTAAGCCAAGACTGTGTGATGAAAAGTTTTAACAGGCGAGCCAAACAACTAAAACGTCTTATAAAAAATATGCATTTATTAAGTGGTCATGTATACGCACAGTTTGTGTGGAAAAACGAATTTGTCCAACAAGGATGTGCTCCACCACCACGCAAGGCGAGGGGTTTTCTGAGCTCCACTAAATGATCATTAAGGATTGACTCGTTGTCATGGTGCTCTGCTGTATGGGGTCAGTCTGTGGCACAGTGCACTCACTGTGGCAACTCAAGCCAAGTTGTTTTAATTAGTCAGATCAGCTCTCCGGGAAAAGAAGCCTTCATTAGACATGTCTCAAGATGAAACAGTTTCCCACATCCACTAGCTGTGTGTTTGGTATGCAGTTGCCACTGTGAACAAGTAGCAGGCAGGTATCAATTATATACAGTTGCTTCTTTGACTATCATTTACATAACATTTAATTTTATCCATCTTTTATTGACAGCCTCTCCTTCTTTTAGACCTTATATTATTCATAACATGCGTTGTCTACTTGTGCATCACTTGTGCAGCGGAAGGTTTAAAAAAAAGTCAAACATCTTCAAGCATAGGATGATTTCAATTTGTTCTTGTTGCTCAGTCTGTAGAGACGGACAAAAGACCACTCTCCACAGACTGATCATCCAAAAATGTCCCAAACCTGTCCGGAAATTCTTAAAGGAGCTTAAGCGAGAAGTCCTTTGAACAATGCTTCGCTTCCCCTATTGTAGCTTTATGGAGCCAGCTTTGAAACAGTGTGTAGATCCTTTGACATTGCCTGTTAATCCCTCGGCTCAGTCAAATGGACACTTGGAACAGCAGTATCTCTTATAATCTCTTATTAACAATGCAGTTGCTCTGATGTAAAACATCCAATGCCAAACCATTTCCAGGAACATTTCAGGTACATAAAGATCGATAATTTCCATGAATAAAGCGTGTTATTCATTTATTTGTGTAAGTTGTGTAATTGTGCGGCTGGGTCAATAGTAAAGGGCTTGCACATTGAGATGTGAAGTATGGTAGGCTTACAAGGACAACAGTTGCCATGGCAGAGAATACAATAAAAATGCTACGTTACACAATGTTGAAGGCAGCCTCAGATCCCTGATCTCTGCCTTTGACAGTGATGTCTATTTGGATTGAGGATCAAAACTAATTGCTGCCACAAAATCAATACCCTGGAAGTCATAATCTTGAATCACGCTCCTGGCTGCTCTAAGATGACTGCATGATGTAACTTGCTGGTTCCTAACCATACAACAAGGGCTGTTTCTTTGAACAGAATATGGATCAAATCTAAAAGGAAGCTGTGCTTTATCCTTTTTCTACCTATCAGAAAGCCACATTAAGTCTACGTCCAAAAATTCCAGGAGCTTGGAGTGAAGGTTATGCAAACAAGCAGAAAATCGACTGTGCTTTGTAAATGAACAGGACTGAGAAGAGTTACCTAAAATGTCAGTGCAAACAGAAAGTTTTACTCTTTACAGAAACTATTTGAGTTCTATGACCTAGAGGTTTGATTTCACCTGCAGATGTTTAAACTGTAAGATGAACCATCTAGATGTTAAAATAGCCTGGTCCTGCTTTTCACATGCAAACTGCTATCACCTGCCAGTTCGGCACTGTCGAGGGTGCCTAAACCATAACTGCTATGTGGCAGCCCCCTCACTCTGACATCTCTCCATACATTAACGCATGCTTATAGGTCCTGATTATGCATGTGTGTGTATTTTGTACCTGTGCTTGTATAATAATAACAACAGAGTGAAAGTGGATTTCACCTAGAGAGTATTGCTTCATCTCTTTCTTAATCACCTTATCAGCACTGCTTCATTGGCTGAGTTTCCATTTTCCTTTTAATCCATAACAATATAACTATTTAGTTTATTCTGAACTATCAGATTTACCTTGGTAATCAACATGACAACCTTATAACATATTTAGTCTCTGACTTAATGAAAACAGTAATATAGTGGAATTTAAAGTTCTTCTATAAGCTCACATAAATTAATATGAAATCAAAACACATCAAACTTCACTTCAAAAAATTTTAGTTCTTAAAAAGATTGAATCTACCAGCAGGATCATGTTGCTTGCTTTTGTCTAATAAAATAACTCTCTTAAATTGCATTGCACAGTATCACAATTATGTTTTCTCATTATATTATCGTATCACCTTGCACACATGTTATCTTCCCTGGAATTATTCATAGCTGATTATCACATGTATATGTTCTTTTTACTGTCAAGATTGTGTAATATAGTAGCGATAGGAACAAAGTCACTTTATTTAAAAGGCAGATGGAATTTTTTTCTTTGGTGGTCACAACCACATGTCTTGATTTAGCATATTAGAGATTTCATGCTACTGTCTTGATGTTGTTATACGGTTAAATCATATGATACAAAGAAGATAAAACTGGCATGAATTGACAAGGTGAAAATATTATTTTCAGGAGAGGAACAATGTTTTTTGTGTCGTTATTCTGGACTGAACAGAGTCGACCACAGCCAATAACTATGCTTCAAAAGAGCCACCATAGCTACATGAAATGCCATTGAGCAAGGCACTATAGGCGCTTAAATATCGGCAGCAGAAGCACATTTTTTGAACATAAAAATGAAGCATAGTCATGTGATACCTGTACCACTCCAGTCCCTTGTCGTAGTTGCGGTCGAAAAAGTGCGGCTCCGCTCCCACCGCTCTGATGTCTGGATGCAGGCGCAGAAACTCCAGCAGCGCCCTGGTCCCCCCTTTCTTCACCCCGATGATGATCGCCTGGGGCAACTTTTTACTTTCCGACTCATTTACGAAACCTGACATGGCATTATCATCCAACGCCTTCGCCTCGCCTCTGATTTCATCCCACTCTTCGCCTCTGCTGTCCAAATCATTTTCGTTATTCAGCAAGTCCCTGGACGCCCCGAGAGAGGACTCCTGATTGTCAACTTCTGCATCGTTTTCGCGTCTGCTCACCGAGCCGTACGTCTGGTTTGGCACAGTAGAGCAGTAGCCAACACAACAATAAATCATATACACCCAAAGAGACAGCATTATACACAACACAAATAGTTTGTTTTTCACGTGGGATGATGGCACAACATGTAGACTGTGTAAAATCGGACTATATTCCATAGGACCGCCGTGAAAAAGTTATATTCCAGTTGACAGGCATTTTGGCAAAGGCGCCTCACTCCTCTGCCATGACTCAAACCTTTGACAATCGGTGCGCAATTTCCCAAAACACAAATTATAGCCAGTATGGGAACTGATATTGAATTGTACAGCGGACGCTCCCCTCCAGCTTGAACTCCAGTTCTGCTTTATTCTTATATAAACAATAGTCAAAAACAGAGAGAGAAAAAATCACAAAACAGGGAATGGAAATATCGCCAGGTGAGCGATACGCGCGCGTCACGGACTGAGTTTATCTCCCATCATTTGCTCTCAGTGTGTAAGCGCTCACACAGCCGCACCAAGTTATCTACACCAGGCTGCTGCATCAAGCATGCAAGAGTATGAAAAGCATACTTCCGGTAAATCCTTTCAAAGTAAACCTGTTGAGAATGCAGCGAGTAAGCTCAAAAATAAAAAGGCTGTTTGAAACCTTGTAAAATATTGTATCATTCATCATCTAGCACTTTCTTCAATCAACATGTTTATAATGCTTACATATATTCCATAGGCCCATATTTACTACTACTGTGATGTCACTCACTGTTTCTCTACAGGCTGGATGGTAGGCCACATAATAACTGAAAGCATATTGCAGTAACACTTATTTATGCAAATGATCTGATCAAATTAGGTTCTACTGTACTGTTGTCACTAATTAATAATTATGTTTAAAAATGTGCTCCAACGATATAATCACGGTGCAAACTAAATACACCTGTTGTAAGTTTGTGTCTCTAAATTGATTTGTATTGTCCATACAAAATACTTACTCACACTACTTTTATTTTGAAAGCAATGAAGATTCCAGTCCTGTTCCTCTACTTTGACGCAGCTCTCAAGAGTCTCAGAAACTCTGGAAGGCGGATGACTGCCCGTGGAGCTGAGGAATCCCTCCATCCTGAACACATTACAGTCTTTTTAATGTCAAACACTGGATGGCATTACACACCAAGCAGCCTACTTGTCAGAGGTAAAGATGTGACTCGTTGTTATTTTTTCAGTTATGATAGGATAAATATTAGATCAGGAGCACAAGTGAAGAGAAAACTTTAAATCAATCATTCAGTCAGTCTCCCTTTCTTTGGTATGGTACACAAAACATAGTCTATACTTTTCAGGCTGTTTCACATCCATTTAATTTAAAGCCCCTCTGTCTTAAAAGCCCTGTCAAGTATTTTGGGCTTGATAGCACACCTGTGATTTAAATTTAGGTGGACACCTGAATCACAACTTGTGTAGATATAACAGATACACAGATAATTGTGCTCTGTAAATGCTCTTGAAAAGGGAATTAAAAAAGTATCCCACACTCAAATTTGCATGAAAACTTTCACATGTTCAATTGTTCGCATGTTTACAATTTTACATGGGCTCCTTCATTCAAACGTCAGCTTTAGAGACCATGACACAAACAAGTCACATAAGTGACTGCGAGCTGTTTCTTCAACAGCTTCACACTTTTCCTGGTAATACGAATGGTCCAGTGGGTCAGAGTTAATTGGCCTCATAATCCTAATTGCCTCATCATTCCAAACAACGTGAACATGCTGTTCTACCTAAACAAACGTTATCAGCATATTTTAGGGATCCATAAAAGTTAATAATTTACACTTTAGGAGTGTGGTGGTGCAGCCAAATGATGGAGATGTATGACTATGAATTCTCAAATGCCACCAGAGGTTTGGTTTTTGTGTGTGTGTGTGTGTGTGTGTGTGTGTGTGTGTGTGTTTGGGGGTGTGTGTTGGCACCTCCTCTTGGTGCAGGGTCAAAGGCCTCCAGTCCCACTGCACCCCTGAGCTAGCAGAGGATTAGCAGGATTACCCCAGAGCTGCCATGTCAGTCAGAGTTTCACCAGAGACAGCCCTGCCCCCTTCATCTAAGCCCCTTATCTCATCTGTCAGACACTACTATATAAGATGTGTGTGTGTGTGTGTGTGTGTGTGTGTGTGTGCGTGTGTGTGTGTCTGTTTTCTAATCCCAATAGTTGTATTTCTACAGTGCATGAGCACAAGATAACCTATTTGGGAAAATGTGTACGTCAAGGGGTTTGGTTAGAGCTACACAGTCATGATTTGCCCTCTCTGCTCTGTGGACAGACCATGTTTCTCTTTGCACTGTTTACTTGTAACTCTCTGGGTGGAAGTTGAAGTGTTGTTAGAGTAGTAACTTTATATTTACTTTGATGTCCGAAAAACTCTTTCCTGTGCTTTGCAAATGGAAGAGGATAGAGCCACTTAGAGGTGCCAATATCTTTGACAGATAGTCTTTCACAACACTTTTTTCCAAGCACAGAGCTCCCGGTATGAGACAACAGTAAATACTGTATAACGATGAGGACACGTCTGTCTTGAAAGAATTACAATATGTTTGTCTAACATGGCTTTTTTATGACATGGCATAAGTCACAACCAATATTTTCCGGACAAATTCAGTCAGTTCTTGCCAAGTGTAAACATACTGGAGGAGGGCAGCCAGTAATGAACAAGAGTAATAATGGTATGAATGAGTGATGTCTCCTTAATAGATCAAATAATATTATATCCAAAAAGAACTTTGAATGTAAGTCTGAATGAAACAAAATGTAGTATCCAGTGTTTTAGGATTGTTATCATCCCTTTCTTCACCGATTAGTTCCTGACCTTGCTCTGGGATGTGATGCACGTATGACACATTGGGTTAATCCAGGCTTTTTTGCTGAAAACAGCAAAATCGTTTTGTCAAATATTAATGAAACGTATCAAAGCGTACAGTATAATTACCTTTCTTAAAATTAGACATTTTAACATACAACACATCGATATTGGAAATTATTCATAAATTAAGGTTAAAGTCATTGTTAAATCACGTGTAAGACTTTAATTAAGGTGCTGGAAAAAGCAACTGATCATTTGAAAGATAATTTTCAGATTGATTAAATTTTGTCTGCATGGAGGGGATTGACAGACTTCAAAGTAGAGCACAGTCATGGAAGGATGGCACTTAGAGTAAGAACAAAAGACACCTGAGGGAGGACACACAAACAGGGAGAGAGAGGGAACACGAGCAGACACACTTTTTCCAGAGTTCTCCGTAAAATTTGTGTGTGCTGATTTGTTCCATCTGTTATGCTTCATGATCCACGGAGACAGTACATCCTACACACGCGCGCGCACACAGACATACACACACGTGCACTCTGTGTCATCTCACAAGGACTCTTGAGAAGTAAACCGGACACACGAAAGGGAGTGCTTGACTTGTTCTACACATCCTCAATACAATTACACTAACTGAACCGTGTTAACACAGTCCTCTTCTGCAGCCTAAACAGATGACACAAACAGTTTCCAGCTCATACATGAAAGCGAGACAGTTCAACAAAACCTTGCATTAGGACATTCATTGATATTATTCAGGCATGTCTGCGAGTATCGTCTCTCGTACCGTATGGCTACAGTATAAACAAATGCAACCTGATCTAACCTTTGTGTATTTGGGTTGTCAGTCTGCTATTAAGGTGCCACTTTCTAATTTAGCATTCATACCAAAGAAGACTGTTGTTGCTCGAGAAGAAAGCTTGAAGATGTGTCTCTCTACCTAACGAGGCCATGTGGCGTCCCCCACATCTGCCTGCACAATGTAGCTTTAATGGAGCTGCTAACAATGCATGCTTGCTTATCACCTTGTCCTGTCAACATGTTTTCAAAATTCACTTTTCAGTGTTGCAAATGAGTGAAAATTGGTAATCATGTGACACGTGAGTCCTGTGTGTAAACTGGTGAAAATGTAGGTGCGTAAATCTGTGCATGCTATGTGTGTAATTTCAATCTATGGTGATGTTTAATGTGCACGTATAGTCATATGCACAAATAAACGTCACGTTGCACCAATGTCACTGTTGGAGCAACCTCCAGATGTCAGAGATCTGAGTCCATTAAAGGGTAAAGTGGACTGATGGATGATCTCATCCGCCCCTGCATCCCAGAAAGAACAAACAAACGCAAACAACAGGCTGGTCTGACTGAGCTCTTGCACACGCAGAGCCCTCAATCTAATGACAGGGTTATTAGGTGAGCCGAGAGGCAGATCAAGACACTGCTCTTGCTCTTTAAGTCCTCCTTCAACTCTGGCTAAGGCCATTTAAAATGTCTATAAATTCTCTGGAGCCATGCTAAAAACCATCTTATCTTCTGTTAAGGAATAGCCGTAGCCTGAGTGGATTTTCTCGCTTGATCCTCTTGAAAAGGTCTTATCCCTCACTGCTGTCCTCCTGGACAACGAAGCAGCCCTGTGGCAGGTTGGAGGGCTCAAGGAGGCTTAGATGTTCTGGTCCTGCCAAGTCTTGCACAAGCTAAAAAAATCTGGGAATGCTGTTAGCGCTTTTATCATAGGGGAGTGTAAAACAGTGGCTCTGTGACATTAACAGAAATAAAGATGCACTGACTTTCATGGTTTTGGTAGTGGCATCCTTTCCTTTCCTCAAAGTGCTGATGACAATCCAGATTTGGACCACCACTTTTAAAGCATGTATCCAGTTAGGTAAATAAAAGCTTTTCAAACGCATTTAATTGTAGGCTTTTGGTTTAAGAAAATGACCTCATGCTGACATTTGCTTTTCCCTTCCTTTACCCTATAAGGGGGTTTCTTGCAATGTACTGTATCCAGACCAAAACTGTAGCACTGAACATGGGGGTTGCAGTAAACCCATTTTTTCAGCTCATAATTAGAGTCTAAATTCTGCTTCAGGTGTGACGACTCCTAAAACCTCACAAAGACAACTGCAGGTTTTTAATAAATGAAATATCTTAGATATCTGGTGGAGTTTTAGGATGTACAGTAATATTCTGTAACTTTTATCCCTTCGACAATCACTCACATGCAGTCAGTGTGTTTTTTCAATCCCCCACCACTGCTTTATTATCATCTACATGGATAATAAGTTCTGCGATGGACTGGCGACCTGTCCAGGGTGTACCCCGCCTTTCGCCCGATGCCAGCTGGGATTGGCTCCAGCCCCCCCGCGACCCTGTACGCAGGATAAGCGGTTGACGATGGATGGATGGATGGATGGATGGATGGATGGATGGATAATAAGTTCAAAGATAACTCAGCCTTGCCATTTGACCATTTCCAAAAACAGATCCTACCAGTCAAAGAACACATGTTGACTGGTAGTGTTCAAATGGTTGTTCTGTGAACATTCACTGGCAACGGCAGCAACAAGATACCCTCAAGTCGAAGGCTGGGCATCCCTTAGGGAGTATATCCTGGATGAAAATGTAGCCCATTATTCGAGCTGAGAACAGGTGCTTTCAACAAAGAACCCTGCATCATTATGGGCCTGTGGGAAATGAGGGAAAATATCAAGGTCCAGGAATTTACGATGTGGCCTTTTGAAAGCAAAGCAGATCAGATGCCCAGGTTGTGAGTCAGATAAGCCATTTATAGAATAAAGATGGAAAAACAAGGATAGTTTCTTCTAAATTAAACAGTAATGGAAGAGAGTTTTCTTAACCAGCATACAGCAGTACACGCACAGGAAAATCTTGAGTTGGTCAAAAAGGTATTTTGAATCCGCCATGTATGATAGATTGCATTCATTATTGTAATTATCATGTGTTACACATAAACACGCAAAACACTGCAATTATTGCAATTATTTTTCATTTCAACATCTAATCCAAATGATATAAATATATCCACGTAAAGAGAGATTTACAAAGAGAGCTGAACATACTGTGGGATATAAACCATTTACTTAAGGTTTGTGTTTTAATTGTTCTTTATTCTCAGCCAGTGTTTATTGCTGAGTGGAGTGAGCATGCATGTCAGCAATACTCTGAGGTCACAGGAAAGCAGGGCAGAGGCCAAGGAAAATGTCTCACTGAAGTTCCGTCTGTGTGGAGGTCCTCCAAAGACGCATTACGCTCCACATTTCCACCACTTCTACTTCCCCCTGCTTTTGTTTCAACATTCCTGACATGCTTCGTCTCTCACTTCTCTTTCATTTCACTCATCTCTCCAGATTACTTTCCAATCTCACTTCCCTACACGGATATCTTGAGCATCTCTTGAGCATAGTCAGAAGAACCAGGTGTGGACCATTGCCTCTAAAGATTCCTCACCCAGGATAACACATACAGACCTCTTGCCACCCATGGTGCTGATCAAGCTATGCTCTCTAGCTCCATGCTCACTACAGCCTTCATCGAGGGCCTTGGCTCCTGTCAGACCAGAGCAGGGTCCCTTTGATCTGGGCTGAGATGACAAGGCTGTGTGGTCCCAGCGCCCCAAGCCTCTTCTGTCACCACAGACAGAATATGACATGGTCACATTGGGGAGGGCAGAGGTAACATACACACTGAGCGCCAATCTACCTGAATGACTGGGTGCAAGACCTTGCCTGTCCAATAGAATGAAAGCCAACTCTGTGTCGGATATGAAAACAAAGCGGAGGTCTCTTCACGACTCAGACACCATTCCGATGTTGACCGTGTTTTTGTCTGACATCGATTAGATTCTCGTGTGGCCTAATGGGCTTCAGCACATATTATAGGTTGATGGTATTGTAACCGAGTTTCCTCAGCTTGTTTTAACTGTATAAATGGGACAATAAGTTAGAACATCTTAATGCAAACATTGTTATTTATTTAGAATATTTCATTGTAACACACCACACAAAATAAAACTCCTCGCTATCTCCCCTCCTTGAATCTCATTCAATTTCCTCTCCCGGCTCCCTTACAGTCAAGATAGCAGCTAAGATAACAGAAAATGGGGATTTATTTCATTTCAGATATGGAATTAATCTCCAGATGCTCCAGTTCAAGATGAGACCAAACTTTTCTGTGGTGGTCAGTTTATGTGCCACAAAAAAGGCCAAAATGTGGTCTGCAACAGATCAGGTAAGCCTTTTTTAGGCTAGCTGACTGCCAGTAATCGGAAAATAGCAAATACTTCTGCTTTACAATAGATCGATAAAATGGGTTTTTCAAAAACTCGGCCCACACACACACACACACACACACAACCAAACATATGATCCTCTCCATGCATTATAACTATAGCTGTAGTAAACAGCATGTTGTTAGTGGACCTGGTTTGTTATTGTGAACACTAAAGTAAAAGATCCAAGGAGCCTCAGTGTTTAGCAAAACCCAAAAGTTTAAGGTTTAGTGAGAATGCAATGCTGCTCTGATTGAAAAGTACTTGACATTTCCAGGCAAAGCACTTAAATAAATCAGAAATAGCTCAAACACATGCTGTTTGTCTCTGAACTACACTCATTACAAATGTACAAAGCCATTTTTCAGTCACGCAGTCGTTGTATCTGTTGACTGTGTGGAAAGCAGGATGAAATGAAGTAAAACTGGTCTGTGGGCAAGTACTCAACCCGCTGAGGAAAAGACAAGACAAACATGATAAGAGGCTGTTGTTAAAATTACAGACTACAGGCAGCCCTTAATGGAGTTCAGCTCAGGGTTGAGGGAAGTCAGGTCAGTCAGTCATCGAAGCTCCTACGCTGACGTTGATACCTCCTACATTCCTGAACACCAATGTCAACAGGAAAAGAGGCTGACTGTAACATTAAGTTCAACCTTTTGAATGCAAATCCTGACACAACAAAGATGCAAACTTAAATTTATTGTACTGTCCACAACGAACACTCATTTTAATGCTAATTTAGTGAGCATAAAAAAGTTGTATGAAGCCAGTACAAACAGTGTATTGACGATTATGAACTCTCTCTGCATGGCTAACCATGCTTATTAGCATTAGATAAACACACTGCTGCTCTAGAAACCTGTTTAGTGTACGAATATTTCATAAGGGTCGTGACAGCCCATTGAAAATTCAACGCCTTCCAGATTTAAAGTACATGCTACAGCAGTAAGGGTGGGCAAATGCCATAAACCACATTTGGCATACATGCTTTCCTGAGGTCATGACCAAGATTTTGAGCAGTTTTACAAAATGTACACTACACAGGTTGGTGATTTATGGACCATTCAGTTTTCAGCTTGTCTCTAAAGCTTTACAGTAAGTTGAGACAAGTGCTGTAGGATCCAGCGCTCTAATCTTAACCACTCCCTTTTAACCATCTGATCTCAGTCTGTCATTTCAGATCCATGAAATGCCAAGGCCTCAAGGCCTTGGTTTTCACAAGTGTTGGTCTTATATGAAATGTGCTGGATGTGTGTGTGTTTGTGTGGAAGTAGGTTATGAGCTGTCACATACAGCAACAATGTTACTGAATATCATTAACCTCTAAAAGAAAATGACTGATCAATTTTCTTGTGTGGTGTCATCTCAAAATATAAGCATCACATAGGTACGGTAACATTTATGCAACAATACAGAGAAACATTTAATTTTTTTTAATATAGAAAAAGGTATAGAGAATAACTCAATGCATCTTACCACAGATTTGTAAAGTCACAAATCTGATTCGATTGGACAATGGGAAAAAACGCATTTAAAATTGGGCGCTTTCCTGCCCAGCTGACGTTTTTTCAGCTTAAGGCATTCAGAGAACTCCTGCAAAAACACGAGGTACTGGGAGCGCTTAGTGCCTATAGAAAACAACTGGAAAAAGATGCATCCAATAGCAAAAACTGTGATGGCACCAAATCATTCGTGACTGATCTCTCCATAAAACTGTATCAACCTGAGTTCAAAATGAGCCATTTTTGTTGTTGATAATGAGTCCCACATATTGATAACGAAACAGAAAAGGGCATCTTTTCTCACAGACATCTGTTCTCCATTCGTGCTTTCTTCCTACCAAAACCTACGATTTAATATGCGTGTGTGTGCTTGCGTGTATGTACACGCTCTGTCTCTGAATACAAAAATATTCATAATACACTGCAGCTGGAACTCACCCGACAAACTGTTATTGAGTTGGTATTCAAGAAGAGGTGG
Organism: Micropterus salmoides; assembly: GCF_014851395.1. Classification (NCBI taxonomy): domain Eukaryota; kingdom Metazoa; phylum Chordata; class Actinopteri; order Centrarchiformes; family Centrarchidae; genus Micropterus; species Micropterus salmoides. The sequence continues at coordinate 21,035,047 of NW_024040041.1, forward strand.
CAGGGAGTAGCATGCCAGGAACATTGTATTATCGGAAGACTGAACGCATCAATGAATTTGCCACAGGCTAACACCTGCCGCTCCTGTGAACTACTTACTGTTTACATGCAAAAGGCTGGTAAACACAATGAGGGCCCTTTGTGTAATACAGAGTAGTGATAACTGACACTCAGACCATGAAACTCACATGAAAAGTAGTGAGGTCATGCTACAGGTTGAAAGGTCAAGGTTCACTCTGCTTTACAGTGCCCATAGATACACTGTATTAAACCATGTAAATAATACTTTTATGAGAGAACAGCTTTTCCAGTTTGTTTGCATTGTAGCAGTGATGAAAGGTGTGCTTTGGAAGGTGACACCCTGATAGCTGACATGAAAGCACCATCTTCTCAGTTGTTACATTCACACCTTATAAATAGAACCCATGAGTTATCTTGTTGAAGTGTTGAAACCCCTGACATCTTATTCTTTGTCCAGAGAAAGTATTTTCACGTTTTATTTACATCTCGTGTTTGTTTATTTCCAGATGCTGAGTGTCTGACATACCATCAGTGTTTAGTGCTCAGCTCGTGTGTCTCAACTCCAGGCCTGCTTGCCGGCAGACATGCATTTAGTGTCTGCAAGGTGTTTGTGATAACCATCATTTTCTGTAATTTGATGCATGTTAAAAAAGCCCCTGTTGTTTAGACCTGTAATGTCTTTTCCCCTCAGATGTCACAGCGTTTTCATTAGGCTTGGCGCTGGGCTTGCCGGTGCTCATTATGGCCCTAGATAACCCTTTAAAGACACACCACAAAGTCTGGCCTCAATGCTCAGGCTTACCTGAAAGGCTGACGTTAATGCCTATGGCGAGCTTTGTCTCTCCACAACCTTCAGCCTTCAAGTGACAAGAACTTTACCAACTACAAAGAGTAGCATACTTCTTTGGTTGTTGTTTGAATCAAATTCAATATCAGTAATTGATCCCTGATTACACTGGGTGTGGAATTAACATAAAAGTAAATTATTCTGGGTTAAAAGGGAACTATGAGTTATAGCCTGGGGGTGTACGACTCGCGGTGCTGGCCTGTTGACTTCCACACACTTCTTTGATGAATGTGTCACACTTTTCTTTAATGACAGACCAAAGGCTTGTAGCAACCCACCCCTCACACCCAGACTGAATGATCTGGGTAACACGATGCTGCGTGTTTTAAGATAAAACACAAGCATGATCTACGAGGCGATCCCACCAATTTTCCCCTCTGTGGACGGGGCAGCTTCCAACCTGAGCACACAACATGCCATTAGGTCCTTGCTAATGTCCTACCCTTGATTGCTTTGAGCAAAGCTAACACTTGACACATCAACATTTTGTTTCCAGCAAGACCTAACCCATCTAATGACTGTATGCAAAGCTTTTTGCTTTGACTGTAATACCATACATCAGCACAGGAACCACAGGGCATCTGTCTGACCAGGTCACTGTCAGAGTACAGCCCACATATCAGTAGTAGCAATGGGTCATCAGGTGGAGAGGGTGTGACCTGAGAGAAGGCTTCATTAGGTGAACTGGTAGCCAATTAGTCCCCAGCTGGCTAGTAGAAGGGCATTAGAGTGAGAGGAAGAACACTCAGTCATCCCACTCATTGACAGGAACAGCAGGAGACTAGATGAAGAAACATCGCTCAACTGTTTTTCCTGTTGTGCTCTCAAGAGATGCACACTAACCTGGGGAGTATTTAATGATATTTGGGGGTTGAAATCCACCTCACAATTCCCTTGTAGTTTGACCCTATATTTGCCCTTTTCTCTACACAAGGGCATACTGTTTCAACTTGGAGGGACTACTGGTGAGAAAGTTTCTGAAACAGGCCAAGCGGATGTGAAGAATCGTCCATGCTGATTTAGAAATGTCCAGAGACACACTAGAGCAGTAGGTTTTAGGGGTTGAGTTTAGAATCAGGAAGACCCCTGGAGATGCTTTCAGAAATGCTCCCTGTTTTAGGGAGAGGGGGGCAGGTTGTGTGTCTTTACTGGGACTGGCCAGTTTGTCTGAGTGGGGACTAATGAAAACAAATGATCTGACAAGGTCAAAAGGTTGAGATCAAGGCTGAAGGATTGTCCCGTCCCTTCTCAATTTCCAACTTGTGAGATTAATGAGGACAGAACCTTTTCTCTGTATCATTTACTCCCTGAGGCCTCTGAATCCTATCGCAGTGGTGCGCAGCCCACCTGTTAGCCTATTAAGGCCTGATGACACTGAGCCAGAGGGCATCACTCCTGACTCTGGGCTGTAACTGCTCTGTCCTGTTCACAGCCCAGACAGGAGCATGTTGTGTTGTCATGGCTCTACCTTAAGCTTTCAACAGCCTCCAGTCTCCATTCAACTCTTGACATTAGAGACACAATATCACATGCTTTACCAGCATACAGTAGTTCCCCTCACCTGTAGCCCTACTACTGGAAGAGTATTCAAATTGGACATTTAATGTGTGACTCTTAAGCTGCTTTGAAAACTTCCTCTTCTTAAAATGTGGTTATAGTAGCCTTTGCCATGTGACTAAGAAAGCTGCTTTTTTAATTTCACAGTTGTTGAAAATACTTTGATAAGCTCAGCAGATAAAATACACAGAGACAAGCACAATCATAGCACTTTATGTGGCATGTAATTTATGTTTGATCTTATTACATGGTAACAATCAGGATGCTGAGGCTGGAGCTTCACACTGTGGTGTTGAGGAAGTTGGTGGTTTATATGACATGACTGCTCCCTTCTGGACAGTTCAGCTAAAAGCAGCACAGAGTCTACATCCAATCACAATGAAGTCAAAATTTACCAATACTTTCAGAAAGGTAAAAAAGATCCTTTTGTTTTTCAGCAATATATAAGCACCAATGTAAAATTATTAAATGAAAAAAATAATAAAATAAAATAAATAATCCTATTAGGAGCCACACGAATTTTACAAAGTATAGTATATTTTATTTAGTATATTTTCTTCTTTTTAACTTGTTCTGTGAAATTAAGAATTAAAACCTATACTTTGTACCATCAAGCTGTATTGGCACACGAAAGGCACTAGATGGAGGTGTTAGCCAGGCTGACTCGCAGAAATGAAGGCTTTGGTGGACACCTTATGTACATAGTCATTTCCCCACTCTTTTAGGGGTCGGAGTAACAGACTAGAGAATACCAGATTATTAACACATTAGAAAATTAGTGAAAACATCTGAAAAGAAAATGTCTCTCTATAAAAGTACAAATATTAAACATACTTCTCTTTAATTTTCCCGTTCAATGGCACTGTATTTAGCACAAAAAGCTATATTTAAGTTGCCATGTATTTGTGCATCACTCCAGATTTATCTGTATATGTGTTTCCCCACACACACTGGTTGAATTTCTTTATAACCCCTGTTTCAGGATTTGAGCAACATTATACTGTCGCTAATTCCATTGTTGTTTTGTAATAAATCGGATTTTAATACATAGGCTAAACACATATCAGAATAAATGTCCATTTTATTAAGCCTCACAGCCCTCTGGGAACCGGCAAGATTGGATCCTTTACTGAGCATCAGCCTTGATTTACTACATTTCCCACACTGCATTGCTGCGCAGCCGCTACTTGTCACTGCTGTCGCTCTCTCCCTGTGAGTGCGCGCGGTGAATTGGTCCAGCATCCCTGCGCAGGCAGTGGGGGCAAATGTAGATTTTAAATATATCATTTGAAAATATGTGATCGTCAAATAAGGTTTCGGCGTTGGCAGCTTGCGATGAGGGAAGGAAAATATGGCAGATTGGATTTTGTGTTGCGCCTCTGTGGAGCACGGACCATTATATTGAGAGAAATAATGCGGAATATTTCCCCCTGTAGGTGTTAACGCAGAAAATACAAGATGAAGAAGCAGTTCAATCGGATGCGACAGCTCGCCAACCAAACGGTGGGAAGGTAAGCAAACCCTTTCCGTGCGCTATTCTCGCCGGGCCAAGTCAAATGGAAGAGAAACCCCCTGTATGGCCCCGATAGGCTGTGAATCATATCCATGCAAATATGATTATTGTTATATGTTATCAGGCTGGATATATGGGATACACAATGGTCAGTGCAATCGTACTAATTCAGAGTAACAAAAGAATACTCCATAACGGCTTTGGTGCTCCTATGCGTAAAGTCCATTGGAGGAGGCTACCGCATAGGAAGCGTGTAGGCGCATTGCCCCAGTACAACCTGCCCACGGAAATGCATAAAACATAGACAGTCGCAGTATCGCAGACCGTCACACAGAGAAGACCCCCTCTTTAAGACCTGGAGTGTGAAAAGCTTGCAATTGTGAAGTTATGGCGTGATTACATTTACCTCCTGTCACAGAACCTGTCAAAAGGTGAACGTGATGTAGACGGATGCGGTGTGGGCTGCGACGTGAGGGAAAATGGGAAAAGGCGCAATGTTTTCATTACGCAGTAATATCAGCTGTGAGAAGGGAAGCACCTCCTAGGCGTGGGTTATCGAGTACGTGAATTCCTGAAGGTCGTGTTTCGCATCTGGCAATTATCTAACATACTTTTTGTTTCAATAATGTGATTACATTGTTGCCCCTTTAAAGAGAAAGCTTTATCATGCCATTGTAGTTCCTTAAAACACCAGATCCAAAAACTGATTAATGTGGAGGGATTTTCCATCCCTCTCCCCTCTCAGTCTTCTATGTCCTGTATTTGCCCTGCATCTGGGTGGCTCTGAAATCCCTTCCCACCTTCAAAAATAGATCCTTTGTGACCTCTTACAGGGTCCTCTGGGTTTATCACTTCCTCCGCCCTGTTCGTTCACCTCACAGGGAGGCAGAGCAGCTTGTCAAGCAGTGCTGGGCCAGGAGGTGTTCTCTGCTTGGTATGGGTGGATTAGGACCAGGAGGTGTGGGTCATTATTATTACAAGGCTATGTGAGTGGCATGCACTCAGAAGGGAGAGGACACACCTTGCAGCCTCTGTTTGTGCCATCATTGTCAGTTGCCCCTTGATTCAGTTTGCGTTTTCTATCTCCAGTCTTTTTAATCATTTCTCTGTGACTCATTAGTGTGTGTGTGTGTGTGTGTGTGTGTGTGTGTGTGTGTGTGTGTGTGTGCATGTGTGTGTTGTGTGTGTTGTGTGTGTTGGGGGGGTTTCTTGATATGTGTGTGGGCAGGCAGTTTGTGGGCCTTCATATGTGTAGAGAAGGTAGGGGCAGTTCTTCCTTGTGTGTGTGTGTGAGCGCACTTATACTGCCTTATTTGACATGTAGTGCATAATGGTGTCTACTGTTGACAGCCAAGACGGCCACTTTCAAACCCTCACATCAAAGCACAACAATTAGCAATCCACAGCTTTCCACAATACATTGCCTCATAATAAGGTGAGCTTCTGTGACATGACATTTAATTTGAGCTTTGGATTGGGGCAGGGAGTTAACATGTCTGACCCTCTGGTGACCTTGAGCAGAGTCCCACACTGACTGTGTCATACAGGAAGAGATGGGAAGAAAGGTATAGCCAAAGATGTGCCATTGCTAGCGACCTAGGCCAGCTATAGGCAAGTTAAATGGCAAGGAATGAAGCAAGACCACACATCATTACACACAATCATGGTACCATTAAGGTGCATCAAAAGTGTTTTTATGTTGCTAAGAAAATAACAATCCACAGGAGTATGTGCTCCCTAAAGGTCAGCAGGCTGTTCTTGTTTATTGCATGTGTTTGAAGACTTTCTCTTCCATTGATTGGGTTCAAGGGGTGTTGTGTTGAGGCATGGTTCATGTATTTGGCTAGTGTTGAATCGCTCTTTCTTATGTTTGCATCGAAGGCTGGTAATGTCCCTTGAAAGTACCACCCATAGAGGAGAATTGTGTGAGTTTGTGTAAGGATATTATGTAGTGACGGTGTGTTTGGATCCATGTGCCCTTGCACATCCCTTGGTGTGTTAGTGCAGGACCAGTGGGTGGGGTCAGACAAGTGTGTGTATGTGCAGATTAATGAGGCATCTTAATGTAAACATTCACACACCAAGCATTCCCGTTATTCTACAGTTCCACTCCTCCTTCCTGTTTTTGCTTCACACAGCACTTGAGCACATTTTCTGTGAGGAGAATCAAGATTTTAATGGTTTAATGGCTGAACACATCCCATGGAGATGGCACGTAGCTGTGCTATGTTGACTGAAAATGGAGAGACTTTGTGTTTGAGCTTTAATTTTCTTTCCATTAGTTTGTCATATGAGATGACTTACAAGGGTACACGAAGCAGTAGAAACCTGTAAAAATAGAAATAAATGAGAAAATCATGAAAAATATCACAGATCACAATTTTGCTCCATCTTGCACTCACTGGGGCTTCAGATAGACTCTTCTGCTGACTCAAGCTTTGCTCATCTTCAGCGTGGAATCAGGGTTACTCTGTTGGTTTGAGCATTTGACCTTCCTGAACCTCAGCAGTCTCAGTGGAGCCACTGATACCGCTGACCAGTCCTCAGTCTCTTCAAACCAGCTCAACCAATTCACAAGAAACAGACTGACGTGGTGGGAAATTGTATGAGTTAACAAGAATCTGTGTGCGTATTAGCAGGAGGGTTTCTTCATTAAGAGATAACAAGTAAGTTGTTATAACTGCATGCTTTTACTATACTCAGCTCTTTCTGGCATGAATTATCATGTCTGTAATGGCGAGGCTTTCTGCACTGACAGTATTGCCAGGAGTCTTTTCTATGTGTCTGACATGTGATGGAGATTGAAGGTCTTCTTTTTCGGGTGGGGGGAGGTTGGCGATCAGGTGTGCTGTGTCAGCATCCCTCTCTGAGGCTGCTGCTGCTGCTGCCACCGCTTGCCCGGGTGAGATTCATGTCATGTGATCGCCTGCTTGACCAATCACCTTTGTGGAGCAAGACCTCACACTGGAGGATGTGCAGCCATGCATACTCTATAGCTAAAAGAAATGTGTTATGGTACAGTGAGAGAGACAAAAGGGTGCCGCAGAAATAATGCCTGAATTTATTTGTTTTCATTGTTTTTGTTAACTTAAGCCATTATCTTTGGCTGCTCAACCTTAATTGAGGCCTCAGCGTTTTGCAAACCCTAAAATTCTAGTTTTTAATTATTTGTCTTTAATATACATTAGACTTTTTTCATGCCCTCACACGCACCAAACAAGACTGGAAAAGATTGCTTTGCTTCAGTCAGCTCCCGCCCTTCATTTCTCTTGACCTATTTCTCTATTCCCAACTCACTGCCCTATCTAGGTCTAGGACAGCCTGGTAAAAGATTCCATGACAAAAGTCTTTAAGACCATGTCATACCGTGTAATAAATAAATTTCTTGCTTTTTTCCTCCCATTCTATACTTGGAAAAGGCACCACTTTCTCCAGCCCTAGCCTCCTGGCAAAACAGCCTCTCAATCCCACCTCATCTTCACACTCTGCACCACTCACCTGTATGATGATCACCAATACCACTATTGTATGCTAATAGCATTCTTCCTGCTCATGCCTTTAGGGTAGGCTTTAGCTCACCACTTCACAATGCAATTACCGGAAAATGGCAGCCATTTGTGGGCTGGCAGATGAGTTGTACATGCTTTCTTTCTCCGGCATTGTCTCACTCTCACAAATGTTTGCCATGTGTCGTTCTTCCTCTCCCTTCGTCCCACTTGTATAAATTCTGTCTATGGACAGTAAGACACTTGTCTTATGTCACTAAAAATCTATGAGAGGTGAGCATGTTTAATGTGTTTGCACTTTACTCTAATGCTGACAAGAGGACAGAAAAAAAGATTATGCATGAATCATTAATGTGGCCCTGAATGTATTTATCTTGTAAACAAATTTCTGTTAGCATAGAAAATAACCTGCCTGTTTTTACATTCTGCGCATCATAGCACGTGTGCACCTCTTGGCAAGAATGTGTGCGGGACTCTGAAAGAGCATATGGTAGCTGACAGGTAACATGAGATGTCGGAGGCAACCCTGTTGCATGCCAATTCAGCATCTCCTCCTCTCCTCTCTCTCTTCCTCCTCTACCTTGTTACCTTGCTTCGCTGGCTTGGCAAATGAGGACAATACTATGAAGATCTCAGAGCGAGTGGCCTTCACAGGGACGCTGATTCACGGCTCCCCTGGATTTACTTTTGTTTAGTTTCTGGCTTATCTCATTGTTAAATCTTGACTGGAAAACACACTCTAAGCGTATTATTTAACAAGTCAAGGTCCTTTCATGGCAAGAGTTGTATGCGATTTTCACGCAGTGGTCATCAACAATCAGAAATGAGTCATTACTTGTATTCTAGATCGTGTATCTTTAAAGCAAGCGCTATTGGTGTAATTGTACAGTGCCATTCAGTGCTAGAGGTCCATGTTGATAATGCTCCCATAACCCAGTCAGTGCCTCTCAGAGACAGCATACTACAGGCTAGAGTTAGTGATAAAGAGCCTTTGTCAAGGGGCCATTTTGGCCATCAAAAGAGTGATGATGTAATATCAGACAGAAGCGCTGTTTCTCCCTTTCTATGTCGCTGATTCCCTCAAAACGATTAACCTCTTAAAGAGCCCCCATACTGGTGGTCCACTACAAACTCAGCATTAGTGTACTAAAAAAGCACGTATGTGAGAAACAACGTGGAACACAAACATTCTCTGGGGACGGCTGCTCGATACCAACAGACACAGATTCTCATTTGCACTTTGATTTACTTTTGTCCATGTTTGACCTGCTGCATATTGAAGAGGGTATGATAATGGCCATTATGTGTCACAGGTTTCAGAGTTTATCCAGTCTGTTGCTCATGACCTCATCTAAAACAGGAAGTGACATCGGGGCCTGACTGAAATGCAGCAAATGAGTCAGATGCAATTCAAGCTGTGAGGCATTCAAGAACGAGAGGGTCTGAAGAGGATTTAAAGTACTACACGTTAGTGGTGGGAATATCTGGACACCTCACGATTCGATTCAATAATTCAATAATTTTAATTTGCGCATTAAATCCAAAAGAAACATCTCCGAATTAGCTTAAAATGACTAGATTGCATCCCTAATTCACTTCATTAACCTCAGCTCCATGGTCCCTCATTTCTTTAATAACCAGTTATCACACTCCTCTGAAAACTGAAATGTAATTATCAGGATGTACAGTATGGGACGTTATAAACAACCAAAAACATGCTGTACAGGGTAGATGTTAACTAGCGCTAACAGCCTTGTCTTTGCAGTAAACTGAAGATTAGGAAATTATTATACTCTCATTCTTTTGTTCTTCATTTAAAAAAACATTATATTTCGTTAAAAGTAGTTTTATATGAAGTTACTGCTGTAAAAATATTCAGAAAGCTTTACTGATTTTCTCACCGTCTTTTGTGTACTACTTACAGTTTATACACAGCCTTAGCTACAGTACATTCAGTGAGCTGCTGCATTATTCTGAGTAATAAGCAGCTACAAGTGAGAGTAGCTACAGGAGAGTGGCATTGTTCTAAGAAACAACTAAGTTCTCCTAAGGAGACGGGCCGACTCCCTATCAACATGCCCACTTCCTTCCATTCAGGAATGCCAATAGGCTCAAAACAGGAAGTACTAATCCACCAATAACAATTTCCAGTTTTGTTTACCTCTCATTGCTTTTACTATAGAGTTTCTTTTTTTTAAATGTTGCTCTTTAATTACAGAAGGGGATTCTCCATTTCTCTTTTCTTTACAGTAGATGTGAAATCCTACATTTGCTTTGGTTGCCTAGAAACGCTCATTTCTTATTAGCTGTTTCTTTACATTCATTTGGCTTTGCCAACCCACATGTTAAATTTTCAAAAATAGAGATTTTTTGTAGAACTAAGAATGACGTATTGTAACAATGTTATCATTTATGGCCTGGGTGGCAATTAAGCATTATTGATCTGTGTTGCCTCGGTCTACTTCATTGTTCGTTTGATGCTCTATACTGGACATTTGACATTGTTTAGGTGAAGTGTGTGTGTGTGTGTGTGTGTGTGTGTGCTTGGGTAGTGTGAAAACACAGTGTTGTCACAGATCAGAGTGTTTCTTGTGGAGATTATTCACCATAAATGAAGTTATTAGAGATAACTCACTGCTCGTGTTTCCAGTGAAACGTCAAGTGAAAAATGCTGCAGGCTCTCTGTCTCTCTCTCTCTCTCTCTGTCGCTCACTCCCTCTCTGGACATGTGTGTGTTTCGTGTGTGTGCATGTGCACACTTGTGTGCATGTGTGTGTACACTCTTCTCACAGTTATTCTTGCATACTTAACAGAACTGTGACCTAGTTTGCTGGACAACTACAGTAAGTGGGTTTTTCTGTTTTAGTAACCTTGTATCCCATCAGCCCTCCGCCTTGTCATTTGGGAGGAAATGCAGTGGGCCTCTAGATGCATTTGCACAGCAAAGGGCTGGAGAGAAAAAAAATTAAATTGAGAAATATTCAGAGATCATCTCTAGTATGAACACTGCTGTGTGTCTGTCTGTGTGTATGTATGTGTGTGGCTGTCTGTGGATCTCAGGCCAGCACTCCAGGCTGTGTGGTGCCCTGCTGAGGCCCAAGGCCACCATTCTGCTCCACTACCCTCCCCTTGCAGCACAGTATCTAGCATCTAGCTTTTCTAGGCCCCAGAGTAAGAGCTTTTGTTAGCCAGGCAAGCAGTGTCAAGCATTTTCTTGTTTTTCAGACAAATATTATTATCTTGTAGATGTTATGACCGACAGTTGGCTAGCTACCAAGGCAATCTGTTCAAGACTATGGATGCTATATTATTCACATTTTGATTATGTCCACATGGATTATTCATGCTTTCATAAACCATGTGCAGGGCAGCGGGGGGGTGAACATAAGGGTTCACAACATTAACATATCCCGAGATAGAAATATTTATTATATAAGATGTACGTAATGTGAGGCTGAAATGGTCAGCCGAGTATATAGTACACATATTTTGCTTCCAACTTTATGGAATTACAATGATTTGGATTGTCTATGGTCCTTGGGAAAATATGCACAATAAAATTACATTTCTCTTTGGTCAGCTGTAAATTCACAAGCCCAGATGTCCTTAACAGATTCAGACACATGCTCCTTCTTATCAGTACTTTGTTAATGTTGCCACCAGAGGTAGAGAGGGAGTTATTAAAAGTCTGGCATTTGATCTCTCTGTGTAAATATTGTCTCAGCTAATTAATCTTCCTTTTGTTTCTGCGGTCTACTGTTTGTACTGCTCAGATTTGTAGTTCTTTTTCGTAATGGATCAACAAAGCAACTGAGATTTTGTCAGCTTTTGAAAGTATTTTGTATGTGTTATGATAGATTTCAGCATTTTGACCAATTAATCTGTATATTTATAAATGTGTGTGCAAATGTGTGTGTTTGTATTGAGTCATCAGCAGCTCCAGGTAAAGGAATGCCTGCGAAGTGGCAGATGGTTGGCATAAACCTGGCAAAGTCTTCCTCCCGCCCCATGAGCACTACGCCCACACGGCTGCCAACTCTCCCACATGTTTACTTTCCTCCCAGGACTCATTCTGCACACTATTTGCTGAGAGGAATTTCTCTCTTCACTTCCAAAATCTCATGCGAGCTAGCTTTACATCGGGTTCAATAAGGCCAAGGAACCCCAGTACCCCCTGCATTCCAGCGGATGCAATGCAATTTTGTCTCTGTGTGTTTGTAGGCTGATTATGTATGATGCTGCTTTCCTAAGAGGAAATACCACTGTCTGAAAACAAACAAGCTCAAAGAACAAGATGGTCCGCTGTCTTTGAAGATAGGCTACAATCTGTTTGAAGTCTAGGTCATAATGGCCACATCAGTTATGGTCAGTGAGAACACCAGATGTCAGTGTTTAAATTCCCTTGTTTTTAACAGCAAATGCAACTAACTAATATGTAATTTGTTTTTTTACCCACCGCTTCAGTTTGCAATGTATCTACATTATCCTAGTAGGGTCAAGTCTTCAGGAAAAACACTCACACAAACACTGAAGACAAACAGAAATAGTGATAGTGATAGGCTTGTCCCCCACTATTAATCATTTCTAGCATATGCAGCTGTCAGATTGTTGAGAAAGTGTCAAGGTTTAGCTTATCAGTAGAGCTCCTGAAAGCCAGGTAGGAGAGACTTGCAGGTTGTCCATGTACCTCTGCCAAACATCGCTAGCAGAGTAGCTTCTCCACATCCCTGTTGCCGTTGTCCCATCTGTGCTGCTGGGTCCCTATTAGGGTCCCTCAGCTGCCAGATTCTCCCAAGGGACACCTCGACCTGCCAATCTGAGACTTGCAAGACAGTGACAAGCTCACAGCTGCATAGCAGACCTCCAGGCTACATACATACAGTCTTGCCCACAATGTCTTTTATAGAACATAGAGTTTTAGAGATTTTTAGAGGCTGTTAGAGGAGTGCAGAAAAACTGAGCCAAACTTTAGTGCACTGCTTGTGTTATTTTTATCCCCCTTTGTCATGTTATCAGCAATCTGCCATCACACTTTTCCTAACAAATCATGCCAGAAATCTCTCGGGCCGCTATAATTCTCTGTCTCTTTCTTAGGCAAGCATGCACACACACATTTTTACTGTATTTTTCCTCCTAGCTCGGTGAATTGTTTTCCAAGAGGCTGGCTGTGATTAGAGGCATTGGTACATGGTTTGACCCAGTTCCCATGGATCCATGCTCACATCTTGGAACTGATACTAGGGATGCTAATAACTGAACATTAAAGCTGGCAACAATGTATGGAACATGTAAACACAACAACATGTAAACATTAAAAGGGTGCACTTCAGTCCGAGTTTTTTCAACATGATAGCACTGGGCAACACAGAGCTGTGATGCTGTGTGTTTGACAGACTTGGTGATGAGGCATCATGCATGAAAAGAGCATTTTAGTTATGTGCTGCTGGTAGTCTTGTCTGGCTGATGAATGATAGAATACAAACCAAGGTCTTTTCCATTCTCTTGGTCAACAGCAAGATAAAAACAGATTTTGTTTTTAAATAAATGATACAAAAAAGCTATTATTCGCAATTGGCATTGGCATGATTGGGGCACAATAGCAGGAAGAGGTTGTGCAGACAGGAAGCGGAAGTGCTGAGGGAGTATGTGCATCAATGGGTGGTTGCTGGGGGTCTACAGGTCTGGTTTTGACTCATTTCAGTGGGTCTGCCCAAGAAGTCCCTCCCTTGTCAGCTTACAACCCTTTCTGAGCAGGAAGTACATGTTATCCTCCACTCTGATTAGATAGTCCTGATAGGTGATGAATTGTTGCTTTAGATGTGTGCACTTCTATGTGTTGTTCTTTTGTTTAAATAAATTCTGGTAAACAATCCACATTGATATATAATATATGTGCTCCTAGGAGACAATCTGCCATTTTATCTTTTCTTGAAAGATTATAAAAGGCAAATTGAGCTCCGTTTGGAAATCTCCTTGCTGAAAAAGGACTTAAGTCTTAAAATATAAGCTGTCTGAACTGAGCTGACACCATATATTTATGATATCCAGTGGTTTGCTATTTTCTGAGCTTATGGCTCATTCAGTACTCCGGATGAGTAGTTTTATCTGCTTCAGCGGCAGTACAGCTCTGCCCTTTCCTTCAGTCTTTGGCTAAGTCCCCAGTCTGCTGGATTCACAGTGGGATGTGATACTCCTCAGTGGAACTAGCATATTTGAATCAGTGCCCTTTGCTTGCTGCTGTCCCATTTGTTTCACTCATGGCACGTTTGTAGCGTGAATAGTTTGCCTGATAATTAATATGTATTGGTAATATATATTCCTATATATTGTCTAAGATCATAACTCAGACAGACAGCCAAACAAAACATACACACACATTAACACCCACACCTGCTTCAAAGGGACAGGTGCATGGATGTGGCTCTCCCATTTTGGAGAACTGCCACATTGATGATGTGCTAAAGGTCAGTGGATGAGTCTACATCCAATGCTAGACAGCTGGGACTTTATTTCACAACTGTAAAATATTTTGGCAAAGACACACCACTATGGAATACATACACGTGAGATTTGTAGAATGCCTCATATCATAGTGACAAAATACAACTAGCATGTCATCATGAGCTTATAAAATGTGTTTTATTATGTGAGATGTAATTTATTGACATATTCTCCAGTTGGAATATGTTAGCTTACTCTCATGTGTGTTATAAGAAATCAAAAAAAAAGAAAAAGGCATATGGGATGATGATAACATAATATCGCTACTTCAGACTCCTTCCTGACTCCTCTGTGTCTGTTGGGAGGAACATGTTTTCTGCTCTCACGTTAGAGTATGAAACCATTCTGTGATATTCACCGTCACAGGCTATGTAGCTTGTTGAGTGACCTGAAAGAATCTTTAGGAACAACTCTTTGACTCAAAAGAAATGTCCTGAGTTTACAGCACACAAAGCTGCATTCACTGACAGAGCTTTTACATCCAGCGGAAACAGACATGGTTTGTTTAAAAATACTAGCATCAGCTAATGTTCATGTTGTCTCCCATGGTTCCCCTAACCGTTTTATACTTTTATCTTTACAGGGCAGAAAAAACAGAGGTGTTAAGCGAGGACCTTCTACAGGTGAGCAGTGGTGTAAATAAGAGTGTGTTTGTGTGTGTGTAAGCCGGGAGGGCGATCACACTTTCGAACAAGGCGCTTGATTAGATAATGGTCGCTGTTAGTCCTGACATTGTTCATGCTGTGTTATTCGAACAGGTGTAAATAATTGTGACTATGATGGCTGTGTCTGACCATGATGGAGATCAGTGGTTCCAATGTTTTTGTCTTGTGACCCCTTAAAGCGGAGCGAAGTCTCATCACAGGTTACACACTAAACAGGTTTTGTAGCAAAAATTATTTTTCTTTGTCTTTCTTATTCCTTTGATCTTTCTCAACTTGTGTGCGCACTCAATCTGAGTCTGCGACTAATGGTTATTTTTATTATTCAATATATTATTCGATATATTTTCATGTTTATCAACTGTCTAACATAGTGATAAATGTCCATCACAACTTGGAACAACCCATGCCAATGCCTATAAATTTCTTATTTTGAATGACCAGCCAATTCTGTGTAATTTTGTAAGTGCAATTAAATGCACGGAATCATTTGAGAGACCCCCCTTAAGGAGTATCACTTTTGTCCGTGTACGTAACTTGTCTACTGCACACAGAAGAAAGTAGCAGGTGCTGATTGATAGTGCTGCATGAGAGATCACAGATGTGTTGTTAGAGTACAGTGTTGAGTCTGTGTCAGTGTTGTGTCTGTGGTAATACACAAGTGCATGTGTGAGTTTCTGATTTGTATATGTGTGTGTGTGTGTGTGTGTGTGTGGTCTTGCAGGTGGAGAAGCGTCTGGATCTGGTCAAGCAGGTGACACACAGCACTCACAAGAAGCTGACTGCCTGCCTGCAGGGTCAGCAGGGGACTGATATGGAGAAGAGATCTGTCAAGTCACCTTCTGTGAGTACCTGCATCCACCATTCTCTTCGACACTGACAAGTGATGTGATGTGTGATGATTAAACATAACATTATTCATAATATTGTATGATTCCCACAGAGGCTCTTATAATATTATTATTTCTCTCTGCCATCAGAAGAAACTACCGCTCACAATCCTGGCACAGTGTATGGTGGAAGGGGCTGCAGTGTTGGGAGATGACTCTCTCCTGGGGTAAGTCACTATAGTTAACAGGCCTTCGCCCACACACTTACCTAGCGTACACACACACACACACACACACACACACACACAGAGGCATCTTTAATTATTGATATGGCTATCGAATTCTTCTCTGTCCTCATTACCCTTGTCCGCATTTTAATTGCATTTGATTGGCTTTGACTTTGTGACCAAACAGGAAGATGCTGAACCTGTGTGGGGAGACGGAAGAGAAGTTGGCCCAGGAGCTCATCCAGTTTGAGTTCCAGATAGAGAGAGACGTGGTGGAGCCTCTCTATGTGCTCGCTGAGGTTACTACTTAATGCACCAATTAAGACAAAACACCTTCCTGACATGAAATACAGAGCCACACTCTGTCATTTTTTTTTTATTTCTGGTGTTATTAACATGAGATTACAAGCAGAATATGGCCTTCATTTACATAAAAGTGCTGCACTTTTATTATCTGAGCTGACTTTAATCCTCCACTTAATATTCTTTTGTAGGTGGACATTCCGAACATCCAGAAACAGAGGAAGCACTTAGCTAAACTTGTCTTGGACATGGACTCTGCTCGGACAAGGTGAAGAACGTCCACATTTAAGAGCTGCTCTTGTTCATTTATTTAAAAAAAAATAAAGGCTCAGGTTTTAAATATCTGTAGGAAGCATGACATCTAATGCAGTGGCCTTTTTTTTTTTACCTCACACCGATAGATTTCAGCAGTCGTCCAAGTCATCCAGTCACCCGAGCACGCTGCAGCCTGGTGCCAAGTCCGAGTCCCTCAGAGAGGAGATGGAGGAGGCAGCCAATCGGATGGAGATTTGTAGGGTGAGTCACCAATCAGAGCCACTCCAATGTTATTCCCTCCTCTAGCTCCTTTGCTCTCCATTTGATTTATTTCCCTCCTGCATGAATCAGACACAAATGGACCACAATGCCAGTATAATATTACAGGTATATGTTGGTGAGATAATTTCTTATGGTTGCTCTCTACTTTCTGTTTCAGGATCAATTGTCAGCAGATATGTACAGTTTTGTGGCCAAAGAAATAGACTATGCAAACTACTTCCAGACAGTAAGTATTTGTTAGTTAGTAGTAATACCAAAGGGAAAATACAATGAATATTATATTTTTATTTCTTCTCTGCACAAGTTACAGGAAACTTTGTAGATGATCTAATGACATTACTTCATTATATGATACACACTTGTCATGGATTGTTTGTAATAATTTCTTCTCCTGATGTCTCATTCCATAGCTAATAGAAACGCAGGCAGAATATCACAGGAAGTCCCTAGAGATTCTTCACAGTGTCCTGCCCCAGATTAAAGCTCACCAAGGTGAGTCTTGCACTGTATGTGTGTGTGTGTGTGTGTGTGTGTGTGTGTGTGTGTGTGTGTGTGTGTGTGTGTGTGTGTGTGTGTAGAGAGAAAGATCTGCTCTTATTCTGCACCTTAGGCAATATCAAGATGAGATGTATGGAGTTAAAAGCCCCCGACATGTAACGTAACAATCTAAATAAAGCTAGGTTAAGCAGTGTTAGAGAAACCAGCAAGAGACAGCTAGATTTTGAAAGTATTCAACCGAAAGAAATCCCATCCCATCCCTTCAGGCATCTTTCGGACTGACTGAATGATTGGCTGTGCATATTACAGTCTTGCAACAGCCACAGTTACTTTTTTTTTTCCCTTACATTTTTGTGTCAGAGCATTTGATTAAGTGATTGCTTCTGAAATAAATTGCAACGCTAGCTTTAAGCTATAATTATCCACCTTCATATTTAAGCTAAACCAAACAGAGGGCTGAAACATCACATTTTCCTAATAAATACCAGAAATAGAGATTTGGCACCTGTGAAACATTGAAATGTAATCTGACCTTTAAAGTCAAAGTAAATTGCAGTTAGGATTAAATTAATTCATGTTGTCAATATAGGTCCTCACAAATAGTGTCTCCAAACTTTCTATACAGTCATTGATATGCAGCTATGGTGTGTAGGTTTGTTTGTGTCTGTGTGCGATTCAAGATGCCGTTTTTGTTGCAGAGGCGTGGGTGGAGAAGCCGTCGTTTGGCAAGTCTCTGGAGGAGCACCTGAATATTAGTGGGAGAGAGATTGCCTTCCCCATCGAAGCTTGTGTCACCATGCTGTTAGAGTGTGGCATGCAAGAGGAGGTAGAGGGTACACACACACACACACACACACACACACACACATATAGATATAGACCTCACTTAGGCATTTTAGGTGTAGGTTAATATACATATTTTTGTCATCTATAAGCATACATAGTCTATGCTTAAGACACACATAAATGCAAATGTATTCCATAAATGTGCTAATATCAACACTTTCTTATAGAGCTGCTGTTGATAAGTTAAAAGTATACATTAGTAGTATACTAACTATACTTTATCTTACCTTATTAGACTGGAAAGCTTATATTGGCCCTTTAAAATAAAATTATTAATTATTAATTGAGGATGGAGAGAGAAGGCAAAAAGCACCCTCTTTGCACAGGGTACAACATGGGGATTTTAACGTTGAGTAATATAAACAGTACCATGGCTGTGAGATTGAGGTTGCTAATCATCTTTTACAATGATTTTATTTGTTTATGGTAATTTGCCTAATTAAAACCTTATGGTATGCTTTAGAAAATGGTTGACAGCATTATAAATAAAGCCTACAAAACAATGTTTGTGTTATTTATCCTCAATCGATGTACAATCGATCGCACAAAAATAGAGGCTATTACTACTGCATGTACAGTATGCCCAGGTCACGTTAGATCTGATAATTACACATGATTATGTGTTTCTTGTGTGTGGGCTGCAGGGCCTCTTCAGAGTGGCTCCATCAGCCTCCAAGCTAAAGAAGCTGAAAGCATCCCTGGACTGTGGTGTTCTGGATGTGCAGGAGTACTCCTCCGACCCACACGCCATCGCAGGTGAACTACACCCACACAAATGCCTTGTTCAAAGCCCATTTCAATAACAACAACCCCTACACTCTGTCATTGTAAGTCGGGGGAAAAAATGTAAAATACATGTTAAAGGCAAAATCTTTACTTAACAGTTATTTTATGAGGTGGAAAGGCCATTTGTGCTGTACAAAAGTTTTGAGATTGATTTTGCCTAGTTGGCAGAAAATTTCTGGAGATCTGGAGAGCATAACAGTTACTAAGCACTCTTCATCAGCTCTGCCCTCAGTGCTCTTTTTTTGAAGGATTTTTGTTCTAATATTGCTGTCCATTTCACACATTAGCATGAAATCTGTGTTGAGCAATCTGAATCTGGCAGCTGCACTAGCTGCAAGGGCCTGCTGGAGGGGAGTGGAGATATGGGACATGCCCTCGCTGGTACTCTGAAGAGAGAAAACAACCCTCCCCTCCTCTAAAAAAGCTAACCAGTTTCTGCTCTCTCCCTGTTTTTCCAACCCAAAGGGGCTCTAAAATCATACCTCCGTGAGCTCCCTGAGCCGCTGATGACCACTGAACTTTATGATGAATGGATTCAGGCCTCCAAGTGAGTTGCTGTTTCCTTATTAAAAGCATTTTCTTGAATTATGCCATTGGCCACGATGAAAAAGAGAAAATAGTCTCTTATAGTTTTTATACAGCGGGTGTTAACGGTCAAAATGAAAAATTCTGACATTTATTAAGAAGTGGAGCAACAGTAAAAACCTAATGATTTTTGATTTCCCCAGCATTCAAGAAATGGACAAGAGACTACAAGCATTAATGGCAGCATGTGAAAAACTCCCTACAGACAACTTGAACAATTTCAGGTCAGTCGCTTTCCCAGATTATCTGTCCTATTATTTGAATGTGTTCCCAAGTGGTCCTACTACTATAAAAAGAAAGTAAAGCATTCAGATCCCACAGCAGGATAGTAAGATCTTGTTTACACGCCTGTTTAAGTCAGATTGATGTTTGTCAGTATAAAAAACATATATTTCACTGGCCTGCCAAGCTCTCTAAGAAGACAAGGACAAAAAAATTAAAGCAACTGTGTCATTGATGCAAATGACCAAAAACGAGGCCCAGATAAATCCAATTACAAATCAGGTTCTGCCCTACAGTTTCAGTCCAACCAGCACCTCCTACAGGCAAGAAAAGTAACAGCAGCAGCAGGTTTGAAATGCAAATATTTAGATATCACCACCTAGAGGCAAATAAATTTATAATAATAATGATAAAATGGTGCAGCAGGAGTAAGATTATGAATCAGTTACAATATGTGGGAAAATAGCAGTTAATCAAGACAATAATAAACTCTGCAGATGTGTGTGGCTCCACAAGATGTCTGGTAAAAAAAGGTATGAATAAGGTATACATTGATGCGCTATTTTATTGAAATCCCACAGATATCTTGTCAAATTCTTAGCAAAGCTAAGCGAGTACCAAGACGCAAACAAGATGACTCCGGGTAACATGGCGATTGTTCTTGGCCCTAACTTGCTTTGGACACACACTGAACCGTATGTAGTTTTAACTATTTCACATGTATGAAAATGTTTTTGCATGGTTTGAATTTTTCCTAAACTTGTCATATAAGGAATATAGTTCAGTTCTTTCTCATCTTTCCAGGAATATGACCGAGATGATGACCACCATGTCCCTACAGATTGTTGGAATCATTGAGCCCATTATACAGCATGCTGACTGGTTCTTCCCTGGAGGTGGGGATCACATACTATGTATGTAATATTATAGTCAGGCTGGCCACCATATCAACTTTTATTAATCTTCCATTATTGTAACTGTATAATGGGATTTTAGTTTGAATACTGTAGGTTAAGACCTACTACTACTACTAAAAATAATAATAAAAATACATATTTATTTTGGGGGATACTTTTCAAAACACTCAAGGACATCTTACATTCCAATGGTCCTACAAAGGTAATATTAAATGAAATGCATAATGCAAACAGTGCAAGTTAAAATAAGTCTAAAGAAGGAGTAAGATCTTTAATATAATCCGGGATTGCACAGGGAGCCAGTGAAGTTTGATAAGAGTAGGTGTGAGTTCTGAACCAGATGAAGTTGATTAATGAGTTTTGTGGGCAGAGGGGTGTTGCAGTAGTCTAGTCGGGAAGTGACAGAGGCATGGATGAGAGTTTCATTGCTAGAGTGTGAAGGAGAGGGTCAGAGTCTTGAAATATTGTGGGTGCAGAAAAAGCCTGTCGGGTGATGGTTTTTATGTGGGATTCAAAGGACATCCACGGTGACAGCGGGGCTTTTTACTTTTGATGACCGGGAAACCATCAATAGTGATAACAAGGTTTTTTGTTTGTAGAGAGTGGATTTGGAGCCGATAAGAATGACATCTGTCTTGTTGCTGCTGAGTTCTTACTATATGTTGTGACATACAGTATATCAACATCAGAAGAAGTCTTATGGTTTCTGTAATTGTGATTTGTTTTACCCTTTTACTCAGCCTTATATGAATATGATTGACCTTCATCATTGTCTGCCCACTCAACCCATCAACATCATCATCATCACAGTGCCTACAATAACATACACCATACAGTTGTACAACAAACCAGCTGTAACACAACAAAAACACACATGAAGCATAATAAAGCATCATGTAACACCTAATTTTAGTTTTGCTGTTTAAAGAAAATGTCTTGTCATTTGCTATAATGGTATAGAGTACATCATAGACACATAGAGTTGAAGTCTAATCATATTCTTGGTTTTATCCATCATATTTTGTTATTCAGTGTAAATGTTAATCTCTCAAAAGTAAGTATTACATAAGACCATTATAATACTGTTTTTGGTATGTAGGAATATAGTTTAGACCAGGATCTGTTCTAAGTAGACACTATAACTCCCTTTTGTTAAAGCTGGTAGATTCTAAATTACTTGTGTGTACTCAACACAGACCAAACATACACACACACAAACACCACTATAACTCCTACTGTAACATCTCTATACTGTATGCTGATGGTGTGTCCGCTCTTCCCTACCAGAGATTGAATTCAACTTGACAGGCAGCTATGGCAGCCCGATTCACACCAACCACAACTCCAACTACAGCTCCATGCCTTCACCAGACATGGACCAATCCGAGCGCAAGCAGCTGCACGACCAGAGCCGACGCCCACTGAGCGTCGCCACTGACAACATGATGCTGGAGTTTTACAAGAAGGATGGGTATGATGCCAAGCGCATCCTTCTGCTGCCCACCTCTCACTCTCTCACTCTCTTTCTCCCTCTTCCCACCCACGCCTCCTCTCAGGCATCTGATATTTAATTCTCGTATTTGAGGCCGGCAAAACATGCACATTAAAAACCCATTACTGTGGTGAAATATTTACTCTTCCTGTAATGTAAAGTTTTTCACTCCAGTGAGTTAAATGCCTCTGTCTGCACAGAGAGGCAAGGATCACCGTATATATCTAAACTGTCGATAATCCCAGCACATACTACATTCCCTAAATCAGCATTTATCAGGAGAAAAGAAGGCTGAAAACTGGTCTTGTTTAAATATATGGGGATGAATTGCCTTGAGTGGCATTATCTCTATGGCAACGGGTCTCTGATAGAGGGCCGCTGTTATCTCCTCTTCTTTTTTTTCCTCAGGAAATATCTCTTCAGTGCTATCTTCCTATCCTCCCACACCCAGCTCTTCCTTCACAGTCTGGCTAGCACGTCACCTGGCCTGAGTCATTCATCCAGCCGGTGGAAAATCACTGGCAGAATTAGAACTGATGCCTTCACCAATATACCCCCATTAAATTAAGGAAAAGGCTGTACTGTTATAGGCATCGATCTAAATCTGTGCACCCCACAATCAGTAGCTATCAATATGGGGAGGTAGAAAATAAGCTTTTATCTATTTTGAGTAATCAGCAGCTTAGGAAAAGTGTCTGCTCTGTCTGTGTGTTAGTGCACAAGACCAAACAGGTTTAATTAGAAATAACAAGGCTTTAGTTGGCGCTCAGTAAATATAGGCTGGCTATGTGGACTGATATCCTCTCACCTCTGGAAGGTCACTTCTGCTCCCTGCCACTGTGGATCTCATCTCCCCATCATATACACTACACTGAGTGACTGAGTGGTTAAGTCTGGTATTTTTGAATCATGTCGGGATTACTTCTGACCTCATATCCCTTTTCCTTCTCTTCCCCCTACTAACGCAGCATTAGGAAGATACAAAGGTACCGTACTATGCCTTTTTCCCTCTTCTTTCCTTGGTGTTCCCCTCTCACCTCTTTCTTCATCATCATATATGACTCCATATGTGTTTTGTCTCCAGCATGGGCGTCCGTGTTATGGATACCTCCTGGGTGTCTCGTAAGGGTTCATCAACGCTGGTACGCAAGGCTTCCTCCACACCTCCAGGCATACAAGGCCCCGGCTCTCCCGCAGATACACTCATCCCCGAGCAGCCGGGAGAGCTCGCCACCTCCCCGTCAGCAACACCTCCACCTGGAGAAAGGGTTTGGTAAGTCACAGTGGAGACGCTGTCCCCTTCTTCCTCGCACATCCACTCCTGTTCATTTTTATTTTCACCGCCATCATCATTAACTCCATCAGCTCTGTGTGGTCGAGATCCTTGGCTGCAGTTACCATACTCCCCCTTTTTTTGCAAGGCCTTTTATTTTGTATTGTTTCATTATCAACATCCTCATGTCTCATTCTGTTGTTATTCTGACTTCTCACTCTGCACATTTCTTCAGTTGTTTCAGTTCAGTTGTTTCAGTCGTAGTTTGTCAGGTTGATGTCACTGTGGGTACAATTTTCAACAGGATAATGACATTTTTTGACTCTCACTGAAGGGTTGTAGTCCAAAGTGTACTGTATGGAAGTTCTATCTCTGTACACGGCACTAAGATTAAATCTGCAAGTCCTCTGCGAGCATGCTAATATTTCCAATATCTCATTGTTGTGGCTTGGCTTTCTCAGCTTTGGTTGTGAATTATTTCTTTTTCTGTTGACACCCAGACTGATTGCACCATTTTTTTGGTATGATTATCATAGTTAATCATATGAATAATCACCTCATGGTCGCTAGCTCTGCCTGTGTGGCAGACAAGAGATAATGTGGCTTCTGGCTTGGCTGACTTTCTCCTCCTCTCCTGTGGCTCTTTCCGCCAATGAAAGGGTTTTGTGTCTGTTTCACACTGCCCTGGGCTGACTGCAGGACCTGCAAGGCAAACAAGCCATATACTGTAGGATTAGGGCAGATAGGGTTTCCATATGCAGCCTATAGGAGATATTAAGTCATCAGCTCAGGTTGAAAATAATATAACCAACACTTTGACTCCAGAGACAGATCCTCACAGCTCCATGCAGTGTGCAGACACAAGGTGATCACAGAGGGAGTCCTACACACTGTACTCTTTTCCTTTGGCAATATAATGTTCTTTTCCTTTGCTTTATCCTTTGCTTTTCTTTGTGCTTGTCTTTGTATTTGCACTAAGCTGACTGTGTGCTGAGCTTGGTGCCCACCACCCACCCTAAAATGCAAATTTTTTGTCTTCTTCTGTTTTCGGCTACGGACCAAATAACACTAACACTCTAATCATCCAAACAGCTTATCCTATATCGCTCCAATGCGTGTCCCTGTTCAATCACTAGAGCTGTTTCTTTTGTGCTGTCTATTCTCTTAATATCTACAGCTCAGACAACGTGTCGCCCAATCGGCCGGACACCTCTCATGCCCACCCACCCCAAGGGGAGGACCGGCCACCCCCTCCTTACCCCACCTCCTCTTGCCACACTGCCCACCACCACTTCTATCCCAAACCCCCACCCTGCGCTCGCCCCGTGGCACCGGGTCCAGAGTCCCAGCCCCCTGGCTCGCCCCCACCCCCACTGCGCTGGTCTGGCTTTACTCCCCCAGCCCCGCCCCCTTCCTCCTCTTCTTCCTCCTCCTCCTCGTCACTTGACATCAATTCAAATCCCAAACCCAGCTGTCTGCACTTCCCCAAGCACAGCCCACCTGGCGACATGTCGCATGCTCCCCCAACAGACATTAATGCTTCACCACTCTACATGAAAACCCCCTTGGTACTAACCCGCCATGACCAGGCCCTTGGCAACCCCCCTAGCCTCCCTTCTTCCGCGCCCCCGCCCCCGCCGTGGGCTGCCTGTCCATGTGCCCGAGAGAGAGGACCCCCCAGGCTGACTAGGTAAATACAACACATCTTTGGCCACTGTGGATGCATCACAGAGAGGCAGCTGTATCTCTCCTGTAGCTCGCTGGCTCTTCTTTTTGCTTTTCCTTCCCCTTCAAATTACATACCTCAGATTCTGTAACATTCAGGTTGTCCGGGGATGCCTCTCATGGGGGTTGCCTAGCAACTAAGGATGTTACTGGCTTACATAGCGCTCGGTTTAATGCTGGTATTGAGTAGATGATAAATACATGGACAAGGCTACATATGGCTATCAAATAGCATATGAATGTATTTATTCTACAGTTTGCAGTATTTTTTTACTAACCAACAGAATGGAAACATCAAGTTTTTAAGGAAGTAATGATTTTATAGTCCTGCAATTATGTCCTGGTAAGCTACAGTATAGAATATCTTTAATAAGAATAAGCATCTTCCAGCTAGACACAAAGAGCTGAGTTTGTATAAAGGGACTGTGGCAGTTTCCTGATTCTCAGTCTTTTGGTGTTACAAACACACAGCACAGCGTGATTCATTACAGCAAATCTTTGTCAGCGGTCAGAACAAGCTCGCTTAATAAAGCTTCTTGTGTGATTTTATTTGACTCCATGACTTCTCATTCACATGGCTTATTTTTGGGGAAAATCCAAAATGTGACTACCATATTTCACTGTGGTTGCTTTTTGTGGGTGTGAGTAAATCTTGTATTTGCAACTATATTAGTCTGTATTTTCAAGTATATCCTTATATAACAGCCATTAATTACATATATACAGGTACAAATATATGTAGGTATTTGGGCACCATCCCACAAAATCAGCAAATTAAATCAAGGTTATTAATAACCATCATAACTGATTGACTTTTCATACAGTACAGTACACACCCACCTTATTCATCTTCACTTTATATATGAAGACGAATAAGGTGGGTGTCCCTGATTATGTGCACTCTATTATTGGCCACATCTTACAATATATGAAGAAGGTTGAGACTTAGTTGGTCATATCTTGTTACATGCAGTATCTGTTCACTGTTATCTTCACTGCTGTCTGTACTGTAATAAAAAGATAAACTTAATGCTAAACAAAGTTAATTGATGAATTTCTGCCCAAAGAAGCATTTGTGGTACTTCTTTCTATTTGTTTCTGGATACAAATATGTACACAATCTGCGCACTAATCCTGGAAAGAATCCGTCGAGCTCAGTGGCGTTTTGGTCAAGAATCCATCCTGACATTGACATCTTGTGAGTTCTGTTCAGATCCCAGCTGGGCTGTAGTCAACAACCTGAATTTCCAAATTTCCCTGTCTAATTGACATGCCCTTGCCATTTAAAAAGAAAGGATAACATTCACAATCCTTGATTGGTCATTAACATTTTTATCAATGACAAGAACTTAACAAAGAAGTAAACAAATGCTTGAACGTGCAGAAATATTGTATCTAAAACTTTTATATAAGAGTTTTTTAAAAACATGACACTGTTTGCTCTCTTCTTGCTTACCTTGATGCAGCCTTGCTTTTTTTCTGGGTTTGAGAAAACTTAGTAACGTCAGTGTACTTAAATGTAGTGAAACACTCAAGTGATGATGATGATGATGATGATGATGATGATTATGATGATGATGTGGTTGTGGCTGTTGTGGCACTGAAGTAATGTACGAGGTATGCTGACAGTTCAAGACACTTAACGGTTCACCAACATACTCTGATACTGATACTATTCACACACTAATGTCTGCCTGTCTTTTTCAGTTCATTGAAGAGTAAAGAGCTCTCCCCTGTAATTGGACACAAAGCCATCCAGGTGGCAGGACCAACAGTCCCACCCAGCAGTAGTCCTCAGAGCAGCAGCCAGTCCCCCCACTCCACAGAGCACAGTCCACACACCCTGCGCAAAGGTCGGCGCCTCTCTCAATCTGAGCTTACATTGGCTTTCTTCACTTTAAGAGGATGTATTTTAATGTGGAACAGGAGATAGTAATGTGGCTGTGTTGTGTGTTTCCAGGTTCCAAGAAGTTGGCCCCTGTGCCTCCCAAGGTCCCTTACGGCCAGTCTGGCGGGATGTCCGACCAGTCCACAGGTCAGCCGTCACCGGTCAGCCTGTCCCCTACACCTCCTAGCACCCCCTCCCCTTATGGACTGGTTTGCCCTCCAGGGCAAGTACCCCCATCCTCCCCTGGGCAGACCCCATTGGGGGCGCCCCACTCCCTTTCGTCCCCACCCTCCCTGACCGGAACGCTCACAAAGTCACGGCCCGCCCCTAAGCCCAGGCAGAGACCCAGTCTGCCACCACCTCAGCCGCCCACAGCCCCTCCGGGGCTGACTGGCCCGGCCATGGCCCCAGTTCCCCAGCCCCTGGAGCAGGGGCTCCTGGATGGACTGTCTCCCGGGGAGAGCATGTCTACAGGTAAACATCACCCCTTGGCAACAACCCCCCCGCCGCCACCACAGGTGGGGCTGCAGAGGCCCTCTCTCAGACTCGCTGTTGCTCTGTCCAATGGAGACGGTGGACGAGTGTAGGACTCTGTAGGACTGTAGATGTTAAATATACCTTTCCCCTTTATTGACTGTTCCCAAACGAATGTCTGAATGAATAAAGGTTGCCTTTTAGACACAGATGCCTGAGAATGATACAATGTAAATATTAGCATTTTGTGCTACTGTAGCGAGCAAATCCTGACCTATGTATTCATTGCTTGTGTTATGTGATGATGTTTCTGGGTAATGTGTGGAAACATCAGAGAAGCATAGCTCGTCCTGCTTGTATGGAAGTTGCCATTAGATTCATCATGTGCTCTCTGTTTATCTGTGTTACCCAGACCCTCACTCGGCAGAGGTAGGTCAGAGGCTTACACAGTTCACACCAGTCCAGTTATTCTTACTGCGTAGCAGGCGTGGAAACCTAGCCAGGCAAACCCCTGATTATATCTACAGTATGATGTTCTGATGATGAGGTGTTCTGTCATTATTTACCAATCACCCTGTCATTTTGTTATATTTATAATTCTCTTGTTCCCCCTGCTACTATTGTGTACTTTGCAGCTGTGTGAGGCCAGGGATTCAGTGTGGGCTAAGTGTGAGGGGGACTTTTAGGGTAAGCCAGACCGTCCCCTCCCCATGCGCTCCATCTCACTGCCTGGCCTCGTGCTGTGGCTGCCTCTGGGGTCTCCTGCAGCCTGCCTCAAACATACCTACCAGTAGCTCTCAATCAGAACACTTTCCCTATTTCCTCTTTGCAGGTTGACATTATTGACATTTTGCATGGTACTGTAGTTCAACCGATAATGCATGGCTTAAGGACTTCCCAGAGTGCACCACACTGCGCTCACATTGCAGACGCCGTCGCTTACAAAGGTCCATCTTTTAGCTCCCTCCTTTCGTTCCCCATTCCCAGCCCTATGCCAGCAGACACCACCCTCTAACGCGCCTGCCACCGGCATCAGGGGGGGCCACAGGTAACCCCCACTCCTCCTTTGGCAGGTTCATCGCTTTTTCTAACCTCTGCTCCCTCTTACTACACTGCCACGCTCCATCTCATTCCTACACAGGAGTAGTCGCCAGTCTCTGCTTGGACTTGCTGCTTTCAGTAAATGCAGCAGCACATTAGAATAACTATATTTAGAGCAAAAACTGTACCCGGTCCTCATGAGATTTCCATTGTTACTTCAAGCCCACTTGGTGTCTTGGTGCCATTTTTCCACAGAGTTCCACACACATCTTGTTGCCTCTGTGTTGGTTTATCCGGCCATTGTTGTAAACGTGTACAGTAATGTGTCATTGTGCAGTCATTTTGACCTGTGATTGTATTTTAACAAAATATCTGTTGCTGTTGTCTCAAAAGACACAAAAAGCTGTGACATGTTACACTAGTCTCTACCAAGTTTGCTCAGGTGTGACTAGCAACACACTGAAAACATCCCTGTGTAAAATGTGAAGCACATGCAATCTACGGATTACTTCAATCAGGACATCATTATGCCACTTACCAATTCAGACTTAAAAAGATTAATATTATTTCTGCTCTCTTCCGTTTTTTACACCTCATTATCATCATCATATGCCCTCTTCTCCTCCTCCTCTTGCTCATCATAACCATTTCCACCATTCTGCTCATCATACTCACCTTTCCCCCCATGCTCACCATTAGATATCTTCAATTATGAAATCCCCTCCATCAATGTCAATCTGGACAGCCTCATCGATGAGTTCAGCGGTGCCCCTTGCAGGAGGTCGGTGGCAGTGACAGACTCTCCAGAGGGGGATGCTGTGCCTGAGGAGGAGCCCCAGAGCACCACTCTATGACCTATGACCCTAAGGCATCACAGCTTACCAGCACCCCTATGGCTGTACATACTCTTAACTGTCGCCACCAAGGCCTGATGGAAACACACATTGGCCTCACCAATGCCCACCTGAAACCAGAACTCGAACACATCTGCTACAGGCTGCAAAGAAACTCATCTCTTACAATTGCTCGCTAGTACATAAATGTGACTACAAAAAAACACCAAAATGCCATAGTGGAGGAACAGTTGCCTTTAGGAGGAAAGACTGGAATATAGATAAGTATTACATTGAAAGTTTTTTTGTTTGTTTTGCTTTGTTCATCTTTGTTGTTGATGCAGTGGTCTGTATTTCTGTGAGTTTCTCAATTTCTTTTTGCCTTATTGTAACATGCAATCAAATTGCAATATGATATTCACAAGTTGTACAACTTTTGGTTAGGGAAACTCCTTGCAAGCCTGACATGGTTAGGAGCAAAGCCCATCCTCAGGGTGAATCAGAGAGGCGGGGTAAGAAAGAAGTCTGGTTATATTGCTCACAGGGTATTCAATCTTTGTGCACATTGGGGAAATGCTGAGCCTTTGAGAGTTTTGCATGCAGGATGAAACATTTTGTGGTTTAATTCTTATTGTCACACCCAGTCTTTACTTCCCCTCTTCTATCACATATTACAACTTTAGTTCTTTGTCTGACATTTACCTTGATACAGGTAAACTCACTTTAACTCACTTTATACCAGCACAGTATGAGAAGAATGTTACTGTAAATTCAATTTTTTGAACTTGCATCTCTTAGTCATTTTTAAAGAAAGCACCGCAATGTGTTTGCATGACAAGCCAATATGAACAAACTGCTTTGGATCAAGGGCCTCAGAATGGCAGTGTTTAATTTTGTGCGAGTGTTTCTGTTGTTGTTCTTGTTGTCTTTGGACAAATTTAAATTTAGACCACCCATGTGCTGTCACATTTTGATGATAATGGATGGATGACTACACTGCCTTTAGGTTCTTATGATTCTCTCTCTTAACCTTGTTTCAAGTGCTTCAGGTTCAGTGACCTTTGACCCCTAGTGTAAATACAAAGACTGTACATAAATTGATGTATATAAATCTGAGAGGAAAAGTATATGTAAAATGCATATCTTGAATATATAATAATAATAATAATATATGTGCTTATTCTGATCATGTGTAGAAAATGTAATGATTAAATATGTGATATTATTTTTGTCCCTGCACACAATGAACAGGTTTACTGTAGATTCATAACATAACACCAGGTAACAACGATGCTGCAGCAGAAGCACAGAATGTTATTTCTGCTAGAAATGAATTGTGAACTTTCTAATTCTATCTCCTTAGCTTTGACTTCAAAAATGCTAGAGCGCTAATGACTTGCACACTAATGCCCTATATTTTCTTTTTATCAGTTATTTAATTGGTTCCTGTGCAAATAAAAAACTTTGAGCACACTTGGACTATTTAATCAATTCGTAATGCGGATAAATGTAGTCCTAAGCCTATATTGTTGGACCTATATAGCAAAGTAAATATATGTGCTCATTCAAATAGAAATGCCGATGTGTAGGCAAATCTGACGCATCTGCTGTATCACTTCCAAAGTTGAAATTTGTTGCATCCTTTGTTGTTATTCTCATCGCAGACACTTAATTACAAATAATTTCAAATTCATCAGATAGCAGATGCTGCAGTGTCACTTTTTTAATTCCATACAAAATGTCTTAGGACAATAATTCTTTCAATAAAAGTGCAATTACAGTGTTTACTGATCCTCCTCAGCCCAAAAAGTGGTCAAAGTCATCCTTCCCAAACCTATAGAAAAAAGCCATTAATTATATTACAAAGCAATTGATTTTTTTTAAGTTAGTTTTATGTGTGAGTTTACTTCTGACAAAAATGAATTCTAGATTAACCTCTCTCCAAAAGTGATCTGTATGCCTCAGTGTGTGTTCTCAATGGACTATGTTTATGAAGATTTTGGTGATGTTGATAATTATATTGATAGTTGTGGTGATTATACTGTATGACAACAATTGCAAGTGCCCTCACGCTGGTTTTTATTTTGGAACTATAGGCATAATTAATGTGTACTAGAGGTTTTATTTTCTGTGCTGGATCCATACATTTATACGAGGAGGCAGGGGCATCTCTCTCTGTGTGCAGACTGAATGTGACTCACTCAGATTTCAAACGGTAGGCTAACAGGCAAACGAGAGCTTGTATTTGGATGAAGGTTAATTAGGGCCTGTTGGCATGTATTATTATCAGTGCAAGGTGGTATTATTGCAATGCTTTTGTGCATCGTAACTGGAACTTACAGCCACCTGAAAGCATGCATTCATATTCATTATAAGTGTGATTATTATGCTGCTGAAAAGAAAAAAAACATCTGTACCCTCCCCCAAAACACGTCATTATTTTTAATACATATCTAATTTCAGTCATTAAATTAACTTTACAGCTATTTTCAAGAGCATATTCACAGTAACCACCTTTTGCACCAAATGGTACACTGCTACATAGTTTTGTCAAGCTTTTCAACTACTGTACTACTACTGTAGACCTACATTTCCTAACTCACCTCACCACCAAGTATGTTGGTCTAAAGTAAAGCTCAATTTGTCAATTTGTTTACATTTTGTGTGGGGGGTATTTTAAATGAGAAAAAAAGGAAAATCTGAAGAAGTGTCATGCATGCGCTTAGATAGTCTTTTGATAATCCACGTTTTGTGTCAATCACTGTCATTTTAGGGATTGTAAGAGGGGTAAAATGTAAAGATGGACTCTAAAGATTGTGGATCACAATAAATGGTCCTTTTTGGGGTTTTGAGCAATACGATAGAGGAGTGGATGTTGCCTGTGGATGTACTGCCTCCTTCTGCTTTCACATTAGTGTACAAAGAAAAACCTGCTGCTTGTCGAGCCCACCATGCCCACCCTTTCCTCCTCTGCTTAGCATATCAAGTGGAACACAGTGTGTACTGTGAAGGCTACCTGCAATCCTTATCAGAATGTCAGAAATAAATATATATATTAAACTCTACATTTGTAATAATATCACCTCGTTCCTGTGGGATTTATTTCAGTGTTTGTTAGTTTGTTTTTTGGAAGAATATCTGTTGTGAAATTGGACAGTTGATGATCCCTGATGACAGAACCATTACTTTTCTTTGCCCATGAATTGTCACTGTTTAGGAATAATGACCAGCAGGCAGTGGTGGAAAGTGACAAGTACATTTACTCAAGTTAAATACAAACTTTATTTTAATATTTCCTTTATATTATATAATTTATACTTCTGCTCCATTAGATTTTAATGGGGAAAATGTGCTTATTACTCAACTACATTGTCTGACAGCTATAGTAGTAACTTTTCAGATTAAGATTCTACATCAAAAAGACGTTAGACATATAAAAACATTTTTTGAAAGATTAAACAAGTGGTTTACAGTGTGTGTGTGTGTGTGTGTGTGTGTGTGTGGGGGGGGGGGATGTCCATGTCCATGAGTTGTTAGCTGTTCCACCGAAAAGACATTCCCCCTTTAAACTTGTCATTTAAATAACTGTTCGAGACACAGAGAGGTAAAAGTATCTAATATTTCACAGAAAAAATGAAAACAGATCTTAATCAGAACTTTGTTTTGTCTTCTTTACTCTCCCTTTAATCAGCTCACAACCCCTCAGATTTATTGTGGCTTCACATCAGCCAGCTACAACAGTAGAATGCAGTTTATGTGTTGATGCATCAGTATTAACAATATCATATATTATAATATTCTGTATCAATCACAGGGAACAAAATAAGTACTTTAACTTTGATAAGGATCTGAGTACTTCTTCCACCACTGCTGAGGTTAATCCTGCCATTTAGGTTATAGTGTGAGCATACTGGTTGAGAAACCAATTTTCTCACTCTTGGTGCTGTCATAATTTTGACCTGAATACATTGCTAGTATTATCAGCTATTATCTATTTGCCTTGAAATTGTTGACTTTTGCACATTTACAACTTTACAATCAATTTGGTTACCCCCACTGAAATGCAGGCCACCAACAGGAATATGAATCAAAATGTCTGATTCATGCAAAGGAAATAAATCATTGTTATCCTCCTCTGAGTAAACCACATATGACTGAAAAGCAGAGGCCTCTTCATGTGTGTAACCTGTAGGACTGGCCCAGCAGGATGGCTGACGGCTTTCCAGTAAAGAAAACTAGGAGTGTTTGTCAGGATGGTGGTAATACTGACAAAACTCATTCTGAAAACTAGTTCTTCATTTGTTGGGAATCTCCACCCCAGGTTGCTGGTCTCTCTGCTCCATTTCAATCTGGACTCTTAAAGAGTCAGTGTGGTAATCTAATGCTACCATCCAGCAGTGTATCTCCTTACAGCAATCAGCCAAGCACATCTCATCCCATACCTGCTAGTCTATCTCCTTCAAGCTGCCACAAGTGCATCAATTATTTCTTACTGAAAGTTTTAGCAGTGGCTCTGTTTACACCATCTTTATACTCACTGGAAGGGAAGCCAGTCATGTTCTTTTATAGGATCTTACTGAGGGTTATTATACAACCACTTACTTCCTCCAACTATCTGACTATAAAAAAAAAAATCTCATTTGATCACTAAAGTAGGAAATGGAAAGTGTGAGACATTTTTTAAATGTCATTTATCCTTGTAATGTAAGGAGGAGAGAAGGTCTGTCTACATGATACCCCATGACTGTTTTAACAGGGTCCTTATTGTCACACTTTGTTCCATCACTAAACCAAGCTCATCTCTTGCTGCCAAAATGTAACCCCTGTCTTTTTTCTTTTAAGAAAATATCCAGACATGTGAAATAAGAGTTTATCATTTTTGTTCACAAAGTTGTTTGCTGCCGTTTGGAAACAGTTGAAATTATGATTTCAGAATGTCCAACCTACTTGGATTTATACATTTTGGATGTATGTTGAAATGGTTAAACACTGTTTCATAAACATGTAGAACATGTCATTGACAGGAATGCAAAACAGAAGGCTTTGCTGTCAAGGCTTTCCTAACCTTTACTTTACTTTAGGCTGTTGCTTGGTGATGCTCATAAAGGACACAGGCATGTGCCTATTAACTTCTTGACTTTTCTTTAAAATGAGGAAAGAAAATGACAATAAGCAACTATTAAAACCATGTTGCATGGCTTACCTTAAAACTAAAATGTACATTTTCAGTGGATTGATTATTCACTTAAATGCACCAGATTATTTTTTATCATCAAAACAAATAAACTGCTTTGCACACTTCATTGCATAGCTGTAGCTACTAAGGACGAAGCTGTTTTCTGCAAATGTCAGATCATCATTCCCTATTGGCACTGCATAATCCAGACGTCCAAATATCACTGGGCTATGCCAACAAAACCCAGGGTAAAGTTGCCGCCACTAGTGCCAGTAACGTAAACACTGAAAGCAAAACGAACAGGCATCGTGCAGTTGTGCAAATCCTGCGCCTTCGCCTGCCCTGGGGTCGAACAGCAGTCACCACAACGCTGAGCACGTCGTCTTCACACATGGGTCGCCCTTCAGCGCTTATGATAAAGATCTGAAATGCATTATGGCTGGGGATGATCAACCTCTGTCGACGGACTCGTTCTGACATCCACCTAAAGCTGTGAGCAATCCAGTTAACTCCCCTCGGTAAACTGTCCCTGGAGGCGCGCCGTGCGCTCTGGAGCTCTCTCAGTGGCAGAGGGAGAGGCACCTGTAGCGTCTGCGCTTCATCTGGATCCTTATTCGCCGCAAGGGACACAAGAGTTTCCTTTTGTTTCTTAATGAATGTAAGATGTCGGCAGATAGGGCAAACAATAGTGCCTTTGATGTTTCCTTCGTTGTTGATGCTGACCAGCGTTTTGACCAGACAGTCGTGGCAGAATACATGTCCGCAGCTCAGAGTCCTCTCCGTGCCCGACAGACCCTCATAGCACACCGGACACTCTCGTGCGTCCTCCTGGCTATCTTCGTTGTAAAATGCCATGGAAGGAAAAATAAATTGCCTACTGCAACAAGTGTTGGGAAATGGTTTAGGCTCAAATTCCTTGGTAAAAATGGTGTCAATTCCTCTTCAAGTTCTTCTCTCTCAGCGCATGACTTTCTTTACTTTTGAATGTGGGTGGAGGCGAAAGCTGCGCCTTGTAAAACAGGGCCTGCCACCTGCGGCTGATGTGACAAGACTGATTGGGTTCCCTGGAGGCATTATGGGCAGTTCAAGCGGCCAAGCTGGTTCATATTTCATGTTCTTTACATGGCGCTATGTGATCAATTGCGTTCTTTAAATATTAGCAAAATAGCACACCTGACTAATTAGCGATAGGCCTGTTTTATATTTAATATAGGCCTATTATTATTATTAGGTTGCAGCTTATATGAAGTAGTGATGACAAAGCATTGAAAAGCCCTTCACTGGTGTTCATGCTACCTACATTTAAAATGCAGGTTTGTTCAAATTAATTAATAATAATTGTATTTGTTAGAGTGTGTGTGAGTGTTGAACAATTAGGTGAGTAAGGGAATTTGATAATAAGCTCATATTTTCCAAACTTTATATTAAAGGAGCATCCTTAGAAAATGTATTGAATTTTTTTTTAAATGGCCCAGACTTATAAGGGAAACACATTTATAGAAATATATACCATCTGTGATATAAAACTATGGCTTGATTGTTTCACACAGACTACATCCACAAAAATTACTGTAGAGTTGAGTCACAAAAGTCAACACAATTTGAACACAAAGTGGGAATACTCTGTTTTATCATGGTATATGGTGTCTTTTTTATTTTGTATACTTCCTGACAAAGACTTTTGGAGATGCGGTGCTGTTCCTCTGAGTCATGTATCACAGCTGGATGGGTACCAAACTTCATAGAGGAGCAGTCATAACACAACAGCACATAACACTGTGTGTTAATCGAACCATAGCCAGGTGAGCTGAAACTTGCAAACAAGTAGGCTACACTTATATTTTGTTGTGGCCTTTTCAGCCTGTTTTGTAAGACTAATAAGGATCATCTGAATGCAATCACCTGACATCTCTTGAGTATGCAGAGCCGGCCCTAGACCTTCAGGGGCCCGAATCAAAATTTAGTTAGAGGCCCCTCTGACTGTCGGGCATTGTCACTATATATGACACAGAAACAACGTCTCTTGTTTTTAAATAAGACCCGACGAATTCTTAAACCTGCCATGTTTGTTTAGCACAAAAACACAAAAGAACATTTCTTAAACCTGTTTGACAATAAAGCTGATTCTGATGAAAAACAATAACTCTGTATTATTATATCTACTATGTTTGATGTCAAACAGGAAACATATGATACCACCAGTGCTACTGAGCTTAATGGCAGTTCAAGAGCCAGTAGACACTGATGAATTTAGTTCTGAATAAAAAGAATGATAAAGTGATTATGACCAAAGCTTAAATCTTTATTAACAGCCAGACAAGAGATTAAGAGACAAAAACTACAAAAAAGTTGATAGCATCAGTTTTCTCAACCACCTTCTTTATGAGTGATCTAAACATGTAAAGATAGAAAAGACTTTTACTGTCTGGGTGTCTTTTTGGAAAAGTCAAAATGTCTCTGTCAACCTGTGTCGGTTTTACAGCTCACCACATCAACCTATAACTGGTCATTAAGGACAGATGTCCAGTCAGCTGGATCCACTGGAGGAGTAGAAACTGGAAAGCCAGGTGTGATGGTAAGCACGATGGTACTGCTCTCCACTTCAACGGGCACAGGTAGACCTATGAGGAGATTAACACGGACAATAAGTAATTTTAGTAAGTTGACATAACTGTTTAGATATTGTTGATGTAGGCCTAAACTTACCTGTCAGCTTCTTGGAGCAATGTTGGAGGCTGATGGACCCGCTATGAAATAATAAAAATATATAAATAAATTGACTGAACTGAAATGACTGACTTGTGTTATTAGATGTGGAGGATCTTATAATTCAAGACAATCTGCCAGAGTTTGATGCTGTCTCCTTTTAAAAAGTGATGTCTTTTCAACACTAGCTGCTTTGGAGATTAATGTTAGATTGATAAACTAAAGGATAATGGCTTAAATTGAAGAAGATCCATGTCCTAATAACACTATTAACCTAATCAACTGCCTTTAATAATACAAGTTAATCCTATAGTATGGTATAATATTAATACTATACTATGTTTATGCAGTTGCACAAAAATTGTGATGCTAATCTCGGTTAGCATGTTAGCAAGCTACAGTGTTAGCATTGTTAATACCAGCGCGGCTAACTAAGACTAATGTAAGACCTTTAGAGCAGATTATCTAAAAACACAGGCCTAGAAAAACGGACCCTGTGGGCTTACATACCTTTATCCTATTGCCTCCTCTCTTCTGTTGTCTTTTTACATGTCCAGACAATTATGATCTTCTCTTGTCAGACATCAAGCCTGGCCGACCCAGCGTAACGAGTGATGTCACAGGGTCACAGGTCACAGCTGATTTTCCAAAGTATATGACTAAATTAAATAACCAATATGCTTATTATGGTACGTAATATAAAGAGCTATCTTTCATTTTATTTATTTATTATTTTAAGTTTCTTTTTTCAGTGTTTTTTTTTCCACCACTAGCAAGCAGTGACTGTATGGGGCCCTCTGCTGGCCACGGGGCCCTCTGCTGGCCACGGGGCCCTATGCCACCGCAATGGTCGATTAGTGGCTGGGCCGGTGTTATGCCGAGTTTTGCCTGCCTGCCGAGAATTGCATGCGCCTCCAAATAATGATTTTAATTTTAATATTCTTTGTGGGCTTCATCAATGGTGATAAATGATTCGAAGTATATATTTTATGAACGTTTCGAGTCTTTAATATTTTAATACACTTGGTAGAAGTACCATTCCTTGAGATTCAGTAAATAAATGTGGTGATAATGCTGTTTGATCAATGAGCACAGCAAAGTGTCTGAGAAGGACCCAAAGAGGTTGATGCATAATTTGGCAGATCAAATTTTGTGGCTACCTGCCGAGATTTGCATCCGCCTCTTTTCTCAGCATAAATGACCCATGAGGTGGATGCATTTCTCGGCAGGCAGGCAGGCAGAATTCGCCACAAGTGTTTCTTGTTTCCTAGCAAAAGTTATAGTGGGATCCAAAATACAAACTGGGTTCCAGAGAATGTCTTGTACCCTAGAGCTTAAACTGTTCATTAAGCCTTACAAAGAAGTGTTGCATCAAAGAGTGTACTGTAACTTGAGCTAAAGTTAACAGGAATGGGGTTTTTTGTATAATGTAATTTAATAAAACTACTTTATTACTACTAAGTTATTGAAAATATCCTGTTACTGAAACAAATAACTGTAAGTTACTGAAACATACTAAAACATTACATTATATACTAAACAAGACATTTTGAAAGCTTGAACATTGCCTTTGTCTCTTTTGTCCCGGATTGATTGTGCCCCTCTGACAAAACAACTGGCCCCAGCCTGGCCCCCTCAATAAAATTGGTCTAGAACCGCCTTTGGAAAGGATATAGGCTAACAGAGAAACAAGGCACAAAGTATTTGAATTAATAAACTAACAGTTACAATCAAGGCAATTATATCTATTCAGAAATATTTTATTGTCTTGATGTTCTCTTTCCCTGTGTAGTGATTTATTCTCTGGCAATCATATGCCACCTTGTGGTCACTGTAGTAATAACGGTGTGGCTGCAAATCCACAGTCCAAAATCGTTTTTTAAAAAAGAGGTGCGTGATTCTAGCACATCTATTTCTATGGCAGCCCTGCCCAGTCGTGACGTAAATAACGTCATCACGTACGTCTATGTCAGGATTTACGTCGGTTCCGGGAGACGCGTTGGCAATTTCCTAAACACAGCTCAGTCACTATAGTACCATCCGAGGCCAGGGCAGGGGAGAGAGGTGTGTGTTGGATGTAACACCGGCTAGAAGGTGACCCGCTGAAACAGAAGACTGTTGGACAACGATTTGACATGAGCAGGTACCAACTTTAAGAGTGAAAATGTTCCGTTTTGACGTGTTTACTGTTGGACCTGTTTGTGTTGAGCTGTCGTATTTAGCCAGCGGCGTCTGTGTGAATACGGAGATGACAGTCGAGCTCGGTTTAAATGTTGAGAAGACTCTGCTTTGATTTTTTGCTTTACATACCATGTATTTTTTGTATGTGGTATTTTCTTGTTTTCGTGTAACGCGTGCTGTTTTGGCATTATCCTAAGCTTCTGTATTCTGTCTGTCTAACCACGCAGTATCAGATTTCCACACATTGACAGCAGCGTTTGTTAGCTAACGTTATCTGAATTACAACCTGCCGCAGTTCAGACAAATCTGGCCTGATAAATGTCACTCTGTTCTTTTTTGCTTACTGTTTATGATTGTTGCAAAATATGTGCACACTGGCTATAAAATCACAGTTAACCTATTTGTGGTGCATCTACATAGTCATTTTTATAGAAAAACCCCCTTCCATAACACAAGGGACCAAAATATAGGCCCAGGTCAGGGGAACACTGACACCACACCCTGTGATCTGATTATTATTAAAATAAGAGCAAACCAATAGGACTATAAGAGGTATTTTCACCCCTCTCAATGGCCCCACTATAAAAATGTGACTACATCAGCACTTGAGCTCTTAGTAAGCACCTAGTCATCTGCAACAAATGAGGATGTAGAGACCGGAATCAGGGAAAGGAAACTCTTCACGACCTTCCCCTGTCTGTAACTTCCAGATGGCTCCACACCAAGTGGAGGGTCACCATCACCATCTTTGCTGGCTACAGGCCTGGCCTGTCCAGGTATTGTTTCAGCAGACAAATAGATAAAGGGGTCAAGCTGACACCGCTCCAAAGGATGCTGAAATGAAAGATAACAGGAGCTAGTTTTTTCTTTCTGGCAGTCACAGTGCTCAACATGATGTAACTTAACCTTTTCATCTCATTTTAAGTGATGTATTATGTTACCAGTACAGAGCCAGTCTGTCCTCATCTGGCCTAAATATGTGAAATGGCTTTAGTATCTCTATTGCCCCATTTGAGCATCCTGTCATTGGTCAGTGGGCTGAGATATAGCCATGTGATTATCCTGATAAGGCCTTTGATCTGAATCACTATGGAAACTGTTTCCTGTCACTCATGCCTTGTGGAGACCCACACTGATCAATATAAAGCACTGGATCCCATTCAGCCCATTCAGCATCACAACAAGTAGAGATCTGCTGTTTGTTAGACTACCTTGAAATTCTGTTCTCTGTATATAATCAGAGAAAATAGTTTGGGTTGTTCCCTGGAGGGATTTGAAGGCTCTATATGACACAACTAACATGTTACGTCTGTAGCAGCCGGGGAACATTTCACTCTCTCCACCCTTAAAGTATTTTGGTCTCCAGTTTCCTTTGTGGTTTCCAAAGTAGTGTACTGACACGTGAGGGACCAGTAGCAAGAAAATTGTTTATGACGCCATCTCTGAGGAATGTTGAAAGGGAAGAGCAGGCGGTCTGGCCTCTGAGTCTAGACCATCTTCTCCTTGGCAAGGAAGACAACACATCCTCCTCCTAGTCTCGCCAAAATATAATAATAATCGCTACAGTAACATATACCACTTTCTTATATAACCACTTTGTGCACAGACAGTTTTAACACTAATCAAACCAAATTCCTCAAGCCTTATAAATAACTGCCTAAAAGCGTTATCTGCTTGACCTTCAGTCCGGCTGAATGGGTTCCGGTGCTACATCCACTGGTTGTCTGACCTATCTGCAGGAAATCCTGATAATCTCTGTTTGGATCCTGGAGCTACAGCAATTGGAAGGGCATGTGTGCAGCAGCTGTATTTCCCACACACAGAACACACCGCAGCGGCTCTTTCCAGATGTGTTCGACAATTTCCTGAAACCTGCCTCATAGATCGCAGAGTGAGGCAGAGTTTATTAGCTCACCAGAAAAGAGGAAAAGCCGTCTAGTAAAGTGTTATTTCCGCAAGCAGGACGGAAGATAAAAAGCTCTTGGTCAAAACTTCAGAACTAGGCCACAACCGACAGCTTTGATCTGTTTGGCATTAACCACACTTGATAAAGATTACACACATTTACCGGGCACCGGACATCATTCAGGCTATTCAGTCATAAAAAGTCTTGCCATGTTGGCCACCAAGCTTGTAAAAGACTGGGTGATGTAGCTAGTGATTCATGAGTAACTACGGATGACATGACCTCAGAGCGTAGGGTGACACGGCCCTGTTTGTCCCTTTCCAGTAACGACAGGCCTGTTCTGTTATCTTCTCATCTCCAGTGAGAAATGAGGGAAGTTTTTCATCTCGATTTGCCTGGTTGGTTAGCTCTAAGATAAGATGGGAATGCACCATGCCAGATTCTACATGCCAAAGGATGCAAATAGTGAAAATGTTGTACCATGTTTGAGTACATTTTGTGTGTGTGTGTTTTTTTTGTTGTTTGTTTGTTTTTTACTTTTCAGTGGTGGTCCTAACCTCAGGAGCACAAGCCTTGCATTGTTTTCAAATGTCCTTTTAAGTTATTGAAATCAGCTGTGAGGCTAATAAATATATGTCTCCTTAATTCCCAGGGTGCCCTGATATGGACAAAGAGATGATTCCCAAATTTTCGTCAAAGGATGAGGAAGTTGATTACTGGAAGTCCCAAGCTCTCAAATATAAGAAAAGGTAGGCATTGTGATTTACTTCTCACATGTACTGACCAGTATGTAACCCTTTTATCCATGTTTAACATCTTGTTATGACCAGTCATGACATACCATGTTCATGTGGCAATAGGACAGATGTTCTTTTACTGTTTGCCTACTAAGCTCACTCTTGCAAATTGGGTTATGTAACCATGTCATGTTTTATTTTGTGATCTGTGTTGTGGCAATCCCCCATTTGAAATAAACACTCATAAAAACACTCAAAACTCCAAACAGCAGGAAGCCGTGATGTTTAAAAAGTTGTAGTGGTGTAGTCTTACATAATAGGCAGATGCTTATTTGCTGAAGATGTGGTTTTGTCTGTAGTTATGAAAGATGTGATCACATAATAATTACGTCTTTATCTTGAACCGAATGTTTTGTGGACGCGTCTCTATATAAAAGTTTCAGCACAGAAACCCTGTGTGTAGCCATATAAGGCAAATGACCAGACAAGCGTTTTGAAATCACGGCCCACAAACAGCTGTGGCTCGCTCGGTAGGAAATGACTACATCTGAGACTTCTTTAAAAGACACCACAGCCTACGTTGGGATAGGCAGCAAATCTTTGTTGAACTCAGTCCGTCTGTCTTTTCTATTTGTGGAGTTAGGCCCCATGATTCGCTCAAAGGAAGTGTGAAACTGCACAGAGAGGGTTAAAGTCCTGGTGGTTTTCTAAGAAATT
This sequence comes from Micropterus salmoides, assembly GCF_014851395.1. Lineage (NCBI taxonomy): Eukaryota > Metazoa > Chordata > Actinopteri > Centrarchiformes > Centrarchidae > Micropterus > Micropterus salmoides. Next base: position 21,077,553 of record NW_024040041.1, read on the forward strand.
CCTGCTGTGGGTAAAGAGGAAAAAACTTCAACCCATGGAAAAAATAACACCAAGTATATAGCTAACCGTGGCCTATCTCACACATGTTTTTGTGCACGTTTTCTCAGGATCACTTAGTTACCTTAAGGAAGTTATCTCCCTGAAGAGATATCTTTAATCTTGACTTTTTCCAATTTGTTCAGACTAGCGCCACTTGGACATCATACAGTTTTTGATTATCACTAAAACATTTAATAATGTGAAGTGCATTTATATTGTCTGCATTCAGTCATTTTTGCACATTCTGTGTCATTTATTGCTGTTCTATGTAATGCATGCCAGCGTACCATTTTAAACCATGAAAAGCATGAGAGAGGACAAGCCTCACTGTCAAACAGGGAAGTTATAGGAACCAGCATGCTGATGAAGCAAGCCACTGTGACGCTGGTATGTGTGGAACGACTCCAGCACAACAACTGATATCATGGGTTGCTCTGTAGAGCCACTGTGAGGCCATTATCCAGCACGAGTCAGCTGATCTCAGAACAGTGTTAACCTCGGTGTCATCGTGTGTGCATAAAACTAGGGACCATTTAGATTAAATAAACTCAGACATTGCCACCACATTACTTTTTCCTTCATATCCCATGTTGGATTTTTCACTCAAATCAATCTACACACGTCAGGACTAGTGTTTATGAGTTACTGTGTGTTTGTGTGTTGTGTTTTTAGATTCTCTGCATGGGTTTGGCCCTGACCAGCGTGTATACACATCCTGTTTCTTAGCCCATGTCCTCATCCTGTTTCTCTGCACTCTCATTTTGTCTTCGACTCTTGACCTTTTAACCTTTTTTCTCACAGCTGAGGACGCACGACAGCAGGCCTGTTTTTCAGAGCTACTTCTGAGCCATCTACTGTCACAGTTCAGCTGTCTCTGCAGAGCTGTATATTTAGAACACTTAACTCGACAACACAGTTTCCTGTTTGGCGGACTCAGGATTGAACGTTAAAAATCTACAATGGGCTTTTAATGCAGGTTTATTTCTGGTCATTGGTGATAAAGCTACTAGAACATGCCTGAGCCTGGCTCATCTTACAGGACAAAAGCAGTCAGTTTTCTAGAGCCCATGCCCGCCGTCATTGAGCCAGTCAGCTATACAGAATTCAATAGTGGACAGTGCACAGGGTAGCCGGTAATTGACAATGATTGTTTATGTTTCTCCCCACTGTGTCTGTGTGTGTAACATCCAGTTGCCATGATGCCCAGGAGGAACTGCAGGAGTTCCAGGAGGGGAGCCGGGAGCTGGAAGCAGAGCTGGAGGCACAGCTTTGCCAGGCTGAACACCGCCTTCGAGACCTCCAGAGTGAAAATGAGAGACTGAAGAATGAGATGGCGAACCTAAAGGTAACTGGGCCTGGCGACTTGCCGTGCAGCTTATTTTGGGATTTGGCTTGCTTTTGCGGTCTGTGGTTTAGGACACCAATAAACTAATTTGTGCTTACTTAAGAGGTTATGTGATCTCTGTTGGATCCTGAGGACAAGGTCCAATGTGTTATTTGTATGGTAGGTCATAATAAGGCATGCTCTTAGTTAATCCTCCAGCACTCCTTAATTGGATGTCAGGATAAAGAGGAAGAAAATAGAAAACTGCAAGGACAAGTCTGGTTCTTAATCACTGTAGGCATAATCAGAGTGCGCTCGCTTGGTGATCCAATAGTCCATAGTTTAACAAATTACTGTGTATACATTCAGGAAATTAAACTGTACACCGCCACTGTACACAGAGCAGAAAAGTATTGTGCCTTACATGTGGCCCAACGTGAGCATGCTTGCAGCAGCTAATCCTGAAGAGGATTAACGGTGTGAATGAAGATCATGAGAGACCAGAGAGATCATAAATCATGCTTTCCTGTCTCTGTACCTGAGGGGCCACAATACTGGCACACAGCCCTCACTGTACTGTGAAGTGCCACAGGGTCTCCCCAAGGAACGAAGAGGCTCTTTGAAGTGGAATGTGGAAGAACATATTTTCTAACAGTCTTATGATTCACCAGGTTGTATTAAAAACTGTAGGAGTACTGCAATTTACCATTGAATAGTATATAAAATGGTACTTTAACACCGCATGCCTCATCAAAAGTACATTAAAGTTGATAAAGTTGTTTTCTGTACCAGTATGTCTGTGTGATGTTCTTGTTTCTCTACATGCACTCGCTCCTAAGCTCTGTTCTCTTCTCCACTCTCTCCGTCTCTATCAGGAGAAGCTGGAGCAGCAGTATGCCCAGAGTTATAAACAGATTTCTATGCTAGAGGATGACCTGGGCCAAACACGCAGCATCAAGGAGCAGCTCCACAAATACGTCCGAGAGCTTGAGCAGGCCAACGATGACCTGGAGAGAGCCAAAAGGTCAGCCCGACAGGACATTTTGGTTAATATATGATATATAAGTTTATTATTTTTTTATTTTTTTAATTCTCACCCGGCACATCAATGAAAATAGTGGCAAATTTTCCGCTCAAAATTCTCAAACAAAAAAAACTGTGGGTTTGTTGACAGCAGGCCTCTCATTTTGAGTTGGTGACTGTCAATTTTGCTAGCTGAAATTGTGACTAGCAGATTTTTTGAAAAGTAGCTAACACTCTCTTAGCCGGATTTGGTAAGACTGTAACTTACGTCGGAGCAGACAAACACAAAGTTTTCCATACAATTTTGCTCCTGTGTCTTTGGCTTTGGAAAGGCTAAAAAAAGACATAGGTTAACCTTCCAAAGTCTTTGTGCTGAGTATTGCTCTTACTACACCCCCACCTACACTGCTTCGGCCCTGAGGGGATGATTAATTCTAACTGTATTTTGATTTTCAATCAATTGGACCGTATGTAACGTTCATAAAAGGTTTTAACAGCTGTGTCCATCAACCTCTATGTGCAGGGCAACAATAGTGTCTCTTGAGGACTTTGAGGGCCGTTTAAACCAGGCCATTGAGAGAAATGCCTTCCTGGAAAGTGAGCTGGATGAGAAGGAGTCTCTTCTGGTATCTGTGCAGCGGCTGAAAGATGAAGCACGAGGTGAAGACAAAGCCCGTTGGAATCCATTCTGACCTTTTGCAGGCAGCATGTTACCTCTGTGAGAGTTAGTGGAGGAGTTATTCATGAGTTTGACTCTTATCTTCTGCAGACCTGAGACAGGAGCTGGCAGTACGGGAGCGGACTACAGACAGGATGTCAGCACCCAGCTCACCCACCTTGGACATCGACAAGATGGATTCTGCAGTACAGGCCTCTTTATCCCTCCCAGCCACACCCGTAGGAAAGAGCATAGAGCACCCCTTCATCAGCTCAAAAGGTTGGTGTCAGTTACTCTCAGTCTTTACTGTGTATGTGAAATAGGACATTCACTGATATGTGTATTAATATTGGCTTGTGTGCTTGTGCAGCCTTGACCAATGGCTGTGGCAACTCATCCCTCACTCCTTCTGCTAGAATCTCAGCTCTTAATATTGTTGGTGACCTCCTGAGGAAAGTTGGGGTAGATATTCCTTTTAATTTAACACATAAATACATTACCTTTTTGGTATGGGGGTTTTGTTCTCTGTATGAATCACAGGGTTCACAAAGTAAACAAACAGTGCTTTAAAATTCTGAACAGGTTGCAGATGAGTTCATGTATAACACAGATTGTATTTCCTGTTTTGGGACTAGGCTTTGGAGTCCAAACTCGCCGCATGTAGGAACTTTGCCAAAGACCAGGCAGCAAGAAAAAATTTCTCCAAAGACAACGGCATACTCCTCAACAGCAATGCCACCAAGTTCTCTCACTCTCTACATACCACTTACTTTGACAAAACGTGAGTGTTTTAGCAAGTGGTTTCATTCTTCCCCTTTCTACTTGTCTTACTGTGCAGAAAATAACTAGTGTATTATACCATGTTTTATGCGTATTTCTTTTTGCCCTGTATGTGCGTTTGTTAATATTGTGCATGTTCACGTTGCAACTGCAGGACTGTTAATGGATTGGACCCCAGCTCCTTGACCTCCATGGCAACATCCAGAGCCATGTCTCCACCAGGCATGCTGCCTCTGAGTGTGTGAGGCGTCCCGCACCGCATAAACCTCTGCTGAAACTCACCCAACACAATGTGGGAACAGAGAGGACACTCGAAAGACCATTGCTGTGTACGTGTGTACGTGTGTATGTGTATGTGTGTGTGTGTGTGTGTGTGAGAGAGCGAGAGAGTTTGAAGGAAGAGTGGTGTGTGTTTCCTCTTTGGGATTGTGCATTTTTGCGTGCAAGAGAGGCTTGACTGTACAATGAACTTGCCTCCAGTTTGCAGCTCTAAATGCATCTGTGAGTAGGTGCACAGTGATGTGCGCATATGTTCCTACCACATACTTGCATGTGCCTAAAGCTGTACTGTACTTTGCTCGTATGAATGTCACTGCAAATGGTGTTGCTCTCTAGATGTCAACTCTGAAGTGGCTCCGTTGTACTCTTAGTTCCTCTGTTGATCTGAAAACTACTATCCCTGACAAAAGGTCCTTAACAGACCACAGCTTCCTCTTAACCTTCTTTCCCTCTTGTATTTTCACTTGAATTGCACAGATAAACTCATTTCAGTTTAGAATGTATTATATTTAAAAAGGGATATGTTCATATTAACTAATTTATCTCACAGTATCCTTTAAGATGAAATGTTTCTTATTTGCTATTTTCTCGCGTGTGTGCATATGTAATGTGGGGTTGGGAGAGGTAGAGTTGGACCCCATATTCATGACTGAAGTGAATGTTGATCGTTCAAAGCCATGTAGCCATAGTGAAGTTGTTTTTTTCGTTGCTGCCTGGCTGCTTGCTGTAATTCCTTTTGGAAGTAGTCTCCATGTTAAAGCTTGGGAATACCAGCTGGTTCTGTGCTCTGGGTTAAACCTGCACTTAAACAAACTGCTCCTCACAGGTTTCGCTGCAGTCAAGTGTTTTCCTCTGTGGACATCCATTGACATTTCGAGGGTTTAGCCTTTTTTATGTTTCATGAATACATTTTTATATATATATATATATATCTTGCGACAGGCTCACTTACCTCATTCTGTGATCTAATGGCAAATATCCACGGTGGATTCGTAAGATGAGCAGGTGGATTTGGCTTTATAAAGCTTTCACGATAAGATACTCCAAGCAAAACAAAACTGACTCAAGGATCCATTTTGAGACTTTTTTTTTTTTTTTTTTACCTTTGCTTGTGTATGTGAATTCATGGTCATTTGTGTCATGCAGCATATTCTGCTAATTATCTGTTATTGTGTGAACTTAATGTTAATTTGACTTGACTTGAGCAGGTTTGATATTGGCAATGCCTTCATTTTACATCCCAGAATTTTGTCTAAATCCATTTTGCCCTCATATTTCTCCCTTTCATAGACCTTTGTGTCACCATCTTGACATGTTGAAGCATAATTTGAAGCCTTTAGTATTTGATTATGAGATGTCACTCTGTGAGCCTGTTCTAAAGTGTGTCAGTGTGTATATAACTTGTAAGAATGGTAATTTTGCCTACCACATTTGTACATACTGACATTAAGGTCCTATTTATTTTAGGTTCTGTATGGCATGTGCAGATAATGAATGGTTAAAGCCGTTGTGTTATGATATCAAATTTGTCAAAATTGTTTGAGTAAATAAAGACTGATGATAAATATGACATGTTGTTTGGGTCAAATGCTATAATGTAAGTTGATACAGCACAAGGTCTGCTGACATTTTCCAAAGCTTTAAGTCACATCTTGTGGCCTTCATCGGTGGATGGAGTATGCTCATTTGCCATTCATGTCATGTCATTACTGTTGTACAATGTTTGAGTATACATCTGCTATAAAAGTAGAAGAATTTCAAGTAATGACAATCCAGCTGCCAATCATTATATAGTACCACTTCAGCTCACTGATATTCTGTCCATCAGGCTACACTAAATTAAAGACCTAATTTCTTCTCCATTGCCTCCTTTAATAAGTTCTTCTTGATCTAGAAAAATAGAAAGTAGCAGCCATTTCAGTCTCATAATATTAATCAACCATAAATCATATCGGCCATCTTAATAGTTGAGGTATGTCTGTGTTAAAGCAGAAGTATGGTACCTTTCCAGAGGCTGTCAGAGGGTAGCTGTCTACAAAGATCACATAGTGTGGCATCTTGAAGTGAGAAATCTAGTAGTGGGAGGGAAAGTCCACAAAATGTTACAGCTGTTCTCTGATTTTGAGTAAGTTGAGCTTTTTGCAATTATTACTGTCTCTCACCTGGCCTGTGCAGAATGCTTTTATCTCCTCTGCACTGGAGGTCTGGCCCTCCATCAGCCTGATGCAGGCACACACCTGCTCGCCCAGCCTCTCATCTTTCACTCCGACCACCTGGGAAACAGAGAAATAGGACTAGAAGCTTATTACTAACATGAAATATGTTCTCATGGAACGCTTCTTTTTTCTTTTACAACAACAAGAATGTCTACAATTGTTCCTTCATTTAGAGACAAACTAATTTCTGCTGCCCTCCAGTGGTTCTGAGTCTCACCTGCACCTCCTGTACTTTGGGATGTGTATAGAGAAATTGCTCTATCTCAGCGGGGTAGATGTTCTCCCCTCCTCGAATGATCATGTCCTTTATGCGTCCTTCGATGCAGCAGTATCCCAGACTGTTCAGACTGGCCACGTCACTGTGTAGAAGACAGTCACACATGAAACATGTATACACTATTTCCCCATGTTAGCATCAATCCCTGTAAGAGGCCTCTGTATTTTCTCTTTTAGACAGACGTTTAGTAAATATTGCACGTACCCAGTCCTGTACCAGCGGGCTTGGCAAATAGCCTGTCTGGTTTTCTCAGGATCGTCCCAGTATCCATGCATCACACAGCTGCCTCTGATCATCAGCTCACCTGAGGCCCCGAGAGGGACAATCTCCCCATTAGTAGGATCCACCACTTTAGCCTATAGTAAAAACACACAGGCATAAGTCGCAGTGTTGGTAATGGTGATATGTAAATAAAGGTTAGTACATACCTCAGTGTGGCTCATGATGCATCCAACAGTGTTCGTCTTCAGCTCCTCTGTGTCTTGTGGGAATCCCATGAATGTAATAGGGCTGTTCTCAGTGGTTCCATAACATATCTATTAAAACATAATGTACACATGCTGTATGTATGTATGTATGTATATGCTGGAGGAGCTATAACTATGTATTATAACGTTTTTATACAGCATTATTTGAAAAGGTATAGCACATGTAACCACTCACCGTTATCTCTTTCATGTTCATGTCTGTTATCAGTTTTCTCATAATCGCAGGAGGGCACGGAGAACCTCCCATGATACCTAAAACACATCAGCACACAGACAAGGATGCCTCAAATGCTTGTGAAACATCACAACACCTCAACCCAACATATTTATCATGTTTTAGTCTTCAAATCCCTTACCAGCTTCAACTGATGACAAATCATACTTGTGTAAATCTTGGCTAAGCATGTCGGCGAACATTGTGGGAGTGCCGTAGACGAAATTGCACCTTGAGTGAAAGAAAAATATAAAATTCTTTCAGTTAAAGTGCTTAATGTTGTATATGTGGAAGTCATTCGATGTGTGATGAGCAGCGGGCCGTACTTTTCGCTCTGAATGGCCTCTAGGTTGGCTCGGCTACTGTAGCCAGAGCATGGGAAGACCAGTGTGATACCATGCACCGCCATACTCATCCCTCCCAGCACAGAGCCAAAGCAGTGGTACATGGGTACGGGCACACACACTCGCACCTGAGGCTGATGGGAATATGGAAGATCACTTACATTTCACTGTTTTTGTTTTCTTCAAATCAGGAGACAAATAGGGACTTACTCTCCATCCATAACCCATTCGGAGACCAATAAAGTAGGCATTGTTTACAATATTGTGGTGGGAGAGAGTGGCTCCCTTTGGACTCCCTGTAGTCCCCTGAAACAAATCAACAAGCAACATGACTTGATCTGAACCACTGTTAGATCTATGTTGCATCATAATGTCAATCCAAGTGTTCAAACATGTGGGCCAGTGTGACAGGTGCAATACTGAAGGTTACTGATGTGAACTGAATGTTGATGGGTTCATCTGAGGACAGCTTGCTCTGCAGATCCGTCAGCTCTTTGTGGTGCCGACTCTCCGCTGCTTGCATCACATCGTCTACATGGAGCATCCCCGGTTGTCTGCTATCAGTCACAATCACCATCCGTAAGTCTGGCACCCTGGCACACCCAAGACAGAATCTTTATACTACATCCACAAACCCATTGATTATAGATTGTGCCCTTTGTTAAGTGTTTACTGTATCTTACTTCCATAACGAAATAACGAGGAGAAACATGTTTTAAATCTGATATTTGACATTGCTCTGTCAAACCTGGAGCTTTTGATCATGCCTTCTGGCGTTGTGTCAATCTCTGGGCAGATCTCCCTCAGCATCTCACAGAAATTTTGTGTTTTAAAGCGAGTAGGGCAGACCACAGCTTTACACTGGACCTGTAAATGACAAGTCAGTTCTGTTGAATTTATTTTCCCACATAGTTGTTTGTAAGGGTTATTTTTACCATGACAACAGTAAAATGTCAGATGTCAGTTGTCATGCTTTTGTATTTTACTTTGGTTCTGAAGGGGCCAGAGGTGGGTCATTGTTTTACAAGTCCCAGGTAAGTCCCAAGTCTTTGAGTTTCAAGTCCTAAACTAATGTGCTCTTCACCCAATGTAATACATTTCATATTTTTAACAAGGGTTAAAAAATAAAAACCTGTATTGAAAAAAGGCAGAGGCTCAGTTTCACACAACAAATTTCAAGTGTTGATGCGCTGCAAACAGTTCAAGTCAAAAGATTCAAGTCCAAGTGAAGGTGTTCAAGTCAAAGTCGAGTTGCAAGTCTTTTTTGATTTTGTGAAGTCGAGTCTAAAGTCATCATGTTTGTGACTCAAGTCTGACTCGCGCCCGAGTCATCGGACTCGAGTCCACACATCTGGTAGGGGCAGCTGTGGCTCAGGGAGTACAGCCATCGTTGACTTGAAGTGTCCTTGGGCAAGAAACTCAACCCCAAATTGCTCCCGAAGGCTGTGCCATTGGTGTGTGAATGTGTATGAATGAGTTTCTGTCTCTGGTGAGCAGCTGGCACCTTAGCCTCTGCTCATCAGTGTATGAATGTGTGTGAATGGGGTGAATGTGCTTTGAGTGGTTGGAAAGACTAGAAAGGTGCTATACAAATATGGACCATTTACCATTTAATAGAGTAAGTACGTGGAAATGTAGGCCAATGCCCTGTAGAACAGTTTGTCGTACCTTCTTTAGAGTAAACTCCACTTCCTTCACTTGATAGGCCGGATTCAATGATACCTGCAAGCGTAACAACATTTTAAAATCAAGTGTTTTTATGCAGCACCTCACCACATATTTAGGGCTTTAAAGTACATAGCATATCACACGTGTTACATTCTGTATACCATATCATACTATACATGCAACACATTATAATGACCTGGTAAACATACAGTATTACTACGGAATACCTCCCAAGGGCCCCTAAAATGGTTCAATGTCCTGCTCACCAGCAGGGTGTTTGATAACATAGGACAGGGGCTTAAGTCATCAGGCTGACATAAGACTGTATGTCTAACTACAAAAGGCTACACTGTAAATGCATTATAAAGGTATACCAGTATAATTCCAGCCTTGGCTGAAGCAAACTGGAAAAGGATCCACTCATATATGTTGGGTCCCCAAACTCCCAGCCGGTCGCCTCGCTTCAAGCTTAAAGCAAGCAGACCTGCAGCCATCTGGTCAACCTGCACCAATGCATGTCACAAAAAATATTAGATAATTCTTCAGTTCTGGAATTTTACAATGTAGCTCTCTAGCTTTTATGCCTGCGTTAGAGCTTGACAGATTTTATCCGCTGCACACATTTCAAATATTCCTGTGAGAGAAGGTTGGTGATGATTTCTCCCAAAGAACAGAACCAATACATGTTGTTAAACTAAATATGATGGGTGTTACTTCATTTAGAGCCTTTGACTAAACTAAAAATCGTTTTAAAGAGTCACAATTTTGTGTCACAGGACTACCGCATGTGATTTCATCAAATGCCAAATGGTCAAACTATTCTAATAACTTAAATGTTAACACTGGTAGAAAAGGCACAAACAAAATTTAGCAGGTGATCTCACTAATTATCTCCCAATTCACTCAAAGTTTATTGTTAAATAGGAGATTCAGTGCTAAAACATGATTAGTGTTTAAGAGGTTATCTGAGCACATCTTGCTGAAACTGTGCAAATGTTCTCCGGATGCCATCCTGCAGGAAGACCACAGCTTCATGGTCAGGCCAGCGCTGGACTGTGGAGTCCAGGATCTGGCCTACAGTCAGGGGGAGCAGAGAGATGGAGGAGGTGCCATGGACATAGCTGCTGGTCAGAGAGGGTTTGTAAGGTGGACTGTCCACGTGGAGGGACCTTATAGAGAACACAATGCAGGAAAAAACACAACACGATTATAATACATGGACTATGATTTGAGCATTAAAATGCACCACATATTTTTTCGAGAGAATTCCCACTAATTCCTCTCTATAACAGAATACATGAGACTGTTTAAACAGTGAAACTTGGATAAGCTTAATGAATAAGAGATAACAACATGCGCAGTGCCAAAGCAATCAGGCTCAGTCTCAGACTTATAGGCCAAGAAAAATCAAAGCATGAGTTGTTTAATGAAAGCAAAAACAATTTTGAGGAGCCATTGTTTCAGGCACTGAAATGAACCTTAAACCAAACAATCATGTGGAAAAACAATGTACTCATATTATTGGCAGACAGAATAGTCATGGTTAGCCCTTCCAAAAAAGAAATGTTTTTATATTACTTGTCAGATAGAATATCAGGAATTCTTTCTTTGATTATGTGAGCTCATTGTTTTCTGTTTTTTGTATTTCAAAAGCTATTACTGCCCAAGCCATTGAATTCATTGTAAGTGTTGAACCGAGTAGGCCTACCTTTTTTTAAAGCCTTTAGAGTAAGTTAACTTACTCTAAAGGCTTTAAAAAATGAGAACAATAAATTGTTGTTCTAGTAGCTACTACGGCATATTCTTAAACTCTTTATACATCCATCACTGTAGACAGAAGTTGTAGCTTCACAGGGAGATGAGAGCTGAATTCTTGCATCAAGTGATTTCACTTGAGTCAACATCTGTTAGGGCTGAAGGCTACAAGTTTGGAAATTAAAAAAGGATCTGGAGTTGGTTAGAAAGAAGTGAACTTAGCAGGCTTCTGTAGCCCGCTCCTCATCTTTGCTTAAGGTTAGTATAACAGGCCTGATTCTCCGACTGAACTGTCAACTATCGAATTGCATTGTGGATACTGTAAGTTTTGACAAATTAAAAAAAGATGATTGTCGGTTCTGCTGCATTGATTTTTAATGTTATAGAAGTGCAATGCTAAATTAGTTGATGTTGACTTGGTCCTAGTAACAGTCAGTGGTGGACTCAGATCCTTTATTTAAGTAAAATTAGAAATACCATTACCCCTTTAACTTAAGGGTCCAGTGTATAATATTTCTGAGAATCTTTTGACAGAAATTAAATTTAACTATGTTTTCAGAACTGTATCAAGATCTTACATAATGAACCATTATGTCTTCATTACCTTAGAATGAGCCATTTCTATCTCTGATAATGCTAATCCAACATATCTTTGTAGCATCCAAGTTGATTGCACATTCCGACTCATGGCCACATGAACACACACTAAACTCGGAAGAACAACTTCACAAATCCGGACCATGCGAGGAGCAGGCGAATGCACCGTGAGCCACTGATTGCACTTCGCAACCCTCACCACTAGATGCCACTAAAACTTACACAATGAACCTTTAAGTATAAGAACAAAGGTATTATCAGCAAAAGTACTCATTATGCAGAATGGTTCTTTTCACAGCGTTACATTACTATAGCATATTATATTATTCTACTACAAAAGCCTCGTTTTAGAAGATGTTAACTTTACACAACTGTAGGGAGAAATTCATGCCTAGGTCTATAAGATATTTGAAAACCGAACAGTTATCAAATATTAACATCGCAACATACAGCAAATGAGAAATGCAGGCACTCAAGGGCACAATGATTAAAAAGTTATGGTTGTTTATTAATTTGACCACCTCCAGCCAAGAAATGTGAGGGACCCAGTGAGACACAGACTGTTTAGAAGTAACACGGTATGAATGGAAGAATGGTTCTAAAGTCAACTGAAAGCTGTAGGCCCTACGAACAGGTTAAGCTAGGATGACCTATTTTTTTTCATTGACTGAGACTCAAATTGATATTTAGATTAGGCTATCTCACAAAGATCGCTGTCATCTGATTTTTTAAAAAAGCCAATTTTTTAATTATACAATTACCTACAGACTTTAATGCATGGGGTTCTTAACCTTTTGACAGTCCGACCCCTTTTTGAAGTTTTGAAGATGACCCCCCGCGGATCAGACAGACTGCGTTTTTGCAGTGAGAGGCGCCTTTTTTAAATTGTAGGCTATATTTTTGGCAGTGAGCGTTCTGCGCGCTGTTAATGCGCCCTGGACGCCTTGCGTTTTGGCCGCCTGCTGCGCCTTTTTGAATGAGCGCTCTGAGTGCACGGAGTTGGAAAAAAATTAAATTGTCCAAATTTAATAAATGACAGAAGGGCCCTCAGTGGTGCTGACGGAAGTTTAGCCTACAGTTGCTTGGATTGTCCGGAGAACAACTGCAACAGTCTGTCCCCAACTCATCCTAAAATAGGCCTAAGCCTTAAACCGGCCATCAGAACCTGGACCAACTGGTAGGCTACTTCCAGCGGTGTCTCCTCTTTCTGAGGGTCTCATCATGAGACTCTCATGTACCCACACGGATCACCGTTTCTCTGTCTCCTGCGTGTTTGTGTAGCCTACTCACACACTCAAATCCATGCAGGCGATTTCCGTTTGTCTATTTTTTTTAAAGCAGATGTTTTTAGCAACAAAAGACCTGTGAGTTGTGATCAAGTTTCTGCTAATATGACCGTTATTAGGCTACTTGGCAGCAAACCAAAGATTATAGGTCGCTGGCGATATAATCTTTGATTAGACTGCCTTGCAACATTAAAAAACCGCAGCGCTTTGCTCTTTTCTGAATTCAACCAAAAAAAGACCCCCAGGTTAAGAACCACTGCTTTAATGGAACACAAACATCTTAAATAGTCTACATTTGTGAATGACACCATGTTCCCCTTGGACCAATAAACTTACCGACACCACTGGAGCAAACTTGTGCTGCATAATTTCCAAGTCTTGCTGTGTTTGAGTCCATGCGCAGATCTGAGACTGTGAGCACCTTGCTTTAGCAGTGAGGAAGTAATCAGTGCTGACATTGGTGTTAAGTATCTCACAACCAATCTGTTTCCACTGGGTCTAAATACCGTCTGAATATACTGAGTCTTAACAACGAATGCACTTGATCTTATCTTTCTGTCTTTGCTGTAGCCGCATTTTTGTCACATATTAACCTTTACCTTACACTCATCCTCATTGGCTGAGAGATAATGGTATAAACAAATTTCATCATCTTCCAAGAAAATTTTAACAAGAATATAAATAACCATTAACCCATACTGACAAGGACCTGCAGGACAGTAAATTTATAACGTCTGCTCAATGGCCATTTTGGGGGGTGGCATGTGGTTTTTGAGTGAAATCTCATTGGTCACCCTGTGGCTACCCCAGACCTGATTGGTAGTTCAAGAGAAACACCTGTCAATCAATGATGACGGCTCAGAAAGAAAATTGTTACTTTTTTGCTTTACGAGTAAGGTTTGCTATTTAAATGCATATTATTGTCAATCAGAATATTTAAACATTTTTAAAATTTTTAAATACATTAGGCCTATTTGACATTTTAAGTATGCAGAGGCAGGGTAGGCCTACATATTGCACTTAAATTCCACAAATGATTTGCCGAACTTTTTAATTGTGTTATATAGGCCTAGCCTATTCAAAGTAGGCTAATTGAAATTATCAGAACATGTGCAAAATAAAACTGTGAATGGAGGGTTGTTTTTTTTACATACAGAGCTTAATCTGCTGCTAGGGTTTCCAGACAGACACCTATGAGCCCCCTATAGCCTATTTCTCACACTGATTTGTACCCAATTTAACAATATTTCGGCTGGACATTGTAGTTATAATAAATGAATCAATAATTGATTGAAGGACTGATAGAATTGCATTTTCCCACAGGGATAACAGCTATGAAGAGAAAGAAGGACATTGAAAGGTTTGTCTTCAAAAAAAAGAAAAGAGTCTGAGCCAGTCACAGATACTTCCAGCAGCAGGTAAATAGCCCACTCAAGTCAGCAGCAGTGATACATCAGTGAGGAAGTCAGGCATGTTCAGAAAGACCCTGTGACTTCTGGATAAACAAATATGAATTTGCCCTGTACCTTTACATTCAAGTTGTCACTGAGGTCCATATAGCCTAATTATCACAAAACAAGTAACTTTGTAATTTGTAATTTGAATGTTCCATTCTTGCTCATATGACATGCCTTATAAAATGATGCGACATTGCACTGATACTTTGCACAAGTTAGCCTCACAGTGATGGAGTGATTTTGATTATTATTTGCAGATTTTTCACAGTCAAGAGCAGCAGACACAGCCTCATCTGAAAGTAGCCTATTTCCTCGGACACTGCATGGTAAAAGGAAGAGGTGCATCCAGAGTGGCTGGTATAAACAGTGCATGGCTTGAATATTTTCACAAACTAAACTCTGCCTACTGACTAAGATTACCTCACATCACATAACAGTAAATACTTATTTGCAGGTATGGTGTGTTCGGTTTATGTTACAATTGTTTACAGCTGTCATAATTTATAAAACAAAGTAATTTAATCCTTTATTTATGTTTGGCCCATGACACTGCTTTGGATTGAAAGCCTCAACTGGTTGTATTTCATTTAAATTGTAATTATTTATTAAATTGTCAAATGAATCATTATTTTTGACACGTATCTTTTTTATGATTATACAGCAGAGCTGATATATGCTGATTCATTCTCTACAATGGCACTTAAAATGTGTAACTGACTTTTCCTAAACAATTACTGATTTAAAAACAGATGTTTCTAGAAACTTTAATAGGTTGAAATAGAACAGGAATAGAAAACTGTCAAATATCAAAACAACAGTCTGATGTTGAATACAAACAATTCAGTGAATGCTAACATGAGTTTTAGAATTCAATTATTACATATAGCCTACTGTATGTGTAGATGCTGAAGCAAAGAAATGTGAAATTTACACATTTTGATCATGTGCCTTCATAAAGGCTCTGTGCCCCATCTTGGCCACCCCAGAAAAAATGTTCTGGATACATCACTGTCTGCTCTGCACTCAAAAAGCAACAAACAAGGAGATACTAACAAACGTAAACCAACTGGAGGAGAAAAAAGCTGGCACAAGCTACAACTAAAATCAATTTATTCATTAAAACATCTTTATCAGGTGTCTAAGAAGGGGACAAAAAATGCTCCAGGGATAAACAACACACAGCACAATCCAAAATATCAAATCAGAATCGTTTGTCCCAAATCTACAAGGTAAGGAGAAAGGAGAAGATAACAGAAATACCCCATAGTACAGCAACGGTTTTTAAAAGAATCCAGTAACAGCCATGTTTTACGTTTATTTCATAAAATAAAGTGTATAATCCTGCTTGAATATTAGTTATAATTCTGTTTTATCATCTAGTTTTTGTTTTACCACGCACAGCACATCACACCTCCATTAAATCAAACTGATTTAAAGGATGTTAATACAAACATTTTTTTATTTAAAAAAAAACATAATTCTTTAAATAGCTAACACGCAGTTGCAGTCCTACTTGAAAATAATCTGTATAATTTTGCGAATTCCCTTTTAGCCTTAAAAAAGCCTGTCATGTGTAGCATCAACAGATATGACATATACAACTGGATGATTGGAAAATATTTACATAATTTTGAAATTGAGCCTGCAATGCCACCTATGCACCAGGATATAGGATGTTTTTCCTGTTAATTTACAGGGAAAAGAACACCCCTTATTAAAATAATTTCATGACAGTTTTTATTAAACCAAAAATTGAGTATAGGGCCAAAAATAACTTTGTTCAAAACAAGCCACGGTTTTACATAAACATCAAACTTGATCATGTGGAGTGGCACTGAGTTTGTAATCTGTCACACAGTGAAAAGGTAAATGTATGCAAAATAATACATTTACAGTGTTGAATATTAATACCAAAATAATCTGTAAAAGTTGTAAACATTAGTAATTTATTACAACGGTCTACTTAATATTTTACCATTAAAAAAACTTTAGCATAAAATAATCTAAAAATCCTAAGCAATTATTCCTCTTTAAAACAGTGAATACAAATTCCAACCAACATTAATTTTAAATAAACTTAAATAACTTCATGAGAAAATAAAGGGCTTCGTAATACAGTGCAGTAACAGAAAAAGAAAATGTCATACTGTTACTGGCTGCAGTTTGACAAAGGAGCAGTGGGAGGAAACATAGTGTGACTTTATAGAAAATCAAACTTAAAGATTAAAAATTTCAGACCCAAGAGTTTATCAATGCACTGTTTTAAAGCTGTAAACAGTTTCTCTTCTATGCAAATGTGTGTTCTTCAATCACACACTGGTAACATACACTGCGTTTTCTGATGTTCCTCCTTTTGAGGCGACATACTGGCAGTCAGGGGCCAGGATTACAACAGGCTTCTGATAGATAGCTGATGGCGTCTTCATGCTCTTTTTCTTCTCCTCATCGTTTTTGCTGTCCAGGAAGTAGAAGAACCCCAGGAGAAAGAGGCTGGCAGAGAATACACACACACTGCACGCGTAGAAGACATACGAATACTGGCCTGTGTGGTCCACCAACATACCTGAGAAATGCAAAAGAAAGGCAAAAGCTGACCAGAATGACATAATTCATCTGCAGTGTTGATGAATTTCTCTTGAATCTAACTTTACTTTGTTACTTTCCCTAAAAAGTTTCCAGTTGGCGCACTACAGTAAGTTAGTAATTTTGAAGAGTACCTCAAGTTAGCCAGCAAAGTACAAAAAACAGTCATGCAACAACTAGAGTAATAGAAAATAACAACAACAACACAGTGAGTTTGAAAGATTTTTCTTTGTGACCTTATGAGCTTAAAACTATCACAGGCCTCTACTGAATGGAGAAGAGTGGCGAACACGCTGAGAACTTAACATGCCTTGCTTTTTGCTCACCATTTGTGTGCATATTCAGTGAAAAACTATTCAACATACTGTAATTTCACTTTACAAGTGGATTTGCTTTCTGTGGGTCTAAGGAATATGGCAACATACTGTGTTGAGATCATTTCTGACCAACAGATACACCTTAACGTCATCCTGAGGGGAACATGAATGTGTGAAATCCAACCAACAGTTGTTCAGATATTTAACTAAGAAACCACAAATGGTGGCGCAAGAGGAAAAGTCAGAGGGTCACAAAAGTCATGAGGATTCATCTTCTG
Organism: Micropterus salmoides; assembly: GCF_014851395.1. NCBI lineage: Eukaryota > Metazoa > Chordata > Actinopteri > Centrarchiformes > Centrarchidae > Micropterus > Micropterus salmoides. The sequence goes on from NW_024040041.1 coordinate 21,095,136, forward strand.
GGGACCATGAATATTTGCAAAACATTTCATGGCAATCCATCTGATTCTTGAGATGTTTCAGTCTACCAAAGTGGTGGACCGGTAGACACTGCCATCTCTACAGCCATGCCACAAAAAACAGCAAAGGCCGCATGTATATGTTTGTGTGTGTGTGTGTGTGCGTGCATGCGTGCATGCGTGTGTACCTGCTAGAGGTGGCCCAATGAGCATTGTTCCACTTTGCAGCATGCAGAGAAGTCCAAGGGCTGAGGGGAAGCGGTTCATCTCCACAATGTCCATCAGCACAGTATAGAGCAGCGAGCCACCCACGCTCATGGACAGTCCAAAGATCACCACGTACACCAGGAGAACTTCGAAGGAGGCCGACGCTCCACAGATGCAGTTACTCAGCCCGTTCACGAGCACAGCACCGGCAAACACGTACACGAAGCTGCTGCTGTCTCTGAAGCGTGGCAGGCCCAAGACTAGGGCAGCCGTCGGTCGCACTGCAATGTTCACCAGGCCCAGGACTGACATCAGGAAGGCCGCACGGTCTATTTCCATGTTGTGGTGAGTAGCATAAGGCACCAGATAGACCAGAGGCACTACACACCCCAGTGTCATCCAGGTCACTCCCACAGCATAAGCGCGGTAGCGAGGATTAATCACGAGCAGGTCAAAGGCCATATGTCTGTGTAGGAATGCTATAAAGCCCTGAAGCACAGTCTTTACATTGCTTTTGACCCCCTTTGTCTCCTGCTGCAGAGAGAGGTCGTTTGTTTTATCCAAAACCTGAGAGCATCTGGGTTTGTTTGGTCCTGATGCAATGGGCCTCATCACTGCCCCACATACACAGCAGTTTAGCAGCACACCGCCCAGAATCAGGAAGCTGCCGCGCCAGCCAAACTGACCGAGCAGGACATTGGCAATCAGGGGTAAAGTGGTCAGGCCTACAGCCGTGCCGGTGGACGACAAGGCATTAGCAAAGACCCGACGTCGCACAAAGTAGTGGCCCATGATCGTCACTGATGGCTGGAAAGAAAGGCAGAATCCCAGTCCTGCAGAGGAGAGGACAGGAGAGTGTGATGATCCGTCACCTTGGTGGAAATGTGGAACTGTGGGTGTGTGTATCTCCTCACCTGTGATGCCGCTAGTGATGTAAATTTCAGTGATGGTCCTGGCCAGGGCAGAGACCGCCATGCCCAGTCCACTTAAGAGCCCGCCAACCATCACTGTTACCCGGCAACCAAAACGCTCCACTAACATGCTGCATAAAGGACCTGTCGAGAAATGGGGGTAAAATTTCAAGTATTAATTTCATTAATACTGAGAAGTGTTTGCAATCTTTTAGCCCACATGGGTTTTTAAGACATATTACAGTTATTTACAGGGAACGTTTTTACTTTGTAAAGAAACAGACACTCCCAACGCTATTAAAAATAAATAAATACATGTGCAAAAGTCTCCAATAACCAACAGATCACTGTAAATCTTTCATATTTATCAATCATTCTCACGCTAAACAAAAGATACAGTACAATACACATAGTACAACTATTAGTAAAAAAACAACAACACACTGTTCCAATATAAAGTGACAGAGACTGCATTAATTTTTCTAAACAGACAATATTTATTTTTACGATAATCGATTGTTCAGAGACGATCTTTTCAAATACAAATCGGCAGGCCCAAATTAACAGAAAGCTATGTCCTCATTAGCACAACAAATCAACCTGATTTGCATCTATTATTTTTGAACAGAGAAATGAGGCTTCACAAAGGACCAAAAACAGTGCCTTATTAATTTCCTCTTGTCTCCAGTGTATTTTCAGAAACATAAAACACTGGTAATATCTGCTTTCTAGTCTTGCCAAAATGTGGAAAGCATGTTGCAAAAGTGAATTATAAAAATCCATTTCCTGACTCACCAAAACCGACTAATGCCAAATACATTACATAAGCACAGACTTATCAAATAAAGTAGACATCTAAATCAGCTTAGGGGGCTTTTCAGCTCTTTGATGTCCCATCTCCATGCTTTCATGACTCCTTTTCCACTTTGATACGGACATAAAACAAATCTCAGAATGTTAACTGCTTGTATGTAATGTATACATGTATCATGCAGTTATAGTCCGTGCAAAACAATAAAAGGAAATATAATGTACATGAATTTGGTGAAAGGGCAAGAAGGTGGTTACAAACAGATGAAGTGTTCCAGCACGCTCATACCCTTTCATATGATCTACATGCCGAGGGTCCAGCCTCTAGTGCTTCACAAAAAGGGAAGCATTAATACACAAATCTTACCATCTAGCAGCTGACATCTTCTACGTTTTACAGGCAGGAGCCAAGAAATGCCAGACGTTTCACCAGTGCACCTGTGAAAATGCATTATTCTACTGCTGAATACATTTGTGCTCCTCGAGCTCGAGAGGGTGAACTCTTCCACATGCTTTCCTCTCGTGCCACCACCCATGAAAATGTCAGCTTTGCACGCAGGATACCTCAAAATGTGATTGACAGATTGTCATGAAACTTTCTGTAAATGCTCCCAAGGTGATAAACCATTTGGATTTAACAGCCCCTGTTGTTTACTCTAGGAAAAACTCTACTCCTAGTTAGAGGTATGAATAATAAAATCATTTTTTTTGTTCTAACACCTTTGAGTGTAAGAACTGCTGCCTCCAGGGCCCATTAGTGAAGCTCTAGTACATTTAATACATCTAATACATTTGAACAAGCTGAACCTGTACTTAACAAATTTTCCAGAGGAAATATTTAAGTTCTGATAGCTTTCTGATAGAGGGAGGAAGGCAGACAAAAGACAAATAAACTCTCCTGCACAAGAACAATGGCCAAAGCACTGAACTCATCACATCTGCAGCCTGACTCATTGCTGTACAGGAAGCAGTACAGTAAATGTGTATTTTAATATAACAAATAACTTTTAAAGCAAACTTTGAATAACTGACCATGATTGATGCCACCTCGAAAAAACACCATCTGCCTATGTGTGTGCATGGGTTACATTTCTGCAGGGAAAGATAAAGATGACAGCCTCAACATGCACATTTCCCACGTGTTCAGTTAGTGTGGGATCTAAAGTTATGTATGGCGGTCTCTACCTCCAGCATGCAGCATGGCGGTCATGATTGCCGGCACCCAGGAGGTCTCCGTGTTGCTGGTTTTGAACTCAGTTTGAAGGTCTCTGTAGAAGATGCCGATGCATGAAGGGAATGCCAGCGTTAGAGACAGAACCAACACGGTGGCTACGAGCACAACCCAGCCCCAGCCCCCGTCAGGTGCGGCCAGGTGTTTGTGTTCAGCGGGGCCACCAACCTGCACAGCATCAGTGAGACAGGAGGCGGACTCTTGTTCCTCTTCTTGGTTTTCCTCCTCCAAATCACTGCGTTGCACTCCTGACGCTGGATGACACTTCTCCACTCCCTTAGCAAACTGAGCAGCATTTTTGCTTTCCCTCCAGAGTAAAGCATTATCTCTGTGGCTGTGCCTGCATCTTGCAGCTGGTGTCTGGACTTCCACCTGAGTCATTCTGCCCTGCTGCTGCTGCTGCTTTTAGTGTTGCGTCCTCTGTTGGAGATAAGACAGAGGCAGGGCTGTGAGCAGGATTTAGCAAATACTGAGGTCACGAGTGAATGCAATGTTAATGTTTTATTTAATTGTGATTAAATTAATTAAATTACAAAATAAAACTTACTACAGTAAAGATGAAGAAGAGGTTTCAGGTTGTAGTTTCTAATAATGTTTATCTGGTTGTGATAAATAAAGATCATAAATCACTTCATTATCAGAGGCTATCTAAAACTGGTGAACCATTACACAGGGAGCTGTGTGTTGCATCGGCCCAGAACATCCTCTCAGACTGGGAGTATTGGGACACATTCTCTTATTTTCAGTTTTCACAGTAACAGCCTGATATCAGGTTTTAATTAAAGTATAATAACAACTGATAACCTCCATGTCATTCTAGCCCACACTTTGGTTGTAAACCTATTATATGAGGACAATTTCACCCAAGCACATTTATCTCCATGGTAACTGTGTAATGTCCTCATCACTTTAAAATCCTGAGGAAATTAAGCAAAGCAAATATTGTAGCTGGGGACTGTAACCTAAATGCAACACCATCTCATGTCAGAGAAAAAAAACTTTTTATAAGAAAGCTTTTATGCATTTTTAATGCAACGGATTTTTTTAATACGCTGCCTTTGTTGCTTTATTGGTTTTTATTCGCAATTTCCGTTGTTTTTATTGTTTGCTCTTTTCTTTTCCCTGTAAAACTCTTTTAAACTACTATAACTGTAAAGTTGTTTGTTATTATTAGGCTACAATTATTAGTCAGAAAGAAGTTAGCAAGCAGTGTTTAGAGTCATTCACGCGCATCAAAAAGGTACAGCAAACTGGAACATATAAAAAGATTAAAAACAATTTCGTATTCTTAAAATAGTCTACTTGGATATTATTGTTAGGAATTGCCAAATTTCTGTCCATGCTGTCGGTATGATCTGTAAAAATCCTGAAATTGTAGGCCTACATAGCCTACAATATAGCCTAACTAAACTAAAATAATATTTTTTAAATGGTAATTGTCATCATCATATCTTAAACCATCAGGCTTTATCTTATGTTAGAAATATTTTAGTAGGCTGTACATAGGCATTATAAAGATGTGTTTTTATCTCTCTGTCTGCGGGGTTATTTTACCTTTTAGCTCTCCTTTCCTCGTCCCTTTCTTTCACTTCGCGTGTTAAAGTTCATCTCCGCGAGGTCAACAGCGTTCTGACATCTAACAGCACCTGAACCTCCCGTGGTCTCTTATTGAGCAGTCAGCTGCGTCAAGCTGGAGACTGACAGGAATACTCATACCATGCGATCATGCGATTCTTCAAATAAAACTACAGTCGTCACAAAAAGACGTTTTATAAGGAAATAAGGACCAGTTTGTTGACTTGAAATGCAAATAAAGCACCTGTTGCAAACTTTACCATATAACACTCACAACAAATCTTACTAGAATCCGCATTACTACTATACAAAAGTTTATGCCAAACAATATCATCTGTAATCTGTAATATCATCTGAGCATCTGTACCATGCAATGCATTTCAGTAAAAAAAAAAAAAAGTAAAAAGTAAACTACCTTTGAATTGTTGTGGCCACCTACATTTACACACGGACGGTTCGTTGTTTTATTTTGAAGGTTTCCATCGGAAATTATAGTGCGGTATTTTTGGCGTCTTGACGTTAGATGGAACTTCATTAATAGATTAAACTGTCGCTTGTAACGTGTCACAAAAGTAACGCAATTACAGTAGGCTAATGTATTGCACTTTGCTGTAATGCAGTAATACGTATTACTAAAAAAGTATTATACCTATTACAATTTGTTTAATTCAAAATTAGGTGGTGTCCTGTTGTGGAAATACGATGGTCGAGATTATAGGCAGGGTGCAAACTACCCTCCTCCCCACCCTATTAATCAGAAGGTTAATTTTTATGACATAGACCCACCCGATCCGCAGATAACTCTGCACATCACAAGAACCCACTTATTCAGGCACACGTAGGCCTACTATCAGAATAATAGGCCCATTAAATAGCAGTGAAAGTAATGCAAAAGTAATTCAGAGATAGTAATATTATAATACCGTATAAGTGATTACTCTCAATGACTAATCTATAATGCATTAGGCTACATTTTCGAAGTAACTTGCCCAACACTGGTCCCCAATAACCTCCTGTTTGAACGAACGGGAAGATATAGAAGTTTCTGCTGCCACACCACCAGACTGCAGAGACCCCCCCCCCCATCCCACCACAAGCTATGAGACTTTTTATCCTGATCAGCATTTAGTTTATTTCTGTTTACTATTTTTATAATTGCTTTTATATGTATATTGTCTGCTACGTAGGAGAAGGAAGTTACAAACTAAATTTCACTCTACATCCTGTTGTATTGTGACCAGATTGTGACAAATAAATCAAATGCACTCAATTTACATCCTAACCAGTGGATAAAATATTATCTCTGATGGCTCTATTTTATACCACTGAAATGTTTGCATTAATTAGCTAAATGAACATGAGGTCTACCGTCAAGACAAAAACAATACCATACTAACATTTCCTGGAAAACTTTCAAAATAAAACTATGACGAGCAACAGAAGGTCATTTCCGGTTCCTGTCGGCCGTCAACAGTTTGTCGGAGTTTGTGTCCCATCGACGGTATGACGCTCAATGTTTATCAGAAATATACATTTAAAAGATTTTCATGATCCCATCCAGAGAGAAATGTAGTATATCCGTTAATAAATGTTCCAACATGACATTAAACCTGCCTGTGATATTCCGACTGTGCGCGGTGTTGTTCTGACCTTGCTAATGTTAGCTTTGCTAACTAACTTAGATGTCAAACTGAAGCTAAATCACATGAGAGACGTATGAAAGGTCCGTGAATAGTTCTTTAGCTGTAAGTCAAACAATCCACACGTGTTGTCCATCCAAGTTTCAGATTTGGGACATAGATCTGAATATGTTTCAAAAAGATAGATAATAATACAACCAAATCCGGGAAACAGAAGCTTATTTGGAGCAATGTCAACAAGGAGTTCGCTAATTTAAGTGGCTATGCCATTAACATTGTTTATGAGCAAAAGGTTAATCTTGATTTTTCTGTCCCCTCTAGATAACACGCCCTATAACATGGCTGGGAGACGAGGTGCACTGAAGGCCATTGACTGGCTGGCTTTTGCAGAGAGGGTGCCACCCAGCCAGAGGACCATGTTCAACAACCTGAAGACACGGAGTGATGCTATTTCTGCAAAGTTTGTATTCCCGTTACATCCCATTTCCAAGATGTGACATGTCCTTATCGTTGTAATCATGAAAAATCCTAATATTCCCTTTAATAACCAGATGATCTGTGTTCACAGGCTCACCTCTCTGCCAGAGAAACCCGCCACCATTGACTGGAGCTACTACAGGTCTGCTGTGGCTAAAGCCGGCATGGTGGATGAGTTTGAAAAGAAGGTCAGAGAAGATCAGAAAGTGAACTATCTATTACCAGCTAGTCTGACTATGCGCTACTGAAATCTTATTTTACTGTTATCAGATATAACTTTCTGTTTCCTCTCAGTTCAGCGCCCTGAAGGTTCCTGAGCCTGTAGACACTCAGACAGCTCTTATCAACGCCCAGGAGGCAGAAGCGGTGAGTGCCACTCTGTTTAGATGGCATATGCTTTGGCTTAAACCAGAGTATTGTAATTTTATTCGTCAGCGCTCTACATGTTAAACTTAACCATATCCAATTATTAACCCAAACATGTGATGGATGAAAACCTTTTGAAAAGCAGAATTCATTTTGATACAGGATCAATTCCTTTTATAATATAGAACACTGTGTGTGGTACTGAGATTGAGTACAGTCAGAGCAATAAAATAAAGTGTGATTGTGTACAAACACCAGTAATCACTAAGAATAGCATTTAAAACAATATAATTTAACAAGTGCCATTTGTTTCACACAATATCCACACAGAAATACGAACAGTAAAAGTAGTAGTGGTTCAGAATATGAATAATGAAACTGATAATTATAGTAATGACAATAATAATAATAATTGTAGCAGCGGGTGTTAAGCAGGAACATGGGGGCAGCAGGTAACTCGCAGCCACAGATCCAGACTCCACAGCTTTAGAGTCAGAAACACCTGCAGAAAGCGACAGAAGGAAAGAGGGACAAGAAAGCTCATGACTACGGGAGAGGGAAGAAGTCGAGTTAGTAAAGCCGCATTTCGACCACAGGAACTATACCTCGGAACTAGGAACCTTTGGAGGAACTCACTGCGTTTCCACTGAAGGGACCAGGGTCTAAAATATTGGGGGGTGGGCACGTAGAGACTACTGGCTTTAAATCGAGCATGTTGAGTGTTTTTCTACGACTGCTCCTCTCTTTTCCACCTTGTTTGCAAACCAATAAATCACAATTAACAGTCAGATAGTACACACGTCTCGCCGATGTCACCTGAGATCGTACATCGGTATTAAATTTATTGCTCCGAAACAGCAGCCAGTGTTCAGCACTGTGTTGACAGCAAACAGCTAATGGAGTTATGCTAAATACTGGGTCTGAAGTAGTTGTTTTAAGTTTTCATCAGTCAGGAAGTTTATACAAGGAGCCGAAGTCGGTCTCCTCTTCTCCAAAACAAGCGGAACAGCTGGTTACAGCAGGTAATAAAGCTTAGCTCAGGCGGACACAGATGTGAGAGCTGCAGCTGATCTGCAGCTCTTGTCGGCTGAAATGTTGTAATAACCTTCCAAACTGTCGCGATTTTATGTTTGTGTTGTGTTCTCTGTGCTGTGTGAGTTCTTTTAAGAACTTTATGGTTTTATCCAGTCTGTTATTAAATTTGTAACAAACTCGTGTCTCTCCAAATACTCCCCAACAAAAAAGCTGCTTTAATGGTCAAGCACAGCCTATAGTTTTTTTCCAATGTTCCAATTAAATCTGATGTTCATTTATAAATTTTGCTACTATCTCATGGATAATGGTTACAAATGTTGATGCCAGTGCATCGCTTTGTACGGCGTACAGGCCTACAGCCTACCACTAAGGGATGGTTCAGGACTCACCTGAGCCAGCCCTAACTATACGCTTTATCAAAGGGGAAAGTCTTAAGCCTACTCTTTAATGTGGAGATGGTGTCTACCTCCTGAACCCAAACTGGGACCTGATTCCACAAGAGAGGAACTCGATAGCTGAAGGTACTATGAGCTCTTCGAGATAAGATATGGTGTCTGACCACTAAGAGCGTTGTAGGTGAGCAGAAGGATTTTAAATTCAGGTCAGGATTTTACAGGGAGCCAGTGCAGAGAAATTAAAACAGGAGAAATATGGTTTATTTTCCTGGTTCCAGTCTTAAGGGTGTTATTCTGACAACCTGATAATAAAGAATTGCAGTAATTCTTTATTACGTAGGTGGAAAAGGCGGTCCTCAAAGTTTTTTGGTTTTTTTAGATGGTTGTTAAGTTGTATTCTGTTGTTCCAAAGTGCTGTAAGGTCACATGCTGGGTAGTGGCAATGGATCTTTATGGCGTACACAAACTTGTATTGAAACCCATTGTGAGTTGTCTCTTTTTGTCTTCCAGAACAAAACGGCTGCTGCCTACATTGAAGCATCCAAAGCTCGTATCGCCCAGTATGAAAAAGAGGTAGGAATTACACATGTAAAAACTTGCTGGGGTTATCATTATGCAGGAGCTAAAAATCGTCTTGCATACAGATCTCTATTCCAGAGCACATACAGGACATACAAAGTAAAGGTGTGGTCACATTACACCTAAAAATAGTCACACCGTCTCCCATTCACTTCTATTGAAGCCCACACGAAGGACAAATTCATTCGTGCGTTTCCTGTTTTGCTGCCATCTTCAGCCATCTGCATCGTGCTCGGTCAGCCAATAGAAACACAAATGCACTGTTTTTGGAAATGGAGATGTGTTTAAAACTACAAACTGCAGGATCACTCTCGTACATTGTTAACAGATTGTTCAATATGTATTCATTACATGCTTTAGTAACATTACATCCCTTTTGATGAGTGCAGGGAATTTTGTTAAACGGAATTGTAATGTGACCACACCGTTAGACAGCCTGTGTCTGTGGATAGGTGGGGGTTTTAATTTCAAAATGTGTGCATAGACTCCTGCAGCTAGAAAAAGTGCTTTGTTCCAAGAAAAAACCTGGCACTTGCTTATTTTCCTCCGCTGTCTTAATTTACCTGCTTCTACTGGAAACACTTCATCACAATCCTCTGCTCTTCCTTCCCCAGCTGAACAAATTCAAGAATATGATTCCCTTCGAACAGATGACCATTGAAGACCTAAACGAGACTTTCCCAGAAACCAAGCTGGACAAAGAGAAACATCCTTACTGGCCACACAAACCCATTGCTGAACTGTAAACGTAGCACCCTGACCATATTCTATATCATCTAAGGAAAACATGTACAGTATGTGTATAAAAGTCTTGTTTCATCCATTGAGAGTTATAAAATGACTTAAATGTTGCTCCACTGTAAGAACTGAATTAATGGAGGGGGAAAAAATCAAACATGACATATTTGTTCAATTTCTTCTTCAATCAATTTCGACTTAAGTGATTCCTGAAAGTAAATCCTGAAAATATGGCACAACCTTCTTGCTTTCTGTGATCAGTAAAATGAGCTGAAGGTCGTCCGTGTTCACAGGCCCATTATAAACAACCTCATAGGCCCCTCACCGGCAAACAACTGTTATTTTATTACTGGATTTCTCCCCAGGCGTCATGAACTGAACCTGATCTTTTGGGACTATGTTTTCTTTCTAAATTTGGTATGAAATATCTTCCAACACTCACTGAAAATCTAACCCTTGTGGATACACTGATGAGTTTTTAAGTACACACTCGGCCAAATCACTCTCAGCAGAAAGCCGAGTATGGTTTCCTTCCCTCGTGGGGGCACTGTTGTCTTTGGGATAGCGACTTGTAGTTGTCGGTTTTCCCCATCAGCAGGAAAGAAGAAGCACTGTTCTCTTTGTATATTTACCCATGTCTGCAGGTAGGCACAGCCTCACACACACTTTAATTGATGCCTTGTTGTAGTGGAAACATGAGATAGATTCAAGTCATCCATTAGTGTGTGGACAGAATGTCTGCTCTGTACACATGAACATAGCTCCAGCCCTCTTATTGTGCAGTCATGTCAGTCTTGTTCAGGCTTTGTTATGACTGCAGCATAAATCTACATTTCACCACGGTTGGAAATAAGAGCAGTCTCTCTGGGATTGGAGAGAGACTTTAAACATAAAGCCTCCTTTCTGTGCTGTCACTACACTGTTATTATGGCTTTGGTTTTTGAACTAATACTGCACATAACTGGCTCCATCTGCGTAGGCTTGGTGGTGATAAGTAGGGAATGCACTGTGGCCCCGACATTGTCATTGTTACAGGATTGACCATGGACAGCAGAGGCAAGATGGCTCAAGCTGCTGCAAGAGACAGTCTTCCTGCAGGGGGCAGCATCTTTCTTACTAATGTCTGCTATAAAGGCCGGGGCTCCTTTGAGGAGTATGCGTTTTGCTGTGTTCTTCGAAGTGAAAAATAAAATCTTATTCTAGGCAGTATTAAGGCAACACAGAAACACATTTATCAGATGGATGAAATAATCTAATAAGTAGTATTTCCCTTAACATAATAGGAAAATTCCTAGAACGCAGTCTAATGGTGTTTTAGGACAAATGCCAAAATTACCTACCTCTTATTTTTGTTAATACCAAATGAAAACAGCTTAATTGGAGTCAATTCAGCCAATTCAGTGTGTGTTAAATTCTATTTTTTTTTAAACTGGTTTAGTATTGCACTTCTACAAAGTTAGGCGACTTGCTAGAAAAAACTTTCAAAACATAGGTCAAAATCAGAACAGCCAATGTTGAGATATTCTGACTTTCATATGGGCTAAACATATTTCATAAGACCGTCCTCGCAAGCTAAAGGCCCACATCTTTCACACTTCACATGCAAAGTTTGTGTCAAAAATGTGCAATCTCCAAGCCTAAATCTAGACAACTGGTGACATCAGGGTTATTTCTACAGCCATAGCAAAGGTCCCCCAGAGCCACAAGAGACGTGACACAACTGTTTCCACAGGCTGAGTGGTGGTCCTTGTGTTGAGTAAACTGACTTTGTAACATTGACTACACACTGTCAGCTACATAGTTCAAGAACACTGGCCAGATTTGTTATGCACATATCTAAATAGCATTATGTAATTTTTTGTAATTAACATTTAAGGAGTGGAGACATGAAATATTTAAGACTTCATTCAGCAGCTTTTGAGAAAGCAGGCCGAAACAAAATGTCGCTGTGAGGCTCCTGTGCCCTCATTGCCACTCTCTCTCTCGCCCTGATTCCTCCACTCAGACGTGTTATGCATTCCACAGTAGAGCGGCGATAATCCTCCCAAAATCTACACGTCATGTCTTTACCAGCGAGCACCCACTTGCACTTCAGTGTGCAACTGGGTAAACTTGACGTGACTGTGGTGCAACATGAGCACAAGGCTCCACGACAGCTTTCTCAAGAAGCTGTTTGAGAGCGAGTTTAAAAAAAAAAAAAACTGCAACAAGTAGAGCGAAGAATTGAAACAGGCTGCGAGTTGAAGAGTCTGAAATAAATGCTCTTTTTATTTAATTAATTTCTCATGTTTGAGCACTCATTTTCTTTCTGTCTTGTCTTTGCCAATGGTTCATCCTTACAAGCTCAACAGCAAAATTGTACTTTGACTTCAGTTTTTACATCCTCAGTGTTAATCAGTCAGGTTGACCTCTGACCTTTTGAAGTGCTGGTAAGTCCCTAGCAACATAATAGGGTCCTGAACTCTGATTAAGGGTCACTGACTGTCACCTGTGCCAAGCTATTATGTGAAACAGCTACAAGCATGTGCACAAAACCGCGTGTGTGACCCCCTGCAGCTCTACTTTCCCTGGGCTCAGCCATTCTTTTCCCAGCTGACCAGTCAGCTGTTGCCAACACTTGTCCACTTGATAACTGTTACTGTAACTCAGAACTCTGCATGCTGGTATTACAACCAGTAATGGTTTTTAATGAAGTCCCAACGCTCCTGTCTGCATCCAGGATCTATAATTCAGCAGAAGAGAGAAATCAAAGTGTTTTCTAAATCCAGCCAAACATCTTGCAAGAGTGAAAATTCTTTTTCTGTTTGCCATTGGGCTGTGTGTGCTGAGCTGTTCTATATGTGAGGCCCTAAATTCCTCTGATGCTATCCAGAATTAGGCAGCGCTGTTGTTGGGTTGGATCTCCATTTAACATGTGCTCACAATGTTGTACAAGCACGCTCAAATGATTTAACAGCATTTATTGATTTTTTTTTATTTTTTTTTAGCAAAGTTCAGTTCATTTTTAGTGCCAATTCATAACAAAAGTCATCTCATACAGAGCAGGTCTAGAAAGTAGTCTTTGTAATATTTTCAGGTATTCACACCAATTCCTCCATATACTGTATGTATTTTAATTAATCTCAAATTGCAATTATACAAAAATATATATAAAAAAATGGAACTTCAATTAAATGTTTCTTATTTTATGCAGGTTGAAAAAACTTTAGTCTAACAAATATGTACCACTACCACATTCCTTCACTGGCGCAAAAGCATTAATGTCTGTTATTAATGCAGACTGAATATATGTGCATTTGGTGCAAATGCTCTCCTGTGTGATTGCATTTTGCACATATGGGGAGATTGTAGGGCAGCACGGTGGTGCAGTGGTTAGCACTGTCGCCTCACAGCAAGAGGGTTGAACCCCGGTAACCCCGGTTGCCCCGGTTGCCCCGGTTCTCTCCGGGTGCTCACGCTTCCTCCCACCGTCCAAAGACATGCGGACTACGTTGATTGGTGACCCTAAATTGTCTTGTCTGGGCGTTGCCTTAGGTGTGAGTGTCAGCGTGAGTGGTTGTTTGTCTATGTGTGGCCCTGCAATGGACTGGCGACCTGTCCAGGATGTACCCCGCCTTTCGCCCAGCTGGGATTGGCTCCAGCCCCCCCGTGACCCTGTACGCAGGATAAGAGGTTGACGATGGATGGATGGATGGGGAGATTGTAACCTGTGTTGTCTAACCGCAGTCTATCTCGTTAACAGTGCATTACATTTGTAATTTGTAAATATTTGATTTGGATCATGATGGCCTGTGGCTTTCTTTTTTGCATAGAACCATCCAGCTGACACTAAAAACAGAAATGGTCAAAAATCTAAAAAGCAGTATCATGCATTTGTTCCCTCTTTTGCCGAGTCCTCCTCCCTCACAAATCGATCCATCATTGTCTATCCCAAAAGCAAACAGCTCACATCCGCTCCTGTGTGAAAATCTAAGTGTTTGCTTCCTACCTATCCATCACACAGCCTATTATGCTCCTCATTAAGACATCCATCAAACGCCACATGTTCAATTACACAATCCATCACGCTTTGCTCTGCACTTGTCCTGCCACTGGCTGATTATCTTTGTCACCTCAATGCCCAAAGATGCATCTCCTCCAGATTCTAATGGATGAATTTAGACAGGAACCATTTTTTCCTTTTCTTATGCAAAGGCCACAACTCTGGTCAGAGGTCAGAGGGGGTTGGCCTGGTTGCCAAGGAGGAGTCTACCAGCAAGGCGAAGCCGCTGGTGCTCATTGGACTGTGCAAACAGCAGATCTGCTGATTCTGACAGGCCTGAGAGCAGAGGAGCCTGGGTAGATTGCATTTTCACAATCAGACATATAGCAAGGCTCGATGAGTGACAGGATGTGTAGAGCAGGCAACAACACGTTCATTCAAAGCCAAGAGCGCAATAGTGACAGCACAAGCTTTTGTTATTGTGATCAGTGAAAAGTAATGGTCTATCCAAAATGTATTGTTTAAGGTTGAGTTATACTAAAAAAAAAATTGTTTGTGTGACATGTTGTCCGACCACATCAGAAGGTAAAAGTGTCCATAGTTGTTCCGACACACACGGGGGTTCCAAAGTTATTCTTCCACCCAACAAGCAGTTCTGATGGAGTATACTGGCACCTTTGCTATGGTGAACCTAGAAACAAAAAGTGAACTTGCAAACACAATTGTGAGATTATAATACACAAAACTTGACCCTTCCAAAGAGAACCATGACTATCACAATTCAAGGTCAAGCTTCACTACCAAAATCCAGTTCCAGTGGGATCCTGACATCTAAGAACAAGTTTCATCTTTTTCGCAACAGACTGCCAATCACCATGGCATGGTGACATCATGAGAAAGTTGTCCCCCCTCCCTCCCCCACTGACATGGACTACTGTTGCTATGGGGCTCCTGGAAATGGCACCGCGGATCCCAGTAAATGAAGGATGTTGGGGGAAGGGGTTGCATGAAGGCAAGTAAATAAAAGTGCCATTTGCAGTGTGTTTGCTTGACGTCCTTGGAGCCAAATTCTGCTCCGTTATTGGGCTGCTGAGCACTGGGGCGGGGGGCTCCCAGTAACCGCTTGCAGCAGGACCCCCCAGTCTGGAGGACATCGGCGTGTTTGCTGAGAGAACGGGGCACCCTGATGCGGCCTCTGGGAGCCATGTGAGCTGACAGCAGTCGCACACATTCACTCATTTAGAAAAGAGGATGATGTAGGACAAAAGGAAGAAGGAGACAGTCTTGTTGGCGCAGACTGCAGTAGCAAATCACCATTCACAAACAGAAACAATTAGTCATAATACAGACATCAGCCCAGAAAGAGGAATTTACATGATAAAGCTTAGCAGTGTGGAGATTTTCCATCATGTGCATGGACTCTCCTTAAGTAGTTTTCATCAACAGACTCTGGCTAGTGCTACTGTATGTTTTTTGATTGGATGCGATCCCAAATGTTTCTGCCAACTTTAATCTAGACATAGTGGAATGTTATCTTGACAGGCTACCATCAGCCAAAACTGAGCAACCCTGATCTCCAAACCATCTGATGAAGACAGGGCCTGGTCTACTTTACTCACACTAGCCATTAACTCAGTTGGCGCACACAATTCCCAGATCCCCTTTGATACCTGATATTTAGACATGCAGGCCCATGCTGTGACCCCGCATTCACTTTTTTGCTAGAGACACCCAACACACGAGTCCTTAATCCTGCTATAACGCTTCAGTTGGAGAGGAGGCAGCTGCAAGGCATTTCATGACTGGGAGACTTATTACCCACTGGGGATTAATAAGCATTCTGGGATATGCCTTATTGGCTTGTTGACCTTGGCTTTCTGATGTGTTCGTCTCTATCTGGCTCAAATTTGGGAATCATGTACATGAAATTGTAACAATAACTCAATGTTCAATCAAAATCTTATTAAAATAGTTGTGAGCATGTTAGCATGCTAATGTTTGCATTTAGCTTAAAGCATGTGCAGTTTCTCAGAGCACCTAACATGGCTAAAGACTCTTAGCCTTGAGGTTTTTTGGTTGATAAAGTATCTATTTCTCTCCCCATGTGTGTAACTGGACTCATTTAACCAGTTCAACCAGAAATTATAGTACGATGTTGATTTGACCAACAAAAACAATGCTGGAATATACTGTAGAGGGAGCGCTGCAATCCAAAATTGAAGTGGGTAAATGATTTGACATGATTTTTGAGATGTAACAGTCAGATTTTAATCTGATTTCATTAACTGTCTGAAACATGTGAGTTGTGCTAGGGCAGTGTTGTGTCACATTGGAGGTGTTAGGACTGCAGCTGCAGCGTGAGCCATGGCTCATTGTGGGTTGTGGCTATCTTGCTGCTGGGGTGGTGTGTTTATGTGTGCTGGGGTTAGGGCCACGCGCACTGTGTGGGCATACACACTGAAACACATACACACACCAAAACCACAGAGACTCTATTGATTCCAGCTAATCAAGGCAGCAGCGCTGGGGGAAGTTGTGCACGCGTGTGTGTGAAGTCAACACATTCCCCACATTCCAGCACTTCCCAAAGAGGCATAAAATATTAGCCACTACACTGAACTTGTGGGCCTCTTCTCTCTGCTGGGGTCCTCCTGCTCTTTAACTCCACTGCCCTTTCTGTCTGGCAAGTCACTGTGCACTCATTTTCAGCAAGTTTTTTTTTTTTACTTTCTCCTTTTTAATTCCACCCACGAGATGACCGTGCAATGCCTTCCGGCTGAATCACACTGACAAGTCCACATATTCATGTCTGGTTTAGACCGGTCCTTTTCAACTGGTAACTAAATCTGACCTCACCCATAAGCTGCAACCGATTGCATGTGCACAGCTGTATAACTAATAGCTTGAGCTACACCCAGTGACACAAAGAGCAAATAATTTTGAAGAGTATCTGATGAAACGTAATGTATAAACATTTTCTAAAATTATATTTTATTTTGATATTTTGCGCCCATGGCCTGCATATAAAACAAAGTGCAGCATTAGTGACAACAGCCAGTATACAAATTACCTCTATAATTGTGACGCCTTTCAAATTATCAAAAACAACAGTGTAATTGATAAGATAATGTTATCGTTCCAATGGAGATTTATCATGTGGCGTGTCTTATTAACACGCACAGGTTTATATCATAATCAGTCTTGCAGAAGTCTGCTCATAGTGATCATGCTTCACCCTTTAAGTATTCACTGATAAAGTAGCACTGATGGGAACATGCTGGACTATCTTCATAATCGATTCATCTTCCAATTATTTTCTTTTACTTGGGTAATCGTTTGCTCTATATAAGATTAGTAAAACGTGAAAATGTGCATCAGTTTTCTAGAGCTCAAGGAGACATCATCAAATGTCATGTTTTTTGCAACCAAGAGTCCAAAAACCCAAAGAATTTGAATTTACTACATTGTAAGCAGCTCATTTACCCATATGAAGACTTTATACATCTGTTGCCAGCAGCCGAGAGGAAGGAGAGAGGGAGGTCTGACAACTAGGACAGCTGGACCAGCGAAAAACCTCAGTAATGCCCGCTGACCCTCCTCTTCCTCCTCCTCCAAGCCTCCTGGTCTTAAAGCCAGAGCGAGAAGGTTCACAGTTAGGCATCGTTTCCATGGAAACTCTGTTTGCATTTCCCAGTGAGCAATTCCGGGACCGCTGGCTTTCAGCTGGAATTCAGAAATACAATTCAATGCACAGTGATGTCAGGAAAAGCAATTGTCTATGTGGGGCAATTTATTCTAAGGCATTCTAGGTGCATTTCCGTTTAAGTGAAAAGGCAGACAAAAACAGCCTTGGCCATGAACCGGATGTCACCTTAAAAGGCCTAGCTGACGGGCTGCATCATCTGAGAGCGCAGTTAGGATGCCCAATAACCTGATTCGTTCCTTGTGTTTTATTTGAGGTGAAGAAAATGAAAATGTCATTTAGACAAGGAAACTGTACATGCCAATCAATATCAATGTTTGGAGTGTGGTTGGAGAGTGCTGCTTTCTGCTACGTGCCCAGTCACAGGGCAGTATTCAGGTCTGTCTTTAGTCCTCTCTCTCATACCGGGCTGCTGCGCTTGAACAAAGAGGCCTTTCACATTGACCTTGACACACGGCCACCCCCATCACCACAGGAACCAACGCAGAGGAATCCACCGCAACTCTCAGATATCAATCTCTCTGTACCCCTGGCAGACCGTCCCAGCTCAAGGCTGAGGTGAACCTTAAAGAGGAGACTAATGCACATCATACGAGTGTGTTTTTATTCCAACAGAGAAAATGGGGGGGGAGAACCCCTTAGCTCCACTGTGAAGTATTATATCTGATCAGAAAAGTCCATCTATGCCCAAATTAAAATGCTACGTTTGTGTTTATAGTATTAGCTTTAATATAATTAGGGCTGCAACTAGTGATTATTTTCTAAATTGACTGACTGTTTGAACTAAAATGTCATACCCATCACAATTTCTCACAGCCCAAGGAGAGGTCTTCAAATGTCTGTCAACAGTCTAAAACCCAAAAATATTTAGTTCACAATGATATAAAACAGACAAGAGTAACAAATACTAAGTCATGTTTGGCCTTTTTGATTGAAAAAAAGGCT
This sequence comes from Micropterus salmoides, assembly GCF_014851395.1. Taxonomy (NCBI): domain Eukaryota; kingdom Metazoa; phylum Chordata; class Actinopteri; order Centrarchiformes; family Centrarchidae; genus Micropterus; species Micropterus salmoides. The sequence goes on from NW_024040041.1 coordinate 21,113,727, forward strand.
TAAATGAACAAAATAGCTGATACATTTATTGATCAATTAATTAGCTATATATATAATCCCTCGTAAAACTGTGTCACAAGTCTGAAAACATTCATCTACTAAAGTCAAAATTTGCCCACCGGAGATTTTGTCAATTATTTTACACGTAAACACCATAAATATCAACGCTGTTCCAGGGAATAAAAGCTTTTATTCTCAAGGGCACAAAACAAATGTAGCTTTTTTTGGTTCATTTTCGTTTATTTTTTATTTTATTTTCTAACTGTCAGGCCAGAAAAACAAAAACATGAATTCAGGCATTAAATTGCAAATCATTTTTTTATATAAAATAAAAATAAGAGGCTTTCACTTTTTACATTTCTGTCATAAGAAATAACTTCAGAACTGTACATCAAGCTTTTTACAAAGCAGAGCTTCAAAATATACAATAGTCATTCACATTTTATACACATCAAAAACCAAATGGGGTTTGCTACATTTAAAACCTGCGAGTTCCTTGTCTGCAAGAAAGGCAGTCTGAACACATTCCACGATGCATCACGCTCAACTTTGAGTCCATCCAGCATGCTGCTTGGCTACATTCAGGAGCTCAATGATTCATCTCCAGAGAGTCACAAGACAGCAGGAGAGGAGGGAGGCTCTGCTACAGGGACAGTCCGTCAGTTTCTTTCTCACCCTTAGCTTGAACACTTGGTTCACCTCTCCTCCCCAACCAGTGAGGACTTGTCTTACTTCCAAGTGCGGGCAGGAAACACACTCAGTCAGTGTCCACGTGACAGGGGTTGGTCCCCTGCTGCTGCGCCTCATGATACAACCGCAGGAAGTCTTTGTAACGTGGAGCACATCCCATCCAGGCCTCCCCAAACCTCACCGTCCCTGTAAAGAGGAACTCACCCTCACCAGACCTCACCCCACACTTAAGGGGCATCTTGATGTGGCCAGTCCAGTGGCGTACCCTCACACCTCCAGATACAAAGACCTGGGTCTTCTGTCTGTAGAGGCGGCTGATCTCCACAGTGACAGACGAGTGCTCCTCCTCCTGCTCCACCTTCTTAATGCTGCCCCGTGCCACTGAAAACACCAAGCAGGAAGACAAGATTTAGACACTGGTGATGGCTCCATTTCATACTTCACAGGATGTTTTCATTGGACATTTCTGCACACCATACAGCAGCAGGAAGCCTATAATTCTCCCAAACAGTGTTTTTAACTTACCAAAGTCATTGGTGCAGACTGCTAGAAGCATCTCTGCATCGCTGCAGGGCTGACAGGGTGCTAAGTGAAAATAAAGGGAGAGGGCAGATGAGTTTAGAGCCATAATTTTGGAAAAGCACCACAAACAGAAAAAGTTTCCGATTTCTTTCACACTCCCGCTCTAGCAGAATGATAAAAATCTTGTTGATGAGACACACGTGCATGCGCGCACGCACATGAGCTCTGTGTTTTAACACCAAACAGAGCAGCGAATGCTGCTGATGAAAAAACAACAGTGAAATCACTGCTTATTTAAAAAATGCTTGTGTGTGTTTAATGCTCATAAGGGCTGTTCAGTCAACTTCCCTGCCACAAGAGGAACACCATAACAATCCATGACAAACAAGGGCCAGATGAAAAGGATAAGGAGAGCACAGAGACAAGAAAAGGCTACATCTCTGACCGGAGCTCTGTTAGCACTTAAGCAGGCCTGCTGGGACTGAAACAGTGAACAGTCTCAACTGTAACATCAAGTAGAGATTTTTTTTAACAGCTTTAAAAGTCAAAAATCAAAAAAAAAGGAGGCAGATAAGGAGGAGAAAATCAGCTGGTTACACAAAAGCCTCCTACATTACCATATCATGTCTAGCACAATAAAAGGGAGACAACTAGAGGGCAAATAATTGGGTGTAAGAAACAGTGAAAAGTGATAAATAGCCTCTACCCAGGACTTTAAAAGCCTACCCCAGGCTACATTTCACTTTCGTCTGGTGGCAAGCTGCAACTCAGCCTGCTGACCTCAACAGTGTTTTATAGCAGGAGAAAGGGCCCTAAATGGGAGCAGTCAAGTCAATGATCAGTTGACTCAGGTGGTCCTGCGGCTGGCCTGACCAGAACGCCTTCATTAGCTCTTTACTGCTGTGGTTTTCCTTTGCGGCAAAGTGGCACATGGGCAGGTGGGGAGAGGAGGAGTAGGGGGGCAGAGGGAGGGGTGTCAAGTCAGCAGTGGGCTGAGGGTAGGGCAGTATCCATCCATAAATGCAGAGGAAGAATGATTAAAACTGTTAACTCAGGTGGATTTGGTGGACTGGAAACCACCTTAGTTTACATAGTCATAAATCTGAGCATAAAAAATTATCTAGTTTTGAAATGATGCATAAGGAAAAGTATGGAGCCCATTATCCTGAATTAAGTCCAAAACCAGAGATGTGTGCCCTCTGTCTTTAGGTGCAGGGCTGGAGCTTATTTTTAACTGGCTTGTCTGACATTGACGGTATAAGGGTGAGGGGTGAGAATGTCTTAGGTCAGCTTGTGTAGCAACACGAGGCGATGCCGCATCACTAGAGAGATCAGGGGTCAAACAGCCACAAGTTCGGACGGCTTAAGAACAGCCGGAGAGTCGGTAGACTTCAGAGTGACCGACCTCGCCCAAAGCCCGAGTGCAAAGGCCCTTTGAAGTGAGCCTGCATGCTGCCGTAGAATCAGACAGAGCAACAAGCCGAGGGATAAACCCTGGGGTGTTTTTTTTCTTTCCTCCACAGCAGAGCCGAGCAGGGCTCACATGTCAGACACGAAACAGAGCCACAGGAATGGGCCGAGAGCCGAGTCAGCATCTCTCGCTGGCCCATGCACATGCAGCGCCACTCTGATCAGAACCACTTCACAGAAGCAGAGAGGGATGAGGGATGGGACGAGTGGTAAAGAGAGGGTGGGGGCATGATATAGTGTCCCTGCAACATCTGGGCCCTGATGCATTCCACTGTAATGGAGCACAACTTGCTAATACCACTGTGCACAGACAAAACCACTTCAAACAGCCAGGGAGAGAGACTGAAGATATATGAAGGGGAGAGGAATGAAAAGGAAAATACTAGCATGATAAATAGACAAGAAAGAAGAGGTAGGAAATAGTGAGACAGAGTGGGAGAAAAGGAGAATAATTTAAGTGAGCTGAAAGGCAGGCTGAGGGAGTGACGGCAAGAAAAGAAAGAGTGGGGGGGAAATAAGCCTATATGCTGCTAGAAGTTCCTCCCAACATCTGGTTGGAGATGCATTCCAGCTTGACGGTGAGCAACTCAATCCCAGCACAGCGGGTGAGAGAGAAGAGGAAGGGAGAGGAAAAAAAGGGAAGAAACTGGGAAGAAAAAAAAAAAGAAAAAAAAAAGATGAGAACAAGCAAAAGGAGCAATCAATCCACCGGTTGGGGCTTCAGATGACACGAGACCACTGTCTTTGTGAATCATCCCAGTGCTATCTCAGGCCACATCACAGAACCAGATTATACTGCAGAGCTGAGCAGAGAACACTAATGTGGTCAAAACAACTGCACGCCTCTACATTTAACCCTCTCCCTCTCACCCCCTCTCTGCTGCCAAATAATGACACAGGATGTGGATATGTGAACCCGGAGAGAGCCGTTAAAACAGATGTGGGCCCAATACTGCTCATATTTTGTTTTAGGTAAAGGAAAAAAACACAGTTGCGCAGCTTGAGGCTGTGCAGGTTTGGCAGGTACACAGCATGAAAATAGACGGCTGTTTTTACCAATGGAGGCCCTCTGTTTGGCTGTGCCCCCTCCACACACATAAAACAATTACAGCTTAGAACCAAGTGTGGACAGTTGTGAAATATGAACATTTGATCCTAAAAACACAAGTTCCATAAAGACTTAAAGGCTTCAGATTTTGATGTTTTGATACTCAGTGAGCGTTGGATTTTGACAAGAAATATATTCTCCCAGAACCAAAATGTACAGACAATGCAACCAGAGAAATGGACTTTGGCTTCAGTATTTACAGTGTGCTGGAGCAAATGCAGACTTTCCTACTATTAGAGTCCAACTTAATAAAAGTTTCCACCAGTAGATGGCTGCATTTAGTGCACAGCACACACCACAGGGACAAAGCACAAAGGAAACCACTCTTAATCAAAAGAAAGTCTGCAGACCTTTATTATGGCGACTTAGACAATTATCTACATTCCCACTAATATTGTGAAGTGAAAGCATCATAACAGATGTATCTTACCACCCAGTGGTCCCAGCCTGTTGCTGACCAGCTCATACTGGAACGCTGTGAGCCGGCGGCTGATGTCCATATGCGGGATGGCCTCAATGAAGAGCGCCCCCTCCTGGATACTGAAGCACTGCACCTTCCTCTGAGCTTGGTCCTGTTCACGCAACAGTAACCGCAGCTTGCCATTACGGTCCAGGTAGAAGTTGGTGCCACTGGAGTCCGCGGACGGTCTGATACAGACAGAGAGGCGGGCGGCTGCGGGGGAGACCGTGTTGGGTCGGAGGTTGACAATTATGGCCCCCGTGGGATAGAGCCACTCCAGAGAGCCTTGGGAGCAACGTAAGTACACCTGCTCCACGTCCCTAGCGTGGCCTTCATGAGTCAGGCCGCTGGAAGGAAAGAAAAAGGAAAGACGTCAGCAGACATCAGCCATTAAACACAGGCCTTGTCAAGAATCTCTGAAAAAGTGGACAAAACCCAAGAATGCTTTTTTAGTGGAGATTAAAACTCATTCTGAACCTTTTGTCTTTAATAAAGCATAAAGGGATTATTCAGTGATCTAAAGATGATTTTCTGCTAATTTATAGCCCAGGTTAACTGACCAAGGTGAAGCCCTGTGGCAGACTGAAAGGACATTAGACCGCATTCCTCCTGAAGCATTAAGGGCCGTGTGTGCGCGCAAGACTGGCTGCATGACCAGTCACGAGCCGGAGCAGTCAAAATGACCTCAGCTCCAACACACACTCCCCCCATACCACATTGTTCCTCCCAGAGCTTTGGCAAAATGCGCCACTGGCAGGCTGCCTTTGGGAAGAGTTTGGAAGCAGAAATGGATGAATGGAGGGACACAGGGGCTTCTGGGCAGACAACGGCAGCAACAGTAGCTGGGCCTGCTGCATGCAAGTGCAAATGCAGGTCACGCACCGAACCTCCCCTTGCTTTCAAGCCACCAAAGAGACTGGAAGAGACTTGTCCGGGCAGCACTTCGGACTCTGGCGCCAGCATGACCAAATGACTCCCTCCAGAACTTAATGCCTGGTCAGGGTTTTGAAAACTCCAGGCTGTCAGTTATTCTGTGGCAAAGCCAGAGGCAGGAAGCCATCAGCAGTCCACCAGCATGGGCATGCCAAGCTAGCGGTTTGACTCGGGGGGAGAAACGCCCAGTTTCCTGAAAATGAGATGCTGAAATTCAAATTTGCCATAGATCTAAAGTAACCCATCGCACATGCTGAGCACATGCAGCTGAAGCCCCATAACCAGGCTCTCCTCAGCACGCCTCTAATTAAGTCCTTTCTAACTTCATCACTTCTGCACGCAATTAAAGGAGATTAGTCAAGAGTTTCCCTAATGAACAACAGATTATTGGTTGAGAGCTCAAAGTACTAAATATGGTGTACTCCTCCTGACTGGAGGATGAAAAACAAAACCACACCATTTGAGACACAGTATCTCAAGTGCAAAACAGATTTCAGCACATGTTGGATGGGAGATGCAACTTTTGAGTTAAATGCTGCCTGAGGTTTTAAAAATCTGTAAGACATATTTTTAAAACATAAACCAAACTACTCTGGTCCTTACTCTTGAGACATCTGCACAATGCTAGGAATATTTCTGTATTTTGTTATGGGGGATATTAACCCTTAGAGAAAAAACAAAAAGTATGAGCTAGGTAACATTTCAGAATGACTAAGATATAAATGGCAACATTTGATCATTTTAACATATAATTCAATGTAGCCTATAATTCTGTGCCACTTTTATAATCCACAGTATATATTATTCTAAACAAGAATAAGCACAGCTATATTAAAATGTATTGAAATACCACTTGTTTTCGGTAATAGTGCAATTAGTCATTCATAAATTCAGCCCAAAACTCTCGTGTCTTTTCACGTCCTTTCATATCGCAACAGTAATATACTTTATGAAATTAGGCCAGACATTTGCGCTATATTTGTATTTTTGTTCTCATTTATGGCTCTTTTTCGTTTTTCACTCCGCTGCCTGCTTTCACATCACCGCGCTCTCTGTTGAGTTTCGGTCACAGTCATTACAGGCAGGCTGGAGGACAGAAACTTTCACACGTCGTTGCAAATCACTCTTATCAATCTGACATTTAATGAAACAGGACAGCGAACCTCACCTGCCCTTCCAGCTGCACTGGTCGCTTGAGTATTGGCAGAAAGAAAGCCGACAGAGAAGGAGAAGAGGCAGCAGGGAGGCCAGCATCGGGGCGAGCATGTTTGTCTCGCAGCTCACTTCGCTTCTTCTCGGGTGAAACTATGATCAAATCCGCCGCCGTATTTCCAGCTGCATAGCGTTTCCATGTGCCCCCAGTCCGCTCCGTGCTGCTCCCCGGTGTGTCCTCTTTGAGTCTCGGGTGGTTCAGATTAATAAAGGCGCTTATTCAAACTCGTCCGTAGCGAGTCCGGTGCCGACAGCCCTCCGTAAAATGTGTGCTGAGTTCAGCTCCGACTCCGTTTCTGCGGCTCTGATTGCTCTCCACGTTACACCCCTTCCACGGTTCGTGACATTTGCTGCGTTCAAGTGCTCAGCAGAGGCTCTGATATCTGAGCTTCACTGTATAAAACGATTGTTGTGTAGCATTGGAGTGCTTTTGGCGTTTGGAAATTTGGTAATTGTTTTTTATCCATAGCTATAAACTACTCTGGTATGCAATGGTAGGAAAATGAGATGCATTATTTTTATGAATTTGTTAAAAAAACATATATAGCATATGTGACAAACTTTACAGTTGCATGATATTAAACACATGATGTAGCCTACAATATTTCCTTCTGAACTGGAGTGAAGTGGAAGTAGAAAGCATTGGAGTTTAATTGATTAATGGAAATACCTCAAAATTATACCTAAGTACAATACTTGAGAAAATGGGCTTAATTAATTTTCAACACTGCAGATTACAGTAAAGTATCAACAGAGCAGACAAGTACAGATTTATTCTTGTTGTTTGATTTGTTTTTTTATTTGTAATCATGACAGTTATAACAGTCAAGTATATATGTCAAGTGAGTGTTATTTTTTTTAGATTTACTTGAGATACATTTTTTTCTTCTGTCTTGTGTTTCTCTTGTGATTCCAGAAAAATAACTAGTTTGTGATCTCATCATCACAGGAGAACAAAGTTGTTCTTTTATGCCGAGTGTATCATTATTTTGTGACAAAATATGAGTGGAAAAAATACACTGTGTAATTTAATAATGACAGAAAATGCACATCTTCCTATTATTTATTTATTTATTCACTGAGATGTGTTGAGATGGTTCATCTGACAAACAGCGGGGAAAGTTCCGACAGCACTTGAAGTAAGCATAAAAATCAAAAAATGTTTTTGTAAAGAATAACAAAAAACCCTGCATGCTCACCTTTTTATATTTAGGCGAAACTAAAAATAGCAGTTTTACATATAAAGTAATTAACATTATTCCTTAATCATCACTGGTCTGCAAGAGCCTTTTCAACCAATCAAGTCCTTCCTGCTGTTAGTTATGTCAGGCAACACAAAACGGAAAGGAAGAAAAAGGAAGCAAAATGAGTGACAGCATCTGTTAAATGCCTTCAGAAGACAGTTAATGAATACAGCTTGCTAAGACCACTTTAATATCAGTGCATGGACTGAATTTAGCTGCTATCATTATCACTGCTGGCTGCTTTTTAAAATAAGGAGGATGTGACTAGAACAGCCACCAGACTGAAGTAATATAAAGTTCAACTGTAACCCAGCTGTATTATTGCACATTTTTATTGCATTGTGTAATCGCTTTCAGCAAGTTTACAGAGTGTTGAAATTTAAGTGGCGAGTATTTATGTTTATGTGTTAGAAATACTTACTTTAATAACAACCACATATTTGTAAAGTTGTTGATTCAGTTGTTTGTAAAAATACTCAAATGATTCAAGACAAGCCACTGATAATACATGCTGTAGAAGGTTTACTCACCATCATGGAGTATGTTGACTGTTTTTTTTTATTTTCCGTTGGTTTCTTGACTGAAGAGAAGAACCAACTGAAATAAAAAAAAATTCATGGTTTGGTGCTTGGGTCATGGCCCTGCTGCAAATGTTGGCCACATCAAAAGAATAAATTAATGAATGTCATAAGTATTGGTCAAGTAAACATGTAAAATAATGGTGGTTCAATGCCTAAAATTGTAAATTATTTCACCTTGGCTCCAAGATTTAAATATACAGTATAGTTCATTTACAAGTGGAAATCTGGAAAACCACACAATGCATTCCAGATGGCTCTCAGGCCAAAGAGCTTATTCAAAACACACAAATAATAATCACTATTGATTTTATATAATTAAGTTACTTTGACAATTGATCCATAGGTTACGACACACAAGTCCCGACCAAAATTTGAACATAACACTCCTGAGCTTTAGAGTTTATAATGCAGCTCTGCTTCCGAGTGCAACAAGAACTGCCAGGACTTGCAGAGCAGAGGGGTCCGTTACCACTGGGTGCATCTGTAAACATAAACTACTCATCACTCAAGTCATGGATCCCGGGCTTTTCATATGAAACAAGATGTTTTCTGTGTAGATGGTGTTTGGCATGGGAAAGAAACCTGTCAGACGAGGAAAACCAGAGCAGTTTGTAACTGCTACTTTTCCTCTCTGGTTTCTTTGGACTTGGAATTGGTTGCGGCTGGTTGGTGATGAGCATGTCTTTATTACTAATCCGATGTGTAGGGTACATGTCTAAGCCTGGGATGCATGCCGCAAAAGGGCCCCACAACATATGCAGATAGTTTTTTTGATATTACTCTCCCCCTCCAGTTGAATTGCTCAAACTCTCAGCCATCTTCCAGACTTGTACATTGAGCAACTTTTTAGTATCGTTTGCGTAACCTAGTTAGAGGATTAAAGGTTTGGCTGGTGTGTGTGCTCTTGTTTTTGTGTAGTCCTTGCTGTATTGCAGGCTGTCTGGGAGTTATACACCGCTTGATGAGGTAACAGAACCGTGAGGCATGTCCGAACATGGTGTCTGAGGAACCATCACAAAGACACCTGCACTGTTACACCAGAGCTACACCTGTAAGTGTTTCTAAATGGTGTCTGTGAAATGCACACTTTGTATCCCCAATTCTTTGTTGTAGTCTAAGATTAAAGAGGATTTTATACATTAAAGTCTGTTTACAGGTCTCTATTGCATATGTGCAAAAAGTTGTATAAATCCCTTTGTGGCTCCACAGGAAGCTGCACGAAATCTGATAAACTGCTTGTTATGGCACAGAATAAGATGCCACTGGACACAATAGGATAGACCTACAACCAATCAGAGCAACGAAATGTGTGACATAGAGCAAAGAAGCAAGTCAGGTGATGTATTGTAGAATAAAGAGCAAGCAAGTCCGCAGTTAGAGATGGATGGACGGGTCAAACAAACAAAAGACTTGTCCCGTGTGAAACAAAGTCAACATTGAGATATTTAAAGTTTATAATTAAATAACGTTACGTAGATGGCTGATGTCACATCCAAACCACAAAATTTACCTAAACCTAACCAATTAGTTTTGTTGGCTAAACCCAACCAAACTGCAACCGTTTCACAATGTTAACCACGTGTTTAGCATCATGTGATGTATGTAATGTGACTTACGTAATGTACTTAAAATCCAATACACTTGTCCCTGGTGCTTTCCAACAGTCACAGGTTATAGGAGGCATTGGTAATCGACCTATCCTGTCGTTTAGGTATGAGGACGAGCTTGACATGGTGCTATGCGATAGAAAAACTGAAATCTGTCTGAATGGCAGGGTGCCCAGACACATCTGGTAGAAAAAGGAAAACATGAGCTAGCAGATTAATCTTGTTTCCAGGCTGTAACGCACCCGAATCTCAAACCAAACTGTCAGCGGTCGAGTTGCATCGTGGGTAGGCGCCAGGTTTTGACCAGGAACAAGAATGCATGTGATTAAAAAAAGATGATATCGCTGATTCTACTGTATCAATTTTGATCGTTTTGATCGTTGAATGTAGCACTTCCTGTATTCTAATATTTAGTATGTATACTGACATGTTTTTATAAGCTTATAGCATACACAAAGCTAGAGCACCCACAGTTAGACAATCACCAGAAAAATAATCAACCACCATTTTCATAATCTCAATAGTTTGAAAAAGTTGTTTAAATTTAACAAAGGTGAAGATTTGCAGCTTTCAGAACATTATGGAAAGAATAATTTGGGTTTTAAACTGTCGGCTAGACAAAACAAGCCCTTTGACAATATCACCTTGAATTGTGAAGAGCATTTTCACTATTTTAAAGACAAAACAATTAACAGACAAAATGTAATTAACAGATTAATCTATCATTAAAATAATATGTAGGTGCTGCCCTACTCGCATTCTGGATAAAATGACTAAATATTATATGACTAGGACTCAATGAGAAACAAAGAAACCAAAATCTCTTTCAAGAAGTTTGTGTTTGCCCTCTTGTTGTTATTCCAGTTGCTTGATCACTTGCTGTCAGTGTTTGTTATTTTCTGTCTCACTACAGCTTAAAGGAAGCAGGTTTAGCTCTCACCCACCACTTGTCAGTAGTTTCACTGGTGTTGGGAGGGGCGGGGGGGACAAATCGATGACAGATAGCAGGAGACGGAACAACAGACAGTTAATCATATAGTACAGTGCGCTCCTGTTGTTGCTTTTAAACTTGGCAGAGGACACATGACATTCAACAGAGAAGCAGTGAGGTTCAGTTAAAATGAGAAGATTAGGTGCATTTGGTAATTATGTGTTATGTAGCCTGGGATAGCGAGGTGGAATACAAGTGGAGTTTAGGGAGTCAGAGAGAGGGAGGCTGCTGAAGTCTGGGGGGAAGGGTGGGATTGTTTTTTTTGTCAGGCCTGTTGTCCCAAACTTTTGCTTTTATGCCTGGAGCTTGCCTCCAGGTGAAAAAGCAGTCATAAAGTAGATTAGGCTGCTGACAGGATGTGATTTTTATGTGTGTTTGCGTGTACGTGTGTGTCCCCTCACTGTCCCTTTAACTCTTCTGTTTTTTCCTGAATTGTTTCACTATGGTAAAACAAGAAACTAGGGTGGTCAACGATTAAACAAACCCTTGTTGAGAGAAGTGTTTTTTTTGTAAAACAGCAGACAGTGAACAAAGCCATTGTTCTTCTCTGGGTTTAAAAGAGACAGTTTATTGATCCTGTTAGCTGAGATCTTTAGTTTTGGTGAATGAAAGCTTGTCGCAAGTTAATTTTCAACAACCTTTCCTTCAATGGTAAACGTCCTGTTCTGAGAACCAGTTTGATGAATGCCTAAACCGCTGCTCTTTTTCAGAGCTAGTCTCAACCTGTTCTATTAAGCCCATTATCTCAGGCAGATAAACTGTAAACTCCAGTCACACTTGCATGTCCAATATCTTGTGGTATGCAAAGGCAGATTGGACGGTGCTGATATCATCGACAGGCTGTCTGCCTGTCATCATCCCTCTCTGGCTCCTTTCCAGACTGTCAGAAATGCAGCTGAGCTCAAACCTGCACAGGCCTCTTAGTAAACAGGAAACCTGTCATTTTGAAGTGCCAGCCATATCTGAAAACAGACGTGGTGTTTGTATCTCTTCTGACACCTTGCATGACTTTGTCAGTCTCTTGCTTAAGTAACTTGGTAAATGAACACTGTGTGTATTCCAGCTCTGCAGCCCCATGTGTCTCAGTCATCAGCCCTTGGCAGTGGTTGTATTGCTGGTAGTAAAGTCTATACGTCCAGATAGTGTGGAAATACGTGGGAGGAAGTGACAAATTTGAAGTATGCAGCAACTGGTGCATCTCACTCAAAATTCCCTGAAGTTTTTGCAAGCCAGGGAAGACAAAGCACGTCTTTTGTTTCAGCCCAGATTGTGATGTATAGCTTGTGCGTATGCGCCTCTAAGAGAGGCCAAAGTGGAGAAAGTAAGAAAATGTCATGGTTGTGTTCCTTGTGCTTGTATCTACTGCAGGCCATGTGAGGGGTGGCAGAGGAGATTAGGTGTTGCCAAGGCCTCAACACAGCGACATGCTCAAGTCCACGCTGAATTAGCCCTTCAAGCTGTTCTCAACACCACGCTATCAGCTCCTTCCTATCCCTCTCTCAGCAGCACACAGAAACCTGAGGAACTACAGCGCTGAGGGGTCATAAGAAGAATTTGGGTCAGAGCTCATTTTGACACGGCACTCACCCTAGCAGGTGGGCATCTTTTATGAAAGCAACACAATAAACTCAACTCTGCTCTGCCTTCGGATTTCACAGAGATCAGATATGGATTAGGCTTGCAGATCCAGGTGGTTCTGAGGCTCTAGCATTAACCAACTAGGATGAACTGGCCTGAGTGTGTACTGTTGTCATTGGCTACATGCTGTCATCATGCTGGATTGTTACAGTATGTTGTTACTGTGTGCTGTTGTTGTCTGGTGGTACAGTGTCGTGAAAAGGAATTTCTCCTTGGGGACATAAAGTCTAAATTGAAGGATTAGTCAACAGCAACCCAACATAAAGAACATGACATTGAAAGGGCAGAGGAAGACAGGGACCTGACTCACTAGGGCAGTGGTTCTCAAATTGGGGTTGGGCCCCCCTGGGGGAGCGTAGAACCACTTCAGGGGGGTCGTGGATGTTGAGCGGACCATAACTTAATGCATGAATGTGATTCATGTTGGGACATAAACAACAAGTGCTCTGATGATAGCAAGGGGGGCTGACAGAAAGAGTTTGAGAACCACTGCACTGAGATTGTATTTTTACAGCACCCTTTCTCCAGGACGACTTCCGCTCTCCTGATTAGCTTCACTCATCTGATTCTCATGGCTTCCTGTGGAGAAAGACTGGCCCACGTCCCTCCTTATTCTTCATGGGACTGCGACATGAGAGTTTCCTTGATGGCTACACTCATTCTTCGATTTGCTCGATCAGTCCAGAATGGGAACCACAAAAAGCTTCAGCTATTAGGCTCACTGATGCTGGGTGACAGCCGTGATATAGACTCAGGGACTGTGCGGGTGGGAGGGGAGAGGCAGGAGCGCCTTTCTTTGTTAATTCCCAAGTTCTCTGGCTCGGGGGAGATCAGCTCCTTCTATCTACCCACAGACTCTGGCATCATTCCTGTACAATAATTTGGCTCTAAGTCTCTTGAATGTAGCAGGAGAACATTTAAACATTTGGCTATCCAAAAAATATTGATTTCATATAGGCCGTGCCGATTTTGGTTTCTTGGGAACAAAATAAAAACAGATTTTTATGGAGTTCTGACATTGCAGGGGACATCGTCTGTTTTCAATAAGAGATGCAGTCAACTGCCAGTGCAGATGAGGCTTATTTGCACTCCCTGGGCATTTTCGATAGATGATTGAGGTTATGTGGGTTTGGGCCATTTTGTACATCAAGGAGGAGATCTTTGAGGAGATATCTCTCCTGGCTTTCCCCCGTGTGGTTTTGAGGGTTGACAAGTGAACAAAGAACTGTTACCTACACACACACACGGACTGCTTTTTGAAGCCATATATTAACAAAAGACAGATACTTTCTCACTGGACACACACAGCTGTATTGGTAGAAAGTAACTAAGTACATTTACATTTTGTTGTCTGTTCCAGAGTCTCGACTGAAAACTAAAGGGGACAGAGCGTTTGCAGTCAGGGCCCCGAGGCTCTGGAACAGCCTCGGCTGAGTCAGTGAACTCTTTTAAGTCCCTTCTTAAAACATACTTTTATAGGAGAGCCTTTCCCGATCTTATTTGACTTTATTTTATCCCTTTTATTTTATTGTATTTTACTAATTTTATATTAATTTTTCATGCTCTTATCTTGTTTTTTGTTGTTGTTTACACTTGTTAAAGCACTTTGTAACTTGTTTTTGAAAAGTGCTCTACAAATAAGGATTATTATTATTATTATTATTATTTACCCAAGTACTGTACTTATGTACAATTTATTGTACTTATGTACAATTTATTCTACTGCACTACATTTATGTGGCAGCTTTAGTTACTTTGTAGATTAGCATTTTGCACACGGCACACACTGCCATCTGTGAAGTGTCTTCTAATGAGTTCTACAAGTCTCATTTTCTAAAAACAAGTGAAAAGCCAGTGTGATGAAACGGTTTCAGCCTGTCTCTATAGAAGTCAACTAGTTTTGTGAATTTTATAGAACATTTTCCCTGATTTTGGAGAAGCTATCCATATTCCTTTCTTCATACTTGTTACTTACACTTATTTCTAAAAAGTTCTTGAAACAAGTTAATTTCTAGCAGTTGAAATAATCAAACAAACAAAAAAAAAAAGACTTAGACTTAATAATTAATAAACAATTACTTAGTAAGAGGGAGATTTTTTTTACAGTGCAAAACATAACATGATCATTATATTAAGTTGTTATAATCAGGTCCACCTTTACCAGCATTAACATAAAAATTCTGCTTACATGTTAATGTAAAGGTGATAAAGGTGATAATAAGCCCCTAATCTGTTTTGAATTAAAACACTGACAGCGGTTGCTAAAGAGAATCCTTCTAATTCATTTACATTTATTTACTTGCATTTATTTACTCATAATATTTCTTTACATTTACTTAGTAAAGATTGGACGTAGGACTTTTACTTAAAGGAGTGTATTCACACTGTGGTATTGATACTTTCACCTAAGTATATTATGTTAATATTTCTTTCACCACTCCACAGCTGACAGAGCCAGCCAACAAGCACAGCTCTTCAGTGCAATTCACAATAACAAGCTCTTGTGTTTACACAGGGCAAGAGAACAAGAAAAGGAAATGCAGGAGAGGAGAACAGTTGGCCTATTGTGTCCATCCACATGCAAAGTTTTATATTAGCACATGGTTTGCCCCGGAGAAACAACCAAGAAACTACTTAGAACATAACAATCAGTTACATCTTGATATAAACTAAGCACGATGGCTCTTTATGGAAATTCTGACCCAGCGGTCTGGATCTTGGAGCGCTGACACAGAGGGGTCTTTAAGATCCTCTGGCACCCCGACTGAATGGATCTCATTCTGTCTGTAACGAGCCATGGATTTCAGAAAGCCAGAACACTGTTGGTGGTGTTGTCTGCTCTAAAGGTGACACTCACCTCATCTGCTGATTCACGAGTTGGCAGGTTCGCAGGGAAGGTAGGGGTCAGGGGAAACCATAAAAGGGTCAATAAGGAAGACAAAGAGTTCATGTTTGGGGTTACTCACAGACATTCAGATGTATACATACTAGCAGCAACTGCAGCATCCAACTAGCTATGGTTTCAATCAGGAGTTCTTATTGAGGTTTATTGAGCTTGATGCAGCTACACAGGACATCCTGAAACTTTCCGTCTGCTCTGCTCTACTCTCATGTTCCGCTCCACTGCAGAGCAGTTTTTTTTCTTATGAGAGATCAAGATGCTGCAAGCGGCAATCCAACTGTTTAATGCGTTCAGCTGACAGTAAAGCCATGATGAAAATTAAGCAAGGCTTAGAACTGGAGTGTGGGACTCGCAGTATTTTGCAGTATACCAGAGATTTTAAATCACGTAGCAAACTGTTTATTTAAATGGAAACTGCGCTGTCACGGCCAGATTTCTGATGTTCCAGGTAAAAAAAGAAACTCTGCTTCAAGAGGAAGGATTACAGTCAAAAAAATAAGGTGATTGACGGCATGAACAAACACGGATAACCATTGATTTAGCTTTTCCTCGTTGGAGAGCGCTATGCGAAGAGAAGGGACTGAGGGCAGACATGGATGTCGCTCTACTGCTCTTGGACAGGTTGTATTTGTAAAATATTGGGAGTAGGCGATGCAGCTATTACATTTACTCTACCTAAATAATTGATTATTGTCTGGGAACTGTGGACATTTGTCTGTATTTTTGTAACATAGGCATATGTCATGAGCAGGCGTCGACAGTGTTTGTGTAATTACTCTCACTGCAAGAAGGAGAGACAAAAGCTCCTCATTGCAGGTTTAATAAATAGATTTTTTGCTGTTTGCATTGCAATATTGTCTCCTAGATGATGCTGTTGCACATACAGACATGGACAAAATTGCTGGTACAGAAAGCTAAGGAGAGAGCAGTCTCAGGAGATTAGGAAGAAAATCATAGACAAGCATGTTAAAGGTAAAGACTATAAGACCATCTCCAAGCAGCTTGATGTTCCTGTGACTACAGTTGCACATATTATTCAGAGGTTTAAGGTCCACGGGACTGTAGCTAACCTCCTTGGTTGTGGCCTCAAGAGGAAAATTGATGACAAATCGAAGAGACAGATAATACGAATGGTAACCAAAGAGCCCAGAACAACTTCCACAGACATTAGAGGTGAACTCTAAGGTCAAGGTACATCAGTGTCTGATCGCACCATCCGGTCCAAAGTGGACTTAATGATCTAAATCCTGATCTAAATCCTATTGAACATCTGTGGAAGGAGCTGAAACATGCAGTCTGGAGAAGGCACCCTTTGAACGTGATACAGCTGGAGCAGTTTGTTTATGAGGAGTGGGCCAAAATACCTGTTGACAAGAGCAGAAGTCTCATTGAGAGTTACAGAAATGAATTGATTGCCGTGACTGCCCCAAAAGGTTGTGCAACAAAATATTAAGCTCAGGGTACCATCATTTATGTCCAGGCCAGTTTCATTAATTTGTTTGATTGTGATTCTGTTGAACCACAATTCAAAACCAATATCTCATTTTCAGCAGTAAATGTTCATTAAAATTCTATTTATTATTACTTTTGTCAGTTTCAAGTTATTTTTTTGTCAGGGACCATTGTGGGTTGTTCTTTCTTTTACAGGAAGATACCAACAATTTTGTCCACGTCTGTATATGGTTTCATAATGATTCTTAATCTACTTCATCTTGAAGGTGCATGATGAAATAGACAAACTTCTGAAACTCCCCTGGATGTCAGAGCTGTTTCCTCTTCACAAACTGCCATATGAAGTATGCTTTCTGTTACTTAAAATGATCATGTCAGCTTTGAGCAGAATATTTAAGTGCTTTATTTATTTTGTTCTTCCTGAATCGTGGTGAAGTTGTTTCATCACTATCTCATTACTTCAAAACTGAAACTTTCAGGCATGTTTTAAAGGAAATGCCACTTACTAAAATAATAATAACAGAGTGAAAAGGTAATACACACTCAGCAGACATACTGGTCAACATTTGTTCAAGCTTTTTAAAAATATGTTTTTGAGACTTTACTAGAGTTCTAGCAGGGAGCATGTTGTCCCAGGGTATAAAATGACCACATTTCATCATTATGTTGTTCCTCAGTGCGCTGTAAAGGGATCATCTTTCTGATGAGGAACATGGAAGGAAAAAAAAGTACTGTGGAGCCTAACGATCCTCAGCGCCAAAGTCATTGCTTAATTCCTAAAACTCTCCTTTGTTTATATGGACTCATATCAGAAAAACAATGCGGACATGCCAAGACATGAAGCATGGCGTTATTAAAGGGCATAGAGCAATCCACAAATAACCTGTTAGGTCTCTATCTTTCTGCACTTATCTTGAGGTCATGTCAGCCAGTCAGCCAATAGAGCCTGTGGTGAAATGAAGAGCCATTTTGAGTCGTGCAGGTATCCAGAGAGCTGATGGAAATGGCTTCCTGGGGGATCACTAACTTCTGATGGGAACAGAAAGATATGTACTCACTGTTTTTTTGAATGCTCTCCTTTACACAGGCACATGTAGCGCTTGAATGGTAGTGAACAAAGCTTTTAAATGGGTCTTTGGATGAAATCACCTGCTAGGGCCCCAGCATTATTACACTCTCCCTGAATCAGTCTGAGACTACGGTGAAAGGCTACGTCCACATCAAGAGATTATTTTAAGGTTTAAGCAGGTGGCACTGAGAGCAGAAAAAATATTATATTTTAGTAACCTGGATGAGGTTGAAAGCGGCCGATGTGCTGACTTGAGTGGAACATGGAGGCCGTCACTGCCAGATCAGCTGTGGGATCAGCTGAGGCATCATGGGAGCAAAGTATGGAGGCTGTCCTCTGTGATCTTATTATTGTGCTTTGTGTTCACCCGCCTGGCTAAGTAGCTCAGTGTCTGACACACACACCTTTGGCAGCGCAGGGTTGAATCACCAAGTTGTCTGGCCGGTTTGCATAGATGACACGCACACACACATCTAGAAGACTGATCCAACACCCTCCCATATACTCAAGGCAGACACACTCCACACACACGCAGGGTCATATGCCCCAGTACGCAGACACGCTTAAGCAGGTCAAAATTCATGTGGAGCCACATGTCGAAACAGAAAAGTTATGCTCACAGCGGACCACAGAAAACTCACACTTTGAGAACAAATGTATGATAGAAGTTACACTAATGGCACGTCACAGGCAATCACACTGTGATGTCAGACATAACCTAAATAGCACGTGCCGTGGTAAAATGTGTAGTCATAAATTTGGGAAACCAACTTCACTATACTTTGTATTCAAGTTAACATGTACCCTACAGTGAATACTCAAACTGTCAGAAGAGTTTAGCATGATCTTTTAAAGACACACTCTGCTGTGTGACAGCAGAGTGTGTCTCACTCACCCTCATGTAAAGGAGTTCACGTTGTTGTGCTGCCTGACACCTGTTGAAACACAGGAGACTCCATCATGATGAGACATGCGCCTATGCAGGTGACTCACAACCAGCTGAAAGAGCGCCAGCAGGTGACAGAGACACACAAACACACACACAAACACACACTCCCTCACAAAGAAGGCACAAGCAGAGTGCTGAGTGTGCACATGATTGACTGCATCCAATACATAGCTCACTTATTATTGAGATAAGGGACAAAACATGTCCTACATCAAAAAGTCAAATTTGCATGAAATTATTCATGAAATTATTTTTATACATTTTTAAATTAATTTCATTAGAATTTGTTAAAAAGCAGGCTCTATACTTGGAAAGTACATGTAAGTTAACCTGTCCTCAGCAAGACTTCACAATGTCAAACTGCCAGAAAAAGTGTGTAAAAATGTTACAAATGCATAAACATGAATATCAAGTGAAATTACTGGTTAAAAAAGATATCACAATTAATAAAGTAAACTTTAAAGTATATTTTCCACAAAAAACTGGCCATCAAAGTTGCGTCCTCACTTTTTGTCAACTCCGTCAGATTTTTTTTTTTCCTGAAAAAAATTAGGAAATGTCATGGTGAGCTATTACCCTGAGGACCCCTTTTCCACTTACTGCTATAGTTGGATGCAACCGTAGAACCCTTGGACTGAAAAGTTTACAATTTTATAATATATTTTAAACAAACAATGTTGATATCACTACAGTCACAGCTTTAATATGTCAACAACGTGTTATAATTATGATAATCCTAGTTAAGAATTATGGAATAAATGTTGGCATTTTAGTTTAGGTTATAGAGGTAACTACCAACTGTGGAAAAAACAAAATGGCTCCAGTTTACAAGACAGGGTCAAGATGGAAAAGCATTCCATTTTGTCAACTCCATCAGATGTCCAAGCTGACAGGGTTGACAAGTGCTCCCAAAACCTGTTTATATGTATGGAATAAAGTGGTGTGAGCAAGTAATTCATGAGAACATCACAACAGAGATGTGCTACAGAAGTGTGGTTCAGGGGTGAAAAGTAGTTCCTAGATACCACTTTTTCTATTTAAACAATCACATATGCTAGTTAGCTTGCTAACATTCCCTGTTAATCTCAGGACAGAAGCTGTCTGTGTAAGAGCAGAGAAAGAGAAATAGGCAGTATTAAAAAAAAGAATAGAGAGAAATGGAGAGGCTGTGGAGAGGTCAAGCAGCAGTGAGTAGGTCGTTGATTTTGGGCGGTGTCTGTGCTATGGTGAGGTCTGAATCTGGATTGAAGGGGTTTATAGAGATCATGGTTGGACATTTGCTGGTGGACTTTGATGGCAACTGCTTTTTCCAGAATTTTACTGAGGTACAGATGGTTGGAGATCAGCCGGTAGTTGCTTGCATTCTCCTCTCTCTCTCTTCTCACTAGAAGGAGGAGAGGCAGAGCTGAGGCAGGTGAGTATGGAATACAATGGAATATGTACGAAAAAGAAGAAGAAGTAGTAGTAGTCATCTGGGTTGTTAAAAGAGAAATTTGGACTAATGGAGGAACACACGCAGCTTTTCCAGTGCACTTGCAAAGAGAGGGGTGAGCGGTAGCTGAGCCATTGGTTGCAGTCAGGTTGCAATTCGTAACCCTCATCAATAGATGCCACTAAAACCAAGACTGAACATTTAAACAACTTTACTGAGACTTAATGATATATTATTAGTATCTGATAGTTTTCTTTGATCTTCCAGTGAGCCATTGGAAGGAGTAAGGAAAACCAGTGGAAGGAATCTGGAAACTACATGAAACGTTAGAGCTACACAGTTACAATTAAATATCTTAAAAACTGTTAAACAGTTATTTGTCAACACTGTCACCTGAAGGTTTTTGTCTTTTAAAATATTTACTCTTTGCACTACGAAACTCAAAATCAAGGCTGAAATCAAACCAATCATCATCGACAGCTGCATCAAATCAAACATTGCATCTTATAAGATACAATTTATTATGAATTTTACTCTACAACTAAATCCAGATGGTTAAGGAAACTGAGAAGATATCCACAATATTCATAGCATGATTAAACATGCCTGTGTTTGACACTGTATGCAGGCCAGACTACGAGCAAAGTTAAGCAGCTTTGAGCCCCAGCCATTTCAACCGTATGATCAAAATCCTCAGATATGTCTGCAAACAAAGCCAGCGATTCAGTGGTGGGCTCGCTCTGCACCTCCACCCCGTCCCGCTCTCTTCTCGCCAAGCCTCAGATCCACCAGCAGCCTGGGGAGTTGTACGTCGCACAATGGGCCCTTTGTACGTACTGAGGTAACACCATAATTGTTACAATCTTTCCATTCAGGTGAAAAACACACCCACTTTTGACTCCCAGTGACATTGTGAGAGGTTTGTGGCTTTTCAGCGATGTTGAATTAATCAGATATAATGAAGTAAAACGTGGGTGGCTCACGCACCTGAGGTTGTGGCTGCTGCCTCAATAAGCTCCTGTTTGTATTTTCATGTGAGTCTGTATAAGCCAACGTCCAGACCACAAGCTCTGTAGAGCTGGAGTGACAGATTTAATAACATGCTGATATTTCCACAAGGTGGATCAGTGATCTGTGACGAAAGAACGGTTCACTGGAGAAGTTTAATAATTCCTTGCTGCCAATCTGAAACCCCAAATGAGAAATAATTTTTCCACTTGGATGATATTGCATAAAAGCCGGCCAGTCGAACGACATATAAACAAATGTGCTGAAAAGAGTACATCTATATTTTCTGAGATTAGGTTTCTCGTTTTGGTTTTATTTATTTATTCCATTCCTTCCCTTGACTGTCTCTTATCACGGGGCTTTTTATTTAACGATCGGCTCGTCCTCCCCACGCGTCCGGCACATCCTGGGGAGATAAATCATAACTATGGGCCTGCGTCTGGGAGGGGCCAGTGCGGAGGAAACAGTATGGAAGCCTGGGTGGTTCCAGCTGGTCGGCTTCCAACTTTTAGTTGAGTCTAATGCAGACCTGTGAGGAGCTTTCATCCGTTTAGGAAACATCTGGAATCATCTGCCGGTTGAATGAAAGCGCGCATACGTGTGTGTGTGTGTGTGTGTGTGTGTGTGTGTGTGTGTGTGTGTGGGTGGGTGTGTGTGTGTGTGTGTTTATGTGTCTTCCAGGAGGTTTGCCAGGAATGTTATCATTGTGTTAAGATTAACCTCACTGTCCAGAAAATAAATTAAGGAAATTCACTGGTGAATTGCCAATAGAAGTTTTGGCTTTGACATCATCTCTAGTGAACAAATTCCTGCTGAACATCTAGTAGGCCTAGTTTACGATCAGTCTCCTCCTCATTACTCATGGAAGGGTGGTCCACCACATCACTGTGCCATCACTGTGACATCTGCTGCACTGAGAGAGAAAATAGAAAGAAAAGAATTCATGCTTCATGTACAATCACCCCATTTTCTATGAATGTGTTAAAGAAAAGACTTCAGAATGCTTACAAGGCCTGAATAGTCAAAACCAGTTATAAGTGTGTACTGTTGCTGTTTAACAGAGTGCATCTTGTATGCGGGCAGGTGAGAAGACAAAGCCTGTGCTGGTGCGGCGTGTCTCTCCATGCCCGAGCCGAGACATCAGGCCTGGATGTGTTGACAGAGGCAGGGTCAGGCGTCACACCTGTCGGTAATATCCCTCTTTCAATGCACACGAGGCGTCGTCACCTTAAACACTAAACAACACACATTCGTCGCAACCTCCACCTCACATGCAATACCTGCAGTCTGCACACAAAACATGTCAAGTCTTCCTTCTCGAGACTGTCAAGAACAACAAGTGAAAAACATCATCGGTGTTTGCTGTGTCATTGTGTGGTGAAAACCTCAGAAAATGAGAAACATTTCCCTGTTTTCAGCTTGGCCGCTATGTATTTTGGAGCATATTTAATTTGTTTTTTAAAGCAACAACACAAGAACATGTAATCTTTCTTTTGGAGTTAAAATTTGAAAATCACCACATGGTCAAGTTAAAGCGTTAAGTGGCTTTCACACCACCACAACAACAACATTTAAAAATATCATGCAAACATCTCTTCCTCCATTTCCTCCTCCTTCTCATGTATACAGTGTGTATACGCCCTAAAAGATAACAGTCGGCCCTCTCAGACATTGCAATGCGAACGTTTGTACAGCTGAATTTTACGTGCCATGTCATTAGTTGTAGACTAGGTGTGTAGGGAACAGAGTTGCTGTGCTTGGACCGGGGAGAGGATGTTCAGGTCTGACCGCAACGACACCAGGGGATGTGATTTTTGGGAGAACTGTGGAGGATGTTTTGCCTCCTGTGTGGTGACTCCTGACCCCAACCATCCTCTCCAAACCTGCTTCACCTCTGTCCTATTGTAGCTCTTATGAAATAGCTGAATGTTGTACATACATTTAGTCCACTGGCCCGTAGAAGAGATAACACTGGCTCTATCTCACATCAGAGCAGCCTGCCTCTGTTCTCACAATATGTTTTGTCAGTCATTCGACCCCCCATGTACAATATCTGTCCCATTAGCTTCATCTGCATTGACGCTAAACTTTTCTCTATCCAAATAATCACCTGTCTTTATGACTGCTCTCTTGTCCTGTACACCTTTGCCGGCTGGCTCTCTGATACATCTGTTCATGGGTGTTTTGTCAGCACTGCGTGACTCCCTCGCCTGCTAAGACAACATGGTGTCGTCCTGAGGGTGCACCGTGGCCCCTGTTGATCACACTTCGCTGACTTGCGCTCGTACCGCTTCTCATCTTCCCTAACACACACTGACGTGGCCCTTTGAAGTCATGGGGAGCAACGTGGACCTGGGACTGGCCCAACAAAAGCAATCTGATCCTCGGATGATGTGTCCAAGCATGCCTGCCGCCCCCCGACAATGGACTAGGACAGCAGGGGCCCCCTTTGCAACTTCTGTTTGTAAGTTGGAACGGACCTGCATGTAGTTCATGGGGAACTGGACATGTGAAAGACGTGGTGAGAGAAGTCGCTGTTTTGCGACTACAGATTGATAGAGGTTGTTTTTTAGTCCAATAACTTTAGTTTCAGCCTTTTCCCAGTCTGACTAATTCATAGTTGCAGGACTGGACTATTACCAACGAATGATTGCAGCTGCTATGGCTGGCAGGCCTCTTCTCGCTTTGGTATAAAAGTACAAAAGTAAAGAAATTATTAGGGTTTGAGGGAAGGTCAGACAAAGGGGAAGATTAAGTATTTTTTTCTTTTTGCCGAAGGGACCCATTGCTGGCCCAGCAGCAATGGGTCTATTTTTTCTTACTCCAAATTAACACAACCATTTTGGGAAGGATCCAATCATCGTAAAGGCTTTATGCTGCATAGTGGGATTTATTTTTACCATCACAGTCAACTAGCTAACCTGACCAATATGTCAGATTTGAGCAATAAAGAATTCGTTTGGATCTTTATAGATATTAGTGATTAAATGCTTTATTCACCACTAGCCATTCCCTCCTTCCCTTTAGTTTGTATCATAACAGAAAGTTAATCAAAAGTCAAATGTATCATCTAAAGTTGACCTGTATGATATTTATTTAAAGGTACAATGTGTAAGAACTGATACTACCCTCAGCCCATTAAATTCATACTCAAAAAAAATAGGGGGAAGTGTTTTACATATGAGGTCATAACTGCTGCTAACTGTCATGATAGCCGGACAGGGACGGGGCACATCCCAGAGACCGACTGAGTCCATTTCGATGACCTGGAATACAGTGCCCAGGTGATTTAAAGCAACTTCGGCTATTTTCATTATCAAACAGAAACATACAACCGTACACCTTCTGAAAATATTCCTCCCTCTTGCTCCTCTCCTACTTGATGTCTCTCCTGCCCCTGCCCGAACCCGCTATGTCTTTGTCTTCCCCAGAGTCAGTGTAAGCATATTACTTTTCATTTTCTTTATTGTTTATTTAGTTTATTTATTAGACTGAAAAAAGCTTGTGGAATGTTGCAAACTAGCCATTTGCACAGATATCCTAGCTGAAACTACAGGGTGAGGCTCTATTGGACTACTATTTTGGCTGTGATCACGGCATCATTTTATAATGTATTTAGAAAAATATGTTTTTGGTTAGAAGACTCAGGAATGGTAACCACAGTGACCCATGTCTAACCTGCATCCCCAAATCTCTGAGCACACATTTGGAAATGTTAAATATGCAAGGCTCACCTTAAAAAGTGTTTGCACATGGAGAAGTAGGAACCTTGAGTTGCCAGACATGTTGTGTGTTATCTTGACATTGCAGTCTGTGTTGTGTGTGTTTGTGCAGTGTGTTTACATTTGCTAATATGTGTATGCATTAGGCACGTTAGAACAGCTCAAACCCTGCTTGCATTTCTCACATCCCTCCCAGAGAGTATGAGGGAATAAAGCCCTGGCTGCCACCCACACCAGGTCCTATCTGTGTCTGAGACCATTTGGGTGCAAGGACATTCAAGACCTTGTCTATACAACAAGTGGATAAACAGAAATTGGCTTCTAATCTGGCCTTCAAAGCCTCTAGTGGAACTAATTTGCCAAGAAAAACTCAGCTTGGACTACAATATTAGACATTTGATTTTAATGCATATTCCAAAATGGAAAGAAAAATTAATGAAAGAGAGAAAGAAAGAGTTGAGGAAGAATTTCTCAACCACTCAACCAAGCCCTTACGCCAGAGGATATCACAGTCTCACTTTGCAATCTGTCGTGATTACACAATAACCTTTTTTCCCCCTCTTGCATGAGTGACACTCATAGGCTGTATAAAACATGGACGTAGTGTCCATGACGTCACTCATACATTTATGAAGAAGCTCAGGGTTTGGGCCATCGCCATCTTGGCAGTGACTAAGAGGTGGAGCAGAGGCAGGCCAAATGGCTGCTGAACCACCTGGTGGCAAGCTGCCTCAGAGGGCACCCGCCTTTCATTCAAAACGGCCATGTTCTTAATTATGCATAACTTTAAGCGTTAATATAATTTAAAAAGGTAAGTTATATAAAAATTCACCGCCTGCACAATTGTCATAAACAGGAAATTAGCTATACAAACAAAAACATTTTTTAGACGTGTAGACGTGTTTATATCTCAAATGTGCCAGTGATTCTGCCAAAAGACTATATAGAGGAACCGATGTAAAATGTGTACAGTACCTCACTGTGCTCAATTTCACATCATCTCCTCTCACTTTACCCTTTGGCTGCTTTGTGATCACTCAACACACTGACACAAAAGGCAACTTCTTTCACACCTGCCCAAAACACTTCCTTGTTTGTCTTCAAAGTTTACACCGTGAGCGTGCAAATGATACACGATCGGCAAAACTGAGTCCAAGAATTACCTCAGCACAGAGCAACGCAGCATGGCCATCCGCTACATCTGGTTCACTTTAGCTTCAGCATCAGCAAGTGCTTCCACCTCCACAGTTTTCTCTCTCTTGACACACACAAAGCACATATGAATCGTGGAGGATGCTTTGCCCATCCCTCTGAAAGCAAAGCACCCGATGTATATTTCATGAGGCATTAGTCATGCTGGTCTCTTCTGTTGTTTTGTTTGGGGAGACAGAGCTGAACAATAGATGCATGGCATAGCGATGGAGGATTAGAATACCTACAGTCCACAAAATCCCACAAGCACTCTTTATTCACTGGAGCGATCTATTCATAATTGTATTAAGTGATTTTCTGGAAGAACTCTTGTTAATCATTCTGAGGAATTTCTTCACATAAAAAATGACTCATGATTTGGAGGCGGCAAGGGAAGAGGGGGGTTGAGAAATGACTGGAAACAGAAGGGGTAGTTGTAGACTCTGGAAGATACTGTAGCATGATAAAGCTTTTTATGGCGGGATACCATGAGGTGGAAAAAATCTGACTTCCTCCAGAGGGCATAATGCATTACATTACTGTGATAATCATCTTTCTACATCAAAAACAGATCTGGAGCACATTACTAACTTTACTCTGTGCATGTTCAGAAGAAAAAGAACATAGTCTCCGAACCACCTTAACATTGACCTTATCCCATCTATAAACCTGCTTCTACTAAGGTCTCTGTGTCCTGTACAACACTCCCTTTGTTCCCCTCATGTGAAGAGTGGAAAATGAAGGAGTCCGTGGTTCTGTGCTGTAAATCATTTGAAACAGACGGAGGTCACAGGTTTTTAGTTGTAGTTTCTAACAGCTTCGCTTACTGAATATCAGCCCCATGAGCAATCTCTTCCAGGCCAGCTGCTGCTGCTCTCTGCAGAGCTGAATGCAGGTAGCTTGGCAGGAAGCAGACGCTCGCTCCTGTGACATGTTGAAGGTATTTGAACACACAAAATAGTTCTCTATGGAGGACTCAGAGCAGCCAGTGCTGCCATACGTCTCCTGATACATTCCAGTGGATGAGGGGTTGATGACAAATTGTGCTTGGTGCAGATTTGTTTTGTTTACGTCTTCAAAAATAAATAAAACGTCTCTTTAAATTATTAACTATCCTTAAAGCAGCTAGATTAATATGTGTATAATACATTACAAAAGGTCACAGGACTAATTGGATGTGAAAGGGTTCGCTTATAGTGATGAACCCACAGAGAATACTTAGCGAACTATGAAGTTACACAGAGCTTATTAGCATCTTCGTCTCAGTGTTCTTCAATTTACTGCACACAATGTTTTCTTTTTGGCTCCATCTCACTGCTCTCATTGCGTCGTTTTCAGCCACAACAGGCAGCTCTTTTCAGTGAAAAAGCTCTAAAAATCCACTTTACACTACCTGCCCAAGCACCAAACAGACTTAAATTCTCCTGGTGAATAGAAACAGGACTCCAAATAAAAGCTAATATTGTATACCCCTCGGCATGTACCTGTACATATCCTCCACAATTTCACTATACAGCAACCATTAGACCATCTAGTTTCAAAACGGTCAAATTGCCTCTGATTATTTTCTTAGGCCTCCCTTTCGCCTCCAATTTCTTGTTTTTACTTTTAAAGAATATATTCTCAACCTTAAAGAATAAATATTTATCCTTTAATCCACTGTTTCAGGAAGTGTCACACATCATGGATTTAGAGGATTTACAGCAAACCATGTTTCTATATATCTTCTGATACATTCCAGTGGATGAGTGGTTGATGACAAATAGTGCTAGGGGCAGATGTTCTCACAGTGTTTTACACCTTCACATATACTTTCTTTGTTGCCTTCAAATCCACAAGTGTCAGTTTTGTTTCTGTTAGATAGGCTACAACACTTTGTCTGAAATGTAATAAACATGTGTAACACATGGCAGGTGTTTGTAACCCATCTTAATCACATTTAAAGGTAGATATCTGAGAGGTTAACATGTAGAATGAGGAGGAAAAATGAGATTCACAGTAGGGCAGAGTGGAAAAAGCAACATTGAGACGAGCAAGCGGCAGGGAGACAAGGAGAGCAAATCCAATTTAGCCATATGTGATCCTATCTCCACAGCAACTCTTTGTATTTGCAGCGAGCAGTTTGTGAGCTTTGGCACTGAGCGACTCTTCTCCCCATGCTAGCCCCTTCCTAACTGCCATCCCTGAAAAGACGAGCGGACAGATAGAAAGGGACACGATGAGGGAAAGAGATAAGATGTGGGGAGAGGAGGAGAACGCAGAGAAAGTGAGGGAGAAAAAATAAAGAGTGAGTGGGGGATAGGGAGGTGATGAAGTGAGTGGAGTCTTAGGAGGGGAGTCGCAGGACATTCCTGAGCCAGCTGTGGGTTGGAGGGGGAATTCTCACTGAATGCCTGACAAATAAAACAAGACACAGGCTATTTCAGTATTCCAGGCAAAAACCCACTGGCACATTGCAGCGAATGAGGGGGGAAAGAGAGATTTTGGAAGGAAAAAGAGGCAGGCTAATGAGAGAACCAGCAGGCTGCACGGTCCGGTAAGACAGGCCTAAAACCGCAGCAGCCCAGCGGTTAACCTTTCGCTGCCTCTCCCTCTGCTGTCTCCTCCAAAATGGAGGCAGAAACTGGCAGCAACATAGCGGTTCTTGGGCCCTGACAGCACACACATTCCTCTTGCACAGACAGGTGGTGGGGCTGTTTAATAAATACAGGATTTGATGGAGGGTGTCAGCAAAGGGGGGAGAGGGTCAAAGATCATCACAGGCTGTAAACAGCAGAGTTGAGCAGCCATAATACAGCTACTGCCCTTCAGGGAAATCAAAAGCTGGACTCCACTCATAACTCCTTGTTAATGACTCACTCATTCAACTGAGATGCTGCTGCTGACTATTTAAACACTACTGTTCCTGGAACTACTCACTACAATGGTGATGTTCAAGAGTAAGCCATTCAAATAGTAAAGTTCAGTGATTCTGGTGGGCATTGTTGGGCAAGTTACTCAGAAATTTTAATATATTAATAGTTACTTATTACTTCTTAAAAAGTAATATTATTACTTTACTTATTACTGGGTAATAAAAGTAACTAGTTACTTGTTACGTTACTCGTTACGTTACAAGTTACATTCCAGTGTTTCCTACATAATGACGGGGGAGAGTATTCTAACTTTGGACAGGTTTATGCAGCGGTGTTCAGGAGAGAGAGAAAGAGGGAGCGAGCCAGGAGTAGCTGCACGAATATATGTTCCTCAATACAGCTCTGCAATAAAATAGGATTTTAAATATGCCTAGTAAAAATAAAATCACAAAATCAATATGTGGCAGTAAGGGTTGATAATAATCCAAATTATAGGCTAATTATGGAAAAAATACTGCTTTCACTACCACCCCCCCTTCACCCCCAGACAAAGCAGTCTCTCCTGACTTTATTAACTAATATCCAGTGCTTGAAGTGGGCCGGAATGCCAGTACCGGCACCTCGACATTTTACTTTTTTGCATACCGGTACATCTTCCCAAGAGACTGGTGTGACACCAAAATCTGTGACCTATCAGATTCTGTGATTGCACCCAAACGACGAGGTTTTCCTAACCATAACCAAGTACTTTTGGTGCCTAAACATTTAAAAGTGTCGACAGGTGTCATTTACACTGGGGACAGGTCACAATCAGAATGTCTCCATCACTTTTTGAAATCTTTTGTTAAAAATATTCTGAAAAGCAGCTTGCAACATGAAATGTTAAATAACAAATGAAACAATGCACTATAAGAAAACATGCAATGCTAATATCATATTCATTACAGCAAGGAGTGTGTTTTTTACAAAGCATATAGCCTATAGGCCTAACGTTTCTGAACACCAGCTGAAATAAAAAAAATAAACAGCTGTTTTTCTGCACATGTAGCCTGTTTATAAGAGCAGTCTTCAGTATTTTTACAAAACCTTATGTTAACTCCACTCTCTCCCGACGAGTCCAAAGGTCAGTGACCGCAGCTGCCGCAGTTTCTTTCAGTAAGTTTCACGTTGCTGTGCTGCTTCAGCTGATGCTTCAATAAAAATGTTCGCGGTTGAAAGCATTTTGCTGGTCGCACAGAGTTTACACTAGACGACAATGGTCTTTGCATTTTAGACTGTGACACAATAATGCAATAATAATAATAATGCAATACAATAATAATAACGCGTTACTGCCCAACACTGCTGGTGGGGTGGCACAAAAGCTGAAATTTGGGTTTGATTCTCTCTAAACTCAGACCACACAAGCTAGATCAGTGGTTTACACTATTACTTACATAAAAGTTGATATTGTTACAAATTTAGTTTTTCATACAATTGTTTATATCGGTTTGGTCATGTTTGTATGCTTCTACTAGGCAGTGGCAAGCTGGGGACAGTTCTACCATTCAAGCTGTACTTCTCACGATTTTAAGTAACCCAGAATAGCAATAAAAATCCCCTCCTTTGTTTCATGTAACAGTTTTTTTCCACACTTACTCACTTTAAGAATCAGTTGGCATTGTTCCCCATATGTTGATAAATTAGTAGCATTTAATACTTCACACTTGTGATCTAAATGTCATTTGGCACACCCACATTCATCAGCCAAGTGAACTTCTGGTGAACCGCTGTCAAGATGTTGGAGTACCAGTGAGTGATAAATAATAATAAGGGAAAAATCAGAAAGAACTACAAAGTAGAATAAAATACCTTTTAGCAAGCCATAAATGACTGATGTGTTTATAGTGCTGTTGGGCTGTTTAACTTCAAGGATTTCTTGCCGTCATGACAAACACTTTGCTATTGTTCCATCCACATGCAGAGACTTGCCTTTTCCCCACAACTAACACAGTGTCTGCGCCTTGGTAGGAGGAGTTGAGCCGAGATGTAAGTAAGTAATAAGACATGAAGGATTGATTCACTTGGATGAATGCCCTAACAGCATTTTATGGGCCAACTGCACCTGTATGACGGCAATAAATTAATTGACTTGGATTAACAGTATAACAATCGAATTTTATTTGTGGTCATGGGACAATCTGTTATATACACGATTTATGTCATGCATTTTCTGGTCTTGCCAAGACCAGCATTAAAAACATGAAAATTAGGACCAATCAGTGTTAACTGGACTGTGTCGTTTAAAAGGGCTCATCCCTATGTTCCCAGCATGTGTGTCAATTTATATAAACAAAATTGTAAAAGAGTGGTAAGGGCTATCTATGTAGTTCAAATTACCAAAGAATGAACAGGGAGATGGATGTTTCACAAGCAGTTGAATGGTAAAATTAATTCAGCCACTGTGGAGATATAAATGTCTAAAGTCTTGCCCACAAATTTGAGGGTGTAGGTTTAAAAGGAGCATCAGTAGGCTATAAGCTTTAGGTGGGTGATTTCAACATATTGACCCAGGGACACATACATTGAACATTTGACATAGAAAAAACATTAGTGAGAACATAAAGCCCTTTCAACTATCTCCTAATGTGTCATATTAAGAAAATATTGAGCTGGGGAACATAGAAACCTGGGAACATACATAGGCTTAACACCCCAAGTGGCTTAGACTGTGTTGCATTGTGTTACTACCTCTTGTCTCCTACCTGTTTCAGGGCACTGCAGGGCACTGGTAGCTCTGAGCTGGAGAGGAGACACATCCAGTGCTGTCTTTAAAGTACTTCTTGTGTCACACAGCAGAAGACCGAGGCTCCCCCGGTGAGCGATGCTCCACCGTTGCCACACAGGGTCAGAATGGTAGCCACATGTGTTAGCGAGCCGCCACATCACACCACCCTCCCTCCAAAGTCTTTGTGATCTTCCTAACAGCGTGCAAGCTCGACTGTGCCCCTGCACGCGCTTTTTCCTTCCCCCCCTCCCCATAAGGGATGATCATTTCATAGGGGAAATCCCACATCCTGCAATTTCATCTTCTTATCTGTTTGAGGAACCACAGAAAAATACAATAAGGTTATGGGGTCAAGAAAAATAGTGCTACTTTGACACCAGGGTGTCTTCAGTTTAATGTGGAGAATAAAAGAGAACAAGATGATAAAGAGAGTTAAGATGAGAGCCATGTGCACGTTTCCTCTTTTCTAGACTGTATGACTAAAAGCCACTTCCTAGAGTTGAGTCACTCATTTAGGATGACAGCTGCTGGTAGACCGCTGCAACCGCATCTAACGTCCTTTCTCCCTCTGACTACTCATCCCAAATCTCCTCTCTCTCTCTTTTTTTCCTCTTTCCTCAGCACTAGAATTAGCCTGCACACGATGCACCACTCTTGTTGGGTCAAAGCATGTGACGTAAACCACTGACAGTTTCAAAGACTTCTTTACAAATGGTAGTTATGCGGTGATGTCCGCTAACCCGTTTGAGGACATTAATGTGGATAGTAAATGTGCCTCATGGAAACAGCCCTGGAGTAGCAGAAGAGTTCAGTCCCTGCTCCGTATCCCACATCACTGATGGAAATGATTAAGTATATTGGAGTGTAATTCCACCCCCCTCGGTCTGGTTCTTAAAATAGAGTAATAGAGAGGAGGGTGGCTGGCCAAGGCAGACGTCTGAATTCCTCTGATTGGAGCAGAACAGTAATTTGTTATTAGGTTGATGTCGACCCATGACCACACCACCATGCCTGCCATGTGAGAAGAGGGGCATGGCATCACTCACTCAGAGGCCCCTCTCCCCTTCTAAAACTCTCTTTGCCTCTTGCCTGTGGTTTTTTCATTCGTATCAAAGACATTCCTTACATTTGAATGTAAACACAAACATACACACATGTGCTTGCATCCGGATCATGAGTAGATTCCAACAACAGAAGAGGTATTGGGTTTGAAAGTCATGTTTTGGTTGGTTCTCTAACCATCTATTTCATAGAGCCGGTTTATATGAAACATGTGTTTGAGTGCTCTATCCACAACTGTGAGTGAGTGGCAGTGCTGTGTTACTGGTGTAATATTTATCATGTTAATCACCCACACACGTCTGGCACAGTGTAACCACTCTGGTCATTGTGTTCACTGGAGACTGGTAGGAAATGAGGCATGAACAGCTGAAAGATTTCAAAGGAAGCAGAGGTTACACTGTGTATGTACACTCCGACCCCCTGAAAGTCACAGCATCCAGCCCTGTAATTTGGACCACTGCTAAAAGACAGGGCGATTGCTACAATAACAGCAGAAATGGTCTTGAAAAATGAGCAAAGGACTGGCGCTCTGGTGTTTTTGAAAGCGGAGGCTGTCTTGCGAACAAAGAGACAGGCAGCTTTTGAATACAAGACATTGATTTGTCCCGCTGAGGTTAACCAGAAAAGTCTAAACAGTGGCCACAACCACATTTCAGATGTTAAAAGTGAGACAAACAAATGGGATTGTTGAACTGAGAGAAGGTGTTGAAATCATACCAAAAATCTCATCAGACCAACAGATGAAGATTTTTTTTACAGAGATCAGCTGTTGAATCAAATTTGAGTTTTGATGCTACCTCTAATAGTATGGTACAGCAGATGCACTTAACCACAAAAGCAATTTGTTTTTGAAGTGGCTTGGATCTTTTCCTTGAGGTCCACGAAGATCAGCAAAATCAATCCTTAAAACCCCCGTTGACTTGACCTCTGCTGAACGCAATAACTCCAAGGCCCGGAAAATAAACACATCACACCATAAATTCTTACTTATAAAGATCATGGGATGCAGCTGGGAATTAAATAAAGCACGCCTTGAAAAATTACAGCCCCACAGGAATATGTTGGCAAACCTCTTGCATCACATGACAGAAGACTAAATGTGAAAAAGCTGTCAGCACAAGACAAAAAGACTTTAACAGCCACCGTATCATCTGATTTGAGAGTCCTGTGATGATCTATGGGCCCTGCAGTGGTGAAGCGTCCGTCTGTTTCCACATCACAAGTTCAAGACCAGCCACAGTTGATAAACTGCCCTGGAGAGACCAACTTTGGCTGCACTCTCATCAGATATACACATCGTAATCACATGCCCCAACCGCAAACTATTGACGGCCCATGACCCAGTTCACACTGCTAATTGGTAACCTTTTTTAAATTTGCCAGGAAAAAAATTGTGCAAACTTAGTGTTGCTCCCCTGAAAATAGTAATGCGAGTCCAGCCGATAAGCATAAAAACATGGAGGATGTATCAGTGGAAAATGACTCATATCGTTAAAGTGTCACCTAAATGCTGCAGTTCCTGTGAACTGATGCTATCTGATCTTAATACTACTCAGCAGTTCACATCTCTGCATCAGACCAATTCCTCTCCAGCACAACCTTTCAATTTTGAATTCATCTGACATTATATATGAATTTGTTTAACTGAATTAATTTATTTGGATAGAGGTTTCATGTTAATTCTGGCTGGCATCAGAGCTGTTGATTTTTATTCTCATATAACATGGATATTGGAATAACGTATAACATTTTCATCAACAGGGAAAAGACAAATGCAAAGTAAATACCTGTGTAAGCCAAGGCCCATGAAAAAAAACAGTCAACACTGTCAAACACGATTTCATCGACGTGGGATGAACTCAATCTGGCCAAGTGGGGTGGTTTGATGATATTGTAGCAATGAGCTTCAATCACAGTGTGTCTGACCTCTGAGTCAAGCAGGCCCTGCCAAACACTGCAAGCAGATCCAACTGGGTCCAGAATTGACCCGCAGGCCCAGAATAGGACCTACACTATGTGACAGATGTTTCTGATAGTTTTTCTTTTCTTTTTTTTTGCAAACCACCTCTCCTCTACTCCCACAAAATCCAAAAGACCCTCCCTGAATCCCATATACCAGCACAAAACCACTAACTTAAGAAAACTTGTCCAATTCGCAGACTTGGCTCACCACTATATACCTGTCCCCATCCCAAGGCCTTTCCCTCCCAATCTCGTGCTGTCTCCGTGGCACCTCCCTGCAGTGTTGGCCCTCCCGCTGGCTGAACCCAGGGAACAGCCGTTAATCTGCGAGAGAACGTTGGAGAGCGTCTCCTTTTAATTATCAGAAAACTCCAAGCCAGGTTGGATAATGGATTCCAAATGGTGAGCTCGGGCAGGAGCGGGTGAAGGGTTGTAGGAGGTGGCCACGGAGACAGCACGAGATTGGGAGGAGGAGGATGAGAGGGGAGGGAGGAAAGAGATATGACTCCTTCTCAGGTTCTGACCTTTGGCTGCCTCCATGCTCGTGTGCTTTGCCACAGATTGAGACCAGATTGACTGTGTTAGCTGGGAAGATGACGGAGTGACGGAATAATCTCAGTGAAAGAATCGCACACAGCCCAGTGGAACTATCTTCCCCCCCAGGGGCTATCTTTCTGGGCTGTTGATACCTTATATCCTCCAGAGATCTTTAACTCATGCTGATATTACTGATAGAGCGGCACCTCTCCACTCTGAATGGTAATGTAGCATGGAAACAGCAACACTTTCCCTCAGGACCAGAAGCCCATCAGCATTTTTCTTCACAGAAAAGTTGAATGAGTTGGAACCATAATCTTTTATGTGCTGTCCTCCTCTCTATTCCCAGGACACAGCAGGGAGAGATCTTACGGCCTGAAGGCTTAACGCTAAAGCAAAAATAATAGAATCACACAAAAACAAAACACAAGCTTATCATTATGGCTCCAAACACATCACACATACATTCAGACACACAGGCTTCAGGACCACCCCTGAGAGCTGACCTGGCCATGCCCCCTACCGCTCAGTGCTGGCGTGTGTCCAGAACAAACTGGGCCTCTCCGTAGGGAACAGTGGAGGCCCGAGGCCGTGCTGCTTAGCAGGCGCCGAGGGGGCGGCAGGCTGCCAGTGGTCAGTCCCTGCCGTTGCTTCTGGGAATGGTGTCACACTCACAATAACCCCCCATCCTCACACCAGCCAGCTCCCGGGTTCAGGGCCGGGTGCAGAGGTCGAGAAAGAACAGCACTCCTATGACTGAGCAGCTGGACTCGCTGTCATGGATGAGCACATTTTGGCCACCGTCCAAACAAGAGGCGAGCCAGGACCCTGACGTCTGAGCCGTCTCCATGAAGTCACTCTCCAAGCATAGATCAACAGACAGCAGCAGCAGCAGCACACAGTCTCTGCACACAGGCCCACAAACAAAGTCTTGAGAATGTTTGAGGTTCAACCAAGGCCAGAGTGATGACAGCAACCGCCTTAACTGGACAGAAATTGCTTGCTCCAAGTCCACAGAAGAACAAGGAGAGTGGCGGTGTGAAGGATGGATTGGTAACAGAAAAAAAGGATTGAAAAAGGCTAAATTTAGTCTTATCATATTACCACAACCAGACTACTGTAAAAAAACAAAAACAAATCTTATCTGACAGAAAGACCCTGACAACACTAAGTGATGCTAAGCAAGCAGCCCTCAGCTTCTGTCATCAAACACACAGAGTACAAAGGAAGACATTTCCCAGAAGGCTGCAAGGAACTCTCGGCATGCCTCTTGATATCATTTTAAACCCAACAGGCTTGCTGGCTGACAACCTACTCTCCTGCTCCCTTATGCAATCTAACGGAATCTGGGAGGCGCTGGAGCTAATAAAGGCTATCAGACTCCTCAAGGAAAACTGCAGTAAGGAAGAAAGGCTATAATTGGAGGCTGCCTGCTCTCCAACAAGGCCAGCCAGTCAGTCCTCAGAGAACACGAGACAAGGGAACTGTTCAATAGCTCTAAATCACATTTTCTTTCACACAAAACACAAAATGGCTGCGATAAGGTGTTCAGAGCATATGCAAAGTGCCCACTGTTAAAAAAACAAACAAACAATAAAATGTCGATGAGAGAATCCAACCCAGTTTGGTACACTTTCATTAGACAAGGGTCAACAGCAGAATATGACCTTTCCATTCAATTAGCCACATTATCTATGCGCATCTGTGTGCGTTGTTGATATAAAAACACACTGCTCGTTAACCTGCGGCCTCTAAAAGGACACAGGCTTAGCAATTAGCCCACATTCCCAAACTTATCCAGCTGCCTCCATTTCCAAATGACTATAATTCCACACAACTAGGTAATTTCCTAGGCAGAGAACGCATGCCTGGTGTGCTGCTGATTATGGCCTTTTAGTAACTTATAAAGACTGTGGTTTCCTGGAGGGAGACCGCATCAGCTGTCATATTCATGATTATAGCATTTCAGCTATTTCTATCAATCATGTAATTATCGTATCTCTGCTATTTCTATCAGTCATATAATTATCATATTCAGTCATTTCTACCTAAATTTTGTTTCTGCAATTTCCTGAAGTTTTCTTTGTAGTTCAAGATCCATGACATACCTAAAGTCTGGTACTGTGTAAGCTGCTTTTTCTTTTCCACCTCATTTTCAGCAAAAGCTTTGCTTTTAGCATCTGACTTGATATTTGTATGGCTAATGCCACTACAGACTTATGACTCCTTGATTGTGTGCTGATTTCTTTACATAAACATTACGTACAGATCTGGAGCAGCCAGATATCACATACTTGATAGCAAGAAATAAATAAACGCTATCACTCCCAGTTATGACAAGTCAACCTTAAAAATAGCTTATAACAATATATTTAAATGTCATTTTGAGGGCTGAACTCAAAGTTGTAACAGCTGTTCCACAGAACCTCCACTCCATAAATAAAGGCCTGTGCTTCACTAATGAACCTCAGTAACAAGCTGGAGGAGGGCTGTTGCTCCTACACCAGGTGTTGAGGCCATAAACAGGAAGTCCCAGCAGGAGTAACACCTGGGAATGATAAACTCTCTTAGCAGACAATAGCTCAATATCAGGGCTATAGGCCACACCAAAAATACTGTAGGTAAAAGCTTCAGCATGTACAAAACAGTGAACCCTAACATGATGACTAGTTCAGTTTTAGCGCAGTTGAGTGCAATTCTAAACTGATTTTGTAATAATATGTTTCTTAAATATTCCAACTGCATAAATCCCAAATTTTCCAGATTCATCAGTTGTTGCACCAGCTCTTGTGCAAGGAAGTACACAATCTTTGTGTTCTCTGATCTCACGTTTAATTGCCAGCTTAATATAAAATAGGTCAGGTATGGAGATATTAGATTTCATCCATAACTTCCAAATATAACAGTGCAGCCCCACAGAAGTACATCTTTGTTTTAAAACCAGTGAATAGTTCAGATTGTCTTCCTGTCCTTTGCACCGCGTATCCAGAAAAGTATTCGATGGATGGGGAAAATTAATGAACAAACAGAAGGTTACCTTGAGGGCAATTAGTGTTAACATTCACCTCTGTGTACGCCACAGTTGAGTCATTGACTGTGAAAGGGGAAGTGATTTAGATTATATATACTTCTGTGATGTTGATACCAATCAGTGAATCGTGAAGGAAATTAAAAACACACTGGTTTTTCCAAGCAGTAACAAGTCTTCTAACAGAGCATGATTTCATTTATGGTAAAAGTGCACAAGTGCTCACACTGTCCTCCTACAGGCCCGATGACATGTCGCACAAAACAAGGATGAACCATAATC
This sequence comes from Micropterus salmoides, assembly GCF_014851395.1. Classification (NCBI taxonomy): domain Eukaryota; kingdom Metazoa; phylum Chordata; class Actinopteri; order Centrarchiformes; family Centrarchidae; genus Micropterus; species Micropterus salmoides. The sequence continues at coordinate 21,152,401 of NW_024040041.1, forward strand.
AAAATCATGAGCCAGTCTGCTGCAATGATCTGAGAGAGACAATGTACGTACAGTTCAAATATTAATAATAAAGCTGTCAGTTTGTGTATTATTTACATATCTTTAATTTTAGATTTAGATTGGGTATATAATAATAAAACTATAGTATAAATATTACCAATGCTCTTGACAACCTGTGTTCAACCATGTTCTCTATACGGACAGATCTGACACGAATTCCTTCTCCACTCCACAATCATTAACTTGGGCAAACTGCTATGGGTACCACTTAATCTCATAACAACCACAACAGTGGAAAGTGCAAAAAGGTCTTTCCTAATATCACACCAAACTGAGTCAATGAGGGAGCAGCTCCCTCCCCTTTCCACTCCTCTAAAAGGCCACCATTGTATGTGAAGAATTGCCATGGCTACTGCCGACGAACTGTAAGCCTTTTAGAATTATTAGCATTCCTCTCTTCCCCGAGCACTGTAGCAAAGCTGCTCGCTTTACCATCAATCCGCATTGAGTGAAACACACCATTTCTTTCATTAGAAGACAGGAATTTCCATCTGGCTGGGAATTAATTAAAGTCGAATTATGGGCTGCTGCAATATTGGAAAACCCAGACAAATTCAACAACACCCACGGAGGGTATGAGTAGTCGTGGAAAAATCATGACTGAGGAGAAGCAGTCTCCCCTCAGTTCTTACAGGACTTTACAACAAACACACAACAGGAATGAAATAACAACAGGAAGCTCAGGGGTTCACTCAAGTTGTTATTCAACCTGTCATTATAGGAAAATGTGGCCATGGTAGGAGGATGGCAAAGACGCTCGTAAGAGACACTAACTCAGCTGTTATTAGGCAGGATAGCAATAAGATAAACAACAACGTGATCATTGGTACATTCATTTTTCTTGGACACAATTTATTCTGGTGGTGACTACAGTTATTTTGTAATAATAGTCTGCATGATATGTATGTATCTTTAAACCAAATGTATGTTTTGCTGAAGCAGGGCAGTGTTCATATGTATATGAGTAATGGAGATGGCTTAAATTTGATGAAGTGTGGCTTTAGATGTAAATGACCTCAAAGTCAGCATCACATTTAGTACAATTACAAACATGTCAAACTGCAGAGTTTCCATAATAATACTAATCAAATTAAGTGACCACTATTAAAGAGTGGAAATAAAAAATTTGAAGTAAAATCACAAGTTAGTGAAGATCCATTTTAATTTGGAATAATCATGATTATTCATGATTATTCACAGATACACACACACACAAGAGCTGCTGAAATACAGAAAGCCAAATACATGGGGAAAGGATAAACCTAGTTACATTAATCGTGTTACAGAAAAATGTCATGCAATATAGTGATTACTTGCTTTGCGAGTTTCTGCAATGTATGATAAACAAGCAGAAACCACCTAATTCTAAATAATCGCAACAATTGCATCTTTGTCAGTGTCAGACAGGGAAGCTGACTGAGACAATGTGGCCACTATCAGACTCTAATGAGAAAGCCTGGACTAATGGTGACACAACAGGCTCTGTTCCACAGGCAACCAGGCCTGGGACTCTTCCAGTCCCTGGCACCTCCACCGATGCAGAAAAAGTAGGTCTGCATGGGACCCAAGGGGAAGCAGGGCCTCAGTGACATTCCACGTTTTGTGCCAAAGCGGCTAAATGGCAACCATTTCCCGGGAGAGTACGCAAAGTCTGGTTTCAGTTTCACCTATCTGGGTTGTTCCAGGTACAGGTTAGAAGTAAACATGTCTAAAGTCTCACTAGTCTGTGACCTAAATGGGACATGTGAGAAAGGTGTTCAGAAAACTACAATGAAAGCTTTATACACATATAATGTAGTATGTGCTACTTAGCATTTGGAAGTTGCAATAACAGAGTCAAAAACAAAAGATGCAGTACACTATTTCACTTTACTAATAATTATCAGGCAAGGACCGAAAGGGGCAAAACATTGTTAACAAAGTGATTCACATAGTGCTGGATTTTATCACAGTCAAGAGTGTTTGATCGGATACACCTGGTGTTCAGGAACTTTGTAGTAATATTAACAAGATAGGGGAAATAACTGATCTTTTTGTCCATTTATATTTATGTTAAACTGTCAGATTGTGATTTGTTTCATGTGTTGTTCTTTGGCAGGTGGACAGACCACCTGACACAGGGCAGCTTCAGAAAAGCAGAACTCACAGGCCATTCTTGATTCTTACAGCATGCTGTCCATGTAAATTACTAGCAGCTGGTTTTTCACAGCCACAGGTGATCAGGAAACCTGGACGGGGCTCTGTGGATGAAAGACAGTGGTTTGGGTTAATTCAGTCCAACAAGGTGATAAAACAAACAGTTTTCAGTTTGTATCGACCAACCCTATCAAGCACTTAACCATCCATGTCAGTTAAATGGTTACCTTGGTAACCACCTGTGGCTTGGCAACTCCCAACCAATCACAGAGCTGATTCCTGTGGGTCCGAACTGTGGCAAGTTCACTCTCCCTGGAACGGACACCCAGCATAACAGCATGTCACACACGTACCGAAAGCATTGAAGTACAACAGGACATTTAATAACTGCATCCAGTGAGACTACTAACCAATTAGTATCGCTTAGCAGGGTCATGACATCATCCAACACTTCGGGATCTATGACATCATCGTAGGTCAGCAGCATCTCGTACATCTGACTGGCCGTGGTCTTTCTGATCTACAGTTGTAACAACAGTGTTGAACAGTGTTTTCTTCTTTGTTACACAAAACAATGTAAAAAGCCATGCTAGCAGATATGCAAGGCTGTACTGACCACAATGCTAACTCTATCAGCAAACTAACATGCTCACAATGACAATACTAACATGCTGATGTTAAGCAGTTATAATGTTTACCATCTTAGTTAAGCGTGTTAGCAGGCTACCATTTGCTTATTTGCACAAACACAAATTAGTTCTGCAGGTATTTGGTCACAACCCTAAATAGTGAACAAATCAAAATTATGACCTGATGATGGCACTAGATAAAAGGTCAGGGGATCACCAAAGTTATTGCAGTTCATCCTTAGACATTAATGTCTAAAATCAAATTTCATATTAATCCAACCAACATTTGTTGCGCCATTTCACTCAAAAACCCTGATATCAACCTCATGGTGGCACTAGAGGAAACTCAGGGGTGCACCGATGTCATTAGAATTAATTTTCGGGGCACCGTGAATGTCTGTACAAAATAGGATAATCCACCTGATAGTTGTTGAGATATTTCCGTCTGGAAAAGTGGTGAACCAACCAACCGACATTGCCACTCCTTGAGCCACATCGCTAGTGTGACAAGCTATGAAACACAATAATATTACTGGCCATTTTAGCCAGCTAAACACACATTTCATTGGCATTTGGAGAGTGTGAAATTTGTACCATAAACCAGAGTGGCTGTTTTATTATCTATTAAGGATGGGTGAATATGCCTGTCTTGTGAACTTACCACAGGGAAGGAATGGCAGAGTAGCATCAGCAGCTGAGCCAAAACTTTTTTCCTCACCTCACCCTGGAACTGGATCAGCCCACAGAAGCTGGGAAAAACCAAACAGCACAGTCAACATGGACGGTGTTTTCTGCCCCAGTCTAGTATGTAATGTGTACATTTGTCAATGAGATAGAGACTTACACAGCTATACAGGCACGCAGCTTGGAAATATCTTTGGCTTTCTTGAACTCTTTGCAAAGAGTCAAAAGGTCCACACAGAACGGATGACTTGGAAAAAAAAAAGACAGAAAAACTTTGGCTCTCACAGATATCACCGACAGTTTAAAAAAAAAAGAAAAATCTATTGCAACTCACTTCTCTTGGGTGGTGAAGATTTCAAAGCAGCTGTTAGCAAGCATCTGATTAAGCATCTTAAGGAAAGGAATGGACACCCTAGAAAACAGGAGGGAAAAAAACGCTGTCACTTAGGTCACAGAGAGGATATATTATGCTATGAAAATATTAAACGATTTCTTGTGGTGGCTTGTAAGTGTGTTTGTAAATAATGAATCACTTAATGTACAAATAACACTAACAATGAAAATGAGAAAAAATTATTATAAGAGCATTCTGCATATACATAGCACTTTCCAAGTAAATGAAACCAACATTTTCCATGAACAAAAATAATAAACAATCATTTATAAGCAAAGCACAATATAAAACCAAAACATTGCAACAAACACACAAAACTGAAATGGACAATTAACCCTTAAACATCTGCACCCTGTGTTTTCAATGCAGCTTTAGCGCATGTAAATAAAATATCCACGGCGACTTGTAACGTCATAGGCCACCAAGTTTTTAACCGAGTGAAGTCTGTGCAAGTGAACACATGCACATAAGACAAACGCTGTGTGCTTGTGAGTGTGTACCTGTCATTGCGGAGATTGTCTCTGAAGATGCTCAACAACGTATCTCCAAACTGTGCCAGGGCAGCACTATTGTTCTGGATCCCTCTCAGATAGTCAAATAACGACTGAGATGAAAAATGCACCTGAGTGGAAGCAGCGGACAGCAGCAGTTAATGTGGAGCAGCAGCAGCCTGAAGGGCAGAACAGTGGTAGCTACGATTGTTTACCTAACGCTATTACTGTCTATCAGAAATAAAATTAGCTGTGGAGTAAGGTACAGAGATTTGCTTTACTGTACAACAACAGTGTTGAAAATGTTGCACTGTTGTCAGCAAACAGGACCAAAAAGACAGAATCAAAAGTAGACTGACTGACAAAAACTTGACTGTAATAACAATTACTGTGTGCTTATTCCTGAGGGGCCTTTAAAAAAACAGCAAAATTGATGATATCATCAGACTGGAGGAAAAAAAGGGTCATGACACTTAGCAACACAATGTGATATATATAAACAGAGTTACATGGAAACTGTGTGTCTGATTTCCTCATCTACACTTAAATACAAAATAATTTGTGTGTTTCAATGGTTAAAATGTTATTTCAAGCACTTAGAATTTATATTACCAAGAATTACACACATAAATACTGTAAAAACACTTGTTGGTACAGAATTATTTTTCTTCTTCTTGTCTTGGGACAGTTTCTGCTGTTTGGCTTTAGCATGGCCTTTTGGTCTCTCTAGCTTGAGGCTGGCCTTCAAGGCAATTCCTGGAAAATCTCTCTCTGGCCTGTGTGAATATGTGCCTGTGGTGTGAGAATGGTAATCTTGGCCCCTGTATCGATGCAGTATTGGCTCAGTTTCCTGCATGCAACCCTGTATAAACATATCAGTCCTTCCCGTCTCAGTCTGAGGGGTGCATCTGTGGCTGGAAGAGCAGGCGGTAAAAGCAAAACAAGCGCCAGATCGTCTCTAAGGGAATATGTTGACGTCCTCCACTGACAGATGAGTTAAACTTTAATGACCTCACTGCTGCTATTACAGGCGTTCAACTTACTTTTCTTACTTATTATATCCACAAACACTAACAGTTAAAAATAGCCTAACCATCACAAATCTTTGTGCAAAGGGCCCCTTTTGAATGATTGGTTTTAACAGGTTAGGTCAAGGTGGAGGAGCGAGAACTTGATCAACCCAAGTTTGGGGCCCCAGCTGAGCCTCCTGAGTCATGGTGAGTAAAGGGGGTCAGGAGTGGAAAGTAGCATAAATCCTTGTTACTTTGCACTGAGAAATTCTCGCCAGCCAGTACCACAAGGGACCTGAGAGATCAATTTGTTCTGCATGAATCTGAATCAATGCTTCAAGTTCAGGTGGTGGCCCCAGGAAAAGGGTGAAGATGAGTCACAGCCTGATATCTGTGATAAAAATCCAATAAAAGTCAGGCGTTCTAGGGAGCATGAAGGGTTATAGTGTAGAGTTTTGAGTAGATTACATTAGACACATGGCTCCCCCTGTTGGCCTAAATTCCTCCAAAATAATAACAAACCCAAGAGCTGACTTTGCCAACTCATTACAGGCTGCTGGATTTACCACTATACAAACAAACGAAAAGGGGAAAGAAATCACCACGTCCCCCAACAAACAGTCAGGCCTTATTGTGTAGTGAAAATTGAATTTCAACAATGAAATGTACCAGTGCTGTATGTACAAACATTCCAGCTTGCTAATGAGAAGTACAAGTACAACGACACACTATTAAGTGTCTCTATTATCTGTAGTTCTATACCAGCAGTAAAACAACATCCATAAGGGCAATAAATAATAATAAATTCTATTATATTTCTAATCAAACTCCATACACTATGTTCTCATTCCAGCATCATTTTGTTTCAATTTTGTCATTGTGTGAACTTCTCATTTATGGCCTTGAAATGTGAATACAATTACAGACATGTCTACTAAATCAATATTCTAGGTGAAAGTAAAGTTTTATTAAATACAAATGACTGACAAATTAAAGGAAAAACCAACACCTGTGGCCTCCATCCTTTTTATAGATTCTGCAAGTCTGCGGGACTGCTACTGGAGAAAACCATTCTTTCAAAACACATTCTTTTCCCATTCTTTTGATGATGCCGTTGGAGAGCACTGTCAAACACGTAGGTCCAAAAATCGTCTATAGGTGTTCTGACTGATTTGAGATCTGGCTATTGCGAAAGCCACAGCATATAATTCACACTCATCAAAGCATTCAGTGACCCTCGTGTCCTGTGTGGACGTGTTTTTCTTTAAATTTTATCACCTGTCTGTACATCATTCTGCCCATTGACAATAATTTACACCTCCCATCAAATTTACTTACTGTGGACTCTGTGATCCCTCCTACTGACACAGTGAGACCCAGCAGGGTGTGGCATCGATACTGAGACAGTCCCAGCAGCTGGGTGATATACTGGAAAGCTTGGGATGGAGCGTTCCAGTTCAGACTGGTTGAGGTCTCACTGAAAGACACCGTAAATGGAGTCAATCTCAAGCTGTTGTACATACAATTGTTCACATCAAACTTTCATACTTTATGTTTCTTTCCAAAAACAGATAAAAGAGCTTGTAATGCTGCTGGACAAGCGGCAAGTCTAGGGCAGCTGTAACTCACACAGGAAAAATGCTCAACAGCTCCTCTCTGTGGGGGATGTGTGGGATTACAGGCTCTATGCTCTGGAGGAGGCGCAGGAAGATGTTGCCAGCGTGGGCTCTGTAGCGGTCAATCTTCTCTGCTGCCTGCTGGGCCAGGCAGCACATCATACACTTCACCCTGCATACAGAAAAGTAGGAAATGCAGAAGACAAGTGTGATCATTTTATTCCACACAATCAGAAATCCATGCAGGGTGCAATAAACTTTACTGAAGTAACAACAAATCAACAAATCTGCTGTTGTATAACTTCTTAGCTAGGGTTCTGTTGACAAAGAAAAAATGGGACTAAAATTTACAGGAATTCATTAATATTATACTACAGATGAGCCCAAAGGTAACACTGGGTATGAACTGTACCATGATGTGACTCTTATTAATGTCATGTCATGTGCCTTTTTTTAAATTACATAACATACATGATCCAAGTTCGATTTTACTTAGGTTGAGGTATTGTGGCCACACCTTGAGACATCGAGGTGACATCCAAAGATTACTCAAACCAGTGAACAAACAACAAGTCAGAGACGGCTTACATTCCAATTATGGTCACCTGGTGATGTAACGTGACACACAATGTGTAGTTTCTCTAGCTGTGTGGCAAAGAGCTAAGAGTTGACATTAATCAGACTTTTCAGTTTGCTACTCACAGGTCTGGCGAAAGGATCTCTGGAGCACTGCTGGCCACCACCATAGTCACATCCATCAGACTAGTCATTGCTGCCTCTCTCACCCTGGGCACATAACAGAAAGCATAAAGACTTTATGCTTGCAATGACATGGGCTTGAATCTACCTTACACACTGACCTAGGCCATTATGACCTCAACGATTTATTAAAGCAGCAACTCCTTAACAATAATCTGATGCAAACACACAAATGCAAACATAAACTGGTACAAGTACACATGCCATCATTTTGAGATTGTATTTTAATGTCACTGGATATTTTTTTTTAGACAAATGGCACAAGGCACAATTTGTTTATGTGAAAAGTTAATTGGGGCATTCTTTCAAGTCACACCCTGAAACAGGTGCATGGGCTGGTGAAGAGCCTCATTACTGGCCTACTGGGAAACATTTCTGGCAAAGACAAATTGAAGAACATATAGATGAACAAGAAAGACAAATCTGTTCTTGTCTGGAGGTGGCCTTGAAAAAGAAGGAGATACGTGAAGACAACAAAGAAAACAAAAACAAGTGAGATAATGACTATAAACAAAGCCAGATTCATGCGAAAGAATGAAGGAAAAAAACAAATTAAAGAAGAAGCAGCCCATCCCATGTTGCGAGGACAAGTGACAAGCCTGGTGACATTCCTGGCAGTAAGCATGGCCTGGGGCTACTAATGACAAGGACATGTATGTCATGTCTTTGTGTCCCTAGGTGGAGGGACAGAAAAACACCTTAGGCAGGGGAGCATTCTGAATCCCTGAGGCAAATTCAAAGAGTGCGTATTTGGGAGCTGTGAGTGTTTGTGTTTTCACTAGAAAGTTAACTCACCAGGCCCCTACGTCCCCTCTGCTGTCTGTCGTGTAGTCGTTCATGCTGTTGAGCAGAGCGCCATACACCTCTGCTACGTTCTCCGAGCACAGAGTGGAGTCTGGGGAGCCATGTGCACAAACACCTGCCTTCACACACACTCTGATGGAGGATGAAAAAGAAATACATTTTAAAAAGGAGATACAGTATCAGATGAACTGAAGGTATTTAATTGAATTGAGTGTAGATCCTTAGAAGTTGTGAAGAAAGAAATGGGTGGGCATGTCAATCAGGTCCTGCAGGTATAGTCGGTTGACTGTTTATTTTAACATTACTGCCTACACAACCACGCGGTTAAACTAGCAGACAAGCAGGGCAAAGAACAGAGGAGTAAAATAAGAAAATATATGGATACTCACTGGGCAATTGCTTTGACTGCATCTCTCCTCGCCTCTGTAAAAGTCCCCTCCTTCTGGCTGACAGTGCACATCTGCTGGAGGCCTTCTAGAATCTGACACAGCAATACATGCACGCACACAGCAACACAAACACACATACACACACACACCACCTTATACCAAAATACTGAGGCAGTGAGATGCAAAATGGACAGAAAATTTACACACCCTCAAAACACACCTGCTTTAGTTTGCCAAGGATCATAAATGTTGGTAGACAGCCGAGGGCGAGGGCAGATCCACAACGAATGAGCATCTGAGGACTCTTCAGCCCCTCAATGTACTGAGACACCAGGACCTCTACACATGTGCACACAAACACACACATTCACCATGCAGAGATTACTTTCAAATTCAGACTTACAGTATAACTAGTGGAACAAGGGAATAATATTCAACTCACCCTGCATTTGTGAGTCAGCTTGGCCAGGCTCGACCTGGTAGTACTCCTCACACAAGGCCGACAAGGCTGATACCACTGAAACCTGCAGAGGAAGGAGGATGAAGGTCAGTGAGTAGTAAATCTAATAAGTGGTAAATGAAAGTCTATATCTTCTAATTTTTATTTAGCCACTTTGTTAACCTACCACAAAAGATCTGCATACATTTGCAGATGCTTAACATTTAACTAGTATTTACTTGGCTGGTAATTCTCGTTGACCCATATTGCTACCTCCATTTTATAGGGAAAAATTAAGCTTACCATAACTGCATCCTTCACCCCACTAGATATAAGATGAAGAGTCTTTATTGTGTCGTCAATAAGCCACTGCCACCCAGCTGAAACACAGTGTCACAACATTAGGTACTTTTAGCTAAGATGTTGAATGAATTAAATAAAAACATTTAAAGGCATAATATCAGAATTAACTTACTGATTACAGGGTCGTTCTTAAAAGGCATTTTGGACAAGGAAAGCTTTTCTATAAGACTGCAGACTGTAGAAAAGATAAAACCAATCACATCTACTGTATAATGAGAAACCAGCATTGCATTTAATGTCTTACATTGTGTTTAATGCAACAACCAATAAATGGCTTTGTGAAAGCCACGTTCTTATTTGCTTTTGGACTCACTTGCTGGCCTCATTAGCTCTCCGCCAAAACCCCTACAAAAAAACATAAGCATTTTTATATAAAGCCAAAACAATATTTAGTTGTTTATTTTTACCATACTGCTGATGAAAAAACAAATATATTCTTTCTGCCTACCTGTACTGTTTTCTGTCATGTAACTGAAAGTAAGTCAGCAAAAGAACATCAGCAACAGAGGATGTTTTGACCACAGGTTATTCAATTTGAAACAACATTTTTGGCTTGCTGCTTGGGGTACACCTACCTTCTGGTGAACGTTTTTTAATGCATCCACACATTCTGGAGAAATTATGTCCACCATGGTCCTGTAGGACAAATACAGGGAGACAACATGTGAGACTTATTCATGTTCAAAGCAAAAGAGTAGAAAACAGAATTACTAATAGCCCAAGGGTGCACATCCTGCCACTGAAGTGTATTTTTTTCCTATTATAGCTGCATCATCAGCAGATACAGACGTGCTCAAATTTGTTGGTACCCCTCCACAAAAAACGAAGAATGCACAATTTTCTCTGAAATAACTTGAAACTGACAAAAGTAATTGGCATCCACCATTGTTTATTCCACATTTAATAGAAATCAGACTTTTCTTTTGATTGTTTATTCAACATAATATTGTAAATAATAAAACAAATGAAAATGGCATGGACAAAAATGATGGGACCGCTAACCTAATATTTTGTTGCACAACCTTTAGAGGCAATCACTGCAATCAAACGTTTTCTGTAGCTCTCAATGACACCTCTGCACCTGTTAACAGGTAGTTTGGCCCACTCTTCCTGAGCAAACTGCTCCAGCTGTCTCAGGTTTGATGGGTGCCTTCTCCAGACTGCAAGTTTCAGCTCTTTCCATAGATGTTCGATAGGATTCAGATCAGGACTCATAGAAGGCCACTTCAGAATAGTCCAACGTTTTGTTCTTATCCATTCTTGGGTGCTTTTAGCTGTGTGTTTTGGGTCATTATCCTGTTGGAGGACCCATGACCTGCGACTGAGACAGAGCTTTCTGACACTGGGCAGTACGTTTCGCTCCAGAATGTCTTGATAGTCTTGAGATTTCATTGTGCCCTGCACAGATTCAAGGCACCCTGTGCCAGGCGCAGCAAAGCAGCCCCAAAACATAACCGAGCCTCCTCCATGTTTCACTGTAGGTATGGTGTTCTTTTCTTTGAAAGCTTCATTTTTTCGTCTGTGAACATAGAGCTGATGTGACTTGCCAAAAAGCTCCAGTTTTGACTCATCTGTCCAAAGGACATTCTCCCAGAAGGATTGTGGCTTGCCAATATGCATTTTAGCAAATTCCAGTCTGGCTTTTTTATGTTTTTCTTTCAGAAGTGGAGTCCTCCTGGGTCTTCTTCCATGGAGCCCACTTTCGCTCAAAAAGCGATGGATGGTGCAATCAGAAACTGACGTACCTTCACCTTGGAGTTCAGCTTGTATCTCTTTGGCAGTTATCCTTGGTTCTTTTTCTACCATTCGCACTATCCTTCTGTTCAATCTGGGGTCGATTTTCCTCTTGCGGGCGCGCCCAGGGAGGTTGGCTACAGTTCCATGGACCTTAAACTTCTATATTTCTATATAATAATATTTGCAACTGTTGTCACAGGAACATCAAGCTGCTTGGAGATGGTCTTGTAGCCTTTACCTTTACCATGCTTGTCTATTATTTTCTTTCTGATCTCCTCAGACAACTCTCTCCTTTGCTTTCTCTGGTCCATGTTCAGTGTGGTGCACACAATGATACCAAACAGCACAGTGACTACTTTTCTCCATTTAAATAGGCTGAATGACTGATTACAAGATTGGAGACATGTGTGATACTAATTAAAGAAACTAATTAGTTTGAAATATCACTATAATCCAATTATTTATTATCTTTTCTAAGGGGTACCAACAAATGTGTCCAGGCCATTTTAGAATATCTTTGTAGAATAAGCAATAATTAATTTCTTTTCACAGCTTCTTTGCTTTATTCTATGACATACCAAAGGCATGCAAGTATACATGATAAAATAGCTTTTAATTTCATCACTTCTCAGGAGGAATGAAGCATTATTTCAATGAGCTGTAAGGGTACCAACAAATTTGAGCACGTCTGTATATTGTGTTCTTGTATTTTGAGCCACAAACACAGTTGCAGAGGCTTTTGTTTCTTGCAGACATGTACAATTTCACATCATCTTAAATGTTTATGAGAAGCTCATCTTCACAGTATATGTAGAAGTTTTAAAAATATGTCTAGGACGTCTTCCCTAAGTGTAATGTTCCTTTGACTGGCTCCTTAAAGATCTACCTGTTGGTCTGAAGGCCCAGTTTGTACAGAGCATGTGTGATCTCTGCACATGCCAGGATGGCTCCATGGCGACCGTGGAGGTCAATACCCACTGCCATGGGCAACAGCTGTGGCAAAACTGCAACCAACAAGGAAGAAAGAGCAAGTCATTTATCTGCTCATGATTATGAGTTTATTTCAGTTTCCAAAAGACATTTCTCATGAGCTTTTCACTTTCCCCACTGCCTTGTGAACAGGTAAGGTGACATTGTTTACCTGTCGCTGCCATATAATCCGGTGCCTGAGGCGTCAGGTTATGGAGTGCTTTAGTGGCGAGCTCTCGGATCACACTGTAAGAATGTTTAAGAATTGAATTCAGACCTACTATACCTAAACCTTCATTTTTAGTGTCATTAATGAAGACAAGTACTTACGTATCCCAGTGGTTGATCTTCATGGCTATCAAATGATCTATCATGGCCTTGGTGTACTCGGGGAAGCTAGCTACATAGACACTTTGAGAACAAACCAAAAAAAAGCTTTAGTTGCATAGCTGCTAAAAGAAAATGAATACCAGCTTCAGACATGTTTCTGTAACATTCAGATCTATTTCCATCAACCTTACTTTCTCATTTGCTACATCTTTATTCTATTGTGCTTGTTATGTGTAGTTCTATAGTCATTCATAACCTGAAGCTAGCATCTTTCTCCATTTTCACTGCTTGAATGTTTGCTTTGCTGGTAGTGACACATATCTGTCAAAGGTGACAATCACTGAAAGGGTTGGAGCTGATTTCATTCTTGCCAAACAGATAAAGACTGTTAAATGGGGAGAAGCAATCCAACAGATGTAATGTGTATAGCACATCAAGCTGAAACTAATTGTCAGCCCCCGTACCTGGTTAGGAACAGCTGAAAAATATGTGGATAAAAATGTTTGTACGCAGTAAACTGCACATGTATAACAGAAGCAGTGGCTATGTTCTGGGAGACATTTAGGAACTGCATATATGGGGTGTAACATCAACACCAGATTTTGATAGCTTTGCTTTGGGGCCAAATTAACTTAGTTAAACTTAACCAAAAACATTTAAATAAACAAATTTTTGCTACATCTAGTTGTATTTGGTTTAAAGCTACTTAGAAACCAAGAAATAACCAGAAATCATGCAATGATTGTCTGCACACACTACATTTTGAATGTCCTACCAGATGACCACAAGTGGCACTAAAACTCAACTAAAATGGGTGCCGTGTCAATGAGGAAGGATTGGAAACTAGTTGCCACCTCACTTTATTGCTCAGGCTGCTCTAATAAGTGTAGCGTCCTAAGTATCTGCCAAAGTGCAGCTTCATGAGGATTGTGTGACTAAGAAAATATGTCTGTAATTGGCAAGAACTGCCATTGTGTAGAATACACTGTTTCTTACCTAATGTTCAGATAGCAGTTGCTGAGATTCCCAACAGCATAGTAGTCTGCCGCAGTTACAATGTCAATACCATGAGGAAACGTCCCCTATTGAGATACAAGCAAGCAACAAACAGCTGAGACGTTTTCAGTGCATTGTGTATGAATGCTCCATGTTGTTTGACACTGAGCAGACGAATTTAAGATGGGAATTAAGTGATTTGGTTCCAAATTCAAGTAATGACCTAAGATTTTAAAAAATCTTTTTGGTGCCCTGTAGCAGTACTGGGAGGCTATTTCTTTGTTTCAAAAGCTTGCACCAACAAGGCAAGTTTGAGCAAGACCTGGATGTTTGGCAGCAAATAAACTTCAAATCACAATAATTCTGTTAGTCATAATGTTCAAGTCAATGCTGCGGTCACAAACCTGTCTGCCGACATTCTCCTGAAAGGCAGCCTGGGACAAAATGAGACATAAAAATCAACTTCTATCACATAGAGTCATCACAACTGTACATCTTTAGTTAGCAATAGTAGGATGTTGACCAGAGAACTTACAGAGGCAGCTCTGCGGCAGTTGACATTTCGGTCAAACACAGTCGTGATCAGCAAAGCACTGCAGAGAGAAAGTATGGATTGGAGAGTATAAATGATTACATAAAAGACTAGATTTGTCAGCTGAATACAAACAAGGAGGAATGAAGTGTTTCCGCAGACACAGAAAAATTCATGTTTAATGGGTAGACAACTTAATGTGACTGTAATCAAATGTAAAAGAAATCTGCATGTATCCGTTCGTCCACTATAGCTTTGTAAGTCCAAGTGTAAAACATGCTGCTTTGAGCTTTCTTTGATGACAGTTAACTATTTCAATATTTATTTGCAAGATACAAATCTGTAAATTGACACTTGGCAGATTGGACAAATTGGCAAATTATCTCCGACTTTGCAACATTTCCTTTTTTGAGATCCTAACCTGTATACCTCTGTCCTGTTACAGCGCGCCAACAGTGTATCAAGATCTTAATAATTTGTTAATATTCAATGGCTAAGAATTTTGATTACATCATCACCACAAAACTGATTACAGTGCACAGTTTCCCGGCACCTTAGGAAAACGCAGTCACAGTGTGATTAACCATGACACTCCCTGCTATACTGGCAGTTGTCCGATCGTATTTCGACCTCAACATCCTTTAACTTTAGCTGCCTCTACAAGTCTGAGGAGGGGTGGGTGTGTGAATGTCAGTTGTTGAAGGGGGGCCAACCTACTTATACACAACAGTGACAGCCTGAGATTAACTGCTGTTGGCCTTGTTTGCTCTGCACACGTTGCCTGCCTCCAAACTGCAAGATCTGGAAGGTCTGGAGCTTTACTAACTGCCCCACTTTAGCTTTAATAACTGCCCTTGCCCTGAGGGCTTGAAAACAAAAGCAGTCCTGATTGAACTGTAGATACTGCCCTAAAGTATATTTGAAAGTATGTCTGTGGCTGCTATAGTGTGACTGTAACTGTGTGAACAGATACAACTGCGTGTATGTGTGTGCCCAAGTCACTTAGTGCCACACTCACAAAAGTGAGTTTTTGGTAAATGTCATCAAGCTGTAATGAATAGAGCAGGAACCAGCTTGTCTAAGAGTTGCTGCCAAACGGCGACCGAAACCTACAGTAACAGGCGAAACTCTGCAATCCTGTAGGCTAGGGAAAGAGAGGGTGTTGTCGTGACTGCTGATGATAATGGTAGTTGCAGGGGTTCAAACTGATGCTGCAGAGCTGGTCTGCACAGTCAGAGGCCACAGGCCTATACATGCACACGGAGAGAAAAGGGATCGAGGAGGAGGTAAACTGTTACTATTGACAAAGACTGAACGCACGTCACTGGAGGGCATTGTACCTTTGTTTCTCCACACTGGTTGCCGTTTAGATGTACAGGATTTAAAATGTTACTAATTACTAAAAAATCACTATTTTAAGGCTGGGTACAGCTTCTGATCCTGGAACAAGCCCTTCCTGGTCATTTTGCATTCTAGGTTATGGACCAAAAGAGACAATTTCTGTCCAGTCCCTATGGCTTTGCAACAATCTAAAAATATGTATATAAGTAAAAGTGAAGCAAAACTGTTTATTGACTGAAAACATAAAACCTTTATGATTATGTGAATGAAACTGAACATGTCTGCCTCATGTCTGCATAAGCAACCTATTCACTTTTAAACAAAAGTCTGGATGGCAATTACACTAGGACAGACCTAGTAACATTTCCAACACTGCAGAAGTATGAATTAGATGCAGTCAGATTAGTGTAAAGGCAGCATGCAGAGAGAAAGTCAGAGAAATGTAACTGACAGAATTGTAATGTCACTGCCTACTAAGAACACTTAAATTAAGGTATTATCTCAATCTTCATGTCTTATGCTCTAAGAAAATAAAATGAGTTAGGAAACAATGTACACTTTGAGTTTTGGGAAGGTGATGAAAAGTTCTGAGCCCTCAATTTATTCAGCGTTATAATATATATTATTATACTGTAGAGAATAATGCCATTGAATGACGTACCCCACTCTCTCTTAAATACCAGTCTTGTTCTATCAGATTGTGCTCTACAAGAAATAATGGAATTACACATGACTTTTCTTTGTTTTGACATCGGCATTATATATCGGCAATATATACTCCCTACTCTCTAAAAATCGTCATTGGCCATGGAAAAACTCATATTTGTCAACCACTAATAGTCTCTCTATATATTTTAAATTATATTCATGCTGCTTGGATGAATAAAAACATTTCCAGCAATATGTTTTATATAAAGCTTGTGAGCAAACAGGAGTAAATCGAGAGTCCGAACATAATAATGCTGTTTCATTCAATGCTCAGGCACCGTCAGCTACTACAAAACAGGGAGGAGAATTTGCTCTTTTATAACGAAAAACTGGAACAAATATCTCCACCCCCTCTCTGCCAAATACTACACGAGCGTGCAGCACTTTCCCTTATAGAAAAATGTATTCACTACTTCTACTGACTGTCCCTTTGCAGTCCTCACACATGGACCTTAGAGACTTTTCCTGGTTGCTATAATGCATATTTAAAATCTTTATAAATCCCAAAATATCCTCTAAGTTCAGAGTGAGTGTTGAATCATTGGTATATCGTTACTGTGTCAGAGAGGGCGCCCAGCGAAAATTCAGCGTTCAGAAGAACTGCTGTCACTGAGCCACAAAAAGATAAACAGCAAGTTTCATATCAAGAGAAAACACTAACAGCATGTATCTCAGAAATCACTGGCTTTTGATAAGATACTCTTAAAATGACATATGTCTGTGTAATTAAGCTATAGATGTAGTGATGCACATGAAGGCACAAACACAGCACACAAGTATATCTGCTCAGTATGTGGCAACAGGCAAGATTGATGTGACACAGAAAAACTGGTTTGAGTTAGCAAGTACCTGCTTAGATGCAAACCATACAGCTTTTATGCAAATTACAATGACAATGAAATTCACAATGAACTGCAACAAAGAAATCTAATTATAAAAATAGTGTATTGTGCTTTCATCTCTTAATTGTAGCTGTTATTTTGTATATAGTGGAGGATTATTTTATATATTTGATTTTTAGAGTATGTAGATATTGCTGGGATGATATCATTGGCTGATTGCAGGCTTATCACAGATATATCAATGAATGCAAAAAACTGTTTATGGGCTGCAGCTATTTTCATATCTGACCTGTATTTTACTTCTTTGTCGGGAAAGAGGAGGGATTATGTTGCTAATGGGTGCCAATTATGGCATACCATTTGTTACTGTAAATAATACTGTAAAAATGTACATTACAATTACACAAGTAGTAAATGTTGAGTTTGCATGAACAACAAACAGCAGCAAAAGTAAATTAAAATGGTAATAGGCATAGTTGTTTTTTGTAGATGAAAGAGTGAAATATCATTACAGGCATATTAATAGTGAACTCAACCATTTGGGCCACTCATCAACACAGATTCACAGATTTCTCATATCACTGAAAACAGTGACCTTGACAGATAAAATTGATTTCTTGTTTGCTGCAGGTTTTGCAGCAATTTATCCATGTTAAAGTTATATGGCAAAGGAAGGAAGAAGATGGTTACCTGGCAATCTGAGTGACAAAAGGCTTGAGCTCCTGGGGTTCATACGCCCTGGCAAAAGACCAGCACACATAGCAGGCAGAGTCACGCACATTGGAACCAACGCTGCACGCTCCCCTCTTTTCCTCGTAGGTCAAGGATTTGACAATTAGTGGCACAACTGCAAGTTGACAATAGAAATGGATGAACAACAAAAAAAGAATCATATTATCAAATAATGAAAGCTATGCCAAAAAACATGTAACAACTGTATGCAATCTTTGTGGTAAGGAGAGTTCAAATATAACTACTTTAGCTTCACACCTGCATGAAAATTGTGTGTGTTGGCTATACAGTTTATTTTATAATAATGAAGAATGTATCATTATTAAACACTTCCAATTTTCAATATGCTGAGTCTCCAAACTGTGGTAAGCATTTCAGATTGTATTACTGTTTTGGCGTACATGCATTTAAAACAACCCTTTGGCAGCACCTTAAGAAAGAATTGTCTCAATTGTCTCTTTCATTTAAAGAACATTTGTACTTTTGTTGACTTTTAACCTTTTTCTTTGCCCTATTGTTTTTATTTTTATGCTCTATGTGTTATATTTTCAGCACTTTACTGTTTTTAATCTGTAGCAGATCTGTAGCAGTGATTTATTTAAATATAAGGTGGGTTACAAGTAAAATTTATTATTATAATTTTTATTATTAGAGCTGATTAAAAGCAGCAGAAAATATGCACAAGGCCAAGATATTACCATTATAATGGACTGTCATTTCTTAATTGTTACTTATGTATGTAAATCAAAAATATATAAATATAACTATTATAGTTTGGAATAGCAATAAAGTCAGCTCATTTAGTAAAAATGTTACTTTTGTAAATCTGTAACACTGTACTATAGACCTTGAACAAAAAAAAGCGATGTAACACTAAACAAGATCAGCACCAATTTTACCTGCGAGTATGCAAATGTCATGTTGATCTTGCCAGCTTGCTACTAATCTTGAGGCATTGATGTAAATCAAAGTTATTTGCAGTAACTGCAGAATGAGCCCTGTGTGGTCATTTCCACAAAAGAGAGAAACGGAACAGGAAAGAAGAAGAAGAGCCCCCACCCCACCACATCACATCATGTAAATCATCGCTTGAGGCTTGACTAATATCAGGTACATCAATGTTGCCTAAGGGCCCTGCTGTTTGGGCTGAAGCCACACCCACCAGTGAGACAACACCTGAGAGAGAGGAACTCACCACACAAAACTAACATCACTAAATACAGCACACGCATGCACCATCACACACATTCACAAACAGACTCTGAACTTTTAGCACAAACTGAAGTCAACGTCCTGACCAGGTACCAACGCTGGCGGAGGGCTGTGGAGCAACTCTGAACAGGCTGAATACTCAGGACACTGTTGCTTCAGCCAGAACAGGTAATTATTTTCTTTTTTTTCTTCCTTCATTAAGAAGGACGCAGCATTAAGTTACATTTACTTATTTACATTACACTTATTAAAGCCTTTTTGTGTTATTGGAAAAGACTTGTTTGTAAAGTAATGTTAACTAGTTTGTAAGGTGTAATTAGGTTAGTGAACGCTGTATGCACCTGTTACCTATGGATTTTAATTAGCCCTGCCTGCAATGCCACAGCTGATGCACAGGTCATGCTGAAATTACTTGGCCTCTGTAGAAGACCTTCTAACAAAGTTCAGGAGATTTAGAAAGAGAACATAGCTTTTTTTTAACAATTCATTTTATAAGAATTATACAGACTGTGAATTGAAAAAGAAAGACATCACTTGAGCTCACATTACCCAAATATATTTTCTATTAATGAAAACAAAAAGATTTTGACTACATTATATTCATAGTGAAGAGACACACTGCTGAAAAGGAATTTTCTAATGAATTTCTCATCTTAAGAAGGGAGTGGCTTTGCGTGCTACTACAGTTGGACAGAAACTTGAGTGACAACTTCTTGCGACAGTGCATGACAAGCAGGTTCCTCCATGCGGCACCCAGCAACACTTAACCCACAGCTTTAGGTGACGTCTCATTTCAAAGGCGAACCAGAAATTTTTCAGATGCCATGTACTTCACAGTTTCACTAAAACGGCTAATTTGAACTATTACTACACATGCTAGTGGGTACACTGCATGGGGAATTATTAAAGAATTACTTATCATTCTCATGTATCTCCAGAGCTGGTGAGATCATCAAATGATGATGATGATGATGATTGGGAGCTGATTGAGTGCATCCCGCAGGTGTAGTCATGGGAAGCAGGTGGCTGGTGGTTCCCACGCCGACAGCATAGACTTAAGTAAGGTTGAGAGAAGAAGCATGTCTCTGCATGCCCTCCAGGTCTGTGTTAGTAAGCACCTTGTCTGCCCAACACCTGCCTACCTAGTGCCCTAGCGTCTCACTAACTTTACAGGGCATGAGGGGAGTGATATCAGAACGGATGGAAAGGTAAACAGGCAAACCGACACCAAGTAGAGGCGTTTGTAGGCTGCCAAAAACCACACAAAGACCCGAGTGCACCTATGCAAACACGTGGGTACATTTTTACATACAGTACACAGGTTTACATATTTAACTATTACTCTGTTTGTTGTCCAACCCGGTGTAGAAACAGTTGCTAAAATACATTAGCCTGAGGGTGCAGTGTTTTGAGCAGCTAGAGATTTTTCTGCCCGAGCAGTTAAAGGAACACAGAGAAAAACGTTCCAGTGAGAGCCACTCTGCATCTGAACCGGTCAAACAACTCTATTAGCCTAATTTATTTTTCTCTTATATGCTTTAGATCACATCCCTCAACAGCTTCAGTGAAAATAGGAACTTCAAGCAAACCTAAACCATTACTAATTCCCCAAATGCAATGTGTTGTATTTTTCTTTCAGAAAACTTGCACCACGATGGAAACCGTGCAGGAGCGCAAGCCAAAAAGGCCTCACTACATTCCCCGACCGCCAGGCAAGCCCTTTAAGTACCAATGTTTCCAGTGTCCTTTCACCTGCAATGAAAAGTCCCACCTATTCAACCACATGAAATACAACTTGTGTAAAAACTCCATCTCTCTTATGTCACAAAGAAACGGGCAAACAGCCCGACAGCTCAAGGCTTTAGCAAAGGGGGTCCCTGTCAAATCTACAGATTGTCCAAGCCCTCCGCCGGCCATTCTGAGCAACAGTCCTGAGGAACAGGGCAATGAGGAGAACAAAGCTGAGAGCAGAGATGACACCGAAGAAGTAGACATTGGGTGTGACAGTCCAGTCAATAAGGACAGCCAGAGTGTGACAAAATCAAATACAGTAACAGACAGAGAGAACATGGAGAGCAATCAGGCCAAATCTCTGCCGCGCCCATCTGCCTTCTACCCTGTCACACCCAAAAATGACGGAACAGAAGCCTTTAAGTCATCTGTGCAGCAGTCAGAGGATATGCAAGCACCTGTTCCTACTTTCAACCACCCAGGCTTGCCATGGGGCACGATTTCATCATCCATTCCCTTAAAACCGTTCCCTCCTCGCATGGTTCCTGAATACTCTCCTTATCTCCTGCCTGACCGAGCCCTGTATCCACCGTATTACCTACCCGGAAACCACCATGAAAATAGGCCGAACTCTCCTTCTTTGCACACAGAGTTCATGGATCCACAGAGGCCTGTGGTACCACAACCCATTGCCCCACCGCCCACTTCCCTCTTTCCCCCATACCCATACAGATACTGCCACCCGATTCACCCAGGGCTCCCTCTGCATTATGCCATGTACAGACCACACGAGCTCTCCATGCCATTAACAGGACCCAGATTTCTTCCTTTGGATTTGTATGGCCCGACCCTTGGGTCTAAGGATTATGACTTGTACATACATCCACGTCCCAGTCACAACAGCCTCAACACATCTACACAAGAGGAGAGCAATGAGAGCAATGAGAGCAATGACGGGCAAAGTGGAGACAAGGAAACTAGGCTAAGCCCTAAGGAGGGCTGTTCGGCCCTGGGGTCCCCTGACAGACCCAGTCATGCACACATCATCCAGAGAGGCACAGAGGCCGAGCACTACACCAACAAAGCTGAATCAGAGACAACCTTCCATCGAGAACACATAACTACAGCCTCGCAACCCATCAAAACTGACTTAAGACAAGAGGAGTACGCAGAGAGCCTACTGCAGTTGAGAACTCTGCATGTGGATGGAGGGTAGGTAAAAGAAAGACATCTTTATTTCTTGGCTTAATTGAGCTGCAGAATACCGTACATGCAATTATGATAGTCAGTCATTAACTCTCTATTTTGGCCTGTCTCTTTCAGATCAGCTGAGAGTAACAGATATAAGTCTACGTCTGTCTCTGAGCCAACTCCTGAAACCACATTAGAACAAGATAATGAGGACAACAGAGGAGACCTGGCCCCCCTCAACCTCTCAACAAAAAACCAGGACAAAGAAAAAAATCTATCTGAATACAGACCGAGGTGCTCAGATACAGAGAAATTCAATGGGCAAGAGTTGCCTCTGAACCTCAGCCTGCGGGCTTCTTATAGCAGCCCTGTACACAGCTCTGCTCTGAACACTTCAGAAGATCTTCAGCAGAGGCCAGACACTGAGCAGGATGAAGAACCATATGACCAGAGGCAGACTGCAGCACTGGCACTGTGTCAGCTAGCCATTGCAAGTTCTGCTGCCTCTTCATGTGACTTTGGCACTGCAAAAGGGCCCTCAGAGGATTACACAGATGCAAGAAGTCCTGTCTGTCCAGACAAGACAAAGCAAACAACCAACACTAAGGGAAAGGGCATGAAAAGAGCAAGCAGCTCAGGCCGGGCTGAAAGCAACTGCCATAAACAAAAAAATAGAGCAAAAGCTCCAGGGCGGCCTCTGAGGAAGAGGCCTCGCTGCTGCTAATAACTAAACTCAGACTGTTATTTGTATTATTTGGTAATAAGGATTGAATATCTCTGACCTTCACCACTGCAAGCTTTGATGTGATCACATGAGCCCTTTGAACAACAATGTTAAAATAATAATTAAGTGCTATAAGATTTCATTCTTCTAGCAAGGGCAGATGTGACATGTCTGTAGCACTGCCACAAGGTCAACTGTAAAATCAATCAATAAAAAAATAAATGTAAAGACTTGTTGTCACAGGTATGTGCATACCGTGTCTTGTTCTCACACATGATTGGAAACTTTTATAAGGTTCTTAATATTTAAGTACAGACCTGTTTTTTGTATTGGGGAAAGTTGACAATAAAAAATGCACTGTAAATGTAAATATCTTTAATAAATAAATAACAAACTGACTCACTATTTCAGTGTGAATTTGTGGACACATACCATCTGTCAACCTGGAAGGTAGCAGCAGGCCCCTCCTACCAAGCTCTGCCAGTGCCAGGCAACCTCCATGCCAAGCATTATCTGTTTCCTGGAAGCTTGAAAAAGAACAACTCAGGTCAAAACATAGAACATGTTAATATGCCTGCGGAAAAAAGTTGCCCCTGTGAGACAGGTATTTTGAAACACAAAAAAGCAAACAAATAAACATATAACACATGATAGCGTGACTGATGGAGAGAGCCAATATTCCCCAAGCATGAACATACCTGAAGCAGTCCAGCACTGATCCAACCACCTCATCAGCCAGATCCTTGGGAAGCCTCCCAGTCACCCTCCCAATGCTGAAGGGTTAAATACAACAGATGATTATTATAACACATAAACTATTTCAGAGGAGCTGTCTTTGACAAAGAATACCAAAGGCAAGTAGCAACAGGGATGTTATCAACAGTTCAGGTTTGCTAGGTGTCATATGAACAGATTGTTACCCCTTTGCTGCAGACCAGCGCACAATTGTCTCCTTATCCTTCAGCGCCAACAGCAGATGCTCTGTAAAATACCATGCAAATTAGATTTCCTGAGCAGAGGTATTGCAATAACAAACATTTTTAACAGAGCAGAGGCTGAAACTGACCAATAACAGTCTCCACTTCTTCAGGAATATCATAGTCCTCCTCCTGTTCTTGTGTCTCCTCTTCAGGAGTCACAGCGGCAGCGGTAGATTGGGACATAGAAAGGTTTGCTGCTAGGGAGCGGCTGCCTCTCTGGTACCTGAAAAACATGTGCATAAAATTTTTAAGGCCATCAGCTTTGTGCTGTGTGACATTACTCACAATAAAAATCTAACTAGAAACAGACCTGACATTGAGAAATTCCCAGTTGAACGGGGAGCCATATGAGGTTATGTGAATCACTTTATTTCAATAATAACAATATTATTTACATTGATTGTTTACATGTATTAAATCTAACAAACTTTTTTGCAAACACACACTGAATTTCTTTTTGCATCGATGTATTATAGAGATAGAAATTGTGCCAGCTGACTTTGCTTGGTTAGTTTGCACAACATTTGGTATTATGTCTGACCTCCAAGCAGCCAAACGTGGTTTCAGGAAGTTGAGGCCAAGTCTCTGGATTAGTTTGACACCGAGCTTCCTCAGCATGGCCTGGCTGCTCTCTGATAGATTTTTCTGCTCCAGAGACTTCAGAATTGTGGGAGCTAGGAAACAAATAAGGACACCAATATTACCTGTTATAACACTGTTATAACAATTAAAATGACAAATACATACAGGTACATACATATTTATGGAGGTATCTAGCTAGAGGTTGACGAAGACATACTTCCATGCCTTTTTGTCCAAAAAAATATTCAATTCAATTCAAAGATTTTAATATTTACATATTAAAATATACGAGTATGTGTACATATCACACCACCAATCAATAATCCTAACTGCCATGGATGAGGTTGACATACCAGTTCCAACTGCACTGTCTCTACCTAAAGTCCCATATAGACAATTCATGCATGGGAAGGCTCTGTTGTACTTACTGAAATATCACCTGATGTCTAAATTCAAATATCTTCCCTCTAGCATAGACTATTTAGATTAAGATTTGTGAACACAAATAATTCTATTACAAAAGGCAAAAGCAACGAACAAAGACTATGAGTGTGACAATCATACGCTCCAACAACTCATGTTCAGGAAATTCTGTTTTTTCTTCGACTTCCACATGGAGATTAGAGAGCAAAGTATTGAATTATTACAAATGTAACAGGGAAAAGGGAACCTACCATACGGTAAGAGGTCATCTCGTTTTCCATGTTTAAAAAGCTTCGCCTAGGGGGCATAAAACAAGAAGACCAAATCAATTTAAGACACTGCAGACGACACATGATATCAATAACATTTGGGAAGGCATCACACATTTTAAAAAAATACCAAATTCACACTAGCTTATTTCTTGACAATTTCTTGTTGTCCTTAAATCTTGATGTTTTGCAGTATTTTACCCTCAATCTACACACAAAAACAGTAAAGTATGGGCCCTTTAGGTTTGTTGACTGAATAATCAGAGCCAGTTTTGAACGCCCTAAGCAGCACATAGGCTCAGATTCACTTCACAGACATTAAGTACGAGTTACACTTTCTAAACATGTTATGCAAGTTTATGTGCCAATGATATGAATGCAATGTGCTTGCTTGAGGGCTGCATTAAATTTCTTTAGCTAACAGGAAGTGATTACACAATACCCTTCATCGTTAACTGGGACTGTACCGATTTTCTTTTTTTACATTCAAGGCTTTTACTGAGGTTTTCAATTGAATGTCTGTCACCATTTTTTATGAAGTCATCATGATTTTGATCTGATTAAATGGGTTAGTCTTTTTTTATTAAATAAACTTTAATGAATGTAACTCATCAGTTCCAAATACATGTAGATATGTAGATTGTTGGCTAATCCCAAAATCTAACCAGTGCAGACGTTCGGCCTTAGTAACAATGACACAAACTACTTGAGCTTAAACAGATTGTGGTTATAGAAAAGTAATTTATGGTGCTGTTAGATTGCTGCTAGGCCGCCCGCTAATACAGATGTGTGCCTCCATTCGTGTGTGGCAAGCAGGAGAACAAACGTTTTTTTGACCGCAGTGAAAATGCTGTTTTTGAAAGGCTAAACACCAACAAATTGGAGCAGAATGTTTCGTAAGTTAAAAACCTGTTTTTATAAGTAAATTTTGACTTTTGGAGAATCACACAAGTTGGAAACAATCCTATGGAGCCACCACTGGACTCTAATTCTACAAATAGTATAATACTACTACTAATAATAATAATAGTATAGCATAAACTTTATTTGCAACTGTGTAGAAAAGAATAATCAAAATCATTCATATCTATCATTTTAAATGAGAACAGGTGTAATGTGAAAGGCATACAGTTGGAAAAGCGGATTTCATTGGAACTAAATACCCTCAACGTTCTCATTTGCTGAAGAACCGTTTAGCTTAAAGCAGTGGATCAAACTGACATAAGTCATCTGAAGCAGCAGATCCCACACACGCAGCAGGTGCATTACACACCTGCCAAAACCACATCAGGTATTGTGTCAGACATACCAGTCATGTCAGCTCTTGTAAACTACCCTCTTTAGGTTTTAATACAGCACACCGATTACACTGCCTTCAAACATACAAAGACAGGTGTCCATGCAACCGCACATGACTGAGTCTGATTGTTAGGTATGTGTTTCTGTTAGGCGTTTACCAGAGACTGCAAAGCACCATCTAGCACCATAATGTCTCTCATTGACTGGTCACCAGTCTGGGATATAGTGGTGAGGCTCCAGTCCAAAAAGTCTCCGAGGCGCTTCTGTTTCACATCAGGGCGTGTCATGAACCTGTACAGTCATGCACAATAAAACAATAAAACAATAAAATGCTTCATGTGGATAAACAAATGCAGACACCAGTAAAGACATTTCAAGAACAACCATGCCCCCTACTGGCTGGAAAACTAATTACAGTTACTAACTTCAACCACATTGTATTTTGTGTTTCTGTAATGTTCCATTCAACCATCATATTATGATCAGCACAGGCATAAAAGTGTGTACTTTGTCCTCAACTGCCCTCAGGTAGTTGTCAGTGAGTCAATAGGATTAACAAAAGAAAACCTATAATGATAATCCACAAACTGAAATTAAAGTGAAGTAAGGATGTCCCGAGACAATCCAAGACCAATAAATACAGGAATTTTGATTAAGATATCAGCTATAAATTAAGGTGTGCTTTCCTGGAACTGCAATGACAGCTGTCAAAAATTCCCCACTACGCTATGTTAATAAACTGCCCACATGATGAAGTGAGTGAGTGACCTGCTGAGCCACAAAATATATTAAAATAGAAATCAGTTTTATTTAATTATTTAATATATAATTATATCAATGTGACCAGAGAGGTCGTTTTATGCCTATTTCAGTGACATTTAGCAGGTGAACCACATCTCTACAGTACTACTGTTGGTAGAAACTACAGTATTTTGTTCATGCTGAGACTGTTAATGGTACAAAACATTATGGTACGCTGAATTTTCTTAATATCTAAATTGCTTCACTAATTTAAATGCAAGCCTAAAATGTGCACTGTAGGTTGTATAATGAAGGAAAAATGGTCAAAAACAGAATTTAAATAAAAAATGGATCATAAATCCTGGTCGGGACATCCGTAACGGAAAGTGTCATACTGATAATAGCTGCACTTCAGTACAGAAATGACAGAGACTGTTTAATGTGGAGGCATCAGAGAGACGGGGGCACTAATCAGTCACCTGGATAATGTTAGAATCATACAGGGATATTAATAACCACATCATGTTTCATATCATATTCTGAATATGATTAAAAGGATAAGCAGTGGTGGAAAGTAGTGATGTGTCCGTCCGTATCGAGGCTTCGAAGCGTGTGTCGAGTAATGCAGGATAACTTTTGTGAAGCGCGTATCGAGGCTTGTGTTGATGACGTATGTAGTGACGTTCGAAGCCTCGCGAGCCGGCTGTACGTGACCGATTCAGGAAATGGTTTGCGGGTTTGGCGTGCAATTCAATAGGAGCAGCAAAAAGC
This sequence comes from Micropterus salmoides, assembly GCF_014851395.1. Taxonomy (NCBI): domain Eukaryota; kingdom Metazoa; phylum Chordata; class Actinopteri; order Centrarchiformes; family Centrarchidae; genus Micropterus; species Micropterus salmoides. Next base: position 21,180,285 of record NW_024040041.1, read on the forward strand.
AATGGACCCTCCTCAACATTTTGTGGACTTTTGAACTTGGAATTTAACACAATTAGATTTTATTCACAGCTCATTTTAAATGACTAAAAAAGTTTATCAACTTATGTCAGAATTGCTTTGATCAAATAGCTTAAAAAATTGTGATGAAACAGAGGAAAAGAATGTGTTCTTTATTTTTTTTTACATTTTGTGGCTTTGTTAAGAATTAAACTCTTACCCCATATTACCGTAATAATAATTTCATAAAGCAGGTAAAATCATCTCCAAAAAAGAAACCGCCTGAAGCCCAGCACTGTGGAAGTGTTATTTTTAAATAAATATGAATAAAATGTCTCTATTATCTGAAGTCACAAACCAAGTTATCATAACCCTCTCCCTTGTTTCCACTTTCCTTTTGACCTTGTCATTTTATCATAAAGACAGAAACCTTATATAAAGCTAATCAGTCATGTATTGGCATCACAAACATCATTCATTTATTTTTTCAATTCAAAACTTCACACACCAAAGCCATGTTGCCGTTATAATCACTCTGCCTGTTTTACATTTATTGTCCACTTGATGGCACAGTAGAGCAAATGAAGCACAGTGAAGCTTCGGCACCATGACTGAACCAATTGGATGGAAAGCTTCAATGCTTCATGAAGCTTCATCTCGCGATCACTAGTGGAAAGTAGCTAAGTACATTTACTCAAGTATTGAACTTAAGTAGAATTTTGAGGTACTTCCATTTTCTGATACTTCTACTCTACTACACTTCAGAGGCAAATGTTGGACTATTTACCTTTCCCATTTTACTTTTTCTCCACTACATTTATTTTATAACTTTAGTTACCAAAAAATTAGATACTAGTTACAGATTTATATTAGTAATAAAACAATTATCAACAAATACAATGACATGTTATTATTGGTTAAGATAAGATGGGGTTTACAAGCTAGTATGCTATGCTATGCACACATCAATAATGAGAATATAATATATATTAAAAAAAGAAGTATAAATCCTTGGCTGGTTCTGATTATTATCCCCTAGCACTTTTCTGAATATGTTGTGTTTTGTCTGCTTAATGAATAAAGCTTAAAATTAAAAAAAGAACAGTTCCTATCTTAAGCGCAAGGGTCATTTAAAGCACAAATTTATCTCTAATTTCCTAATTTCTAGGAGTAATGCACACCCTATGTCCATCATCAAGTGTAAGACATTAGTTGTCACAGAGTTTTCGGTAGTGCTGATTTGATCAAAAGAATAACTTAATTTGTTCTCATTACTATTCATACGTCCTTACTAGTCTATCAACATCCAGCAGCCCACTGCTCTGGGTTAGACTTTGAGATTTTTGTGGCTACGAGGGTATATTTATGTTTTATTATGTATGGCATTTGAGTAAAATGTTAATTAATAACATTGAATCTGCCAGATGATTGTAAGTATTTACTTACTTTGATACCAGTACAGTTGCAGCATCCCTGGGAGTATCACTAACGAGTAGGTAAGACTGGAAAGAAAGAAAAAAATGTTATTCATGCTGTATGATAACATGACTGTAAATACTGTACATCATAACATTCTTAAACAGTTTCTCTATGGTTACATCAGTTTGGATAGAGACATATTGATGATTTGCTTGTTTTGTTTTAGTTTAAATGTTTGGCAGTAATAATGGATTTATTACCGACTCAAAAAAACCCAGCAGAGGATGATTTATTATTAGATACTCTGTTCCATAAATGTCACAGAATAACTGCTGCAAAATTTCTAGACAGTTTATTCAGATATTTTGGGGATCCACATATCCTGATAACAGAGCAAAGCCATTATGGGGAGCAAGACCTAGACATATAGATCCACTTCCCTAACCTTCCTTAACTTGCCTTTGCAATAGCTAGAATACGGTCCATGGTGGACTCTCTGGCCTTGCCACCGTCTGACTCCAGATGGCCATCCAGACGATAAAGGTCAAAGGGAATGAGGCAGGTCATGGACAGCCACAACAACAACATGTAGCGAGTTTCCCAAGTCTGGAATAAGTAGATGGCAAAACAAACTATTGTTAAACATCTGATAAAGCTAACAACCAAAGGTAATTGCAAATGCACAGAGGTGTAATTGTGAAGACCTGGATTATAGTTTTTTTCCCCTTGAAAAGTAATACCAGTCTCACCTCAGAGTCTTTGGGATCCTGCCTGGACAGCAGGTCTAGAACTGGCTGGACATCTGCAACCTCATGGGGAAGAAGTTGCATGAAAATTTTATAGCCCCTGACCTGCCCGGGAAAAAAACAAATCAATACCTGGGGACTGTCTCACATATCAGGATTTCTGAATTGAACTGGATAACTGTCCTGCGTCAGTAAAATGACCTTTCCAGTGTTCACTCGGTGTAGTGAAGTCTGGTGAGCGGTGATTTGGACTGACCTTACAGATGATGTAGAGAAACTTGAAGCTCAAATGAACCAATGAAGGGGGAGACTTCTCACTCCTTACAAACTCCAGCATCATGTTCAACATCCATTCTAAGACAAAATGGAAGAGAGAGAGTATATTTTAATCATATATACCATTCTCCAAATGAATCCACAGTACTGACAGAATATGAATTTAGAGATTTACTTTATCATAATGTACCTAAGTGCGGGTCCAGCAAATGAGGCTGCTCTTGATATCTGTTCATTATCACTGTGGGAAAAAAATTAGCAGAATGTGATGACAAGCTCAAAAAACTGATTTAAAAATGCTCATTTAAGGATTCATGTACTCTGTGGATGACTGTCTCACCCAAGAACTTCTGCGTGGTGGCCTCGCTTGTCACCATGTCCCCGTGGACCTCAGGCAGGCTGGAGATGAGAGCTCTGGTCTCACCACTCTCACTGAAGCCCCCCAACACGAACGTTGTTACAATAGCGTCCGACTCTCCTCCTTCACCACCGCAACCCCCATTCTCTGTCTCCGATAAGGCCATTTGTGCCGGAGTTTTACCCACAACGAGTCTCTTTGTCGCAGAGTCTAACTTTAGCGTTTGTTGTTCTAAGTTATGTGCCAGTTAGCTAGCTATTGTTAGCATGTAACGTTATTCCTAGCGAAAACCACCGGGGTGTGGGTGAAAATGAACGACGAAATGTATAAAACGTATAGCATTAAAGTGGAAATTTTCTGCAAGGGAAGTGAAATTAATATCAATAAAGAAAACCGTAACACTAATGCTCACAGCATCACTGATATGATGCTCCTTCTATCTACGTAGCTGTTGTGTTCGCGCCCCGCCCCGGTACTGTAGCCGAGGAGGTTCATACGTAACGCAGCCTTATGTTTCTGAGAATGTGCTTAGCAAAATATGAACTATAAAGAATTACTGCAATGGACACAGTAAGTAACCACATCATTATTTATGAATGAATCAATATTATAATTTTTTATTATGTTATTTAAGTCCGATTAAATCAATATTACCTCTTAATGTAGTATAAACATAATCACACACATAAGCAAAGGAGCAATTAAAAATAATGTAAGATGACTACATTTTATGTAGACTGTGTTACGAAGTTACATGAGCACTAGGTGGCCAGTTTTGGTGAGTTCTTTATGATGATGTAGGTCTTGCAGTCTGATTCACTACTGTTGATACCAAACATATAATAAAGACAGCAGGTCAGGACAAACACATTGCATCATCCCAGGATTTATTGTTGGTTAAGACTGCAAATATTTCAAGGATATATTACAATGGAGCAACAGTTTGTAGGTGTATGAAGTGTCAGTCTGCACAACATCAACACTTAGGATATTATGGTTTATATAAGTATACAGCATTGCATTCACTGGGAAAATCAGACGTCCTTTGCACAGTAGTATAATTCAGTTGAGTGTTGGATGAATGCAGGCAATGAAAAAGAATCAAAAATTAAGAAAGGGTTTGCAGCACAGAAAAACTTGCACCAAGCTTCAGACCAACTTAAAACTTCTTTGTATTCTTCTAACTGACAAGCAAGCTTGATGAAGAATACCAAAAACGTGTTGCTTGCTCTTCCACTTGCAGAAAATGTTCAAATAAAGACCAAGAAGTTTAAACCTGGATCAGAGCTAAGTTTTTTTTAAACAGTATTTCATGTTAAGGTTTATGTTTGCTACACGTGAGTCTGGAGAAAATACAGAATGTAAAAGCACTAACAAAGTATATATATCCTTGTTCAAACACACAATTTAAGATAATACCTGAAATATATGGATTCTGTTTTTCACCTTTTGGAAGCAGGTTGGTATAGGTGGAGCAGGCATGACTGAATTATTTTGTTATGTTGGTTCTGTATTTTCTACAAAATGAAACACACAGTACGATGTTAGAATGTCATGTTTAGTCTTCAATAACTCAGCACACTATTTTTGGTTAAATTAGCATCTGTCAATTTATACATAATACTTGACTTGAGTTTAAGACTGTGGAGCTTTCTACAAGTGAATTTGAGTGCAATTATTTCAGAAGGTTCTTCATAATCCTTATTGAAGAGCCCCTGTAGCCACCACCAAAGTGGTTCCAGTGATTCAGATAGTGGAAGAGTTGGTAAAGCTGGTTTCTCTTTGCAAAGCCTGGTGCTTGAGGAATTTTTTCATGGTAAGCAGAGTAAAAAGAGCTGTTGAAGCCTCCGAACATTCCTGCAATGCCCAGCTCAAACTCTGAATGGCCATAGAAGGAAGCTGGGTCAAAGATGACTGGGCCTTCTTCACACTCTGACACATTTCCTCCCCATAAGTCCCCATGGAGGAGAGCAGGGGAAATCTCCAAATCTTTGAAAAACTGTGGGATCTTCAGCTGTAAATAACAGACACTATATGTAAGTTCCACTGTCAGATGAATGATATAATCATAAGGATGTCATTTTTTGTTTCTGATGGGATCAAATGGAGGGTGCACCTGTAGCTCGGCCCATGCTTCTCTGGCTTCCCTGTCCCCATACGATTTCTCCACCAAGTTAAGCTGATGCTGCAGCCTCTGCTGCGAGTAAAATTTCACCCAGTCATCCTGCCACTCATTTTGCTGGGGAGGTAAGGGAAAACATGAAAGCTATGTGATATTACTAAGGAAGACTCTAACATATCAAAGACATACCTACTATATTTTAGAGACTACAATACAGTCCAGTTTTGCCTAGTATACAGATAAAATAATTTTTTTTTACCTGTGGAATGTATCCACAGCATGTAGTTACACTGAAGCCAAATTTTTGAACACCAGCCACCTCTGACTGCCCAGCTCCTTTTCCTGTGAAATGTAATATAGCTTACATAGTAAATCTTTAATTCACTGACACTTCAAACTCCTATTCAGTATAGTGTTGCAAAAGGATGAAATGCTGTGTGATATACTTAAATGAGGTGAATTACCCACTGTCTGCTGCTCTTTATTTAATTTGTCCAACTGTCTCTTGTTGTGTAGATGCAGAGCTGCCAGCTGCTCTCCTAGGCACTTTGAGTACCTACATTTTGGATTTGGAAATAAAGTATTTCATTGAACAAAGAAACTATATAAACTCTATTTTCACTATTATCTTTTCACATTGCCCTTACTATAACTGCATAAAGCGGTAGTGATACTGTACAAACTAAACTGTTTGTATGACTGGGCTCTTACTTGCTAAGACCTCTCATGTCCAGATGTTCCATCACAAAAACACATCCTCCTCTGTCAAGCTCAATGACCTTCACAGGCTTGGGGACTTTAACCGTTTCTGTCTTAAAAATGGCTTCCAAACTGGCATGCTCCCCATCAAACATCAATTTGGCCTGAATAAATACAAAGACAATAAATAGTGAGCCGATGAGCAGTGCATTTACACGAAATAAACAATTACACTGTTCTCCATTTGGCAATGTTCAAAGTTCAGTGGCAGTATCTGGCAGGGTGTAAGTTAGCTAAGTTAGCTTTTGGATCAAATCCACACTGATGTGCTTTTGACTAATACCTCAGATGGTAAGCCAGACACCAACATGTCACTATAGTGAATTAAAGGATAAAACAATGACGACAGAATACCTGGCTCTTGTGATTTATCTTCACAAACACTCTCCCAGTGTCAGTATCATAACTCTGGCCCTCGCTGATACATCCACCTCCTGAGTGACCGGTTGGCCTCAGCATGGCTGTCCCCAACTCTTTCTTTAACTTGGCCTCCATAGTTATTTCCCAAAACCAATTCTATTAGAATTAACGTTACAGTGGTACTAACACCAAAGACGCAGTTCAGCTGCTGGCTGAAGTTTAGGGGGCGTTTCTGACTGTTTCCGCAGTGTGCACCAAAGAGATCTCGGAGATGGCGACGTTGTTTTGTTTCCGTTGTTTTGATATGGGTAAAATAGTAACCAATCAGAAACAAGACTAAAATGATTGATTTAGACTTCGTCCAATCACAGCACCGTATTACGGTCATGTGAGCGTCGCCATGGTGCCAAATAACTACATTGGCTACATGCTACATTCTGGCTTCGCTATGCTTCTGCTGGAAAACCGAAATGAGCAGAAATGACATTTGTCTGCTTCTAGGGGCGACTGGCGTCGGAAAAACGTTGTTGCTGAAACGTCTACAAAATATCCTTTTTGCGCAGCTACGTGTTTTAAACTAGAAGTATACAGTACTGTAAATGTAAAGTGTTGTGTAACGTTATCTTAACCAACATAGCTTATTTAGCGTGGTGAGCTAATGCACTGTAAAGGTATGGCCTCCATACCGATACTGGTCGGTACCTTAATTTAATTTTGCACCATATTTGTGGACATGCATATAGTCACAATATCCTGTGGAGATTTATCTTGACAGATTTTGCTTACAGCTCAGTTTGCAGGGGTTAGGTGAACTGGAGTCACCACCTTCAACTTTGCCTACAGTAAGCAATAATGAAAGGTAGTTTTATAAAGTTTGCAGGGACAGCCCATCCCTGTAATGCCTCCCAATCTCTTTAAACCTCCACAGGTAGGAACCAACCTTACAGACCTGACACTGAAGAAGAAGAAGAAGGTGACATTAAGAGAGCTGGGAGGCTGCATGGGCCCTATATGGCCGAGTTACTTCAAAGACTGCTCTTCTGTTATTGTATGTACTTTGTATACATACTGCAACTATTTGCAACCTTTGAGTTGAGGTAAATAAACTGACTGGATGTTTTTTTTTTCATAGTTCATGGTGGACTCAGCCAACATTGTTCAGATATCCTCTTCTTGTATCCAGCTGCTGTCAGTACTGTCTGCTGAGCCTCTGCGCAGTGCCTCTGTGCTTATTCTCTTCAACAAAAGGTGACATTTTAAGTGTAAACACCAAATCCCTTTTTTCACTGTCCATATCTGCAAGATGTCAGTGTTAGCAGGTTTAACACAATGTTTTTTTTTAATATCATAATACTCTCTCTGTGAAAGTCGTTAATTGGATTGCATATATTCTTTTTTTTTTCTTTCCACTGTTTCCCAGGGACTTGCCTTGCACTATGAGTCTTATCGAGATAAAATCACTGTTCAGGATGGATGACATTATTGCATCTGCTACTCAGCCAATCACAACACTGGAACTCAGTGCCCGCTCCGGACAGGGTCTTCAGGAGGTGCTGAGCTGGCTGGAGTCTATCATAATCAAGTGAACTATCACACGTTTGCTCCTTATGAAGTGATGCTACTCTCACAGGACTTTGAATGATGGCTTCAAGCATTTTAGCAAGAGGTGTCAGTATCCTTGGTGTGCAAAACCCCCATTTTTAAGAGGATTTAATTATTTGTTAAGTTTTGGACTCACTGAAAAAGTGGCAAGACATATGACAAGAAAAACTGTTAATGTTGTATCTTTGGTACCATATAAATATGGTGACTGTTCACAAGGGTGAAAGTGGGAAGAGATGTAGAAATTAAATCATAGCAGGATGGAACGATTGTATGGTTGGCCATTTGGTAAATCAACTGTAGGTCTTACCTGCAGTTAATAGTTATTTATAATCACTTTTACTAATTAAATTCCAGACAGATAAACAGTGATTCATGACTGATCGTAGTGTGATCACAGGACTTGCAAGTTCTCCTAAATTGGGGGAAACCTCATGCTACAATGTAATGACTAGTTTTATACTGATATAAAATAAGCTCTTGCATAGTTTTAATTACTAGTTAAGTGTGAGAAACACATGTTATAAGAGCTTGGCTTGTCAGAGTAATTGAAGTATCTGCAGCATAATAGTAATATGTAATAGTAGTAATAGTCATTAACAGCAGGGAGCATAAAAGGCACAACAAATATTGTAGCTGTGCTTGAGTTGTGATGGTTTCATTTTAAATGTGTTGATATCAGAGGAAATGAGAAAAATACAAAACAATACAACCAACTGAAGAATGAAGCAGCATTGTAATTATACCCTTATATTTGATGAGTCTGTGGTTCACAAGCAATGAATAAAACTCAGGATTCATACATTTTCTAATGTCGCCTTGTGTATAATAAATTCAGACGCACTTACAGTCCTCCCCAACTTTAACTTCATTCAGTTAACCCCAGCAATTAATTTGACTATTTTGAAATCACGTATACACCAATGCTTCTCTTCAGTTCTGGTCCAACAGAAACCTCACTAAGTTATCCATGTTGCATGATGCAGCAACATTTCAAGAACTGGACATGTCCCCAACTGTAGCCTCTTATCGGAAATCAGTTTTTCTCTGAAGCAGTATATGACAGCAGCAGTGGCCAGCTAAGCCAATCACACAAACAGTTGAGAGTGCAGAAGACTTATTGACTACTTGAAAAGCTTGTAATACATTTGCCTTGTTATGGCTAAGTGAAGTAACAACAAAATATTATCAAACTGTGCTTCTGTGTACATTTGCATCTGAAGTCTATTCGCAATAGGCTATGGTTGAAAGAAGTTTTACATGACACTACTGTAATAGTCTCTGTTATAAAGGTGTTATCTGTTTTGTGCCCTGTTTCTGCATTACTGACAAGAACAGCAGGACAGACTATTGCAGTGAAAAGCAGAACCAGCTTGCATCAATCTAAGGATTACTGTATTATACCACAATATAAAAACAGCTAAGAATAGGGTTTTCTTCCTTGTCCTTGGGCCTGCGGTTTATGCCAGTTATATTTCAAGAGCATAACCTAATGGCATTCCCCTTATTCTCCAATTTAGTTGGTCCTCATAAGAAAGGGTTCTGACTGCTCTCTGCAGCTTGTGACCCATCTGTGCTGGTTGAAGAAAAGGGCAACAATGGCTCAGGGAGGTTCCCTGGCAGGCCCAGACCCGGCTGGGTGGGGTGAGTAAGTGATGAAGGGAGGCTGGCAGGCTGGTGGCTCATAGGCAGGGGCAAGGAGGCACTGTATGGAAGAGTGGTAGCGTGGGGAGCCAAAGAGGTGGAGCCCATTTGATTCAAAGTTAGTTTGGGCTGCTCAGCTTGGAATGGATTGGTGGGTGAAGGAGCACTCAGGCCTAGACAGAAAGAAAGAACAAGTTATTTCAATTAAATTGATAATTTCTGAGACTGGATTTAGGACAGGATAAATCAATCATTGTGAACCTTCAGTCTGATTTTTGTCAGTGAATTGCTCAGGGCACTGCAGTTGTAGTGACTGTTCTGAAAACTCTTCCCCACTGGTACTTTTAAGAATGCTAAAACAGCTGAGATTTAAAGGCTGGCTGCCAAAATTAAATTCATTCATTCAACAAGCTATTTTGTCAGTAAAGGAAATCCACAAGACAAACAAATGTTTGGGGGACAGGAAAAGGGTAATGTGAATATGGCGAGTCTTGCATTAAAAACGTTGCTTTTCAGCAGCACACTTCTAAACAAAACAAAACAATGAAAATGAATTTTCTACAGCTAACAAACAATAAATACCTGATAGAAAGGGGTTCTTTGTCTTGGGTGGAGGATTTGCTGGGATCAAAGTGTCCAGGTTTACCAAGGAAGCCGCTGTGGGGTCCAGGAAGGCCTCAGGTGTCCGGCATGTTCGAGGGCTGGGGGCAGTCAGGCTTTCTCCAAGACGATACAGGTCAAATAGCTCAGGGCTGCCCCCCCCTCGCCCATTTACATTCATCTGACCTCCATCCATGGCCTCATCAAACAGATCTCCATCTAACAGCAGAAAAAGAGTGAGTTCTGACATTGCAGGTGTGAAGTATGCACTAAACCACAGAGAGAATAATAAAAACAAATGTTTACCTGAGGGGCTTCCAGTTCGGGAAGACGGTTTCTTGACAGCTCTCTTGAGTGCTGCTCTTTCTGATGGGGCTGAAAAAGGATCAGCTCCTGGGGAGGCTATAAACACACCAAAATGCAATTTAATTCAATTAATGTGATACATTTATCTTTGTCAAAGCTGTATGTGTGTGTATGTACACGCATACAGACTCACCTGTGTCAGCAGGGAAGGCCCACACGCGGCCTGTGGCGTTGAGGTTGGAGACACTGTGCTGCCCCGAGTCATCCCAGTGTTCGAGTGGGGGCTCCCACGGTGGGGGAGGGCTGATGGAAGGTGGCGGTGCCATCCAGGGAGGATCCGCTCTCGAGGTGTTGGTGCTGCCTTCTTTAGAAACAGAGAGGTTCATTAGAGAGAGAGGCTTCTGTTCTATGACTATGGGTTTATCGCAGCATGTGAGCAGAATAATTAGTACTGTAAACCCGTGGTTTATTATAAAAACTACACAGTACGGTATATCCAGCATTTTATGACTATAAATGCCAACTCAAGGCTCACCCAGGGTGTCCCAGTGCTCTGCGACCCCCGGACGAGCAGCTGCCTGGTGTGGGGCATTATTCCATTGTTGGTTGCCCGGAGGCGGATCTGAGGGCACTGCAAAAACATCTACCAGGTCCATGAAGGCGGTCTGACCACATGAACAAGAAAAGATTTATGTCAGTCCAGTATATTGCTTTGACACTTACTGATCTTTCTCTAGTTTTAAATTTCCAGTTTTATAGTTGATTGATGTTCTCACAGGATGAGAAAAAACAATGTTAACCACAACGTGTGGTTATATTTCACCCCCCCATTGAGATATTCCATACCCCAATATTTCATACCCCGCCTTTAGAATCCATCTCAAGTTTGCTCTCCTCCAGAGCTTTCTGGAGCATTGACTCGTCCCCTTGGCGACTGAGTTGTTCCTGTCAACAGATATAGACACATGGACGACTTTGGGCATTACAGCTTCCGGCAAAATTCACATATTGTCGCATCATACTATATTTATGACTCAGCAACTGCACACAAGCACAAAAGACAGATTGTATTTTTTTTTCCCTCGCCAACATATGAGCCGGAGACAGACGTGTGCAATGGGCACGGACCAGAAAGTTCTCTGGTCAAAGTGAGAGTGCAGAGAGCAAAGCATCACTGTGATCTCTAACAGAGCAGCTCTATTGTGCTACAGTATAGTGGCACAGTGAGAGAGAAAAAGACAAAGGGACAGAGTGAGACAGGAAGAGAGTGGTGGAGTAAAAAGGCTGCCAGAGATAATACAACAGAATGATAGGAATACAACATAAAAGGCAACGCAAAGGAAGCAGAGGGTGTGGAAATGAGTTTACCCTTTTTATAGTAGCTGATTATAAATTATTAAATACATAGAGGACGATTCCCTACTACAATAAAATATCAAAGAGGTTAAAGTAGGAGGGAAGTACAATATTTAAATCCCAAGTATAACCCTTATGTGGCCTTGTTGTGTGTCTACCCGCATGAACCAGAGGAACCCTACCTGCTGGTGCTCCTCCTTGCTCAGGCTCAGGGCTAACTGGAGCTGGGTTTCCTCATCCATATCCACTGCGGGAGGTGCACGTTGGACTGGCTGTGAGGGTGTTAACGAGAGAGGGAATCAGTATTTGGCCATCAAAAGTGGAAATAATGTTTGGACCATCCTCACAGTACAGTATTGCATGCAATTTTACAGGTGTCCCAAGAAGAGTAAAGGGGTCAAACCCTTTGGCAACACCACACTAGAAGAGGTCAGAGTGTTTGACATAAGTATCTCATGCTAACAGACTAAGAGGAGCGATCTAATGGTTAATGGAACAGAAGGATGAAGCCTCACTTGGTTAGTCATAAGAAGGGCCCACACTAGGCCGTAAGATTGGTTTCAGTGTACAGAGCAGTGTGCTATGGGGCAAAGGGTGCAAAGGAAAGTTCAACCCTGGTCCCAGCACATTTGTACCTTATGGGCCTCCTCCTTGCTGAGAGTCATAGCGATCTGGAGCTGGGTCTGTTCATCGATATCCACTGTAGGAGGTGGCTAAGGCCAAGCAGGAAGGATTAGACTAATCAAAGGGAAAGGTAAAAGCACGCTTGATTTTTCTCAAGTGATTCTTAAAGAAATATAATGATTTAAGACCATTTAGGAGAGAGGAATATCACAGAGATTATGGATCTCAGTTTGATCCTTAAAATTGCAGCTGATTGGTTGGAAGTGGAAACTGCTGTGAACTTATATTCCCTTAATAGCCGAGCAGAAGTCACAGAGGGTGACGGCTGCCCTGCCATGGAGACTAGGGCGGGCTGTGAATGCTTAGCAGTCGATCAATGCACACATCCTGTCTGGCTTCTCACTCTTTCACTCACAGCTTCCTCGCTCTTCAAGGAGAAAGCTCTTCTTTGACACAATTGCACCATTATTGACCACATCAGAGACAGAGTTGATAATATCACTTTCGGTTAAAGGTTCTACGAAATGGTGACCTAGTAGAGCCAGGCAGTACGAGTGACTTCACCACCATGACGGATACTATCCAAGGATGTGTGTGGGAGCCGTTTAATGTTTTACTACAGTGTTACAACATAACATGCCAGCAGCAGGGTGGATAAGAAGCCTCTTTCTGTCAGGCGCATGTGCTATAAGGATAAGAGGTTTTGCTCAGTGTGTGTTTGTCAGAGGTACCTTTTCACTTTCTTCTCGGCTCATAGCCAGGGCCAGCTGCAGCTGCAGCTCCTCTTCTCCGCTTGTTGTGGGCCGAGCTTGCTCCAAGTCTGGAGCAACTCGAGGAGAGGAAGACGGGGCTATAGGGAAAGAGTAAGAGCAGAGGAGATTGGGTGTGTAGCGGGGAACAGGGAGCAGAGGGGTGTAGGCAGAAACATTAACAGATGGAAATAGAAGGAGAAGAAAATAGAAAACAAAGAAAGCAACACTTTAGGCTGTTTTTTAAGGTCAGAAAAGAGCTGGCACTGTTTTTGCATGTAAATTTTTTTCCGTGGCCCGTTGTTTAAGGCCTTTGCTGGCATTGCTTGCCACCGACTGCCTAACTGTGCCTTTGCTGAGAACAATGGTGCGCCTGTGTGGAGAGTTAGGGTGGCGGAGGGGGAGAGGAATGGATGGGTTGGAGAGGGGCCCACCTTATTACCACAAATCGTCTGGGTGGGTTCCAGGACTCAGGTCCAGGTTTGGGGGTGCTGGCAGTAGACCGGTCTGGGTGTCAGGCTGTGGGTCAAGGGCTAAAAGAGGGCAGCAGGCCACACTTTGGCAAAGTCATGTCTCAGAAACCAATAATTTCCGCTGTGCTTCCCCTTAATATCCCCTGCCTGAGCTGGAATGCTTTATGGCAATTAGCTACTGCCAACCTCCTGACCTCCACCCACGGCATCCATCAGCAATTCGTCCAACACTCCAGCCATGCACCAATGTCCTGGAATCTCAAAGAGACCACCACTATCCTCCCTTTTTATCTTTAAAATCACCCAGAGGCCAATTGTTTCAAGAATTTTAAAACCTTTTAAAAAAGTTTTCTGTCATTATGGGTCTTTTTGGAAGCCGGATAAAGACCAGTTTATTTTAATTACTTGCTATAAAGAGTATAGATTGTTATAGTTATCCAGCATGAAAGCCAGCCTCTGTCTGATAAACTAAGCATTTTGTTGTGTTTGCTGTGTGTTTGCTGTGTTTTTTCATTGTATTGCAAACCATGCTCCTATTGTAGCATCACTAAACCAAAGACCCAGAGTTATGAGGTGGTAACTGTTTCTGCTACATGTTTCCATTGGCACACACTCTGGCCCAGGAAAGTATGCAAAACACACGTATTGAGTGGAATATGTATCGGAGAAAAAGGAACTTTGAGGAATTAGTGGTAAATCAACAGTCAGATGCCATCTGTGTGCTTGTCTCACCAAGAACCAGGCCTCATTCATCAAAGAATAACTGAGTAACTAGCCACAGTATAAAGCCACAGCTCTGCTACTGACTAACACTGGTTAATAAAAACCATACACCAAACAGACCACACAAATTGTATATGGTACACACCAGCCATACCACATTTACATATGCTACATACAGCTACTTCCTGCTTTCCCACAATATGTTTTCAACTTTGAGCTGTTTACTTAATTGTATTTGATAAGTCAGTGACATCAGATGTCCTAGCCTCTACACATTCACAGGGGAATCACTGAGGTTTTATATTATCTAGCCACCCAACCTCAGAGCTCTGCTGTAGCGTAAACGCGGTATCCAGCTGTGGTTTCACATTAGATCGAGACAAGCACAAACAGGGCCTCTTCTCTTTTGTAAATCCAGTTTAGCTGACATGACTGTAAAGAGGAGAATGAAAGGAATGCAGATGTCCAACCATCAATAGAGAGCAAAAATGAAACACGTTCTATTAAAACATCAGGACAACAACAACAAAAAAAAACAATTCATTAATACTTACCAAGGCTTAAATGTTGCAATGTGTGACTGTTATTAAAATAGCATCTATCTCACTCAGAAATCACAGGTGAGACCTGACTGATGTGCAAATCTCAACAACTGGGCAGAGTAGAAATATGCTGTAAAACTGACCGCGTCTCCGTAAATTGCCTGTTTTTGCACTTTCCAGTCACCAAATGGAATAATAGTTGATGGATCAACTAGGAATGTTGTCATTTTGTTCCTTTCATCATCCATAAGTTCATGTTTGAATTTATCAGATAAACACCACATAAATGCATGACAGGTCACATGTGCATTCCTGACAAATGACATGACAGGTCACATGACTACGGAAATATTTAAGTATCATGCCGATCACTGTATTTTGAAGAACGGAAGTACTTGTGAGTATAAAGTTATATGTCAGATGTCCCTGCTACTTACAGTGAAAGGAGGATGGGGAGCCTCTGCACGTGCCAAACTCATCTCCGTGGACCCTGGCCGAGCTGGGCTGGCTAGTGCGACGTCCCGGGTATGGAGGAGGCAGGGATCCAGAGCCTAAGCTGCTGGTGACCCCCGTCATGCGCGTCTTAGTTTTTAGTGCCTGACTCCTCTCCTTCTTCAGTTTTTCCTCGTTCCTCAGCAGAGCCACCAGGTGCTTGGCCTTCTCCCGGACATTGACACCTTGGTCACGTCCATCTCGATCTATGTACTGGAAGTCTCTCAGCGTCTGGATGGTGTATATGTTCTCCCGGCACTCATTGGCCACACGCTCAGAGCCTGTTTTGATCAGGTAGTCCAGCAGGGTCAGTGCCTTATAAACATGCCGCCAGTTTTTACCGTGATCGTTGAGCCGCTTCCAGATCATACCCATGACCTCAGTGAAAGCAAGTACATTGAAGGTCAGGTCTGCAATTTCAGACATGAGCGAGCTGGGAGGACCCCAGGGATCATTGGAGGTGGCCTCTCGGACCTTGATCTCGGCCTCCGTGTAGTTGTTGACCATGTTTTTCATTTGCCGGCGGAGCGATGAGGTCTGCATGATTGCAGTAGTGTTTCACAGGTGTCAAGAGATAGTCTAACAGCAGGCCTGTGTTGCCTTAGCAAGGTGGCTCGTTAGAGATCAGTTCAGTGGGAAAATTCAATGGAGTCGTCCTCCTATTGGCAACTTCAGTGACGTCCACAAGTGTGTTTCTGCTGGGAATAATGAAATTAGATGTACAGAAAGTACAGGTCATTAATATTCTTATGTCAAATATTAGTGGAGACAACCACATCTTCAGTATTGTTACACCTTTTGTATGTTATTACTAACAGTACTGAGGACCACAGCTCAACTATCCTCCATTTTTTTTCACTGAAGGAGAGAGGAACAACTCAGCACCTCTAAGCAATGTGAAACACAACACCTGGGCTCAGTTTTCCCTGGGACGACTTGAAGAGATCAGTGTAAGTGATTACAGTGCGCCGTTCCTAAGTAAGCAATGATCAGAAAGCTATTTCCTAATTTCACTTTTGCAAAAGCAAATATTAGTTTCAGACTCAGAGACTAAAATCCAATCTGCCGGTGTAGAAATCTCCTTGTGTTTTACCTTGGAATGTTATCAAAAACTGGAGGGGGGCTATTTTCTGACCTGATTACATCACCACAGCAGCAGTAGGGCTTCAAAGCACTGGAAGACTCCAACAAAGATGCACATACAGTAGTCGACCAGAACCACATTGCCTTTTTATTTTACTTTATTTCTCCTGACAATCAAGAGAATTTTATTGTACAGTACAATATCCACCACTTTGTCCTGGACGTTGGACTGCTTCTCCTTATGTAGTCAGGACAGTGAGTCAGTATAAATGTTAACTTCCACTCCCCAGATCTGTCTCATATATTTAACGAAGAACTGAGATGCCTGAACATGAGCGATCAATCCCTTCACTTAAGAGTCAAGTGCTGTGTCATGAGGAAGTGTTTTCAAAATATTTAAAGAGCAGCATGAGGTAAGAGATAGGCTTTAAAACAGTTGAGTCTGAAATATCGAATATGACAAAACTTGTAAACTTTATAATGGGTGTTTAAAATTCACATTGAATGTATCAGCTTTTTACAGCCCCGCTGATGAAGAAGCGGAGGAGAGGAGATAAAGAAAATGAAATAAGAACGTTTCAGTTTGAATTCTTTAGAAACCTCAGCAGGCTTTGGGCATACTATGAATAAATAGGGATGGCACTATGTTGGCCTGCAATATTTGTCATACTGCAAGAGAGCTCCCTATCCTGAA
This sequence comes from Micropterus salmoides, assembly GCF_014851395.1. NCBI lineage: Eukaryota > Metazoa > Chordata > Actinopteri > Centrarchiformes > Centrarchidae > Micropterus > Micropterus salmoides. Next base: position 21,197,210 of record NW_024040041.1, read on the forward strand.
AATAGACCGTGAAGTGGTAGTAAGAGACAAAATGTTTGCGGCTCAGCTAACCACAGGATAAATCTCAAGTGGTGACCAATGCAGGCCCAGTTCACCATTCAGTCCCACTTCTTGCTTCCTGATTCCTGGGAGGAATGACTATAAACTATGTCCTTCTTGTAAATGAACGCTGGTAAAGAAAAGGTTTTGCAGCTAATGAGAGAGACATGCTAGCTGTAATAGGAAGATCACAGGGTGACGATTAAACTGTCCTTCTGGCGAGATACCTAATCCAATCTCCATTGTTGTTGTACTCTCACCCATAATAAAAATAAATTACTTTTGTGACATGTCTGGTCACTTGATTTAGACTAACACATTAGTATTAGACAAGTGAGGCTGTTAGCAGGGGGGTGAGGGAGGCAGCTTCACCCCCCACCAGCCCCACTACTCACAACACTATTTCTTCAAACACTCATCCTCACCTCGTCTTCAAACTGACCATTTCGCATACAACTTGTGACCTTGGCGTGTTGTCACACTGACTGAATTATTTCCTTGATCTGTTATCCACTTTGGATAATTCAATGAATCACAATTCCTTGTTCAAAATCCAGCAAAGTCTAAAGTGTCTGTTATTGGATTTCCCAATGCTCTTTAGCATATTCTAAACTGTTTCCACACCGGGCCCAAAGTAGCCTATATGCTCGGCCAGGTAGGCTATGTTTAATTATGCCCTACAGATGTGTGGAAAAACACTAAACCGCTGAATGAAAGCTCAGTGTCGATTCAACTTATTTCTCCTGACATGTTTATGTCCCAAACCAGGGCGACTGGAGCCATTATCGTGCACGCTGCGTCAAACGGGACGATCGAGTAGTAGGTGAAGTATGTGACCGTGACTCAGCTATGTTCCCGAGTTTAAAAAAAAAGTTAAAAACCTCGACGAAATAAAGAGGAACGCGCTGGATCGCAGCGACCCGGTCCACAGCTTCCACTTCCCCCCTTACCTTCATGTCATAGCGCGTCAGTGGGATCCTAACTTGGGGAGGCTTTGGGTGGAAGAAGAAACGCCTCCGCCTGTCGACATATCCCGGAGCTTTCGGAGAGAGAAAAGACTAAAGATATATTTAAAGCACATAGGACAGCATCCGCGGGAAACCGTGTGTGCTCAAAAGGGATTTAAAAAAAACTATAGCGCAACGGCCTTGTTTTGTTATGAAACTTAGTTGTGTGTGCATATAGCAAATCCACTGGGCTTGCAAATGAACCAGGCCCCCCTATAAAACACACACATACACACACACTCAACCAGCAAAAATGGATGGAGAGGAGGGAGGGCTGCTCGGTGCATGCACAGTCAGAGTTAACCCTTTCACTGCCTGGTGGAAAAGCATCTGCGCTTTCTGGAGCAGGTGACCGGAGCACGCCATAATGTAGCCTACACGCACAAAACAAAAAAGAACTACAGACCATACGTGGTGTAAGCGACACACTGTTAGGACCACAGCTTGCATTTGTTCAGACATCTTCTCATATCCTAAAGATCAACGGAGATCCTATATTGAATTTCAGCAGATCACTGCAAAAAACACTGCAAGTAATTCAATATCTAAATATTACAGAATATACACAGACAGAAACATATAGGGCTATAACAGTTTTTCACTGACAGATCAAATAGTGGGTATAAACGTGTGAGTGAGTACCACAGACCCTTTAATTTCCAATAGTCCAATGCTGGTAACACTTCCTAGAAGACTGAGCGAACATGTTGTCCCAGAGGGATTCAACCACACCATTTCCTTTTCAGCAGCTTCATCAGTGCATCCCTGCTCTTTACTTATTTATCACCACTAATGGGCTGTTGTCTGAAGTCACATCCTCCGGCATTTTACACGGCCTAAAATCTATCCTGTGTTATGGAATCAATCAAATGTGCAAAATAATATCTAGCCAACTACAGGTTGGCAGGCAAAGACGGGTCATGATGTTGACGGAATAATGACTGACTGAAGGTGAAGCAGTAGGAAGAGAGCAGTGGGCCTTGTGAGTGGCTGACTGAGCAGGATATACAGGAAATACCAGCTCCACCTTGAAGCAACAAAGGCTCTTGCAGAAGACAAAGTGTACAGGAATCAGAAGTCCTACAAGCAGAGTGAAATTGACTCTTAAAAATGACGTTGGCGGGATATTTATAACTCTGATAAATGCTTCACATTCGTCTGGACTGTGAATTCCTGACTGTGGGAGTATCCATTTAGTACTTGTTGCAGCTCCCTTTAAATTCCATGCAACTCTCATTGATCAGGTCGGCCTTCCTCAACTTCACACACCTTCTCTGGCATTTTTCCTCTGTGGCATTGCACCCTATGTCTTTCTCTTGAAAACAGACGCCTGAACATTCTTTGTTTCCGAACAAAGGCCTGGTGAGGTCAGTGCAGAGGCGGGGGCACATGCAGGCGAGGCCTGGGAAAACAGAGGGGGAGGAGAGAGGACTGATAAATAACACCAGCCTACTACTGCAAGGCAGTGACGTCATGCATGAGAGGAAATCTGACTTTGTGTGTTTGAGAGAGAGAGAGATTTAATACGTTAATGGCTATTGCTACAAAAACAATAACACCACAAATGTGTGTAATCACTGATCCCTGCATCTTGTTTCTAAAACTTAACTGTAAAACTTCCTGTCTCTCTTTGCTGCCCTCTAGTGGTTTTGTGCAGTGGTGGGAAGTAACTGAGTACATCTACTACAGTAGGCTACTGTACAAAGTACAATTTTGAGGTAATTGTACTTTACTTGAGTAGTTTCACTTTCTGCTTCGTTATAGCCATGTCTTTACTCCACTACATTTATTTGATAACTTCAAATACTTTGCCGGCCCGTTTCAGATTAATAATACAAAATAGAATTAACAAATAAAATACTGTATAATGTATTATCATAAAATAAGGAAGATGTACAAGCTAGCAGTATATACAACAATTAAAATTAGCTCCACCTTTACCAGCTACAACATTATAGTGAACACATTAATGCATCAATAATCAAAATCTAATAATATAATATATATTATTCTGAAATTGGCTATAGCACATAATGAGATATTTTACTTAATGTTGAATGCTTGATGTTGATACAGTCACTTAGTCCTACATAATTTGATTGATCACAAATTTGTTAGAACTTTTCACATCTAAAGTACACACATTTATATATCGCCTATACATATGCTCTTTGTATATATTTGTTTTATCTCATCTGTAAAATTTCATTTTCAATTTTAATTTATTTTATTTTGCTCTTTATATTTTAAATGATAATTCTATATAGTATTTCATCACTATATGTACAGCCATTGACCGCCTCTTGTTTTAAAAGGTGTTATACAAATTGCCTTGCCTTTCACCAAATGACCCCCGCATTAATTTGTTGTCCATATAACATAGATATAGGATATACAGAGGGTTCCTGGAGCCCACCAATAATTAACAACTCCCTATCTTATTTTGTGTTATGGACATTTTTCATTTCAGAAAGCATTTTGTTGCCGGCACTGCTAATAACAGGGTTGTGAGTGTTTATCTTCCATCAGCACATCCTCATACATTTCAGGGCAAAGAAAATGTACCTCTATTACATTTTCCATGGCAACATGGTTTTCTGCTGAACTACACTTGTTGAAATGAGATTGCACTCAGGGTGGCAATCAGACATTCCTCTCAGTAAGACCAACCTATTCTTCAGGTCTCCAGGAAGAAACTATTACATGCTGTCCATTCAGAGTGCCCTTGATTTCTGAAAAGGATGGTTTGATGGAAAAGCCAGCTATTCAGTGTGTTCTGGCTGCTGAATTTAACTGACAAAGTACTTGGTACTGCTTGTTCAGTACTTTACAGACAAGGAAAATGAGACATGTCCTTCAGCTTTAACTGTCAAAAGCCAGATATACTGACGCAAATGAATGGAGTCATATTCTAAAAGCAAATGATCTATGACCTTATAGTAATGTCCCCATGCAATTTCTTTAAATGGTTTATACAGTGGAATATGAAATCAGACTGCAGTTGTTGAAGCTGGCGGTGCTGCAGAGGACTCATCATCGGGCTTCATGAATCCTTGAGCAGAGGGTGAGCTGTTTCTCAGTATGTCGTGATCACTGCTGAAAACAATGGGGGTTGTGTGCAAGTCCTGTTCATACCAGCCTTATGAATAACAAAATCCCAAATGCCCAGTTATGTCAGGCTGTGCAGAAACGTATTATAGCCAATATATTCATATGGCGTATGAAAACACTGTGTGGTGGTTATATGCAATATACACAAAAGAAACAGGCCACAAAAAAACTGAAGACATAGTCTCAAATTACTTTTGTATAACAAAAGAGAACAAACAATTCATTAGTTCTCCAGTGTCCATGACTACAGATATTGGGGTAGTTTTCTGTGCCTAGGCTACACATCGATTTATCAATAATGAGACAGGCAAACACTTGCAATAGCGGTGCTAAAAATAGACAATACATTTAATTAGGATTGAACACATCAGACCAGGCTATGTCATTTTAAACACACTTGGAAGGGTGCACCAAAGTGAAAACCCCTCTCTATATATTTTAAGAGCTTCGGAGCTCATTTCTTCAACTCAATTACAAGGGTCTGGAGTGGAGATCTTGTGTGCTTTTGTTTGTTTGTTTGTTAGGGCAATTGCTTCGTGCTTCTATAAAAGGACTGTGTTCTCTGGATGAGGCTGTGACGCAGAAACTGCGCTCTGGTGTGGGTGTATAAAGAGAGGACCCTCGGCTCTGTTGCGGCGCACACATGGGGAAGGAACTGGGTTGGTGAGAGTTTGATACCCTGTCGGTGTCTGGAGACGCTTGAAAGAACACGGAGATGAACACAACTGAGAGGTTTTACCTTCACGTTGATGGCATCCTCGAAACATTCAACTCTCTCACCGGGCATCACCAATCACGCATTACGCACCCAGTTCTTGAGAGCAAAGTCATTAACCCTGTACCTCAGCACCCCATAGTCTCAAACATATCGAAAACAGGTATGGGTATCATCAAAACGGTTCAAGGGCGCTTGAGACAACAGGGCAAGAAAGTTGTTCCGCGTAGATCCTCGAGTTCTGGCAATCGGCAGGTTTCGACTGATCGACTCCCAAAAAGGTCCATGGATCTGCTGGAGTTGGGTCTGACCAAGCCAAGGAACTGTCACAGAATAGTTGTGCTTGGCGGACCTAGAGTAGGCAAAACCAAGATCCTCCAGCGGTTCTTGGGGGAAGAATTTGAAGAGCACTATGAACCCACAACCGAGGACTTTCACAGAAAACTGTTCCACATAGGAGGAGAGTCGTACCAGGTCGATCTTCTGGATGCCGCAAGTGAGAGGAACTTCCCTGCAAAACGGAGGTTATCCATACTGACAGGTGAGCCCAGTCTTGTATCAACAGAAATACAGTTACAGGAGAGAAACTGTACAATTTTGGTATTTTGGGGAATATAATTTGACATTAAAAGCCTATAGTTAGGAAATCCAAAATGTTTATGAGAATAGATTTGTCCTTAAAGTTTATTATTATCGTTATTATTATTATTAGCCTAATTAATGCTCTTTCTCTCTAGGTGACACCTTTCTGCTTGTGTTCAGTTTGGATGACAGAGAGTCTTTCGATGAAGTCTGCGAGCTTCTCAACGAGATCAAAGCTGCCAAGGCAAAGTTACTTAAATCAAAACATCCCGCGAGAGTACCAGCCGTGATATGCGGGAATAAAGGGGACTTGGGAGCGCAGAGAGCCGTCGCGCGGTCAGAGGTGACAGAAATCCTCGGAGAGGACGTCGCATTCTTCGAAACCTCGGCCAAAGACGGCACCGGACTGGAAGATATGTTCAGGGCCCTTGCCTCTCTGGGCGGACTGCCTGACGAGACCAGTCCGTCGCGGCATCAGATCGTACCCATCCGCACCTACCAGTCGCTATGCATCGACCAGAGAGGCAGGAGAGGGAGCCGGACGCGGGGACTCGGAGCGCCGTGTGCCGCCATGGACCCTCTGGCGCGCCGCCCGAGCTTCACCAGCGACCTGCGGCTGGTGCTAAGATCAAGCACCAAACACAACAAACCCGAGAGGTGTCAGATTCAATGAATTATGAGCCTTCTCGATAAACCAATTGTAGTAGTATGCTACAATGTCGTATTATGTAAGGAGTTATACTCTGTAGCATCTGGCTGGACCGGTGCATTCATAAACTGTTTTTTGTATGACTGATGTATGTATGATGTATAACTGTATTATATTATAATAAAAATATTTCTAATTGTCATATACGCTTTGTCATATGTTCTATCAAAGTTGTAATTCAGACATGTAGTTTATTTAAGAAACAGGTCAGTGAGATAGATACAGATAGCCTATTGTTACTATTAGTGGATATAAGCACTTGTTTTCAAGTGATGCTGCAAAAACATGACCGTAAACCGTGTGTGTGGGAGGAGATGACTCAAACGCCTTAAACCTCTTCTAATATAGCCTATGTTACCACATACAAGACATTTCAACGGCTCCCACGACGTAGTGATTAGCACCAAGGACCGAGGTGTGACACAGCCTGGTTATTCAGCGCTATTAGTCTACACACTCATGTGTCACCATGGTGTTTAGAGGAAGAGACAGAGCGTCATTTACTAAAGAGGAGGAGGTGGGCGAGAGGAGAGAGACATCGTCAACTGTGTGAAATCAGCACCATGGAGAGAGCCCACATTAAACGCTGCGCTCAGTATTTTTCTGCTGCTGAGTAGAAGTTCCATTTATAGCTTGCCACTAGAAAATGCACTGCAGATCCAACCCACTCTCAAGGTCTCCATGAAAAAAACTACTATCTGGGCTGTCCATTTAGAGTGTCCTTGGTTTATGAAAAGGATGGTCTGATGGAAAGATAAGTGTATCTTCATCCATTAGACCATCCCTTCAGTATTCAGTATGTTCTGGCTGTTGAAATTAACTGACGAAGTACTTGGTGCTGCTTGTTGAGTACTATAAAAGTCAGGCAAGGTAAGACACTTTTCACCATGTTCCCTGGCAAAACATTTGCTCTCTTATAACCTAATCAGACTGTTAAAACTGGCACTTCATGTGAGCCATTTCTTCAGTCATAACACTGACAGCGTGTCATGATCAGTGCAGATCACAACGACCGGCCCCATGAATAACAAAAGTCCCAAATGTAGTTATGTCAGGCTTCGGTTAGGAAAACGCTGTGTGGCGGTTATGTGAACATAAAAATACATAAGAAGAAGAAACAGGCCACAATAACACTGAACAAAACATACAAAATTGCATTATAAGAGACGAGAGTGAACACAATTTATTAGTGCTCACACTTCACACCTCCAGTGTCCATGACAACAGGGACTTGGGCAGTTATGTGGACACTCTGTCCATCAGTCCATTCTTTAATTTATCCATAATGAGAGGAAACACTTGCATGTCCTTTCACCAAAAACACAACTGAAGTGGCTGGATCAGTCAATGTTTATGAATCACTCTGGCTGTAACAACACTTCAAAAGCAATTGTCCTTGTGAGAAAGTGATAGCTCATTTGCCACTGGTGTTTGTCATTTACTTCCTCTCCTGTAATATCTATCATTTTGATTTGTGGCATGAGTTTGATTGAAATTTGTCTTTGAAAAACAGCAGCGAACATTAAACATTTAACTTTCACTTTACTACTATTGCTATGCCTTTTCCTATAGTCAAGTTCTGACTGTTTGACTTTAGATAGTTTGTTGAGTTTATAAGCAGCGGTAAATTTCCAGAGGAATATATTCAAATATCTGCTCCATTAAAATCCATTTTTCATTTATTATTGTAAAATGTATTCTTCATATACGCTGAATTGCATTGTTTTAGCTGTTTAATGGCTGAAACCAAACATCGACTCTTTAGATCTACCCAGGGAAATTTCAAGGTAATAATCAGGAAATTACAGAAGCACTTCCAAAGATTGTTCTCCAATCTAACCATTTATAAAAATTAATTTGTACATATATGTTCCAACAAAGAGTTTGAGTCTATTAAAAGAAAGCATAGGATCCAAGGCCAGGAAATGAATATTGTTTTGGTTCATGTGCTATCCACAGTATCATATTTTGAAATGACCATGCACATGCAGATATTGCATGTAGTATTCTCAATACAGACACATACTGAAAAGGCTATTGACGTCAACTCGAACAATTTCCTGTGCACCGAAAGAGTGAGTAATAATTATGTTTAGATGACAAGTAAATTACTTAATGAGAAACATTTCAGGACTAGCAATAACTGCATAATAGCACCTGGAGGCTTTTAAAATATAAACTAGGGTGATGACAATTCTTACAGCATGCTACATGGTCAATATAATGTAAAAGCCAGAGGGGCCAGTTTCATTTCTTTATAGCCACTATAATGAGGGTCAATTTAAGGTGGTTTGAGTTACCATGAGAGCTAAACACTGAAGAGGGAAAAACTCAATTGATAATTCACTTAAATAGGACATGTGAGATGTGAGGATTTGGCCTGTTTTCAGGATGTTTTACATGTCCTGTCATGCTAAACCACAAACAAGCTTTCTCTGAGGTTATCCGCCCTACTAACATTACTGTCATCACGTGTTGGAGGTCTTCTTTGTTGTCTCTGACCGTCTTTGCAGCTCCACCAGTAGAGCTGGCAGTATGCTGTCCAGTAAGGCCAGCCCATCCCAGGAGCAGCGCAGACCCCTAAAAAGGAAAGAAGGACAATCAGTGTTAAGTGTAGAGCTGCAACGATTACCCGATTAATTGGCAGATTAATTGATTTTTCAAGCAAAAATGGCAAAAGCTTGGGGAATATGAGGATACAATGCTTATCTTTGTCCTATATTATAACTGAATATTTTTTGGGGATCAGACTGCTCGTCAAGTAAAACCAGCTATTTAAATTTATCACCTTGGGCTGCAGGAAATTCCAACATTAGGCCATTTAACCCATTTTCTGATCAAAATTATTAATAATGGAATATTTAATGAAAGAATCAGCAGTGTTTGATAATAAAAATAAGTGGGTAATCTCTTTCTCGCCAGTGAGAATGTAAAACTTTGATTTCGAGTAGGCCTATAGTCACCTGTCATCAAGAATGAGTCGTCCACTCCGTAGCAACTCTTGGACATTGACGGACGTACCAAAGGCTTCATGGAGGCCCAGTTGAGGACTAAACAACTCCCAATGCTGTTAAATACCAGAGAATGACCACAAACATGATAATCACATTTCACACTATTTACTGAATGCTGAACCCCATCTTCACTAACAGAGACGATTACACAGATACCGCTGTATAGAATATTTTCCATTAGTGTATTTCATGTAGGTATGAAAGCTTCACCTTGTGATTAATGCCCTCGTTCATTCTCATTCCCATCACCAGCACCTCCTCCAATCTGCCAAACAAACATCTTTCATGAGACACCAAGGACAGGACAGAGTGAGTAAATGGAGTAAATGGGCGAGTCCAGTAATAGCGTTTCACAAGGACACAATGTTTGAAAGAACGAGCACATGTACAGCGATCTCCGGCGCTATGTTTCTCGTTCTGTGTCGAATTACATTGGCTGATACATAACTGTTACATTTCACATGGGCTGAGAAGGTCTGGAAATGACAGCTGGCCCTTCGTGTGATAACCAAATACACTAATTGCACAACACTACTGCCTAAGCTCACAGTTCATGATGGCTGAGTTGAATCCGCCTCCGCGTCCCATGTCCCCTCTTCTGGACTTCACAGATCCAGACTTCGGGCTCCAGAGTCTGGGTCCGGGCCTCCCGAGCAACACCTCCCTCACCCCGAAGAACAAACCGCCCGTGTGCTCCTGTCACAGACAATAGTGTTTAAACAAATTTTTCTACAGGTACAATATTTAATTGATAGCTGCTTTCAACCTAGGTAAAAGATCACCTGGGCCGACACCGATGTACTGTCTTCCCTTCCAGTAGCTCATATTGTGATGGCTCACTGCGTTCTACATAAAACAAAGTAAATAGCATTAGTCCTAATTGGTTCTCTCAGATGTGTTCATGAGGTCATATGGTGTAAAAACATAACAGCTGCCTTATAGATGGAAGTGTTGGTCAAGATATTCCAGCAAAAACAAAACAGAAAAGCTGGATTACAGTAATACGGTTTTTCTGGATTGCTTTAAAACATTTCTTGAAATTATGCCTCAAACATCCTATTTTCAGGTCAAAATGAAGTTCTCCATTCAAAACCACTCAATCTTGCTGAAAAAACAAACTTTGCCTTCAGACATAACACACAAGCCCTCAAAAAACGGTTATAAGTAATGTTATTGTGTTTCTCCCCCTTAAAAACCTTGTACTGTACAGTACAACACACCAAACAACAAATTATTCTGCCCCAGCATCCTGCGTTTGGTCTGGGAAAGGCCAGAGATTTTCGTCCACATCCTCCTCCTCTCCCTACTCCTCCTCCAACTCCTACTGTTCCTCTTCCTTCACCTCTTCCTCCTCTCCTTACTGCTCCTCCTCCTCCATCTCCTCCACATCTTCCTTCACATCTCTCTGTTCCAAAACTGAATTACCTGCCTCAGGCCCTTTTATATATCTACTGAAGCTGATTGAGTGAACAATATCAAATGTTAGTACTTTCTAAAGGATTTGTGTGTACAGTTTAGAGAAATTGGTGTGCCATTTGAAAAATGGAGTTATGGTTTAGAAATTTTAGTTCAAAAGCCTGGTTATAGTGTTTAAGCAACTGAGAAAAATTGTAACATTATAAAATCGCAGCAATGCTAATATGATAATGTTCAGCAGGTATAATGTGTTATGCTTCAGTTACACTTTGTGTTTAGTGTTGATTAGCAAATGTTAGCATGCTAACTTGAAACACAAAGATGGTGAACATGGTAAACATTATACCTGTTAAATATCAGCATTATCATTGTAAGCATGTTAGCATTTAGCTCAAAGCACTGCTGTGTACAGCCTCACAGAGTGGCTAGCATGGCTGTAGAGTCTTAGTTAAATTCAAGGCTTATTATTGTTAAAACTTTTTGTTAAAGTTATTTTCCTTAATGTGTTTTAAAAGTTTTTGTTATGCATTTCCATTCCTAATATAATGCACGTTTTTAGTATTTCAAAAGGTTCTCTACTCATAAACTTGGTTTTCAATGTCTCAGGACAATCAGTGAACTGTCTTCCTGCTGAGGACTTACATGTCTTGCAAAGTTTGACACCTCGTACTGCAGAAAGCCATGCTGGTGGAGAGTCCTCCTGGCACACTGGTACATCTCTGCTGTCACATCTTCAGCAGGCACAGTCACTTCTCTTCGTTGCACCTGTTTGAACAGCTGGGTGCCTCGCTCCAAGGTCAGCTGGTACAAAGACACGTGGTCGTCGCAAACCCTCAACAGCTGAGACAACTCATTCTCCCAGGAGTCAACGCTCTGTTTGGGGCGTCCGAACATGACATCCACTGACACCCTCCCGGGGCACAGCCTCCTGGCCTCTTCAATAGTTTGCAAAGCCTGATGAGAACTGTGGTCTCTGCCCAGAAATTTCAAGTCCTCATCCTGCAAAGACTTAAAGATTGAAAATGTGACATGGAGACTGGGCAACTAAGGAGTTCATAATCTGATCCTCTGTGAGCAGACAGATTATATTCACCTGGACACCGATGGAGAAACGGTTGACCCCAGCACGACAATAATCCTCTAACTTTGACATTCCCACAGGAGTAGGGTTGACCTCGAGTGTGACCTCGGCCTTGTCTGAGAGATTCGCCTGCCTGGAAACAGTTTCCAGGACTGCAGCAATAGTTGAGGGGTGAGCCAGGCTTGGAGTCCCACCACCAAAAAATACTGAGGTAATGCTGTGTGGAGAAATCAAAATTAAAGATGGTGAAGGCATGTGATGAAACCTGCAGGGGATACTGGTTGATTTTATGTGGAACCAATCACCATACCAGGATACCTGACTGAACTGCAGCAGTGTCTCAGTCTCCCGCTTAAGGCACTCTGTCATTATGTGGCCATTGTTCTTTCTGGGTATATACTTGTTAAAGTTGCAGTAGGAGCATCTTCTGAGACAGTAAGGCCACTGCTGAAGAGAGGAGGAAGGTCACTTTGACATCATTTGGGCAAACATTCTAGACATGACAAAGAAGTTGCATTAAAAAAAGCCTGGACTGAAAAAAAGCTCTATTTCAGTGCATGGATTTGCTTTCGCAGATGTGTGTGCTTATCTCGGCATAGAAATATTTAGTCAGTTAAATTGACCAAAGCCAGCTCACGTGTACGTAGAGAGACGCCTGCTTTGTGAGGCGTAGAGAGCCTGACCAGTCAAACACATCCTCAATTATTTCCCCGGCAGAAGTGTGAGAAAAGCAGCGCAGACCGGGAGGGAAGGCACGTCTGGTCGCCCGCAGCGTGTGATTGATCATTCTGGTGACAGTCTCTGTCATTTAACTGCCTGTCTGCGTCCTGAATCTAGGTTGTCCTTCACTTGAACACAGGGTCGCATTAGTGCAGCTATACACGCGTCTGGCTCCATCATAAAGATAAAATATGTATAAAAGTTTCCATGAAAACAACGTGGCCAAAGTAACTACAAAGTAGCGCAAAGTAATTATCAAGTATCGTGCTATAATAATACATCCACGGTCTGTTTACAAGTCACTTCCTGGTTGCCGTGACGTCGCTCCAAACAGGACATACGTAGGCCTAAATGTGATTTCTTCTTTGTGTGTAACGACGTTTGACCACACAGGCGCGCTGTTGAACTAGAGTAACAGTTTGCCTATCCGCTATCAACAAGTACACACGGTAATTGACTGTTTAATGTACTCTTTATCTATTCTAGGTGCGTAGGTAGGCACATTTTTAATGTCACAAGGTTATATAATGAAATTGAACTTTGCGACTCCCTTCTGCTACATAGCAGACAATAAACTACATTAACACAGAAGCGGTCATAAAAAATGGTAAACAGAAATAAACAATATTCAATGATCAATGGAGCAGCGCTGAGGATGAATTTGAGTCTGACAGCTTGGGGGGGGGAGCTACTCTGCAGTCTGGTGGTGCGGCAGCTGAAACTTCTATATCTCTTCCCAGAAGGCAGCAGGGTGAACAGGCTGTGGCTGGGTGGGCACTGTCCTTTAGCATCCTTTGGGCTCTGCATAGGTACCACACCTCACAGATATCACTGATGCTCAGGAGGTGGGTACCAATGATCTTCTGAGCAGTTTTAATAACCCGCTCCAGAGCCCTCTGGTCCTTACACAGCAGTGTCAGATAATCTTGAGCCTCTGTTATCTAATTGTGCTAAAGTGTAAGTATGTGAGTGAGTAATAGGCTCAGGATTAACTGAGAATTGAGTTTTGCTTTCACTTACCTCTATTTAATGCCTATAACTTATCATGTAAACCTCACACAACCATGGCCAAAAGCTGAAATGGAAGATGACACCTGTACTAATAAATCTATAAACATATATTACTGAATTTATTAATCGCAATGAAAGTATAGGACAGGGAATAGAGATTTTTTTTTCACACTGTCCCTACTAAAATAAGAATAATAAAACTCTTTAAATCTGACATTATCAAGTTCCCACACTTCTAATCCACAAGTGTACCAAATTTCTGGTTCGTGTGTACAACGTACTAACAGTTTACAAGGCAATTAGTAAACATTGCACCCAGGCAGGCTAATGTGTGCCAAACTAATCCTAAATGGCTAAAATGTGCTTTTCAATATTTCAAGAAAACACCCTGTACACAGGAAAAGCCTTTTCTTTTATTGAATGATTAATTGTGCATGCCCAGGTCCTTGATCACTCTAATTAGGTATCTGTTTAGCTGTTGTTACAATTTGTATGAATATTGTGAGGAATAATAGAATGTGTTAATTATCCAAAAACTAAAAGTATCAGCATTGCTATAGGAATAAAGGGAGTCCAAATGTCCATCTGAGACCTTCTGGCTTTCTTGAGCATTTTAAAAATCAGAATCGAAGCTGTGATGAACTCCTAAGGTTTATCAGACAAATGGTATTTCATTCATTTCTAATAAGTTAAGAATCACAGACCTTTTTCACTTTACTGGCATTAAACATGTATCATGCATATGGAAAAAACAAGTAGGCTACATGTCCAAGTGAAAAAAATAAAAATAAATGCACATGAACATCTAAATATGTAGCTCATTTATGTTTGCATGCTTTTTTGCATGAGGTTGATTAAAATGTCAGCCGGTCTTTGTAAACACTGTTATTTGTTGTTGCAGTGTTAACACACAAAGACACTTGTCTATATTTGCAATATAAATGTGTGCTCACAGGAGCAAACTAATTTAATGAGCTATTGATTTCCCTGATCCCGGGAAAAAACTGGTCTGGTGGGCTGACAGAGAGCTAACCTTGTAGGGTCACCTTTAAAATTAGAGAGTTCATTTTAACGGAAAAACAAAACCCTTTTCTAATGTTTATAAAAACATTCACTTGTCAGGTTAGCAGTTAATTCAATCTCTTCATCATTTTGAGGTATAAGAGCCAGTTCAGCTCTGTTAGAGCTGTTAAACAGCTCTCTCCAGTCAGTGCTTCTCATCTTCAAAGAATTACCGCTGATTAACGCTGGAGAGTCATTTGTGATGATGATGGTTACACAAATCCGTGAGAAATGAGCCAGTCAACTTCCACGAAATTGTCCTCCAAAGAAAATGTAGAAATATTTTTTTCCTCTTTCATAGAAGCCAGGTATAAACCAAGGTATAAACAGCAAAAGTACAAAACACAGTAGTTATTAATTAAAATCTTTCATTAAAAATGTCAATATGTGCTCACTGCCAGCTTCCAACCCTGGGGACATTTTCCGCTTAATATTGTGTCTGGTTCCCAATTACCTAATCAACTGAGAGAGAGAGAGAGAGAGAGAGAGAGAGAGAGAGAGAGATTAGGAAAATGGTTAAGGATGTACAGTTAATAGTTTGCAGTTATGGTGATGAGTTCAGTCCAGTGAGAAGCTAGAGAACTTAATGATAATCCAAAATAAAAGAGTGAATCTGTTTTGTAAATCTGCCAAATGGACAAGAGGAAGAAAGGTAAGCTCACATATTTAATATAAACAGGGATTAAACACAAATGACATGGAAATGAATGCTCTGGTTACTTGAAATAAAGCTATAAAACTAAAAATGGTGGTCCATATCAGTTTGCCTGCAAGTATGCAATTTAGCTTTTATCAGGTTAAAGGGGTCTAACATTAGTTCTTGAATTTTTAGCCATATATGGTAATGGCCGTTGAATGGTCAATCCACCAACACTCTGGCCCAGAATTAAATATCTTAACATATAAGTATTTGATTGATTGCCATGAAATCTCATACGGACATACTTTAGTTTATGATAAAATACCTGCAAAACTAATGACATTCCCATCAGCCTCAGCTGTACTTTGTGTTTTGCGCCAGTTAGCAATGGGTAGCATGCTAAGCTAAAGAGGTGAAAATGGAAAGCATTATACCTGCTTACCATCAGCATGTTAACAATATCAGCTTCACAGAGCCACTGTGGCTGAAGTCTTGGTAAGGCTAAAGGAGAAAACTAAAAGAGCAAATTATCTCAGTCCGTTGTTAGAAAAACATAAAATTATTTGAAATATCAAAAAACATTTAAGTTATCTACGTCAAAGAGAGTAATTTTTCATGAATTGTTTACATTTTTTGTGAATCTTTTGTAAAATCTATTACATATGAATTTGACGCATTTAAAAGATGAAGAAGTGTGAGAAATGCACGTTACTTTTTGCATTTACTCTGTGTCATTTCTGTCTCAAATTCAACTGAACTTCACTTTTTCACAGGATCTACTGCGGAATTAAGGCTTATGGTGGTCGGTAGCAGTGGACCGTCACAGTTCCTACTAACAAATGCCATACTTGGAAGGGAGGTGTTTTCTAAAGATTTCACCAGCATTTCTGACAGCAGGAAGAATATTGGAGAACTGGCTGGTAGACGAGTGGCTGTGATCAATGGACCAAATATGTATGACAAGGATATATCTCAGCCCAAAAGGAAGATGGAGCTGAGAAGGTCTAAGTGCTTATGTATTCCTGGTCCCCATGCTTTTCTTGTTGCCTTTGACATGGAGAAAATATCCGCGAACGACATGAGAGGCCCCAAACTGATGAAGGAACGCTTTGGAAGACACTGTGTGAGGCACTGCATGGTCCTCCTGGCCCATGAAGGAAACCTGGAGGACCCCGTCCTTGAAGACAGGGTAAAAAAGACTGACTGGCACCTGAGAGAACTGATCGAGAAGTACGGTGGCCGCTTTCACGTTTTTAACAAGAACTGGAGAGATCGCAGCCGGGACAGAGAGCTGCTGCAGAAGATAGAGCGGATGGTGGCCTCTTTGGGAGGGGGCTACTTCTCCAGCAGTACTTTCCAGAAGGCAGAGGACAGCGTGAAGAAGGAGGAAAAGAGGCTCAGGAAGAAAAGGACCGCAGAGATAGAGAAGGTGTGGACTGACATGGAGAAGCAATACATAGCGGAGGAGTTGTATCACAAGAAGGATGCCTACACCGCCACTGTCGGCGCAGAGATAAGAGCCAAGGCAGAGATGAACAATGGATGGCTCAGAACTTCCCTGGCCAGAGGACTGGGGATGGGGTTGGTTGTGGGAGCTGCTATGGGTGCATTGTTTGGATCTATAGAGGGGCCAGGGGGAATGGTTTTGTATGGAATCATAGGTGGTGCAGTAGGTGGATCAGCAGGAGGAACAGCCCAAGTAGCTATAAAGCACATGGAGGACAGAGTGGCTCCTCCTGCCAGACTCAACTTTAACTCAATCTTCATCAATCGCTTCTTTGCAACTCCTCGTCCATGACAGGGTGGCATTAACTTATAACCTGTTTTTCAGGAATAAAGTGAAAAGAAACTTTACATAGTTTTCTCTTACTGCCATGTAGCTTTCAGGTCAACTTGATACCAAATTAGATAAGGAAATACAGGTTGAAACACAAACACGACTTATATGATAGTGTTTTGGCAATAACTTAAAGTAGACTGCTAATGGTCAGAAATAGTTTAATTAAACTGTAAATTTGTATTTTTAATAAAGAGAGTTGTGATTTTTGACAGCGCATTTTTGAGAGTTTGTTGTTTTGCTAACCACATACCATTTAATTTAACCTCCAGCATTTCCTGGTGTCTTGCTGTAGGTTAGCTGAAGCATAGCTCAGATAACATTCAGGGTGGAGTTTCAACTGAGCGTGCCGTTGTCTAAAGCACTGCCCCTTCCTTGACAACACACACACACCGTGGTGCACCTGTTGAGTGTAGACCGTTTGTGGTATCTATGTATTGTTATCTGAAATTGTGAATAGAAGCAGTGCAGACTGACGGCAGTGCGATCAGGACAGGATCAACTCGGATAGGTAAGACCACAATTATTTTCTGACTATGAATTCAGACATAAATCAGACTTCTGATCCAATCGTGAACCTGTTGCGTAATCCGAGTGTTTACCACATGAATGTCAAAGTACAATGGAGTCAGGACAAAACCAAGGAATCACATGAAAAACAACCTTAAGATTTCAATAGTTGCTGCTTTGTGTTGAGGCACATTCCCCAATTGCGTAACAAACCATTTGGTTGCTTCCTGTTTGAGTACATACTGTAGATCACATATTTGTCTTGGCTGCTTGTGTTCTCTGTCCTTGATGACAAAGTAATTGTTTTTATCTCAAATGTTTGTGACAAGGACAAATAAGACCAAGAGATGGTAGAAAATAATTAAAGGGCTAGGCTTCATTGTGAAACAAACATTAGTTCAGTGGATTAAAAAGGAAGGAATCACTTATCCTGTCCTTTGTGAGAGGAATGTCATTCTGCTCAAGAACATGACGTCAGAGTGCTGCCTCGCTGAGCTGAAAATAAAAAAGAATGTGCTTCGAGTACAAATAGTTCAAGATGGGACATTTGATTTGATATGTTATAATACATTTATCAAAGGCAATACACCACCTTTTTGGTAAATGTGCTGTATGTAGCTTTAAAGTATTTTTGTAGTATGTAGAGTATGTTTACTGTACTTCTACAATTTTGAGGTTTTCATTATTTCCATTTTCTGCTATTTAAAATTTCTATTTAACAACATTTCATAGGGATATATTGTACTTTTTACTCCACTAAATTTATATGACAGACATAATCACTTCTTTACAAAATTTTGATTTAACACAAAATACATACATATAAGTTTATAAAAGGCAACATATTGTCAATACTTTTTTCAATCTTCTGTCTGCAGTGGTTAGCACTTCCAGCAAAGAAACATTTTCCCTCTAAACTGTTTTTCTTTTTTACCCCTCACCTTGCAACCACTCAGATTTATGTTATGACCCTTTGGAAGGGACCAGCCAGTGGGGTGAGAACCATTAAACTAAACTGCCTAAAACTGCATCAATAATTACAATCTAATAATGTCATAATTATAATGAGTAAAGGCTCAGAGTACTTCTTCCACCACTCTCATATATACAGTATATAAATTACACTGTATGTATTCAGTAATGATTAGGCTATACAAACACTACATTTTCAATTAGTATCAACTCTATAATGTTCAAGCTCTTTTCTATAACATTTTAATTTCATTAAATAATAGGAATCCACTTTTGACATTCATTGCCTTAAACACAAAAATCCTTCTGGTTATCAAATTATTTCTATGGGCACTTCTCACGTTTTGGTCCTCTTTATTTGATATGTAATCAAATGCAAACTTACACTGTATGACGTTTCAAGTTAGTTTAACTTGGAAATGCAAGTTCAGGGGTGGTGATGGTTCAGGATAAGACACATGCCTTTGGTCTACCGGGTTCAAGTCCACTGTGACACACCACTGTGTCCCTGAGCAAAACACCTAAGAGTTGCTCCAGAGGGTGTGACCTCTGACATATATAGCAATTATAAGTTGCTTTGGAGAGTCAGCTAAATGAATGATTGTTATTAAAAGTTCACCTGCTGCCTTGACAATGAAAGTTAGCTCAACTTGAAGAATGTCGTTCTTTCAACTCACAAATTAAGGTTCATAAAGTTGATATGATTACAGTGTTGTAGTTGTCTAATCATTGTTTTTTGAGTTGATTGAACTTTCCATAACTTGTTTCAACTTGATACTTTGAATTAAAACAAAATCTTTTACTTTATCAATGCAAAAAAACTTCCCTTAACTGACCGACATATATCTCTGCATTCATTTAGCTCACAGTTTTAAGTTAAAACAACTTGACTGCATTTATGCTACTTTCCATTTCAAGTGAAGAGGATTTAAATTCTACATTTTTTAAATGTACATGCATAAAGCCTCAAATGTACTCGGAAGCGGACTCGGACTACTTCTGTTTATACTACTTTCTACAGTTAGCTGGTGCACACGTTCCCCACATGCGCAGTACATCGGTTGGTGCCCTGGTAGCGCTAGTCGCCCCGCGGACCTGGCGGGTCCTCGCCTACTCGCAGACGTGGAAAGTAGAATCCTTGTCTAAGGCCTTAGTCAAGTACAGGTACTTTCTTGTTTACAACAAAAGTGTCTACTAGATTTTGGCTGGAATTTGAATATATGACTTATCTGCAGTGTGTAATTAGTAGGGTTGAGCACCACTGTCTGTATCTGTATCTGTTCAACAAATCAAATTATCTGTATCTGTATCTGTACTCGGCTTGACCTGGAGATGGGCAGCACTAACTGGAAGTTAGTTATTTAAGATTGAAATCAGTATGGTTGATCAGAAGTTGCTGCATTTATTAGAAAACAGAACAGCCTCAGAGTTGAGCTTCAGAGCAATGTTTTTGATTACAAAAGTAAGAGAACAATTTAAAAAAAGTTCATATATTTATAGTTTGGAAAACAGATATTAACACATTTTACTCTGATGATACTCTTTGTCTTACTTACTGTACCAGATAGTTAGTTCACCTGAGTACTCGCTCAACCCTAATAATTTGTTGATTATGTCCATGTTTCATCTTCGCCATGGTTTACAGAAGACAGTTTCACTCAAACTCAAAAGACGCAGCAACTAGGCTATTTTTCTCTCTTGCTCCCATCTCTGCACACCCGCCCTTTTTTCATCTGATAAATTACATACCCAAGTTCAATCAACACATACATATCTGACAAAAGTCTCAAGTAGTCAACACAATGAATAAATGCAAGTTTAACTTTCGAACACTCATCCAGTCGAGTTCAAAATCCAAAATTTGTCAGAGCTCTTTGAGTAAAAAAGAAGTAAGTGGACATAACTGAATGGGGCTGTAATGATTTTTCATGGCAGCCACAGAGGTCTCGGAATAAAAAGCTTTTTCACACATTGTTGACATTGTCATTTTCAGAGTATGGCCTCTACAATTTGTCTCCTCTCTGAGAAGCACTTCTTGTGCTCATTGTGTAGAGACATCTTCACCAACCCAGTGACCATACCATGTGGACACAGCTTCTGCTTGTCCTGTCTCTGCCACTTCTGGACACGACACCAGTCCAAATACTGTCCCCACTGTAAGAGACTGTTTGCTGACAAGCCCGACCTCAGTGTCAACCGCATTCTTGCAGACGTCTCAGACAACTACAGGAAGACTCGACCACAGAAACCGCCTGATGAAGAAATGGTACTTTATTGCATTTGTCAGTTATCTAATCACAGGTGATATAATTTACATAACGAATAAATCTAATATATTTTGGTCATGCTCATGTCACTGTTGCACATATGCAGGTTATAGATGTTGAGCAAATGATTGAGGAGAGGCTGCAGAAGATTGAAAGGTTGAAACATTCCCTGGAGCTCCAAAAGGTGTGTTGAAAACCTCCACTTCATTAAAATATATCTATTTTTAAATGTATATCGTTGATTGATGATGCATGATGATGTCCAATCAGAACTCTTACCTCAGAGAGGTGCGAGAGAGTCAGAAGGTCTTCTCTGCCCTCGTAAATGATATGGAGAAGAGTCACAAAGCGGTCGTTGCAGCAATTGAGGAGAGACAGAGAGAGGAAGAGAAGAAAGTAGAAAAAATGCTGGGAGAGCTGAAACAAGAGATTCTGGAGCTGAGGAAGGAGACCGCTGAATTTGACCCTAAGATTCCCGTAAACAGTGAAGATACGAAACACACTACCATGGCAAGCACCTTTTACCTCCTGCAGATAATGTAATGTTAACAGTGAAGCACCGCCCGCTGCTAAAGTGAAATGTCTTTGTTTATGTCGTGCAGAACAGTGTTTCCACTAAGTGCCCCTCTGAGATGAAGGAGTGGTCCAAGATTACCATAGAAACTGACCCTTGTCTTGGGGTCACCAGACGGGCACTGTCAGACATGATGGAAAAGATAAAAGTAGAAGTCAACAGGCTCTCCAAATCTGGTGAGTAATGCCACTTTCATCTGTCATATTAATTCAACATTTTGCGATACGTCCAATGACAGTGACGTTTCTTTTTCCTTTTCTTTGACAGAACTTAAGCGAATAGAGAAATACACAGGTAAGGCTTTGTCTACACAGAGAGAAATATCAGGGATTGTACACAAATTATTAGAGGGGGAGGAAGGGGAGGTCAGAAAAGGGGGAGTGTTATGTATTTTTTTCGTTTTGCTAAGTGGATGGTTGTCAGACAAGAGTGTTACCTTCCCAGCTTTCTGCTCAGAACCGTAGTTGAGAACAGACTGGCGTTCAATGATTAACTTAGTCTGGCTCGCAGCTGGTAACTAGCTTTAGCAGTCCGGGCCACTCTGCCAGTCATTAACATGAAGAAGACGTCGTTGCAGCGTTCGTCAGCAGGAACTTTATTTCTCCTTTACAGCAGTAATTCACACATTACACGGCTCGTCGGCACTTCACCAGAGCTTGTTTTGTCCGTCTCACCCACTAGCTGAACAGTTTTTAACTTACTTTTCCCAGCCACGTTAGCAGATCACACACTTGTTTTTTTTCCTGTTTCCCACACCACCACCGTCCTTAAAGGGCCAGGACGGTGACAAGAGTCTGGAAGACACATTTTGTTTTTTAACAAAACTCCAAATTTATGTTTCAGCATTCATCTCATTCTCTCATCTCAAAGTAGGCCTATATATAATTCACCTTCAGCCTTTTGTTATGTTAAAAACTTATTCACTTATTGTGAACATTATTATTCATAAATATATTAAAGTTGATATAGTTAAATATTTAGAAATTATTTATTAATGGTAGAATGAGTTCCCAGAGCCTTGTGAGTAAAACAAACTTTAAAATACCCCCACCACCACCTCAGTAATTTTCTCTTAGTGCTGAAGATGTCCGTGTTGTTTGAGCCATTCTTTACCTTCTCTCCTTCCTCTTTCTTAGAGGATGTCAATCTGAGTGCTAAGACAGCCCACCCCTTCCTCTTCGTCTCAGATGACAGAAAACAGGTGAGACACACGGACAAGCTTCAGGAGGTACCAGATCACCCCAAGCGGTTTGACCGCGTGGCAAACGTGCTGGCCAAAGAAAGCTTCATCAGTGGGAGGTGCTACTGGGAGGTGGAGGTCGGGGAGAAGATTGAATGGAACCTTGGCGTTGTCAGACAGTCCATAAACAGGAAGGGCAAGTTCACTGTCTGCCCTGCAAATGGTTTCTGGACATTAAGCCTGAGGGCTGGAGGCCAGTATGTTGCCAACACCTCTCCTGTCACCCCGGTGGCTCTAGAGCAGAGACCCAGGAAAGTGGGCGTGTTTCTGGACTACACAGAAGGCCGCGTATCCTTCTACTGCACAGAATCTGGAGTCCACATTCACACCTTCACAGATACATTTACTGATAGGCTTCATCCATTCTTCAGTCCTGGTCGTCTGTATGGTGGCAAAAACGCTACTCCCCTGATCATCTGTTCTAGTTTCTGCAGCATCTAAACGTCATAATTAATATACAACTTATAAATCTCCAGTAGAAATACAGTAGTTTCAGTATCAATCCAGTTTGTCATATATATTAATTTAGTTAAAAATCCATATGAAAAACTACAATGAACCACATTTTCCCTGTCAGAACAGTGAAGAGGGTTGTGTAAGAACTGACTCCCTAAACTCAAAAAGAAACTTCAGTGAAACCCATAAACAGATTGAAAAGGAGGGTAGAAGAAAAGAGAAGGCTCTCATAAATGAACAAGTGAGTCAAAGTCGAAAAAGAGAAGAAAATGGGTTGTGGAGTTGGGTGGATGCGAGGGGCTGCAGGGTTGGGACAGAGGTTGACGAGGAGCAGGGAGGGAGGGCACAGCAAAACAGCAGGGCATTGTGCTCGTACACCAGGCACTGGGAGACACACTCAAACACGTTCACATTCACTCATTCACACATGGTCGTGCACACAAGCGCATGCTTCTGCCCACTGCCACACAGACTTGCGCTGGCATCTCCGAGGGCAGCCCCATCTCCAGCTCAGTCCTGGGTGTCAATGCCGATCGACCCTCTTTGCTTCAGTTCAACTGACCTCTGAGACAGAGCCACCCCTGCTCTCCAGCCTTCCTGTGGACTGAACTGAATTCTCAGGGCCGTCATTCACCCAAATCCAGGCAACCCAGCTGATCTACACAAGCTAAGGAGCAGTAACACTTATCTGTGGACCAAGGGGAGCAGTGAGAGTACTTCATTTTAGGTAAATATCCTTGAAAATATCCTATCTGCATTATCAAAAGCTGAAAAATGGATACATTTGTGTGACGTGTGATGAGTTTGATGGGATATAAAGAATGCAACGTTTGAAAAAATTTCCTGTAAAGTAGGCAGAACCATGGTTGTAACAAAGATAAGGCACAGATTTGTACAGTGTGGTCTCAGGACCTTCGGCGGTCCCTTCATGCACAATATTTTGTGGGAGCATGTATGCCTGTCAGAATTATTATTCGAGGATTCATATGATTCATTGTTATCTGCTCATTTACAAAACTTTGTCTTTGTCACTTTATTAATATCAAATCTGATTATAATCGGCTCTATTGGATACACGTTTATGCAAAAGAAGTCCTATGGGTACGGCTTATCCATGTCATGCAGCAAACCCTGGATTGATTGTGTAGGGTGCGTTTAGATTCACAGAATTGGTAAAAATGTGTACACTGAGAGCTGTGATACATAGATGACATAGGTCCTCTAAGCCCACTCTACAAGCCTTCATGAAAGATGCTTGTGTTCAGAGTCTCCTCATGTTTTTCTGAGATAATCCACTCACCCGGCAAGGCGTAGCTTGACACCCACAGCTATGTCAAAGACAGCTATTCTCTGTGGTTCTTCCTGGAATCCACTAAACATGGGCCTCCCAGCCTGTTTCCAAATATTTATGATAAATATATGCTCCATTAGTCTTTTTGTACTTTACTTATGTGTTGCTCATTGTTGTAAATAGTAAGAAGTTATAAATATTTTTGTATTTGTGAGCTTTGCAGCACTGTTATATGAATAAAACATATTTAAATTGGTTCTGCTTTTTTGTCATTTCAGGATATCTGTCCTTGTCTAACCCAAGCTGAACTTAACAACATCACCTGAAGACTGAGGATCCAGCAGTGGAGCACAATATTTCCAGTACTGTAGACTGTCACATTTCTTTGTGGGACTATAAGTGGGCCATCTGCAACAAACAAAGACTGAAACAAAAC
This sequence comes from Micropterus salmoides, assembly GCF_014851395.1. Classification (NCBI taxonomy): domain Eukaryota; kingdom Metazoa; phylum Chordata; class Actinopteri; order Centrarchiformes; family Centrarchidae; genus Micropterus; species Micropterus salmoides. The sequence goes on from NW_024040041.1 coordinate 21,221,900, forward strand.
CAAGACAAATCCATCTGATTCAAACAATACCTTTCACAATGGCAACCACGGGCATGCAGTTGCTGGGCTTAATCATGTCCATTGTGGGCTGGGTGAGTGGGGCGATAGTCTGTGCCATCCCCCTGTGGCGAGTCACTGCCTTCATCGGTAACAACATAGTGACGGCTCAGATCATTTGGGAAGGCCTTTGGATGAATTGCATTGTGCAGAGCACAGGTCAGATCCAGTGCAAGGTGTATGACAGCTTGCTGGCTCTGCCCAGTGACATGCAGGCTGCCCGAGGCCTCACCGTGTTCTCCATCCTGATCTGTGGCCTGGCTCTCTCTCTGGGGGTCCTAGGAGTCAAGTGCACAAAGTGCATTGGTGTAAACAGCCTCAAGGCCCGTATTGCTCGCATCTCTGGCGCCCTTTTTGCCATCGCAGGGTTCCTATATCTTGTGCCCATCTGCTGGACTGCCCACTCCATCATCAGGGATTTCTATGATCCACATGTGGCGGCCCCACACAAGCGTGAGCTTGGCCCTGCCCTTTACATCGGCTGGGGGGCATCCGCCTTGCTCCTCATTGGGGGATCTCTGCTCTACGCTGGGTCGAGTCCCCCTGGCATCCCAGGCTCTCCCACCTTTAGCAGTGGAGAAAGTAGTCCTCGCAGGGCACCTGCCACACAAGTCAAAGGTTATGTTTAATTTTCCAAAATACCTGAATGCCTTCAATTCCCAGAAATACAGCCCAAACGATGACAAACCTGATTCCTCTCCTTTTGATTTTGCTTCTTGTAATTATTTTATATTTAATGTTATTCCAGTTTGCTTTTTTCTCTGAAAAGCTGCAGGAGGCTGTTTAGGAAAAATGGAACTCATTTGATTATTTCATACCTGATATCCTTCAGTAACCGTTTTTCTCTGTCTGTAAGTGTAAAATACAATAAAATTGTTGATCCTCCAAATCCTCTACTGAGGGAAATAGTGTGTGTTCCCATTTTTATGATGGCAGATATGAAAGCTTATATGTTTGACAGAAGTTTTTTAAAGAAAATCTTTGCTTTGCTCATTCATGTAAACAATACGAGGAGAGTGAGCTGCTGAGTGGAGAAGAACAATAGAACAATGGGGATGTGTGTACATTTGCTTGTGGTGCCATATTGTTAAGAAGTGTGTGTGTGTGTGTGTGTGTGTATGTTTGTTTGTGTGTGCATGTCGTCCTCCGCCTCCTATCTTCCATCTCCTCTTCCATGTCTTGGCTACTCAGAACCAGGGAAAAAGAAAAATATATTTCTTTCACAACACAAAAATCGTGGGATTCAAGGAAAAAACAGATTAAGACATTAAAACAGATTTAGTTTGTAATGCATGTGTGCGGGCCTATCTGTCAGTGTCTCTGTGTGTAAGCATGTAATGTGGGAGGTTACAAGCCACAGTGGGAAAAGCATAATCTTTATTCATGAGACATTGTTCAGATCCCTCAGACTCAGTTTCAAAAACAATTATTTCAATGAATTATAACCATTGAAAGCTGACTTGGAGTTTGGTTACTGTACATGCAGGCATGATACTGTTTCTGAATGTAAATATTTATTTCCTATAATAGATTAACTGCATAGAAAACACACCCCGGTATTTGCTTTTTTTCTGCCGTAAACAGTAAATTTGATCACAGTTGCAAAGGGATGCACAACTCCGTCAGTTTGGTTTTTCTTTCTGTCTGTAACAGCAGAGGACAGAGCAACACAATGCCACTTTAGAGCATTACAGCACAACAATAACAATGGCCACCAGTGTCCCAAGTGCCAGGTAGTGACTCATACATGACCTAAGTAGGCCTATACCAATGTCGGTAGAGTAATGCTGGGAATACAGTAAGTATTCAGTCTGCGCCGTTTTACTGTACAATTGTAATGGGGAAAACAGAGTAAGACAAGTGCACAACTTGCACTGTAAATAACCAGTGCAGTGTCTTAAGATAGCGAAAAAGGTAGGGTACCAACACAATTATTCATACATATTATAAGTGTACTAATGAATTGTTAATAATATCATTGTGAGGTAAATCATCCACAAGGCCAACTACACACAACTACTCGTGGAGCTGGTAAGGATTCAATAACTTGTTATAGACCAAGGGGCCTCTGTATAAACGATAATGTTTACAGGTAAAACTGAGTGGCTGTAGATGCAGAGAAAATGAGGATTTGGTGTCAGAGTAATAACATATGTGACACCTTAAAGGCAGAATGAGTAAGATTATCCCACTCACTCTGCCTTTATGATTTTATTACTCTGCACTCACTGGCTAAATAAGTAATGCTGTTCAGCATTTTGTCTCTTTCGCTAGTTGGGTGTTTGTTTTGTTATACATGTAACCACACCCAGCACTAATGTAACAGGGTCCTAGAGTGCAAATATACATCACTGCAGCAAGGTGAAAAGGTAAACACAAGTAACTTAGCTGATTATGGTTGAGCTCATTTTATTACTTTATATACTGTTAGGTCTTTTTATTTACTGTAGGCCTAGCCTAACAATAGGCCTAAATCATATTCTATATAGTCATAGATTTTTAAAATCTTAATCTACAATGTAACTATACATATAACTGCCATATAAATGTGATGGAATAAACAATAATTCCTATATAATGTAGTGTGAAAATATGAATACTGAAATAAAGTGGTAGTAGCATACCTCACAGCTACTGTAAATGTAATGCAAATAGTACTTCCACCTCTGTTGATACTGTGGGAAGAAAACTCTCAGACCGTGCCAGAGGTCTAGTGGGCCCTCACTGTTCTTCAACATAACTGGTAACTCAACTAATGTAAACTATTGTCCTTTCAATGTAAATATTATTATTTTCAATGAGACACAGATTCCAGTAAAGTTCAAATTAACACAAGTTTAGTGATAATTTCAAGCAAATAAAACAAATACATATGTATCCGAGCTGGTCCAGAGAGCTGACTCATCAAACTCCATATTACATTGATTGATATATCCTGTCTCGCTCCTCCTCTTGTGGGTCTTAGGGTCAGACCCACCTCCACCTCCACACATATTCAATATTAGAACAATAGCGTACTGTATTCAACAACACTTCTAAGGAAATAAGACTGGATTGTAACACAAGAAATAGGACATCATCCTGATATCAGCAAAACATTGTATATGCAATCCCACAGTTGGTTAACATTAACACTCCAAGTTTGTGTCCTGTGTGTTGTATCACATGATGACCTTCAGAGCTGCAGTCCTCCAGCAAGGGCCCCTTGTGTTCAGAAGTCTGGTCTTTTACTCTTATCAGGCCCTCCTTACCAGGGCACCCTATGTTTATAAATTTCTGTACTCTTATTGAGTGTGAACCCAGGTGCTATCAACATTATGTTAGAATCCAACAAAGCCCCATTGTTTCTCGTTTGGATGTATAATTAATTTTGAATCATGGTCTTCACCCTAACTTCCCTATGGCAAATTTGCAACACTGCTTGTGTGTGTTATTGCAAAATGTAAAGTCTTTTTGCTCAGCCTGAGAACAACAAGTATGAGGAAGAAGACTGCTGTTCAGTGTATGATCAATAAAATCTTAAACATTATTTACGTTTTAATAAACATCTTCAACATTATCCTTGTATTTAGTTGTTATCAAGCTAGGCATATCGAATATTCAAACATCATGGCTAAATGCTAAATAAAAGAAATCTTCAACAATACCATAACGTTACTGTAATAAACATTAATTTTGTGATAACTCTCAAAATGTACTTATCTTTGTATCAACAGTCGCTAGAGGGAGGAAATTCCTCTGTTGTTGATGTTTCTACGGCGGAAGTGGGAAGTAGGAAAAGCTGTACAGCTGTGCTCCGTGGAGCGAACAGAGAAGCTAACAGGCTAACCCCAGCGGTGAAAATATCACCACCCGTTCACCAAACAAGACGCTTCGACAGCTACTTTGAGACTTTTAATCTAACATGGGAAAAGGTGGTGGTACATTTGAGAGGCTTCTGGGTAAGTTATCAGCCCATTCGCTAAGTTAATAGTTTATTAGCCAACTACGTGCCAAAGTGCGATGTTTTCCAACGTATTGTTTTGACAGACGCTGGGGCTGTGGCTCACAGGCCAGCTAATTTTAGCCTGCTAACAAATTTTGCTGCTATTGTCTGGAGGCCCAGATATGCTCAACACTCGACTAAGTAGCAAATACAGCATTGTTTGTCCGCGAAGTCTAATCAAAGCTAACATCAACAGCTACCTTATCCTTGTGTTAACGTCGTGCTAATTAGCTAAAGCAAAAACGTTTTCTTTTCTTTTTTTTTTTCAGCAGATAATAAATTAACGTAAGCTAGTGATTCACACCAGTGGACAGTAGCTTATAATGTTTCTGTATAACTGATGACATGGCTGTACTGTCCAAGAAAGCTAGGCAGCTACGCTGAACATTGTAATTTGTGTGATACTTGAAGTGTTGTCTTCAGTTTAAAAAAAAAAAATCCACAACAGGTTGATTAACGTTAGCTAGCTGCTAGACTGGTATAATTAGCTGCTAGCTAATCAATTTCCCTGCATAGATAAACGTTGCACAGAATTACAACACCTAACACTAAATTACAGATGCCATAGGTAACGTCATTAGCTTAGCTTACCCTAGCGACATTTATCATGCAGTTTGTGTAGGTGGTTTCATGAGTCATGCTGAAAATCGACACTCACGTCAGATTGAGCCAAAATCTTGGAAGTTTATTAATAACTGGCAGACAGTTAAATTAATAAACGGCTTACTTGAGTTTCAGTTGACATTCATGGCCAGATTAACCTTTTAGGGCAGAACTATTCAATCAACATTGTCCAGGGGGTCAGACTTTCAGAAAGCTAGGGGCCGGACATTTCCCCAGAGCTATTATTCTCATCATGCACTCTTGACAAGGCGCCACCACATTTTCTAAACTTACATTTGCCATGTCATTTGGTAAATTCTGACATCTCTTACCTGGCTACATCACTGCATTTCCTGTAAACATTTATAATCTTCTTTTTTTCTTTTCTGTATACTTATCCATCTTCAATGAACTATTTCACTTATTTTAAACAGTCGGTTAGCCTGCACCACATCCATCCAATATTCTCCAGTTCTTTTTAACTCTCACAACTCAGAAAACACAGATAGGCTTAGCCTACACGACTACAGTGGCAGACAAGACTGGTTCAAATGAACTGAGGGCAATCCACAAACAGGGATACAAAAGCTTGTTTGTCAAGGAAGTAAGAGCATTTGTTTTATGGCTTTCATGTGAGAGAAGCTGGATTCACAGGCAGCAACGTCATGCAAAGGAGTGCTTTTGTCATCAGTAATGCATGTTTGTGATTGGTTGTTACCGACAGCACAGCCTGAAGGATTTATTGTGGCAAAAATTTCAATTTGTCAGGATTTATTTATTTGTAAATACAACTGGTCTGCGGCAGACCGTTGAATATACCTGTTCTAGGGGGCTCTAGGGTAAAGATAAATCATTCTCTGTGATGATAAAGTGATAAATCATTCTCTGTGCATTTTATGTAGTATTCTTGTGATGGAATAGTACCAATGGTACTTAACGCTGTGGTGTGGTAATTTGAAACACAGACATTTTGTAATATACACACCAAGTACAGTATCGGCTTATGTAATGAAGTTCCTAAAAGTAGATGTTGACACAGGGCCTCAACATGAGGTACAAAGCAAAATCCATTGTAAGGCTCCTATCATATATTCTTCCCAAAGATACATTTTCTTAAATTATTACCACAAAGCAAATGCCAAACAATCAGTATAATATAAATAAGGATTTGGGGGTCTGAGGCAGTTGCCCACTAGAATCAGATGTCACAGAACTTAAGATGGAATCAGTAATAAGACAATATTTTGGGAATTGGGGCTGGTACAAACATGACGTGAATTTTGTGAAACGTTTTGCTGATATGATGGCCAAACAGCTTGAGAATGATGTTGAACTAAACAATGAAATAAATCCAAACATTGTGCTCTCTAATTGTAAGGCATATTTTAAAGCAAAGCAACATCATTTATAGTAACGTGCAATAGTACAAAAAGTATAACCCTTTCGCATATCACAGTATGACACACCACAAGGTTAACCAATCAAACTTGTGTTTTTTTTCTTCATAAAAAACTTGGATGGCGTTCAGTTATCTCTGTCAGAAGAATGACTCGTTTCTTATTCCATAGGAAAAGAGAAAACATCACTGTGTGATTGCATTAAATTAAGAGAACCCTTACTTTAAGAGTAAAACATGATACACACAAAATACTATGTATGCATGTATGTGTGAATGTAAGAGTAGGGAAACATGCAGATGCTTCTGTGCACCAGGGCTCACTTAACATCCAGTTGTTTGTTTCTTTTTTTTATGACATTTTTGTTTGGTGTATTGGATAATGTGTGGTAGATATTACACAGACAATACAAGTGTTGGAGCTTTAACCTGTTATCTTTGCTCATTGCAGATAAAGCCACCAGTCAGCTGCTGCTGGAGACTGACTGGGAATCCATTCTGCAGATCTGTGATCTCATTCGACAAGGAGATGCACAGTGAGTGATTCTGCCCTCTTCCCTTAATATCCCTAGCTGTTGAAGGTGAAAATAGGTTGAAATGTTTGTTAATGAAGAAAATCAACCAATTGTTCTTTGCTGACATAATTTATTACCTGGATTTTCTATTGAGCAATATTTGTTTTGTTTGCAGAGCTAAATATGCTATTGGGGCCATTAAGAAGAAGCTGAATGACAAAAATCCACATGTGGCTCTCTATGCACTTGAGGTAAGATTTGTGTACAGTGGAAAATGAGCTGATAAATTATTTCTGAGCTGGTAAAATACATTATAACAAGTAAAAGTCAACAAAATAAAATTGAAAGCTTTTGGGTGTTAGTGTGCTGTTTTGTCACCTCCTTTTATGGACAAAGCTGCTTCAGTGAAATGGGTGACATACACTGAACAAAATTATGAACGCAACACTTCACTTCCATTCATCATGAGCTGAACTCAAAGATCTAAGACTTTCTCTATGTACACAAAAGGCCTGTTTCTCTCAAATCTTGTTCACAAATCTGTCAAAGTCTGTGTTAGTGAACACTTCTCCTTTGCCGAGATAATCCATCCACCTCACAGGTGTGGCATATCAAGATGTTGATCAGACACCTTGGACATTGCACAGGTGAACCTTAGGCTGGCCACAATAAAAGGCATGCTCTCCTCTGAAAGGCCTTTTATGCTGATTTTACGTTACCAGTACCAGCTCAACTCGCCTCAACTCAACTCTACTTGACTCGGTTTGGCCCTCGTCCGTTTTTCCAATGCATATGGCACCCAGAGATAGTAACCCACAATGTAGCTGGTCGTCATAGCGACCCCACACACCACAGCCGCGACGTACTGTTCAATGCAACACACACCAGCGACCCACATACAGCTTTCTCTTAAAGTTAAAACGTTTCAACATTACTCAGAATGTAAAGACAGATAAGCGTTATGAAAACCTTACAGCTGTGTTTTCCTCTGCTGTTGTTGCTGCAGTGGTCTCTGTGAGTGGGCGGCTGGCCGGCCTCGCAAGCTCCTCCTGCGGGTTGGTGCAGGCTTCCCCCACCGCCACTTGCGGAGCTCCTCAACTTTAAAGTTTTAGATCTATGAGTTCAGCTCATGATGAATGGGGGCAAACAGAAAAGTGTTGTGTTTATATTTTTGTTCATTGTAGTTGGCACAGTGAATAATTATGTGGCCTCACCCTCTAGGTCTTGGAGTCAGTGGTGAAGAACTGTGGCCAGACAGTCCATGATGAGGTGGCGAGTAAACAGACTATGGAGGAACTGAAGGATTTGCTCAAGGTGACCTTCGTTCTGTTCGTTTCTTGCAATTCAAAATCCTGCTTTGTTAAATGTCCAATATACTGACTCATCATTTTTTAGGTTGCTACTGGTTCTTTCAAGTCACAAACATAAATTTACACCAGGTTTGACTGTTGTAGGCAATACTTTCTTTTCATTGAGAAGCGGGTTGGGACTGGAGCATGTGCAGCATTTGTTAGATTATTTTAATTTTCAGTTATACTGTCAATTCTTTTTTTATTAATCAACTAAGCATTTAAGATGAGCATTATTTAGTCTAATTTGCTATCAATCGACTAATTCATCCAAAAGTTCACCTTTGATCAGGTTAAATAATATCTGTGCATCTATGTATTAGTTCATTGCCCTCAGCTGTCAAAGTAACACGTAAACAAGCAGTGGAAAGTTTGGATGCAGTGCTTTTACCCTGTTATACATGGACAGGGTGATTTGTCTGACTGTATTTTGGCTGGATGCTCTATCACATTTCCCACCTTCTCTCTTGACTCAATAAGGGCCTGCTGCATTACAGCATGAGCTAGCAATATGTCATTGGGTCCTTGCTGTGTCAGGTGACACAAGCTCTGCCAGCCCATGCCGGTTTCTACTTCCTGATGATGTCATAGCCTTGTGACAGGAGGGTTTTTTCAGACCAAAGCAAGGGACTTCCCACCTCACTTCTCGTTTGCCAAACATAACATTGTTTGATTCAGTTTGTGTTTGAAAAGCTCAGTAGTACCAATGTTATGTGATGTACAAAACTGTTGAATGAAGAGGGACTTGAAGCTGTTAAGACAGGTTTATATGACTCTGTGTGGTTCGTTTACCACCAGAAGCAGACGGAACCAAACGTCAGAAACAAGATCTTGTACCTGATCCAGGCGTGGGCTCACGCCTTCCGCAACGAACCCAAATATAAGGTGGTTCAAGACACCTATCAGATCATGAAAGTGGAAGGTAAGAAGGCTTTTGCAGAAGCTTTGTTTTACTTAGATTTTTCCCAATCACAGAGAGAAGGAACACACCCCAAACCAAACACATCACACTTAGGGTTGTAACAATGGGTTTCAGAGCAAAGTGGTGCCTTTTTCAAGTTGTGTCTGTAAGGGCCTTAAGGAAGTATATTTACCCAGATACATGTTTCCCAACCATGTCTTAGCTACAATTAAATTTAAGAAAAGCACATCAACATTTATGTATTATTTATGCAGTAATTACATTCCAACAATGTTTTAAAATGGATCCTGAGAATGTCACTATGCATTCCTGAAAGCTCAAAATTATAAATATTCAAAAACATGGTACATTGTATGTGCACTGCAATTATTATGAATCATTGTTTACTTCTGTTAATGTGCTACGAGTATCACACTGTGTCTTTAAAAGGTCTGTTTCTCTTTTGCTTTCTCATAGGTCATGTGTTCCCTGAGTTTAAGGAGAGTGACGCAATGTTTGCAGCTGAGAGGGTGAGATATTTTGCTTTTCTTCTTAATGTTAGGGTTTTGAAGTGGGTGGCTATCTGCAGAATCAGCACAAGTTGGTGCTGGTCATGGCTCTGAAGTGTTTAGAAGTGGTTTTGTTGTATCACCACATCTTTAGTGAATATGTGATGTCTGTCTGCTTTGTCCAGGCCCCAGACTGGGTTGATGCAGAGGAGTGTCACCGGTGCAGAGTCCAGTTTGGAGTTATGACAAGAAAGGTAGGCTGTGCTTTCTAGGGCACATTTTATGGTTTCTTTCATTCATTTACAGCAGTGTGTGTGGAGTAAATGTATATCCGGACATTGGCCACAATTTGTGTTCTTTGCTTCTCTAGCACCATTGTCGAGCCTGTGGCCAGATTTTCTGTGGAAAGTGTTCGTCTAAGTACTCCACCATTCCGAAGTTTGGCATAGAGAAGGAAGTGCGTGTGTGCGAGCCATGCTTTGAGCTGCTTAACAAGTGAGTCCCACGAACTGATAATCAAACTTCCAGATTTAGTGTGAATTCTCAGTCTCTGAGTGTGATGTATATATCTGTCTCCAGCCACTTCATTAGCTGCAGCGTGCATGATATTGCACACTGGCATTTAGTTATTCTGTTGGTCAAGTTATGCTTTATACTTTGTTGTTGTGCTAAAGTATGCATTGGTTTATGAATGTTTTTTTTTTCTTTTCTTGAGCAGTCAGCCTCTATTGCTCCTTGGTTTAGGGTAAAAGATTGAATGCAGTGCATTGTCTGTAATCTTTTCACAACCTCGTCCAAGTCATGTTTTTAGCCCTTTGTTAATTAGTTATCATTATTTGGTGTAAACTTAAACCTAGGGCGGAAAAACAACTGACTTATTTTTTAGGAATACGGTGCAACCGTAACCATTTATAATGTACGCATCACAAATTTGAATATCTATTTTCATTACAACTAATTTTCCACCGTATTTCCCCCATTTTGGCACGTAACACATTAGATGACCCATAAAGGCATCTTGGAACAGCTTGTGACAGATAATTTCAGACCATATTGTGCAGTTTAAATGATTTTGAATGAAAAGCTTCTTTGAGCAATGTTGCAAAATTTAGATGGCCAACGTTTTATTGCACAGTTAAACCTTTAGAGTCTTAACATTCCTGGAATTTAGGCATTCTCCAGAACTGAGACGGACTATGTCTGTTTTGAGATTTAGAGGATTTTGCTGCATTGACAGAGGTATGCGCTCCCTGGGCTCTTTCTTGTATTTTTCTGTTTTTGAGAGAGATTGGTGTTTGAAGCAGCATGCTCTCCTCTAATTTACAAGGTTGTTTGTCCTCCCTGATCCCTTTTCCTCACCAGCCACCCCTCCCTCTCTCCTCCACTTAGGAAAGCTGAAGGAAAAGCCCCAGCCTCAGGCCCTGCCGAGCTGCCTCCTGAGTACCTGACCAGCCCGCTGTCCCAACAGTCACAGGTAATTGTTCAAAAACTATATGTGAAAAATGAGTTGACTTAGTTGATGGTCACAGTTGAAATAAATTTGTTGAGGAAGGAAGTTGATATTTAAGGACTTAGCTCCTGTGATAAAACAGACATATGTTGGCTCACCCTGCTCTGTATTGGAATTTGGTGGGGTTTGTGGACTCTGATTCTCTTTGGTTCCTTTCCCCTCATTGCTGCTCCCAGGATCTTACCATTGCTCCGCTCTCTCACCAGATGCCCCCCAAGAGAGATGAGGCGGCACTGCAGGAGGAGGAGGAGCTACAGCTGGCCATTGCCCTTTCTCAAAGTGAGGCTGAGGAAAAAGAGCGAATGGTGGGTTGCACTGCTGAAATTTCGGGTATTTCTACTGCATATTTGCAGAGAGAAACTGACACATACCCATGTGTTTACTTACAGAGGCAGAAAAACTCCTACTCAATGTATCCCAAAGCTGATCCCACTCCGGTGACTTCCTCTGCACCACCAGTCAGCACCCTCTACACCTCCCCCGTGGTAAGACTTCTTCTCATGCTGCCTTTCTCGCTGGCAAACCAAATTATTTGCACTACCAAACATTTTTTCCATGATAAAAACAGAGTTTAAATTTCTGCTATTGTTGGGCAAAATGTTGAAATATGTTTTCTTACTGACCTATGAACTATATACTCTCCCCAGAACTCCTCCGCTCCATCAGCTGAAGATGTCGATCCCGAGGTACTTGTGATATTCTTCTCTTCTTAAATACCTGCATTAAGGTAGACTAATGGAAATCTTCCGTCATGCTTATAACACTTATGGTAATATGTCAAATTATTCCAGCTGGCCCGTTACCTGAACAGAACATACTGGGAGAAGAAACAAGAAGAGGCTCGCAAGAGTCCCACCCCCTCAGCCCCTGCCCCTGTGCCATTAGCTGAGCCCCTTCCGGCGATCAGTCAGCCTGTCGAAAGTCATGTCCCTCCTGTCCAGCCAGTCAGCATAGTGGAGGTATGTTTGAACTTTGTGTGGAGCGCCGATGTTGGTAGGTTTTATGTCTAGCTGAACTGGAGTGGGCAGACCACAAATGACTCTCTGCGCTTTGCTTCCCTCTCGTCCCCACCTTCAGCAGCAGTACCAGAACGGGGAGTCAGAGGAGAACCATGAGCAGTTTCTGAAGGCCCTGCAGAATGCTGTCTCCACCTTCCTCAACCGCATGAAAAGCAACCACATGCGTGGGCGAAGCATCACCAATGACAGCGCTGTGCTCTCACTCTTCCAATCCATCAACAACATGCATCCTCAGCTGTTGGACATCCTCAACCAGCTAGATGAGAAGCGCTGTGAGTGTTATTCGTGCATGAGTTTGTGTGTGCCTGTGCTTTCCTGTCATTCCGCTGATCCAGTTTCTTTAACTATCACACTGTATATTATGGGCAGTGTACTACGAGGGGCTGCAGGACAAGTTGGCTCAGGTGCGTGATGCTCGGGCAGCCCTCAACGCCCTTCGGGACGAACACAGAGAGAAGCTGCGTCGTGCCGCAGAAGAAGCGGAGAGACAGAGGCAGATCCAGCTGGCACAGAAACTTGAGATCATGAGGCAGAAGAAACAGGTGATGAAATGAGTCTCTCCTCTCAAAATGTAGATACTGAAACACGATTTATTACCATGCTCACAAGTGTTTTTTGAACTGCAGGAGTATCTGGAGATGCAAAGACAGCTGGCCATCCAGCGCCTCCAGGAGCAGGAGAAGGAGAGGCAGATGCGTCTGGAGCAGCAGAAGCACACAGTGCAGATGAGAGCTCAAATGCCTGCTTTCTCTCTGCCCTACGCCCAGGTACACTGCATACTGTGTCGTCAGCTGTCAGGCTAAACTAATTCCAATCACTGCCATAATTGGGATACACAGATTGATTCAGAGGGTAGCACATTGGTAAAATTGCCCAGTGTGAATTAGAGTTGGGCGATGTCTGCAATGAAACATCAGGATGGACGATGTCATCGGGAAGTTGTCATTTTGTGAGCATGTGTTCTCCCACAGACTTCACTTCAAAAATTAGTATACTATTAACCTATGTTACAAGTTGCGGTGGATTTTTTAGGACCAGGTAAAGCAGCATTGAACACACAGAGTGCAGATGTTGGTTTCAGTTGTTTGCTGCGTCCTTAATAAGCCGACGTGCGGCTCACCTGCTGCCGTGATAATGGATTGAGGGTGGAAATATACGGAAAAAAGACGAGTTCTCAGTCTATTAGGCGACTTTATAAAACATACTGCTGAAATGGAGCAGACGGGGGGCAGAGAGACAGAGAGAGGTCGGGCAGGCCGGTGTGTTTACCTGAGGTGTGTGAGTGTGTCAGAGTGTGGGGAGAAGAGAATTCCGAGGCAGGTGCAAAGCATACTTAAAAACAATAATAAGAATGTTCATGGTCATTAAAACCTGCTTTCACAGGGTGGTATAATGTGAAAATTTGAGATTTCTTTTGTGCTGGGGTTTAACAATCACGATTCCAGCTCAAAGTCGTGATGTCTGTCAGCCATCGCCGATGGAAGATGGCATCGTCTATCGGCCCAGCCCTAGTGTGAATGGTTGGCATGACACATGGGCCTTCATGGTGCAAGATTGAGAATCACCAATAAATTTAATTTTATTGGTCAAATAAAAAGGGGATATACCTCTTCATAAGTGTTTGGGAATAAATGCTTGATAATGTCTGTGTGTGCGCTGTTACACAGATGCAGTCTTTGCCCCCCAATGTGGCAGGAGGGGTGGTGTACCAGCCTGGTGCTCCACCCAGCTACCCAGGCACCTTCAGCCCTGCTGGTTCTGTGGAGGGTTCACCTATGCACAACATCTATATGAACCAGCCTGGGCAGACGGCACCACCACAATACCAGGCCATGCCCGGTCCTCCCACAGGTGAGATCAACAAGGAGGAAGATAAACTTCCATGTTTAATTGCCCTACTGCCTTACATATTATAATTTGACATGGTACTTTTTGTGTGACTGATCATATTTTCCTGCAGATCCCAATATGGTTAATCCGTACATGTACCAAGCTGCAGGCGCCAATGGGCAGCCTGCTCCTCCTCCTGTTCAAGCTCCATCCAATACTAGTCCACCCTACTCCAACTATCAGCCCACACCCACACAGGGTTACCAGGTCTTGTTGACTCCCACTTTAATTGTCTGATCACTAAATAAACTACAACCAAAATGGTTAAGGATAATTAATCATCCAGCTAACTGTTGTCCCTATTCTGTGCAGAATGTGGTCTCTCAGGCCCAAAGTATGCCACCCATGTCCCAGGCTGCCCCCACTAATGGTATGGGCTACATCGGCTACCAGACATACAACATGCAGAATATGATTTCAGCATTGCCAGGACAGGACCCCAACATGCCCCCACAACAGCAGTACATGCCAGGCCAGCAGCCCATGTACCAACAGGTCAGCCACTTATTATATCATCCTTTGCTAGAAGGTGTTAGCAGTAAGAAAACCCAGTAAAGAGTTTGCAACACACTGTGGTAAATTAGCTAAACTGTCAAGAACCTCTTCTTTAATCATTTATTGGCATCTTCATTTCTACATTTCACATAGAGCTGCATAATCAATCGAATGAAGGTTAAATGTGTGACACAACAGCACTATAATGAACTGCATTGCTGCAGAAATGCCCCTCCCTTCAAGTCTTGTTCTCCAGATGTAAGAAAACATGTTTATTTGGGACTCACCCCAACTAATGTCTCAGCATCATGATTGTAATAGTTTTTTCAGTGAAACTGGAAATTGTACAAAAATGATTATTCCCACTAATCGTGAATAATTATGCAAATTGTAATATCTTTCAAAATAATTGCAATCCTCCCTAATCTTCCTGTTTTTTTACTTATACTGTGTTCTTTTCTTGCTAGGTGGCTCCACAACAACAACAGCAGCAGCAGCAGCAACAGCAGCAGCAGCAGCAGCAGCAGCAGCAGCAGCAGGCCCTTCAGGCTGTCCCCGGCAGCGCAGAAGCACAGCTGATCTCCTTCGACTGAAAGCCTACATGCTGCAGGGTCTGACACACTACACCTTCTCTCCTACTTTTGATCTTTCCCCTCGCTCTCTGGACTCTGAGGATGGCCTCTGGAAACGCATACCTCCCACCTTCCACCTTGCTGTGATGTTGTGGCAATGTAAAATATTGTGATGATGTTGCAGAACTGTTGCTCTCCTCAACTCTCCCCCACTGAAGTATGGGAATGTGGGGTGAAGCCGCAAGAGAGGCACCGTAACACAGACCCTTTCACCCTCTTCCTCCCTCTTTCCAGCTGATATGTATGTAGTATTTCCTTATTAAAAGAATAACTGAAGCTCAGAAATAGTCAGTTGTATTAAAGTTAAAAATGAATAAGAAAAATATGATAATAATTGAGGAGAAAAAAAGACATAACCATCCTTGGCCTCATATTTTTCTAAGGCAAAATTTGCATGGTAAGTTTTTATTATTTTCTGTAATGGAAGTGAATTATTGCAACCTATCCTAAAGCTGATTATACACGGGGCAACTTTTTGAGCAATGTTGCTAGTGGCAAGTCAGACTATGTTTTGAACGGATAGCGGCGGTGCGTGGTGGGGGAAGGGGATTACGGTAGTAATCTTTACTCATTACCATTGTGGCAACGTTGCCCTGCACGATTGCTCTAAAAGTTGCTCTGTGTATCATCAGCTTGACAGTTTGGGTAATAACTGAAAGACATCTGTATGTGCTGTTTAAGAGATTGTGGGGGTAAAGAGTGACGTCTAGAGAGAAAGCACAGTCAATGGACTGAAATAAATAGCACTAACTCACATCTCCATCAGATTCACAGTTTGCCATTCCAGGTCCATCCTTTCTCATGCACACATAAACGCCTCTTATGTTGTTTGGGAATTTCTTTGTTGTGCACCGTTTGGGATATATTCTTAATTGTAAATTGTGGGAGCAGTGTGGGAACATAAACTGGGTGGTTGTTTAATCCTCACTTAATATACTTTTATAGATTAAATCATTGAAATTAAACAACTAGTGACCATAAATAATACATACTAAAAGCAGTCCAGCAACTCTTATAGCATCCCCCAGCTCATGGATTGTGTTGCTGAACATAGTACCATCACAAGACTGACAGAAGTATAGAGAACCATAAACTATAATTAACTGCAAATGGCCTCCATGCACCCCACCCTGTGTGCATTTGGTTGCAACTGTCACAAGTGGGCCATCTTTTCTAAAGTGTACTTTGCTCTTCAGAAATGTGGAATTGCTTGCAGAGTGATCAGGATATGTTGCATGTTTATATCACACATCCAATCAGTGATTTCTGTAATCCTTCAGTTGCCATCTGTGAACTTCTTTCTTCCATCATACTGATCTGTCGGACTTTAAAGTAATTTTAAAATTATATTTAATAAATATCTGGTTCTTATTGTCCACCTGCTTGTTTTTTCCCCCTCCCTATGACCTGACTGTAAATGTCTCTGTTCAAATCCTATTTCCATAGGATTTGAACAGAGACATTTACAGAACCATTTTTTGTCCATGGAAATACAGTTTTCCTTGTCACATTCGTACATGTTTCAACAAGAGGGGTTTTCATTTTCTTTTATTAGTGTCAAGGCCATAACATTACATTGATGAGTGATATGATGAAATATTCTTTGACATATAACTTAGTATTGTGCATAAGTATACAAAGAAGAGTTCGTTTTCTTTGTGCAGCTTCTTTAAAGTTTTCTGAAGATGAGGCATTTGTAGTATTCTTCCATCTCAACCTGGAGATAAAAAACAATAGAGGTATAAAAGCTATATTGTAGTTATTAGTTACAGTATATTATGTGCTACAGGTTTTGGCTCACCATCCTCTCCATACGCATCCCGTTCCCATAGGCCAGCTGTCTCAGCACATCGATGTCTGGTAGACCCCACTCTGGGTTACTGTTTAAAAGCAATAAAAAAATCTGTTTACATCCTACCAGCAGAGCTTCACCAGACACATATTGTTGTCATGTTGGAGTATTATGAGAAAATAAACTCCCACTCACATTTTTCGGAGCTCTGCATCCAGGTGTTCATTACAACTTGGTGTTATAGTGCCATTAATAGCATACACCTGGAAGATGTTTAAGAATTGGAAAGGTGTCAGTTTGTAAAGCCTCTTCTGCCATGCTTTTGCACTTCACTCTCACTTGACATGCTATTTTGAGTGGATAATAAATTCAAGGTCTGTTGGTACATACCCCATATGTTATTAAAACGCCATTTTGCCTGAGGATCTGACCAGCTCCATTGAAAACACCCTTGGGAAATTATTTTTAAAATGCACATGAAATTGGTACTGTTACATTTTGATCAATTAGAAATATGTCCTATGACCCTTCAAATATAACCAGGCCTACCTTAGCTGTATTGAAGGAGCTGTATTGCAGTAAGTTAATGGCAACAATAACATCACAGGAGTTGCGAGGAAGGCCTGCCCATTTCTCCCACGGTTCGCTGGCATCCAGGTGGACAGGCTGCAGCACAGTCTTTACATGGGTTGCAGCAATGTATGCCTTAATACTGTAAGTAAGTATGCAGACTTAATCCTACATTTTATGTTTTAACAGATTCTATTTCACATTACTGGAAAATGTACAACCTGTTGTCATGTCACACACTTGACCGTATGACTGATGTACAGCCATTCATTTGGACCATTAACAGATTGTTGCATGTTATATGCAACTGATGCATGTAAGTCAGCATAACTATTGGAAGTCTTTTTCTTTAAGACACAAACCTGTCCAGAGACTCTTCTTTGATGTCTGATGGCTGCCAGGAAACATAGGGCAGCTTCTGGGCAAAGCGTATGACATGCTGCCCAGTCCCAGAGCCCAGCTCTAAGGCGAACAGCTGCCTGTGGGACTGGTCCTCCAGCACATCTTCAAGCACTGCACACAGATCCTCCCAGTTCCTTTCTGCCTGAGGAGACAGTAGCATGGCCTGGAGGAGAAAAAGCAGAAGGACGTTACCCTGTCATCTTATATTGCCAGCCTAGGTGTTGATTTTCTCTAACCCTCTTACCTTCTCTTGTGCTGGTTAACTGAGACTAGCAAAGAAATAGCATACTGGTTGAGGCTGGATGTGGTAGGTGTCTGTAACAGCAGATGGGTGCAGAGATTACCTGGTTAAGAGGATTTCCTCTGTGCTCCTCCCCTGTGGTCAGCACTGGTACAGTACAGGTAGATTACACACACACAAGCAGAGGAAACTGGGGGAGAAAGACAGTTCATCTCTATAAATGTGTGTCTGAACATTAAGTAGCAGCTATTGTCATAAAAAACGTAATAATACAGTCAACAACAATGACAGCATCATGATGACCTGTGGTATCATGAGTGTTTACTGCCCTCTTGTGGTCATAGTGAGGACCTGCAACACAACGTTAACTTGGGGCTAACACAGTTTATCAGTGTAATATTTCCAGTGGTGGAATATAAGTGCATTTACTGAAGTACCGCACTTAAGGACAAATTAAAGGTACTCGTAGTTAACTTGAGTTTTGCAACTTTATACTTCTACTCCACTACACTCTCAGAGGTAAATAATGTACTTTTTATTCTGCTACATTTGTCTGACAGATATAGTTACTAGTTACTTTGCAGTTTACAATTTTTCATACCCTTCCTGTATAGTGACTTTTCTGAGTGTTCCTTTATGGGTTGAGAAAAATCTCCTCTTTCTTAAGATATATCATTTAACCCCATCATCATATCATTTCATGTTATTTGTATGTTATTAATGTATACTGTTAACATTAGTATTAACTATGAATACCCTTTGAATGAATGCTTTAAGAACTAATAATTTGATCGGTATAGCACAATTCCCATTTTTTTTATTTCCCATGTCCCTCATGGTCTCCCATACGTTTTCTAACAGTTCACGCAATGAATTGTGGGTAGGTCAGAAGCCGAGAGGGCGCCATGTGCTTTTGAGGCAGAGGGGCTGGAAGGAGACCTGGCTGTGACAGACTTGGCGTGTTTTTAGAGGGACACCGGGATAAACGGCTCCATTTAACAGAGTTAGCATGTACTGCACCAGACGCTGCCTCCGGACCGCGCTGCGGGCCGCAGCGACCACACACCGGTACGTAACAGCCAGTCACGTAACGTTAACACCAGGGCTGCGGTAACGGGACATCAGGGTCTCACTGTCGTGATTCTTCAAGGGCAGACAGCCGGTGACTGCTGCCGGGTTTTGGGGTTGTGATACATGCTGTTGTGTCTGTATCTCGTGTAAATACAGAATATGTGTTTCGTCCGCAGTCAGAAAGGAGCATGATGCTTTACGACTTTGTTAAGCATGTTAGCTAACGTTAGCTTGGTAACTTTAGCCTGCAGCATGTAACTGAACCCTGTAACGTTACAGGCTTTAACTTAAACACAACGGCCCAGTGTCCACTGCGTTTATTGGTATAAAACACGTTGTCCTCGTCTTTAACAGTGGTGTAAAAAATGCAGCAGCTGTTGCATTTTCCTCCATTTAACAGCTATGTTTCTGACAGCCAAGGTCACACTCGTGGAAATGAAAACTCTGTTTTTGCTGGTCAAGTAGTAAGTTGCATCTCTCTATTTGTTCGTGAACCGATGTTCTCTGAGCAAAAGCTGAGACCATTCATTTGAACTACAGGTTATTTGTTAAGAAACCAACTGGAGCCATCCGGACAGTAGCTGCGGTCTGTACAGCTTAGTGTTCATCCCAGAGCAGTGGCTCCCATCCAGGTGTAAGAGTAACCACCGCCCACAGTCATAGGAGATATACTGAGGGGTCACAAGGTGGTTAACGTTAGCAGGATAGGAGAACAAATAACGCACAATTTAAGTTTGTTTTGGCAGACTTATTTCAAGATATTTGCTTTGAAACTGCCAATTCATTCATTTTGTTCATCATCATGGACCATCTGCTGATTATTTTCTTGATTTCTCAATAAGTGATGTCTTCGAACCGCTTGTTTTGACCGACTACCTGTCCAAACCGTAGCACATCAAGTTTGCTATCACATAAGACACAGGAAAACAACACATTATCACAAGTGAGAAGCTGGAACCAGGGAACGTAATGAATCAGTTATTAAAATAGTTGTCCATCAAATAATCATTGGGCCTATGTATCGTTTTGATTAAACTTTTTTCTTGTAAATTACTGCATGTTTTGACCTCTTCAACCTCCTAAAAGTATTCATCATCATTCTTGATCAATAAAGACACATTTAAAATGCATGCTGGTGATCACAAGCAGCAGATGTGTATATGTCTGGCTACACTGTCTTGGGCTCTTGAAGAACACAATTAAGGTACAAACACAGTCAGTCATTTAAGTAATCCATTTTCGTTTTTCCAGCCAACAGCTTTCACGGCAGGCACCAGCCCTGTGTGCTCTCAGACTTCTGAAGACCAGTCCAGCCACCCACTCAGATGTGATTGCCACCCCTCCACTAGACGGAGCACCCAAACAGTATTCCCCCAAAATCCAACAGCTCGTCAAGGACATAGCCAACCTCACTTTATTAGAGGTGTCGGACCTCAATGAGCTTCTCAAGGTTTGTGTCCCAAAACACTTAATCCAAACCACAATACGCCTTGTCAGATTGAGACTGTTGTGTTGCCATGTGGAGTGAGCATCTCGTTTTTGTCGGTTGCAGAAAACTCTGAACATTCAGGATGTTGGAATGATGCCGATGGCTGCATCAGCTGTACCAGCGGCTCAGGTGACTGCTTTTTAAATGACATCCGGAGAGTAGATGATATAACTAGAGCACCACACACTAACACACCACCATGACCTAAAACTTCAAAAAATACTTAAAATTTGAATCAATGCTTTGGTGACACAGGATGTACGTATTGTATCACTGCAAGTTTTACTGATATTTATTTTTATTTTTTTGGGCCAAAGTGTCATGGCCTACTTTATGAGTAGCAGCTTATAGTGGTAGTTAAAAGTGCACAATAAGTTTGCTCTTTTTTTTCCCCTTGTGAAACTAGCCCACGGAAGAGGACGAAGCACCGGTCAAGAAAGAGAAGACTCACTTCACAGTGAAATTAACAGAATTAAAGGCAGCTGAAAAAGTGAAACTTATAAAGGAAGTGAAGAACTGCATCCAAGGCTTGAATCTGGTGCAGGTAAGTCTCATCATTAGTGTTCAGTCTACAGTGCTGATTGAAGTAATTTAAGAGGTATCCTGTGGAGTTGTTTTGACAATTAGTAACGCTAAGGTCTGCCGGTGGCGGAAATGTGCCAAAAAATGCACAACACACAGGCAAGGAAGACGAGGGCTGCAAGTTGGCAAACATGGATGTAAACGATGCATATATAATGTTTTATTAAATTGACTTTGCAAGTACAAATGCATTTAAGACATTTTTTAGACCTTACAGATACACACTATATTTTCGTGAGAAATGCTGAATATAAATAAAATCTTTTTGCTTACAAGAAAACTCCACACATTACATTTTTTAATATTTTGTTATTTCTGATGATTCACTCAATCCAATACTTTATCAGACAGCTGCATAGTGTAAAGTAAACCTACAATAATGTATAATACGGTGTAAAGCTCAGCCCAAAGAAAATAATAGGCTATAGTCTTTATTGCAGTGTTCCTTAGTAGACTTTTTCACTGTCCTATGGTATTTAGTGTAATATCTGCAGAAATGGTATATACTTTACCAATATTGCACGTTTGCTCAGGACTAAGGGTGCTCCGATCGTTCGTTCACTGATCGTAATCAGCCGATAGTGGCTTTAACTAGTTTGATCGGTGGTCACTAAAAAGGCTGATAACAAAAGCCGATCAGATGATGCAATACTTGCCAGACAAATTTTCAACAGCAGCTAAAATGGTACCACTATGCGGTCTGAACAGTTTTCAAAGCTAGCTAGCACCAAAGTCCTTTTCAGACAGGAAGCGATTGATGCGCCCAGTTAATCATTTACAATGAGAGTTGAGCAGCAATCAGACATGCGGAGCAACAAGCAGGAGCGATTATGTGAAACTGTAGCGGTCGTTCTCATCTCACACACACGCCACCCGCAACCGGAGTTTAATAGACACTCAGTGCATCAGGCAGAGGGAGAGAGACTGATCCTTCAGTGTGAGTTTCCTGATGCAAAGAGAGGCGCCATGCACTCAATCAACTAACTGCCTATTTCTCTCTGTTTTTGTAATAAAACGGAGACCTTTTGCTACGTGTCCGCCTCCCAGACTAAAACGGTGAACCAGACGCTGCTGACCCGGTGGGCAAAAACCGAGGACATTATAAAACGATGACACAGACACTCACATTTGGCTTTCTGAGTCGGTTTTATCAGTCATGCAAAGCAAAACATGATGCTACTGACAGTTTTAGTTTCGGTATTTTTTTATTAAAATATAGTACTGTGTAAATAACACTTAACAGTTTACTTTGCGACGACTCCCAGTCTGTTTTCCGCCGCCACCGTCTCTTTGACCGTCTCTTTGTTGTCGGTCAATGCAAAAAAAAAATACCTGGTGTGGTTCTTCATCTGTATTACTTTCTTCTTTTGCCAAATGTTCTGTAACTGCGGAGTAGACCATCTGCTTCATGTTTACACCGGCTCGCGCATGCCCAGTGTACCTGAACAGCCACTAGATGTGTGTTTTCAGTCGTTTTAATATAGACGGAGATCAACTCTGATACGCTGCTAAAATGCTGCTGTGGAAGGAGAAGATCGTATTTGTTATAAAACTGTTTAAAAACCCGTAAGTAGTGTGGAAGGATACTTTATCATCTGTTAATTTTAATACTTAATGCATTTTTTAGGACTAATTAAATAAATATACATGACAAATAAAAGGTTTCAAATAGACTCTGATCGGTATCGGCTGATACTGCTTTCAGCAATCCGTGATCGGAGCACCTCTACTCGGGACAGTGTCCCAGTTCCTGCTTTCACAGATTATGTGATCTAAATCTTGTTTTTCTCTGTCTTTTCTAAAACAGGCTAAGAAACTAGTGGAGTCTCTTCCCCAGGAAATCCGAGCCAATGTATCCAAAGAAGAGGCAGAGAAACTGAAAGCAGCTCTGGAGGCAGCAGGCGGCACGGTGGTGTTGGAGTAGACCCTTATGTCTACCCATTCTCCACCATTTTGCTGCTCTTACACTTCACCCTTCATCCTATTATTTCTTATTTTCTTTTTTACATGACAAAGAGGAGGATCCCGAGTGAAAAGGAAACAAAGAAATGCCTTCTGACATTAATACTGTCTTTTAACAGCGTCAGGTGGGGCGGTACAACTCAGACTGAACTTTCCAGGCACACAGCCTGCACAAACTGCCGCCTCGCTGTTTCCTTATCCATTTTTCTGTCTGATACTTGCGTAGCAAATAAGCAACAGAAACACTGGCCTGGGTTTCAATTAAGTCAGTTGGTCATTCTGTGTGTGTATGTTAAATTTTTCACAGAAGGAAAGATTATGCTGTAAGGACATGGTTACCATTCCCTATATTGAAGAACACCAGATACTGTATCTAGTTCAGGGGATGGCAGGACTGAGTCCTCATTGGTTAGAGAATTGTTATTACTGTGATTAAAGTTGAAATGTCCATATTTTTGTCTTATGTATTGTGGTTGATTTTATGCAAAATGTTGGATATGCAAACTCTAAAACTTAAGAATGAAATTGAAAGATCCATTTAATGACTGTTGTGTTGCCTTAGACTCATCATTCCATACTGAGACTGACTATCTGTGGACTGAGAAGTTAGTATATTTTTAACATATTGTAGATTGCATCCTGCTTTACTGCTGCTGACCAATAGAGGGTATAATATCTTGTTTAATTACCTCAGGCAGGATTGAACCACATTTTGTTCCCGTGTAAACCTACAAATGAGCGTGAACGTGAGCAGAAACCAGTTGCTGTGTTAGAAGAGAGGAAAGCGGTTTCAAAATGTGTGGTAATTCATGCTTTTGAAAGTTATAGTACATGACATTTATAGGTAGCCTAAAATGCAAAACCAACTGTTAAGTATACAGCAAACTACAAAATTTCCAGTGAACTGTGTTTGTCTCAAACCCAACAAAAACATACTTGTAGCAAGTTTAGTTGTTTTGAATACAAGCTGGCTGCACATTAAGCTCCAATGTTTCAATTTCAAACAAATGTGTCTGCTACTGCTTGAAATATACAAATACCACCTGGTGAGTGACATCAGCAGGTTAAAAGGTACATGTTTCATCACAAACACGTCTTTTTCACAGCTGAGTTGTCATATGCACTGGTGTTACTAATAACATTAACGATGGCTCCGTTTTGGTCCCAATAAGCTTTGACTGTGACACTGAGCCAGCATGCACAATACCAGCACTCTGAAACTGAAGCAACTAAATGGAATTCAACCATCATTACTTTTATTATTCACACCTTTTGTGTCAAATAAAGGCCTTGGAAAAAAACATCCATTTAAAGGTCCTAAACACCAAATACATGTTTTTAGATGTTCTCTCATCAGGACTATATGTGTGTGTGCATGTGTGTAAAGACTGTTGGACAAGTTGCACCCTTTTCACATCTATTAGTACATGTATTTCAATACCACAAGTAATTCTACTGTAGCTCCACCCACTTTCAACCATAGGTCTAATTAGCCAAAATAACTGAAAATGTTAAAATATATATGGTTGGTGCTTATATGGTAGGCCTATTTTGTGATGTACTCTGTACCATTTTACTAGACTGATTGTAGATTGCCACCAGGTGGCATATGTAGACTGTATTCAAGGCTCATCGTCGCTCCTCATATGTCACAGTCCAGGACCAAATTTTGGTGTGCATCTGTCCAATAACTCATGCTGATTAGGTCATTGCAGTTAATCTTTTGAAAGCTGTTTTAGGAGTTCAGGAGATCAAAGGGGCATCTGTGGCCAGTCTAAGATGTATTTATTGGGATGGGAGACATTTATTAAGCCCTGCATGGTTTCAGCCTTTGCTTTTGATGTAGCACCACTTTTATCAGTAGGGGGTTGTATTTCCTAATTAGGCTAATCGGATTAAATTCTTATTAGGTCCACATAGACACCAAATGAGAAGATTCCCAATAAAGCCAAGCCTCATTTTACATGCGTTTAAAATACACATCAAATCTTCCACTCACCTAGATTATACCTACATTCATTAAGAATGATTTGATCTGCTTATTTTCCATACTCTTCAATGTACTACATATTTATTATGTTTTGATTTTAATATATTATAGAATAATAATGATAATTATAGTTAAGTAAAAATGAACCTCAACTCTTTCTTGAGGATTTTACCTAAGTAACAAAAATGTAAATGTGTTTCTTAGTTCTGTGCCTGGAAAAAATGTTAGAAGACGACTTTCAAAAAGTCACCTTCGGTATTCAGTGCATTTGTTAAGCTGTTACCTTTTTGAGGCTTCATTGCACGTTTTGAGTAAATTCCAAGCCAGCTGAGAGAGACAATGATAGATGGATAGGAGTGAGGAGGAGATGACATGCAGCAAAACTCTCAATTGAAACCAGTATGTGGTACGCACATCAGTCAACTTTCTCAAGAGACTGCAGACAGCAGAAACCAAGACAAACTGATGCTGGATTACTTTTTTCAGATGCACTGGAAAACACACAGAAGAGACGGCTGAAAAAAATGATCAAAAAAGGTTATCCTGCAAGGAGGATAATTTGCCCTTAACAAAAGGAATAATAAAATGTATTTTTATATTGATATGATACTATATACTACGTGAACATAGAAAATCTTCACATGAAAAATATACACAAATGGAAATGCTCATTTCAAAGGTAAAATGCAAAATTTGAATCACCACAAATGGCACAAAAAATGCAAAAATGTAGAAAAACACAAATGAGAACGCTCAATTTAAATGTTCAAATAGAAATAGAAAGGTGTAAATTAAATAATGCAATGGGGGGAAAAAAGCAATTTAAGAAAAGTGGAATTGATATGTGTGATTGATGAATGTTTTTGTTTTTCTACCATAACAGTTAAATATGATGTGATTTGAAACCACATAGATCTTTTTTCACAGCAGACATTTTGACTTGTCATAGTGTTACTAATAACGTTAACAATGGATCAGTCCTGTTCAAGTCATGACAGTGTCCAGGACCCTGACAAGCAGCTAAACTACTACTCCTACGGTGACATGTCAGAATGTCTGCTGCCCACGTCACTTTCCATAAAGGCCGAGATAGAGTAGAGGAGAGAGGACTGATGAAGATGATGTGTACACACACACGAGGAGGAAGCATGTCATGAATGGCTTATCATCCAATTACCTCAGCGAGCAAACTCTGCTTCAGTCCTGGAAAATGGTAATGTCTGAAAATGGAACCCTGCTATGTTAAGGCCAATTTATAATCATATACTATTTTCTGACTTCCTCAGTCAATCGACTTTGCCCATGTTCGTCTTCTTCACTGAACTTTAATTGAATTTGAAAATGGCGCCGAAGGAAGTACATGAAGAAGTATAATGTGGCCTTTACTGATGATGGTTTCAGGCTGCTTTGTAGTGCTAAGACAGTAACATGGATCACTGGCTTTGAGACTCGTCATTCTTCAGTTGTAGAATAGCAATTCATGTAAATGTTAACTCAGAATATGGACCATTAATAAAAATGTAATTGTCTATTATGGATGTAATAGTTGATCATCTTCTTGATCCTTATCGTGATTTGTTTGCTTTGTGATGTTACATAAAGTATACATTTAAAGAAATAGATTTGTGTGTAGTGGGAATGTCATAGATAAATAAAACTTCAAAGTATACATTATTCTCTCATTGTCTGGACCGATGACAGCCTGACCAAGAATATCATTGGGGGTCATTACACGTGCCTGCATGAGTCAGATCCTGCAGCAACGGGTGTTTGCTCATGTCTTGCCATTGCTCTGACTTTGAGTGGGTATCCAGTTACCGTTTCTGTCATCTGCCATTAATCCCCATCCCTCTGAGTCAGCACACCCAGTGCCAGGCGACCCATTCACAGCACTGCTGCACTGTTCATTTAAAACCATGTCATGCTTAAGAAACAAAACAGACACTTGGGCTTTAGAAACTTCCAGAAAAGGTAAATATAACATTTTAACAGTAGTACAAACTGATGTTGTGAATGCTGGTAACTTGGTAAGTGGGAAGAGATGCAGAAAGAGTTTGACCTCATGACCGTCCATGTGGTGACTGATAGCAGCGTCTATTCTTAACAAGTATTTGTTTGAACATTATGACCTTTGATCTATGTGGTTGAAATCTGGCATGCTAGCACACCACAGCCACAAAACTACAGTCAAGCTGATTTACTAGTTTTATATTAGTCGCGCCCCTTTCTTGGCACAGAAAGTACGTTCGAAAGCTTACTCCGCTGGATAAGTTCAGCCATATGTTAATCCAAAATGTCTTTTGTGCATTGAATATGAACTTCATCCGACCATCACCAGCTGTGGTGAGGGGAAAAGGATGAAGAGAGCACCCTTGGATGAAGTTACTTCTCGTTGGTATTTTGGTGGAGTCTCCTCCAGCGCACCTGCCTGTTCAATACACCCACTGGATTTAATTAAAGTAAAATATAAAGCTAACTGAGTTTTTATTCAGTTACCACAGTTTTTCCTTCAAGAAATTAAGAAAATGATCCAGTTAGGCCTCATTGATCTGTCTGGGGTGTTTCTCACTTGGGCCTCTGGATTACATTGTTGAAAATGTTAATAAAATGATGTTCTTTGAAGGTTTATTATACTCTCTTTTCCTGTTGACACTCACTTTTGGAATTGCAAGCTGTTTTATAGCAATGATTCAATTTACCCGATTTCCTAAATTACCTTGATTATGACAATCAATGGGCTTGTTTGGATGCTTTTGAAGAGCACACGATGATGACAGAAACATCTTTAGCACCGGTCTACTGGTTTCGCTTTGTATTTCCTGCAGCTATTATCTACCCATAGAATTGATTTTCTTTAGTTCAGCACGCTGACAGGATGTTTGTGATGATGTTCAGATCAGGCTGCTGACATGACCGCTCAGTCTGAATATCTCCTAACGTTAGGAACCAGTTCTGTTTGCTTGATGCACACTGACAAAGAAAGTTGTTTTTGTTGATGTCCACTGTTGATTTACACACTTGCAGGTGGTTGTTATCTGGCTCTCTACAGTAGCCCACGCACACATTTCAAATTATTCTCTTGCTGTACATGACCATGCTGCACAGTCATGAATAGATTGCTTTCTTCATTTCTCCTAGATGACATACAAGATGAACAGAAAGATCAAAGGTCTCATGTCTTTCTATCCGAAACTCCTGTTGGGTGCCTTTTGGAGGTAGTATTATTAATTTTAGTACTTAATTATTAATTTAATAGTTGTTCACGAGTCACAACCGGCACTTTCACTTTTACCATACATTGCAGTGGTTTTATTGTACTGCTGTTGGGGTGCAATCTGCAATGAGGACTCAAATCTAAACAAAACTGTTTTTTCAGCACCAAAACGATAAATAAATCAACAAGGATGGTGTAATCCTACTAAAATAATAATTCCCTCACTTTTAAACGTTCAATTAGGGCAAAAAAATAAGGTATGCAATGTGAAATTCAGGACTGTGGTCGTGTTAGATTTAGATTTGACGTCACCAACCGAAGAAGCCACAATCTTTTGTACTCACCATACAGGTTTGATAGGCCAGTTTTCACTGAATTCAAAGCAAGATAATCACTGTGAAGGTTACTCATCCTGACAATTAATTGGCTTTGAACTATTTCAATGTGTCATCTGTGCAGAATGCAGAAAGATGTCAAGTTGCTGGTAGAGCTCAGGAGAAAGTGAGTAAAAATTGAAAATGAGAAAACAAGGAGGGTAAGATTCATAGGCACATTTTTACTTTACATTACAGCTGAAGTTTGTTTCCTTGTTGCTCTACATGTTGAAAATGCTGACAAACGACTTGAAAAACGCACTTAAGTCGCCCGTCATATGTGAGATGATTGGTGTACCTGATAAATTCCACATCTCCATTCTGCTGTTTAATTTGTAGAGGGACTGAGGAAACTGTTCTCTGGTGCTAAAGTGGCTTCTACTAGAGGTGCACTAGTATCTGTCAGACAGATAAAGACTTCTGCACAATACAACTATTACATACACTGTCTTACTTTGCAGTATGTGAGCTCTTTGCCCCCCGCAGCTGTCAAAGCAGTTGTTTGTGGCTACTAGTCACTTGACCGAATCCTCACTCAATTGTCACTGTCTATATAATATTGCCACTTTTTCAAACTAAAATAAAACAACACAGGCCATCACGTCATGTGATTTCTGGTTTTATCTTTTGCCGGACAGCAGGGTTGGGGTTACTTAGGGAATCTCTCTTGGTCTCCCTCTTATCACTCTGACATGTATGTTTTTTTCATGGACTGTGGGGAGAATTACACAGCTTGACGTGTCTAGTTTTTGTGTCTGTTTTTATTCTTGTTACAGGGTATGTTCCACTGTCCAACAGAAACTGCAAAACTGGGCCTGGAGGCATTTTACAAGGTGGATGTTAATGTTAATAACACAAAGACAAAAATATTTTCTCAGCTCCTTTCTGTAAAAAATCATGGCTCTACGTCCTCTCATCTTTTCACCTACTGAAATAATGATATGATTTATGCACAGGGTTTTATTCCTGCAGCTATCTGTCTCATCCTTCACACAGTCTTCACCTTCGGTGTTCCTCGAACAACTGAGGTGGCATTTCAGTGCAGTGGTTGTCACCTGAGAGGAAAGAAGTGATTCCTCATCCTGGCAGTGACCGGCCTTTACAATTTCAGTGGTTCTTCATGCTTACAAAGATAGCTTAGCAGGACTTCACTAGACACCACTAATAACAAGAACCAAGAGGAAGTCACACACCAGTGTAGATAAAAAAGATCCATTTTCAAGTAAAGCACAGATAAGGCACTGCCATGATGAGAAATGTGATATATGTATCAGGGTGTGCTAACTTAACACAGTTCACCATTGTGGCCCATAACTTGTGTACAGTATAACTATAAATCTGACATATGGGTTGTAAAAAGAAGGTTTAGTGGTGATATCAACTGACAGATCTTGGATTCTTGAAGAGATAGACTTGAACTGGCTGGTTCAGCACGTACAAGAGTGAACAAAAGCTCACAAAGAGAAACGCTTTAATACAACGTGAGTGTGCTTTCAGGAGGACAGTTGGCACCTTTTCAAACCTGGGGGCTTTTGAAACAGTTTTCATCTGCAGATACACTTTTTTTTGACCGTGAAATTCTGAGAAAAACAGGTGCGAGTCTTGGTTCGGTGGCTGCATGTGGGCCTGTGGCGTCTCATTATTTTATATTGTTCCAGGTATTATTTTCCAAGTATTACCTTTTTACAGGGATGCACAATCCATCATGTTCGGCTTTAAAAGACACCTGATAGTTTTCTATGTCCCACAGCTTACTTACTGTCTATATCGATGTCGGTGTTTGAGCGATGAAGGTTAGCTTTAGGGTCAAACCATGACAGCTCTACTTTTGCTTCTCTTTTTATGATGTAAAAGTAAAGAGTAAAGAAAATATTTACTAACTAAGCTGTTGAACGGCTGATATTAATGTATACAGATTAACGTGTTTGGGGAAGAAGCTATCCAAATCAGTTCTTTTGATGGATAATATGACTTTTTTAGTTACTGTGTGGGATACTCAAGTTGTTAATGGACAGGTTACATAACACTGTTAAACCTGTGCAAAAAGTCATCTAATGGCGAGACAGTTATAATTTGTGGTTGTCATGGAGCTCGGTGAAAGAGCAGCATGATGACATAGGTTAGTAAATGACACATAATGCACCATATATATATAAGAACAGTACGTCTGCGTATGTCTCCTTCTCTTTTAATGTAGGTCCTGTTTTACTTTGTCGTGAAGCCACAGACGCAGGTTTTTAGTTTCATTTTTATCAAGCACTCTATCACTGACTAATCACTGTGCTGGAAAACATCCATTGGGGATACAGTTAATGATGTTAAAGATACATATACAGAGACACAAGTAAATACCTTCTTTCTCTCTATATCTTCGTTTTCGGAAAAAAAAAAAGGAGAAAGAGATTTCAAACCGGTATAATTGTTTACCAAATGTTGTAGGTTCATATCTCAACACAAGGAAAGATTATTTCCTAATTATAACAAGCATGCTTTGTCTTTTTTATTTTATTTGCTACTTTCAGTCTCTGTGAAGGTCTAATCAGACAGAGCCCATTCCTCTCACAGAGAAACATTGCCTGTGCAAATACAGTAAGCCCAGAGACTAGAGTAAAGAGTGTGTTGACAAACTGTTGGATGAAATACATGCAAAGGACAGGCATTCAATTTCACAGTGCTGAGATGAGAGCATTAACGAGGTTTCTGTTCCACAGTTATAATGGTGAGACACTGATGAGATATTTGCCTCTTAATGGAAAGTTAACACCAAAACAACTTATTACTTTTACCAGTATGACACAGTTGATTTTATAATTATCTAGCAACTGATTTCAGAGATTGAATTAGAAGCTAAAATGTTGAAAATGTTAATTTTAATGCTACCACTCAGGATAATTAACTACAAAATTTTGTAATTTGTAAGTTACTAACAATTAAAAATTAACGTAGCCTTCTATCTTTAAAAAAAACTGATGAGGGTCTGCTGAGACAGTTATCCTCTTCTAACTCTTCTGGAGCCCATAAAAGGGAAACATGTGCTGTGTCCTCAACATTCCCCATCATGTTTATTAATTATTACATTAAGTGCCTTTTGCATCCATGTTTAAAAATTTCTGGGTCACAGAATATTTTTTGTAAATGAGATGTTGAATGAGCATATAAAGCAGAATGTGATTTTATGTTTTTTACCTCAGCTCTGGTTTAATAAATCGGTATCCCACATGAGAGCCAGTAGGACAGCAAACATCCCAGTGATTCATTATACTGCCTTAATTTTAATTGACTGAAGTGGACATTTGCATGGAGCAATGTGTATTTGGAGTTGTGACTAACCTAACATTTAAATTCACTGCAAAAACACAAACTGGCTAAGTACAGCTGCTACTTTCAGGCAGGCTGGTGTAGTGACTGCTAAACATTGCTTCCTGACCAGCTGCAGGATCATTAGCAAGGAGCCAATGCTTCAGCCTCTCAGTGATTGACCTCTTAAATCCAGGACAATCAATAGGTCACAATGTCTGACCTAAGCGAGTTGAAGAATGGTGAAGCTGCCATTTGGCCACTAAACACCTCACCTAAATAGCAATTATAGCTGAACTACATACTGTAAATACAGCAGGCCAGTCAAGCTTTGGATTTCTCTGCATCTTGAAGAGTAACTCATAATATAAATAGCTTAAATGGTGGTTTCCTTTTTCTCCCTCTGCAAAACCAAAAATACAAGAGCTGTAAGGAATTGATAAAACCACAATCGTCGTAATCATCGTAAAAGTGAAACATAATCATTAAAAATATAAACAATATGGCCTCTAATCGCTGTATGATAAAGCAACCATGTTGTCTCAGAGTGTAATTCACCGTTATCATCACAAATAAGGACAGCTGCACAGGTGCATTTATTATGATTACATTACTTATGATCAAAAACTAATTGACTACTTCACTAAGACAGCCAAACATCAAGTAAGTGTGACAACACAAGACAGCAATATTACCGAAAGGACTAAATAGCTCTTGCAATACAAGAACTATGCTGTCTCTTCATTTCTATGTCTTCTACACTCACCTAAAGGATTATTAGGAACACCATACTAATACTGTGTTTGACCCCCTTTCGCCTTCAGAACTGCCTTAATTCTATGTGGCATTGATGCAACAAGGTGCTGAAAGCATTCTTTAGAAATGTTGGCCCATATTGATAGGATAGCATCTTGCAGTTGATGGAGATTTGTGGGATGCACATCCAGGGCACGAAGCTCCCGTTCTACCACATCCCAAAGATGCTCTATTGGGTTGAGATCTGGTGACTGTGGGGGACATTTTAGTACAGTGAACTCATTGTCATGTTCAAGAAACCAATTTGAAATGATTGGAGCTTTGTGACATGGTGCATTATCCTGCTGGAAGTAGCCATCAGAGGATGGGTACATGGTGGCCATAAAGGGATGGACATGGTCAGAGACAATGCTCAGGTAGGACGTGGCATTTAAACGATGCCCAATTGGCACTAAGGGGCCTAAAGTGTGCCAAGAAAACATCCCCCACACCATTACACCACCACCACCAGCCCGCACAGTGGTAACAAGGCATGATGGATCCATGTTCTCATTCTGTTTACACCAAATTCTGACTCTACCATCTGAATGTCTCAACAGAAATCGAGACTCATCAGACCAGGCAACATTATTCCAGTCTTCAACTGTCCAATTTTGGTGAGCTCTTGCAAATTGGAGCCTCTTTTTCCTATTTGTAGTGGAGATGAGTGGTACCCGGTGGGGTCTTCTGCTGTTGTAGCCCACCCGCCTCAAGGTTGTGCGTGTTGTGGCTTCACAAATGCTTTGCTGCATACCTCGGTTGTAACGAGTGGTTATTTCAGTCAAAGTTGCTCTTCTATCAGCTTGAATCAGTCGGCCCATTCTCCTCTGACCTCTAGCATCAACAAGGCATTTTCGCCCACAGGACTGCCGCATACTGGATGTTTTTCCCTTTTCACACCATTCTTTGTAAACCCTAGAAATGGTTGTGCGTGAAAATCCCAGTAACTGAGCAGATTGTGAAATACTCAGACCGGCCCGTCTGGCACCAACAACCATGCCACGCTCAAAATTGCTTAAATCACCTTTCTTTCCCATTCTGACATTCAGTTTGGAGTTCAGGAGATTGTCTTGACCAGGACCACACCCCTAAATGCATTGAAGCAACTGCCATGTGATTGGTTGATTAGATAATTGCATTAATGAGAAATTGAACAGGTGTTCCTAATAATCCTTTAGGTGAGTGTATAATGGACACTCAACTGGTGAGTGTGCTGACTTTTTTACCCGGGACATGCAGCTACCTAAAGTGTTTTAGCACAATATCATGTATGTATAGCTTTTTAAGTGCACATTTAAGACGCCTTTGAAGTTTGAAGGGTTCTCAGTTTTACAGGAAATGTAAACCGGAGTTAGCCTTTTTCAAAAAACTCATGAAGCTAATGGACTCAGCCACTCTGTAAGTGTGCTCGCCTTTTGTTTAATTAAACCTTTGAACTGAACCTGTCAGCCTTGTGTCCTGCATTTGGGTCCTCCAACCTGCTCACCCAACCACGTATCCTGACATAATGTGTTTTTTATTCCCTTTACACAGTAGCAATAAAATATTTATTGTAAAACTCAACTTAAACAAACTCAACAATAAAAATTTTTATCAAATCAATTATTAAATCAAAGCTATTTGCCACTGCCAGGGCATTACCTTTTATCTAGCTTGTTAAAACAAGTTACCATCAGAGTCCAATTTTCTTGGGTTTTTTTCTGAGCAGGTATCAACAGAAACATTTGTCGAGTACAAGGTGTAGCGACAAGGTTGTCTTCCCGTGAAAATGTCGCGGTTGTGCTTGCCTCACGCACATTTGTGGGAAAAGGTCAAGTGTCCGGGATACTGTGATGTCTGGAAATCTGAAAGTTAGCTAGCTAGCTACAGTTGATAGCATGCTGGCGACAGTCATTTCAGCAAACAAAATCAATTACTGGCTAGAAATTAGCAGCCAGCTTTTGTCTACCTGACTAAAATAAAGGACCTATTGTTAAAATATTACTAAGAATTTGGGGTGCCATGGCACTACCTGTACCACCCTGCAGTCCTGACAGGTTGACCTCAGAGCTGAAGCTGTTGCCATACCACTTTTAATTGTTTAAAATGGGCTTTGTAAGACCAAATGTGTACAACAGAAGAGCCATATATTTAATAAATATATAATATCATTTGTGAAATAATATTTAAACAGGAAACTAACCAAAATCAGTGTTTCCAGGTTACCACTTGACAACAGAAATATGCCTCCCTTCCTCTCTTAATTTATGCATTTTGTTGCCTGATCTCACTGGGTGGCAACAGTGCTGATCCTCTTGGTTTGGAACGATGGCAGAGTTGAAAGAATGAGTGATGGTTTCACATTATGGAAAAGTTTGTGGGATGGAGTGTGGGAGCCAGATTTTTCTCTTGAGGTCTGACTGTGGACCTAAGCCTACGTGCCTCCCCTCTCTGCTCTGGCCTCCAACCCTTTACAGCCGTCCAGAACAGTGATCTTCACAGAAACAGCATATAAAGCCAATGGGGTGGATGTAGCAAAGACATTATATAAAGATGATAGTAAGTCTTGTAACTGTCAGAGCAGAGCATCAGTCTGACTTCCGCATTTGGTACAAACCAAGCAATCAAAAAATCTGAAACTTCACAACTTGTTTATTCTGTCTTTCTGCACATCAAGTGTTATATAAATATGAGCAGTGTATGTTATGTAGCTACTGTGTTAGCACATTTAAAAATATTCTTTAAACCGGAAATTAGTCCATTTTACCAACAAAGGGTGTTAAATTGTATGGCCTAATTCCCTCTGCATTTATCTCTGTGTTCTCTCTTTGAATCACAATTTCCATAATTGTGAAGCAGTGCTAACGAGCTCTTTCAATCTGACAGCAAAATTATAGTGCAGACTCAGAGTACAGAGGCCAGGAGGAAGAGAGGCTACTAACTGCTAATATTAATGAAGAAGCTAAAAAAAAAAAAAGCTGGACACAGCAGGTTGTGTTCTCAATAACTCTGTACTAAACAGATCATAGGAGACGAACACTAGGACCACTTTTCTTCAGAAGTGTTTTGCAGAATTTGTTGCTAACAAAGGATATTAACCCACCATGGTTCTGTTACCTATATCCACCTTGGAAAAGTTCAGATAGGACTCCTACATACAAAATCCAAAACAGCTGCTAATGGAGAGGTGTTGTGTTCAATAAACCAAATGTTCATGGTCTATTTTCCCAGTCACAGCAATTTATTGTTTGCTTCAATTTCAGTCCATTTTGGCTTGTGCAGCAGGAAGTGAAGTTACAAAAACAAAAATGATGACTGAACTGTGGGGGGTTGCATTTATAACAATGCTTTAATAACATCAGTGGATGTACAGAAGCTATTAATGGACCATGGTAATCATATTGCTTATCAACCTGATATAGCCTAGAAACTGAAAACTGTTACCTTTGACTTTCGTGCAAGTAGAGGCATAGCTGCAACAATAGAGAATGAAAAGAGTTTAGTGGAACATTAAAAACAAAACTAACCTTAATTCTAATGACGCAATCCACTTGTTTTGCTCTAAATGTCACTTGAGATTACGTGGAAGTTTGTGATAAACAGCAAAATTCACTCATGCGGATCTGCAGCTCCTCTGAAGGAGGTCTGAAGTTTACATCATGCTTTTTATGCTCTTGTGTTTTCCCTCGGGGGGGACATTAAAATTACAGCAAATGACATACATTTCTTAAGCTGTCCTGGAAAGACAGTATGCATAAAAATTACTTGAAAAAACAGAATACACTATTGTTGTGTTGAGACAAATAGAGACAGAAAAATAAAACAGCTGCTGCTGCATCACAGTGAAACTGTTAAACATTATTAAAGTGAACTGATTAATGACCCGACAGCTTACACTTGTTTTTTCACAATAATAACTGGCATCCAGCTTTTATTGCCATAGTAATAACCTGGAGACATGAGCTTAAAGAGGAAATATTGTGCACTTCACCAATTACTTTTAATCCTGGTTACTAATCAGCCCGTGTTAAAAAACAATTTGGTGTTGAACTGGGAGCTATTTTGAGAATCGATGGAGGTTACTTTGGAGAAAGCGGAGGAGTCAGCTATGATCATTATGTACTCTGGCAGCCTTCTCCTCATGTGATGATAGTGTGGTCAGAGCGGTTTTCTCCTCCAGCAGCATATGCTGTTTTCGCCACCTAGAGTGCTTTCTCTGTCCTCAAATCTGTGTGATCAAGCAATACTTCTGACCAGGAAAAGATATCAGTATTGGGATGCAGAAAACGTTTGCAGTGAATTTATCTGAATTTTACCAGGAAAATAAAAGTGGGATGGCATGTATTCCTCTGGCATGACAACGTATCCTGACAAAAATCAATAGTCCAAGTTAAAACATTTAATTTCATCTACATCTAACTGACAGCACTGAACAAGGCTCAGTGTGTTTGGACAACAGCGACTCCTGCTTCCTTAAGTCATGTTCCTGTAGCTCCTGTGTAGTATATTACAATGGTAAGTTAAGCTACAGTAGGCAAACTCCTTCAAACATGGACCAATGTAAACAATTTTAAATGTGCCCCCATGCAAAATGTAGTTTAAGACAGTTTAAGTGTGTTAGTGATGATAAGACTGGTCTTTGGATTACCTATGTTTTTACATATTGCCAATTTACCACTAATTGCAACTTTAAATTACTTACTTTCAGTAAGAAAGCATTTTCCGAAGCCTACTATAGATTTTTAGATGTGTTTTCCTTCCATTCAGGCACTTATTTCACTTCACTACACAAAACATTCACATTATTTATTTTCCTAATGCATACATTATGGGTTTCATTTTCTGGCACTGCTCATGGGTAGCTCCCTAGTCCTTTGTACCCTAGCCTTTCAACAGATCTGAATTGACCACTTGAAATACTGTTCAAAATCGTCTGGGCTTTCAACTGCATTTCTGTGCTGCAATAATAGTGATGGATTATCTTTGTAAAGCACTGGCTTAAGCGGAAACCTGTGGTATGCTTTGGAACAGGGGTCACCAACTTTGAGACTGAGAGCTACGATCATAGGAAAACATAAATATATAGTATATTTTTCTAGCCGTGATGAGCTACCTGCCAGGTAGCTATCAAAGGTCTTGTAGCATGTACTGAAGTGACTATGTTTTGCCGCTTCGTCATTGCCACAGTCTTCCCACAAATGAGACATACACTCTTTTCATTTACTGTTGTGAAGAAGAATTATTTTTCTTCCATTGTTTACGGCATAATGTTAAACCATTTAAAGCGTAGTTAGCTCTTCATCGTAGCTGTGCTAGCTAGATGACATAGAATGAAGGAGAGGTAATGTGTGATGTAACATTAAGTTAAACTTTGACTTTGCATACACAATAAATGTATGTTTTTAAAATGTATGTGTTTTTTAAAAAGACAATTCAGGCTATTTTTAGAGCAAGCTTTTCCATTTCATTCTATTTTTACAACGTGACCTCTGGGGTACTCATTGGCTTCCCGAGGGCAACTAGGCGCTCGCGGGCACCATATGGGCTACCAATGCTTTAGACAAGCTCATACAGTTTGTAGTAAATCGGCAAAGCATGCTCCTTTAATTTTTGTGTTAGTGAAAATGAGAGCTACTTATTAAGCCTGTCCCACGAGGCTGTGCACTGCACAACATGCATCTTTAATAGATTAAACTGAAAACATTACATCCAATTAACATTCTCTACTCACAAAGCCATCATGTACAGCGTGACTGTTGGTTTGTCAAAGTATAGTACAATCAGATATATAGGCAAATATACATAAAAAATTTTCAGCATGGGATGAATGTTCAGAAACTAAATTTTCAGCTTGCAATCACAAAATTACTGTTTATTTGGTGAACTGAATTTTCTTTTCCCCACATTCACTAATCGGATTTCTCGGAAAGCATCTTAATCTACTAAAGCAGGTGATAGATCTTATCTCTGATCACTGTTTCTGTTTATTCATCGCTCTTGTATGTTATTGGTCAATCTTAGATGGATGAGATTGTTTGTGTGTTTTCCTCTTAATTTGCAGCAACATTATGCCTGTTTAAATGGAGCATGAAACCACAGACTATACCAAGAGAAATTTCTCTAACATTTGAGATAATACAGAATGCATTTTAATCTGAATTACTTTCATTTGTATGGTAACATGTCTCTGGCTCTCTAAAAAGGCTAATGTGTCTTTGAGACATGCTTTGAGTTAAATGAAAACATAAACAGCAGTGTTCCCCTTCTCTTAAGCCTTGTTTGTTTTAAACTGTCCTGATGTTTAGTCCAAATAAAGTCTAAAATAAAGTCACATTTCCCTGGCTCTCTGCCTGCCTCTAACTCAGTTTTATGTTTGGCATGATGAATGTGCCTGGGGACAGTTCTTTATCCATTAACGCATAAGAACAGTCAAATATTGTTTTGTGGACACATTACAACGCAATTGCTTTCATTTCCTTTCCATGTATTTTTTGCCGCTGTGGTCAAATCGACTTGATTTAAAATAAACAGTAGATTCTCCTATAAATGTACATTTCATTTGATGGAAATAACACCTGACATTATATCTAGAACGTTCTCTTGGACGCACACCGGCTGCTTGTTGCTGATGTCTTTAAGCTTGTCATTACAAACCTAATATGCCTCCTCTATTAAACAGCGGAAGAACAGAGTTAGTGGGATATTGTTTTGCTCACACCTTGCCCCCTGATGTAGAAGCAATCCTGAGGGAGGCGGATGTTAGTCATCAGCAGAGTCATGTGTCATCGACGGGGGCCTGAACATTTTCTGCCAAAAATGTGACAGGTCAACAGGTCTCAGCGGTATGTATTCTGAGTGATATGCAGAGCTGCAATAGGCCAAGTACAGGTGAGGGCTAATTTCAGTTTGACTTGTTTTTAGACAGCAGTGAATCAGTTTTCGGAAAGTGACAAAGTACATTTACTGCGCTTAAGTATAATTTTGAGGTACTTTACTTGAGTATTTTATGCTACCTTATATTTATTCTCAACATTTCAAAGGGAAGTTTTGTAAGTTTTACTCGACTACATGTATCTGAACTCTATAGTTACTAGTTAATTCTCAGATTTTATCCAGTAAAAATATTATGAGCTTATAAGATACAATGTATTGTTAAAGATTGAACCAGTGTTTTCAGATCTTTTTGGCTTGTGGGCCCTGACAAAAAAGCAATGTCTAGTTATGGCCTCTTGTCACAGGTAAATGATCCATTTTTGTTAGCTGTTCCACCAAAAAGACATTTCCCATCTAAACTTCTCAGATGACTTCGTGGAACTATATGTTCAAGTCCCGAAGAGGTAAAATTATCAAAAATTATTATTATGTGTTCTCATTCCCAAGTCGTAACATATGGATGCATGGTCAAGACCCCTTGATGTCAGTTTCTAACACACTGGGGATCCCCTTAGTGTTATAGTTCAACACATTGAGAGTAGCTCTGTAGTCATTTTATGAACACTAAAAGCAGGTTTATAGTAAATAAGTTCAAGTAAGGAGGTGACCGATGTTCATGTAAGTAAAATTGTTATTTTTAACCCAAACCATGTTTTCCTAAACCTAACGAAGTAGTCTTGGTGGCTTAACCAAACCAAATTGCAATGTTTCACAGTGTGGCGTGACAACCTTAAACACTAGTTTTATTTTGAAAGCCTAATAGGACATGACTTAAAAAAGGGGTAGCCAGGTGTTAACAAGCGATGCCAAGGGGTCTTGACCAAACGTCCATATGTGACGATTGGGAGTTTGAATGTGTTGAAAAATAAATTATTATTTTTAGATTTCTTAAAAACAAAGATTGCAGAGAAAAGTGAAAATTAATTTGTTTAGTAGAACTTTTCTGTCCCCATCTCACAATCCTTCAGATTTGTCTTGTGAGCCTTTGGAGGGGCCCAACCACCACATTGGGAGCCGCTGGACTAAATGTATATAAAAGTAGTAATAATATAGTATAGTATAATATAGAATAATTTAGCAGTCACAGGGACCAAATTTCTGCAGAACAAGTACTTTTGCCTTTGATACGCATTTAGTTGATAATACATCTGTACTTCCACTTAATTATGATTTCACATGCATGACTTTTACTTTGTAATAGAGTATTTTTACATTGTGATATTGGTACTTATTTACTTATGTGTACATTTCCAACACAAAATATAAGCTACAATCTGTTACAACACAGTACTCCTATCTTATTGAAGGAGGATCAGGGTGAGGAAAAATAACAAATGCATCCATCAATAGGAACAATCTCGTACACAATATCATTCACTACAAACGTAATCATCAAGTCCAAATCATCCAACTATTTGTCTCTAAACGTGTTTTTTAAAACTAATGTATTCTCCTCAAGGCCCTGCGATGGATTGGCGTCCTGTCCATGGTGTACACCGCCATTTGCCCGATGTTAGTTGGAATTGGCTCCAGCCCCTCGCAACCCTGTATGCTGGATAAGCGGTTGACAATGGATGGATTCTCCTCAAGTCAAATAAATTATGTGTTTTATGCCTTTAAAGTTTGTAACCAGACTGATTATTTGCTGTGAATGTTTGATTATCTGGTGCACATTGTGTTGATTTGCACGCAGATGTGGCCAAAAAAGGCGAAGGAATGTGGCGTACTCTGTGTATGCATGTTGCACCTTGGGCTCTTGATGACAGTCATTCAGATGCAGAAGCAGCTGGAATGCGGCTGAACATAAGGCACTCATTGTAGAGGTTATTTCTATTTTATGTCCAGTGATTCTCGGATGAAAGAGTCTCGGGGGAAAGAATGGAGCAGGTAAATGATCCAGAGAAATGACACTAGAGATATGATAAGGGCTGAATGAGAACACTGTCAGTGCTCATCATTTACAGCCAGTGGAACATGATTATTACAGACCCGCAGACTAACAGATTGGACATTTAAGAACTTCAACCCGGATGTGATCTTGCCATACGCTGTAAACCCAAATAAGTTAATACTCAAAATATTTGTGGAAACTGATTACCTTAAACTTTTACAGTAGTGGTAATAATATTTGATAATATTTAACTTAAATACTACATTTTTTAAAAACATTTAATTTCTGCATACTATATTACATTGATTCACTGATGCATGTTAAAATTAAATTCCACTAATTCTTTACTCAATAAATGTAATTGTGCACAACCTATAGTATGTAAGCTTGCAGTGGTTCTTAACCTGTGTGGTGGTTCTGGTTTTAATATACACAACAACTTTTAATTATTTGTTTTGGGCGCCAGCCAGGGTAACTTTACAAATCACTGCGTCGCAGATTTCCACCCACAAGGGGTACCTGTAGTAGGACAGTATACCCTCAAAAGTGGGGCATCACCTCAAACTGGAACAGACCTAATGGGCAACTAAAAGCTGTTTTTTCTTTACTCTGTTCATCCATTGGGACCTGCCAGTACCCACTGTTTAGATCAATGGTTGTGAACACAGTAGATCCAGCCAGGAACTCCAGTATCTCATGTATATTTGGTATGGGGTAAGCATCAGTCTATGTCACAGCGTTTACTTTCCGGAAATCTACACAAAAGTGTGATTTAGGGTTGTTCTTCTTTGGGACCAATACTACCGGAGCAGCATATGGCGATGTGGAGGGAACTATGATTCCATCACTTAGCATTTCATCAAGGTGTCTCCTGTAATTTCCCAGGTGAGCAACGGTAGGGTTTCTGACGAATTGGTACGTCTTCCGCAAGCAAAATATGATGAGCTAAAATCAGAGTTTTTTAGAGGTGCAGACATCTGCATTCAGCCGAAGTTGTCTCCAAAGTTGCTTTTTCCCATCTTCGTCCAGCTGAGCAGACTGGACAGCAACATCCACGATATTGGTAATAGCTCTTGACGAGGAAATGTCACGCAACATTTGGTTTGGGTGTACAGCAGAATAAAACACGATATGTAGTGGTGGATTGACCGGGGTCTCCTTAACAAAGTGATACTTCCTCTGGTTGGCTGACTTGAACCAATAAGTATTCTCTGAGACGTCAAACTGGAGGCCCGAGAAGAATACAAAGTCCGGTCCAAAAACAACAGGAATTGTGAGACAGGAAGTTGGCAGAACCACCAAAGGTACAGTTACCACTTCTTGTTGGACGATGATTTCTATTTCAGTCCACCCGAGCGGGTATTTTCCTGATCCATCTGCCAGGTACAGGGGTCCTTGGGTCCAAGGTTTCAATGTTTTCCCATGTTCTTTTACCTCTCTCCAGAGTGAGTCATTGATTAGCGTATATGAAGAGCCGGTGTCCAACATTGCTATTCCTGACCAAGAGTTGACAGAGGCAGGTATCAGTAACTGACGTGGGAGAGGAACTGGCTGCGGGATTATGGAAACAGCATTCTTCCTTGCATGAGTAAGGGTGTTGATGGTGGATGGACCTGGTTCATTTCTTGGTTGTTGGTTGAGGTGTGAAGATGGAGGTCTCTGAAATCGTTTTTTGCCAGCAGGGTACTGAGGACAAAAAAACGGCGCATGTGAATTCTTACAGCGCCAACAGTAGCTTTGAGAGGCACTAGGCACACTGGATTGTCATGACTGAGCAACAGTATCGACCTTTGGTTTTTACCTTTTTCCTCTGCTCATACTGACGCTGATTTTCTCTGTCTCTTTCCAGCTGCTGTCCAAGCCGAACCACAGCTTCCACCGTGGTCAGGTTGCTGCCCCTTAGCTGACTAGCTAACCTGGGGTTGATATTTTTCCGTGTCATCTTCACCACATCTTGCTCCGAAAATATCAGGATTCCATCTTTTGCATAGAGACCTGTATATGTAGGCAAAGTCTCTTATACTCTCCTCCTCTCCTTGCACTCGGGTCCGCCAACTCATCCTGATAGTCCTCCGACAAAAATGCTGACAGAAACCTGGTTTCAAACTCTGCCCAAGTGGCGATCTCTAGCCGTGCCACATCTCACCAGTCACGAGCAGTGCCTTGCAAGACATTGCGAAGAGTGGCAATAAGCTCAGTGTCACTGAGGGGGTGCAGCGCTAGAAAGTCCTTACATTTCTCCGGAAACAACAAAGGATCCTGGACATCCTCCATTTTCCCAAAGGTCGGAAAATACATTTTAACTGGGGTTTTCCCCCCGTAGGGAGCTCTAGGTTCATGATGAATCACAGACTGAGCTGGGGAATGGAGTTCCTCCTCAGGGATACCAGGGTGCATCGTAGATTGTAATCTCAGCCGATGAACTGGAATGGTTGTCTTGACTGTATGGGAATCCTTAGACAGGGTCTGTGCAAATCCGCTGACTTGCAGTGGGGAGGGAGGAGCTGTGGAGATGTTTCGAATATGGGACACTTCCTCTGACAGTGTACTGATGTTCCCCTTCCATATGTTGCAAAGTGTGTGCCATGGGTTGAATGACAGATTTTATATCTTTGAGAAGTTCCACATGATATTGTTTTAAACGCCAGTTTATAGTGCTGTGGACTTGGTCATGGAGGTACTGGAATTGCTTTTCCATTTTCTTTTCCATTTCCTTAAGGTGTGAGCTACACAGCGCTGAAATCTCTCCAGTGCTCCTCTCCAAGCAACTCATTAGCTCCTCCT
Organism: Micropterus salmoides; assembly: GCF_014851395.1. Lineage (NCBI taxonomy): Eukaryota > Metazoa > Chordata > Actinopteri > Centrarchiformes > Centrarchidae > Micropterus > Micropterus salmoides. The sequence goes on from NW_024040041.1 coordinate 21,266,127, forward strand.
TGTGGTAATCACATTCTGTAGCAAGTGGCTCCACTCCCTGGTCATCTCCTGTTTGGTTAGCTGTGTCCTGTAGGTCTTCTTTCTCCTCGATTTCCACCTCCACTGGTAGGGGAATTATAGGATAACTCAGCCTTGAATCTCCACACAGCTCCATTTCCAATAAGGATAAACTTGTTCCTTTCATACTCCTGTTTCTCTGCCCCGTGTTAAAAATTTCTTCCCCCTGAGAGTCATTTCTTTATTTGTCCGCCATTTCCGCAGACATCCCAGACGTGTGGCCAGCAGCCATTTTGTATACTCAATTTGTTTGTACTGCACCTAAGTGCTGTAGTTTGCTTATATTATTTATTTTAATTTGTTTATAATTTATCTATTAAATATTTTCACTCCTTTAAAGTTTGTTCAGTTGGTTTGATAATTCTGTTCATGTTTCCATATTATATTACTAGCTTGCTACTAGCACTTCCAGTCTGAGACTCCCCAGAGCGTCTCATACAGACTCATCCGGGAGCATCTCATAGCTCTGTGTTATTTGGATCCTCATGCAAATAACACATATCCATCAAACACTTTTGTGAAAGCCACATTTCAATCACACGGCTTGCATTTGGAGGAACAGGAAAAGGCCATCAACTCTCTACTAATCATTCCTGCTGCCCTGCTGGTGTTTTCATCAGTGTCTCTAGCATGCCAGTGTTGTTTTTAATGGAGGCTGGTCAGAGCACCTCACGCTGTCGACCACAGCAAGGAAAAAAGATTAATTACATCTTAGCAGCACCCTTCTCACCTCCACGTCCCCCCAGAACCATTTAGCATGCATGGTGTTGAATGAAAACAAAGTGAAAACATGCATAATCAAACAGAGCCTTTAGCTGACCGGGCAATCATCTCGTCAGGGATGATGCCGGTGCTATGGCACTGTTAACACTGGAGCACGGAGGAGAAAACAGTCCTGAGTAAAATAATGCTGGGTTATCATTTTAATTTATATTTATATTTAAGTAGAAAAAGGCTTTTGAGGGTTTGAAGTGGTGGTAGGATAAAGATTAGATAACGTGGTTGACCTTTACATAATGAAATCCAGATGAGGAAGCCTGAGCTGTATTCGTGGAAAAACTAAAAGGTCTGTTCTGAAGCTTTCAACATTTCTTAGGCAAGTTATAGATGGTAATTTACAATGTATGCATTAGTATAATTATATAATCTCTACATAGATTATAATAGTTTGCAAATGTGTGTGTATGTGACAAATTATGTTATATTGTAATATAAAGAATCACGGTAGACACAGGTCATTACGTGAGAAAAGAAAAATTTGTGCCTTAATGACGTACTTCTCTAATCTAATCTAATCTAATCTAAAATAAGATGTTTTTAATTTCTGCTGTTTGTTGATTTCTGCATGTAACTAGCATTTTTCCCCCCAGTCCATCTACAATGGAGTTTGGTACAATATTAACCTTTAGAGGACATCTTTCACCTGCCTAAAACAATGCAAAAGTATCTGTGGGGGGATTTTTCTTTGTGTTAGAACTATCAGTCACCATAAGAAGTCATGGCCAACACATGCAGACAGTTCACTTTGAAGCTCTGTTTTAATTTATTCTTGGAAGACAATAAAATGTAAAAAATTAAATAAAATAAGGAGAAGTCCTTCATCTATCACTGAAAAACTGTGTGCTTAATATCAAAATCAACTTGCAATGACACAGTTTGTTTGACATATGTAAAGTGAATATTTCATTTATTAGTGGCAAGGAAGTAATTCACATTTTGCATGACATTGGTGGTGTGTTTGAGTAGACCTTGCAGTCAAACATTGTAAGTAGTTCTATAATCAGAGACATTTGAAGGATTGGTTACTCCACAGTAATTACTGGGAGAGCCCTGCAAACAAACAGCCACACTTACACATCTTAGGAAGGACATCTGCTGCATTAGTTTTCCACATAGAGTTGGAGGATTTGGAAAGAGTTGGAGCTGCTATATCATGGCTTGTCGCAACAGAAAAGCAAAGAAAGAAAGAACAGAGAAGAACAAAAAAATAGTGCCCTCAGTGTTGTATGAGTTACAAGAACTCAAAAATGACTGATGATCTAAAGAAAAACCAAAAATGCCTAACAAAGTGAGTCTAATAAAGAGAGTGAGAGTTTAGGTAGTGAAGTTCATGAAAGATCTAGCTTAATTAATGAAAATATCAATGTACTTGCTGTCTCAGAAACACATTTTGTTACGTTTTGTCTTTCAAGGACTCAAGTGCACAAAACGGACGGGAAGCGTTAGTAAAAGTAACAATTTATTTTTTCCATATAGTGTGCAAGGTTAGACTGGACCTGATGTAATTGACGCTATTTAGTTAGAGGTCCATCTTGTTCACTGTTTGTTAGCTATCTATAGACCCTCAAGTGCAAGTGTTCAATATAGAATTATGTGCTGATGAAGGTAACAGATATCGGTTTAGAGATATTTGTCCTTGGTGACTATAATAGCCAATAGATTGGCTGGCTATCGATCTATAGAGTGTATTGCAATTATACTGGGCAAAGATCTGCAACTTGTATTGACCTCATATTTACAATTAACAGCAAATTATGCTCTAAAGGAGTATCTGTCCCTGTGAGGTTTAGTAATCATAGTGACGATAGTACATTACATTTATTCATTAGGCTGACACTTTTATTCAAAGCAACTTACAATTGATATTTATGTCAGAGGTCACACGCTTCTGAAGCAACTAGGGGTAAAGTGTCTTGGTCAGGGACACATTGGTGGATGTGTTACAGGGGGAGTTGAACCAGGGTCTCTTACACCAAAGTCTTATCCACTGCGCTATCACCACCCTTGTAAGAAAGGAGGAAATAATGGGTAGAGCCAGGAATAATGCACATTCTTTCACAGAGGCTAATGGACTTTTCACTAGCTTGTTCAATCATGTTTTTATCAACTTAGAAATATAGCAAAAATTCGATCTATGTTAACTTTTAAGGACACCGAGACCATTTTACACGCCTTCATCTCATCACGCCTGGATTATTGCAACAGCCTTTTCACCTGTTTAACCCAAAAATCTATTGATCGACTCCAGACTGTCCAGAACTCAGCTGCCAGGCTTTTAACCAGAACAAAGAAATATTACCACATTACTCCTATTTTAGCTTCATTACACTGGCTCCCAGTGTGTTTTAGAATTGACTTTAAAATTCTATTGATCACTTTTAAAGCTCTTCATGGCCTCTCGCCTTGTTATATTTCTGAACTTTTAGTCCCATACACACCAGCACGTACCTTGAGATCCTCGGGCAGAGGTCTGTTGTCTGTTCCAGAGTCTCGACTGAAAAACTAAAGGGGACAGAGCGTTTGCTGTCAGGGCCCCGAGGCTCTGGAACAGCCTGCCTGAGGAAATCAGGTCGGCTGAGTCAGTGAACTCTTTTAAGTCCCTTCTTAAAAAATACTTTTATAGGAGAGCCTTTCCCAATCTTATTTGACTTTATTTTATCCCTTTTATTTTATTGTATTTTACTAATTTATATTAATTTTTCATGCTCTTATCTTGTTTTTTTTTGTATTATTCTTTACACTTGTTAAAGCACTTTGTAACTTGTTTTTGAAAAGTGCTCTACAAATAAGGATTATTATTATTATTATTATTACTAGCAAAACCACGCCACAACAATGTGTGATTAAGAGGTACATGCAAATATGGAATGCATGGACGATGGAGGATGGATTAATGCATGTAGAGGGGAAGGGTGATGGTGGAAGAAGGATGTCGTCTGATAGGCTGGTCTGAGAGGGTGTACAGGAGACCAGGCATGGAGACTCAGTGTGGGGGTTCCGTCTCGGAAGTGTTTTTGCCCGAGCTTATTTCAAGCCCCCCAGACGGTACCTAGATGAGACATGAGAGAGCTGTGCCCTGATTGAACAGTAAGAAATGAGGGGATGAAGGGAGCAGGGAGGGGGATGAAGGGATGCTGGGATGAAGGGATGAGGGAAGAGAGGATGGGGGTGAAGGGATGAGGGGAGCGGGGAAAAGGGGATGAAGGGATGAGAGAAGAGAGGATGAGGGAACAGAAGATGAGCGGATGTGTGTAGGGATGAAGATGAAGGGAAAGGGAGGGTGGGTCGAGCGATCTGAAACAGCGTGCTGTTGAGCGTGTGCTGCTGAAGGTGGATCGTTGTCTGTCTTGCGTCGAGTAATCTGAAGCAAGTGGGGCAGGCTGCGAGGTATATGTAGCCTGACAGGTAATTGGAGGTGTGGTTGAGGCGTGGCCCCCGCTCCCGAACCTAAGTTAACAAGTTAACTTAATTTCTTAACAAAAGCAAGGGAGATTGCAAACAACTTCTGTAATCATTTTGTAGACAAAGTTGATAAGTTAAGAATGAAAATGGGCTCCCCTAATGAGGGTGGTGGATCTCAAATGACAACCAATTCTGTCTTGAAAAACATGTGTTTTTGAGTTTCAGCCTATAGAAAATGAAACGGTGGAAAAACTGGAATTTTAACCAGGAGACAGGTGTTCGTCTCCTGGTTGACAAAAAGTCAACATTGAATGTTTATATTTCATAAGTTACGTGGGTTTTGTAAGTTGCGTAAGTTAACTTACGTAACATTGTGTATTTGACCCCTTGCTGATTTTGCAGGTTTGCCCACTTACAAAGAATGCAACGATCTACAATTTTAATCATATGTACATTCTAACAGTGAAAGACAAAATCCCAAAGAAAATTCCAGAAAATCACATCATATGAATTTATTAAAATTGATAACCATCTGATGAGGAAAAACAAGTATTTGACCCCCTGGACAAACAGCATGTTAATATTTTGTAGAAAAGCCATTATTGGCCAGCACAGATGTCAAACGGTTTTTATAGTTGTTGACAAGGTTTGTGCACATTTCGGCAGGGATGTTGGCCCAATCCTCCCTGCAGACAGCCTCCAAATCATTCAGGTTCCGAGGTTGTCGCCTGGCAACTCGAATTTTAAGCTCCCTCCAAAGATTTTCAATTGGATTCAGGTCTGGAGACTGGCTAGGCCACTCCAGAACCTTGATGTGCTTCTTCTTCAGCCACTCTTTTGTTGCTTTGGCGGTGTGCTTAGGGTCGTTGTCGTGCTGAAACACCCATCCTCGACCCATCTTCAGCTCTCTCACTGAGGGAAGGAGATGTTGGTCCAGAATTCCACGATACATGGCCCCGTCCATCCTCCCCTCAATACGATGGAGTTGTCCCGTCCCCTTGGCTGAAAAGCACCCCCAAAGCATGATGTTGCCACCACCATGCTTGACGGTGGGGATGGTGTTCTTTGGGTTGTACTCGGTGTTCTTTGCCCTCCAAACACGACGAGTTGAGTTGAGGGCAAAAAGTTCTATTTTGGTCTCATCTGACCACATCACCTTTCTCCAGGCCTCTTCTGAGTCGTCCAGGTGGTGAATGGCGAACTTCATGCGGGCCTGTACATGTTTCTTCTTGAGCAGGGGGACCTTGCGTGCGCTGCAGGATTTCAATCCATGACGGCGTAGTGTGTTACCAACCGTTTCTTTTGTAACTGTGGTTCCAGCTGCCTTCAGTTGATTCATCAGTTCCCCCCTTGTGGTTTTGGGATGATTCCTCACCGTTCGCATGATCAGGGACACCCCACGAGGCGAGATCTTGTGTGGAGGCCCAGACCGAGGGAGGTTGGCGGTGGTGTGGTGCTTCTTCCATTTCCAGATAACTGCACCGACAGTTGATCTTTTCTCTCCAAGTTGCTTTCCAATTCTCTTGTAGCCCATCCCAGCCTTGTGCAGATCAACAATCTTGTCCCTGATGTCTGTAGAAAGCTCTTTGGTATTGCCCATGGTGGTGATGTTGGATGCTGGTTGTTTGGGTGTTGACAGGTGTCTTTTATACAGGTAACGAGGTGAGGCAGGTGTATTTGATGTAGATAATTGGTTGGGATTGGGGCTGTGTCTTAAAGACTAACTGGCTTGTAGGAGCCAGAATACTTGCTGTTTGGTAGGGGGTCAAATACTTGTTTTTCCTCATCAGATGGTTATCAATTTTTATAAATTCATATGATGTGATTTTCTGGAATTTTCTTTGGGATTTTGTCTTTCACTGTTAGAATGTACATATGATTAAAATTGTAGATTGTTGCATTCTTTGTAAGTGGGCAAACCTGCAAAATCAGCAAGGGGTCAAATACTTTTTTCCCCCACTGTATGTGTCAAGTTGGGAATGAGAATGTGTTGGTTATTCTTCCATATCTGGAAATCTGTCAAGGTTATACCTTTTCTGAAAAGAAAGAAACTTAACTCCACGAGTTGACTGAACTCAAAGCAGTACATTCATTCAAGTAAAAACATTTTTAAGTTGAATCAACTTGAAATAAATAAAACATGTATAAAAATCGTTGATTCCACTAAATCCCTGCATGATGTTTTACAGTGTGTAAACAGGGAACAGGCAAAAATCTCATAAATAAGAGTGAATTCCAAGTATTACAATCACACCATATACCCCCCCTCAAAAAAAGTGTTTTTTTCATAGTGTTTTCTTCCTGTTCATTAGTGACGGCTGCATGGCTCAGTGAAGGAGGGCTGTGGCCCAGAGCATCCCTTATGATGTAACACAAATCTAAATTAGGAAGTGCTCTGTTACAACTGGCTCTAGTTTAAACTGACTCAGAGTCAACCATGAGGGATCATGCCTTTAAGGTTAACATGAGACCTGAATATGAGACACATCCACTCTGTGGCTTTAACTCGTTGGTTTTGCATGTGAGGTGTGTGTTTATCTTGGTTCCTTGCTGATGTGTTCATATAAGTTTGCCTGTCAATCGGTCCCCTAGAAATTGCATTTTTATGCAACTACTATGTTTTTCATCAACAATTAGGAAACTTTAATCAACCTAAATGGCATGTCGCCAATTGTACTTAACGTAAAATGTTTACTGATAGCGTATTTCATTTGTTTTCCTACAAAATCTGGTCTTGCAATGTAATGATCACTAGTAGCAAATTAACTATTAGTAAACTTTTTTATGGTTATGGTCAGGCACTCATAGCATTTGGTTAGGGTTAGGAAAAGATTGTTGTCTTAATACAGAGAAAATCAGTGACTTGCATGAGACTGACAGTCAACATTTTTACTGTATTGACAGTTAGCTGAAACCACAGTCTTTCCCTAACCTTAACCAACGTTTTCCCATGGCATAGTTGGGAAAACAAATTAGAGCTATATAAACACAATTTCTCGGAGGAGACTGTCCTCCCAAGAAGAATGCCAGCATCAGTTGTTTCCCCAAAACAACATATGCATGTTTATCTTCAAGTGACCAAACCCTCTAGCAATTCTAGTAATTATGATGGGAGCAAAGGAGGAAGTCATGTGACATTATAGAGCGACAAAGTCCAGCTAGGGTGGATGGATGAGTTAAAAAAGGGTCGGACTGTTTGATTCCTTTTTCCGAATGAGTGTGTTTTTTTTTTAAGCATGACCGTGATCGTTCTGTAAACTTAACCATGTATGCCTATCTATTTTTCCCTAACTGTACAGAATAATAATTTACTTTACTTTACTTATTTTTACCCAAACTAGGTTACCAGAGTGTTGCCACATCATAAAACCAATTTATTGTTTAACAGTGATTTGTAATGGTTTTAAAATGGACAGACGAATGATGTTGTCCCTTATTGTCTATTGTCTTATTATCTAGGAGATAGGGTTGCATCAAGTTATCTTGACAATTAATGGCCAGATTGCCTTGAAATTAGTTTCACCAACACTATGATCCATGTCAAAAAATGACCTGAAATGTTTCTGGTGATGTCCACTTGTGAAAATATCACAATCCATTTTGGACAGCTCCATTCAGGGCAAAAAGTCAGCATTGCACACAAGATATCTCATAATCTGAATTGCCAGATTGACATGAAATTTGCTGAGTGAGTGCATTTGTGATTTAAATATCTCCTTTGCCTTTTCTTTAGTGGCAACCTATGGACAAACTTGATCTACTAGTACACTACAGAATAGCTAAATTTGAATCCACGAATAGATGCAAATTCAGTCTAAACCTCTCGTATTGTGGGATGTGATAAACAGTATCCATCAAAAAAAGGCCTTTATTGAGTTTTTTTAATGGATCATCCTTGTGTGATACAGAGTAAACATATAGCCCTGATGATGATGATAATGATGGTATGAGCAATGATATGGAGCCAAATTAGTTTTATAAGAACAGATTAAAAGAGAAATCCCTATTTCTGTGAAGCTATTCAGAACAGGTTAATCAAATGAATACAAATATCTGTACACGTACAAACGTGCACACATAGAGAGAAAAACATAGTTGTTATTTGTGGTCAGACGGGCACAGATGGCCAGCAGACGACAGATGTTGAAGCAGTGTGATGGCAGAGTCAAGCCTAACCATGACAGAAACTGTTTGCACTCCTGCTCTCTTCTCTTCTCACTAGACATGTTTGATCAGCTGCCGGACATTATCCTGCTCTCCCTTTCCCAGTCTACTCTTCTTGGACTGCTCACCTAATTCCACTCAGTCTGCAGTGAGGTGCGAACCAGGCCATTTCTCCTGTGCCAGGGCTGAATTATTACAACTTGATAACGCGCTGCCTCCTTTCCCTCCTCTCGTCTAATTCCCATCATCACAATACTCCCACGTGTTTTGCAAAGTCCAAGCTGGAGAGTCAAACTGTCACGGCTGTGAACAATTTTAACGTCAGTTTCGTGTTCACTCAGCTTTATGAGGAATATGGAAACCACAAAGTCTGAGGAAATGGCTGTTTTGTCAGGATGAGGATTCGTGGGATCCCACACTGTCAAGCAGATTAGGACCAGCAGTGATGAAAAGAGACCCAGAAAGAAATAGGAACTTGAAAACCATAGACTGTTTTTTTAGCCACAGCGTGATATTCTTCCTACACATTATTAAATTCTTCCTTTGTTTTTTGTTTTTTTAACATGCCATTATTATAGCTCCTGATACATCATATAACAAAACATTGTGTTTATTGATGCAACACAATACAATTTCATGATATTTACTGAACCTAACGACTTTAACTCTAAAAATCCTCTGTTTTCCTTGAAAGATGAGCCTCTGTAGACAAAACCATCTGTGCAATATTTTAGTCTCAGCTACATTTATTTTGCTGATCGGGGCAGACACACAGTGCAGCTGAAAAAAATAATTCACTGAGAGCATTGTAGCAGGAGGCTGGCACTCTGAGCCCCGCTGTGAATGAAACTCAACATTAACAGAGAGAACAACAGGGAGGGCTGATGTTGCTGTTGTTAGGATTAATCTCAGAGAAACACAACTGCGGAGGAGTGAAACAGTGTTGTGGGGTAATATTGTCAATATTTCCTATCTGTCCCATTCTGAAAATGTTACTCTCCTCACACACTGCGGGGATCCTCTGACATTTGAGCATCATAAACAGTCATTTCATTTAAAAGATATTTAGTTGTGCAACACTTAATTGCAAATGGAATAATTTACCATATGTTTGCTGTGCTTGAAAGTTAGATTTTGGATTTTTTCATTACCTAATAAAACAGAGACTAAGACGTCATGAATGATATAAGCAGACGGAGAAGGTAATATTTAAGAGAACAGATTGTCAGACATACAGTATGAACAACTGTCCCTTATTATATATTAAATCATATTATGCCATACCATGCAAGATGATTTCATCCTTGAGGGAAAAATAAACAATTATGAAAACAAAGATGATGATGATGATGCAGGGAAATGTGCAAACTGAGAATCTCATTAACATCCACAGAGCCCTTTCTGATAATATAAAGGAAGATCCCCCCCCTCCGCAAACTACCCTAACACCACCCACACACACACAAACACACACAGACATCCACCCCCTTATTGTTTCTAAGCACTCATTTGCTTATAATTAAATCATTTCCTTGTATTGCAAGGTTCCTAAGACTTTTCTCTATTAAAAAGCACTAATGTTTTTTTTCAGAAAATGAGAATTTCAATGGTTTTCCATCAATATCTGAGAGCTCTGATGATGCTGATAAGCTATAACTGTATTTACACTAGATTGTGTTAATGGTGCATTTGGGATCATTGAGCATATTTAACAGAAAGACTCCCTAAAGTCATTTTAAAGAGTAATCAGCATCACTTTGTCAAACTGTAATACAGCTAACTTAGATACACTGCATTTACTCTTCTCTAATGGCCCTCATCAGTTATGCTAACCTTGTTGCTACAGACTTTCTAATGTTTCCAGAGGCTATTGTTCCCAGGCAAAAAAAAGTCCATCCTCACCAGTTAATTATCAATGTAGAAGACATGGAAATAAAGAAACTACATTGTTCTTGCATTGCAGTTGACAGCCATATAGTTAGTCATAGTAGCCATATGATAAAAAAGTAAGATCAGGCTGTATTTATTTATGGCATATTATCATATTTTCAAACAGTATGCTTTCATATTTAACTTAATATGAGAGGAGGATGAGGACTGACCAAACGGCAACGTCCGGGAATGAAAAGTGAAGCCAATGCGGAAGTACCTTAAACCTGCATTCTTTCTAATGACCAGCAGGAGGCGACTCCACTGGTTGCAAAAATAAGTCTGATTGCATTGGACTCGAGGACAAAATGACACTACTTCTCACTTGATTTACCTCAATAAACACTTTTTCTAATGAGTTTATGGTCTCAATTGCTAGTTTCAAGTCTGCTTCAATACAGCATTTTGTAAATTAGGGTCCCATTTATTTATAAATCCACTAACCAATAGTTAACAGGCTATCAGACTGACCACTGTGTTTGGCAAAGGTACTTCGTGTAAAACCTCAGAGCTGCTAACGTTACACTAAACTTTAATAGCATCCAGACAGTACTAAACTGAGGGTGTAAAAAACTAATGTAATGTATAAATATTAATTTGCCTCTTGGCCTTGGAAGTAACTCTTGGTTACTACTGTAGGTAGTAGCTAGTAGGTCAGGCATGCTAATGATTTCATCTTACATTAAATTATGACTGAACAATCATTGTTTGGTGGAGGGTTTATTTCATGATGCTTTGTCTTAAGGGATTGCCCGAGAGTTAGCAGAAATGAAAGAGATGCAGACAATCTTTGCTTTTGTGCCCCTTCCAGGCACATTACTTTTCCTCCTACAAGGCTTTTATAATTTTCTTCATACAGTAGTCCTTGTGTGTATGTAATATTTCATGTTAAGGATCTTTTAGTGCAAGTTGTGAGCAGATCTGTTGGCTCTTTTCAATCTTTTTTGTTATGCTGGAGGGTTTTTCTTGTTTTGTTTTGAAATTGCAATTCTAAGGAACTGGGCATCTGGGATGTAAGCTCCTTCTGCTACATTCAAATTTAATCTGCAAGGCAAACTAACTTTTGTTCTCCTGAGGCAAACTAGCTAATATCACAAAGTGATAATGTGAGTGTGCAAAGCTGCTGTGCGTATATATGTGTGTGAGGGAGAGGATCCAACTGCCCGTGAGGCTCATGGGATGCTCCATCACTTCTACAGTGCAGATTGGAAACACTTAACCTATGGGCAGAACATTAATACCATGCATCCATACAGGCATGGAGGTACCCAAAGATAACTATGTGAGAGAAGGCATAAATAGTGGCCTGTTTCTGTCTGCAGTCAAGTGGTCTCACTACATCATATCTCTGCATTTCCATTACAGTGACCATGGAAACACGCATACACTGTCTGGGGTTGAAAGCTTCTGTCACTGCAGAGACCCCTTTTAGAGACAGAAACTCCAGTTAATAAACCTAATTAAGTTACACAGTAAAAAGTTATGCAGCCTGCAGGGGCGGAGCTAGACACTCATCACAGTGGGGGCGGAGCTTCACCATGGGGCCCACCTGCTACAAAGTAATTTATACCAAGTTTACATGACCATTTTCAAAATAAAAAACCCTGTGCAGACTTCTGTTTGTATATCAACCATAAACACAGTTAAAACAGACAAAAAACAACAATTTAACAATGTAGCCTACTTAATCATAGTAGAAGCACAAAAAGCAAGCACTTATCACCAAATCAACAAAATCTAAACATGTCAGCAAAATCAGGCAGGCAAAATACTCTTATTTTGAAATTCTTCCTGTCTGATCTGCAGACAACGGTAGGAAAGCGAGCAACAGAGAGCTTTGAAGAAGGTAGTAGAAGCACTAAAAGGACATATTAAAAACAAGTAATTAACGTGGGTCAGGCTGCATGCTCTGCTGCTGAGAGAGAACTAAACGGGTGATATATAGCAGCCTAAGTCCGTCCCTCAGAATTCCCATGATGCATGGTGGTGAGGGGAGTTTTGTTAAAATTTTCAAATAAGTCTCTAATTTGTTTGAAATACAAAAGTTACTTTGTGATTTATGTTTTTTTAAATGTGTCTGCTTAGAACATAGTGGTTTTTGTTGGTAATTGTCATTCTTGTGGTGGTTTACTATTGAAACCAGGAGTGAAGGGACTGTTTCATTTGATAAGGACAGCTACACTGGCTTATTTGAGGATTAATGTTACCAGCATGTAATTCTCTTGTCTGGCCTTGTCTACAAATAACTCATATAATAGTGGCAGCCCATGTGGGGGGCCCCTGCCCAGCCAGGACCCTGGGTAGGTTGCACCCACGCTACCTCCACTTAGGGAAACATGCAAAGATTTACATTACAGTACTTACTCATTTAGCAGATGCTTTTATTCGAAGCGACTTACAGTTGAGGAACAAACCACAAGCATCAATAAAGCCAGAGATCTACAAGTGATAGTAGATACTAGTAAAAGCAGCAATAAATACTAGTAAGAGCTATTAGCACGTACGGCATCAGTGGGTTAAATACCTTGGGAAAGAAGTAAGAGTTAACAAATAGTGCAATCAATACACAAGAATTGTAAAGAGATAGAAGAAAAAGAGCATTTGTAATGCATGTTAGAGGTTAGGGGATTAGAGGTGTTATGAGTGGGAGTGTTCTTGAAAGAGATGAATTTTAAAGAGCTTCTTGAAATCTGATTGCATTTGGTAGCTTGTTCCACAATCCTAGTGTCACAGATGAGAACAGCAGGGACTGAGAGCTTTGTGTGTAGGGATGGCAGAGACAGATTGCATTCATTGGAGGAGCGCAGTGGTCAAGAAGAAACTGTTAATTTTAAATGTTTAAACCTGGCAGCGTTAACCTTACAGCAGTACTCAACACTGACTATTGTCAAGTTCATTTTAAAATTACTGAAACATTACTGAAATGAGGAAACATGATGTCTGTTGCTATTCTGCTGCTTGTGACAGTAAATACTGTGTTCTCTGATTTATGATTGTCTAATGGTATGGTGTGTAACAAATGAGAATATGTCAGCGGAGATGTAGTGAGCTTAGCTAGTTCATTGCCAAGGTACCTAATCCAATTGACGAACTTCTAAAAGCCATGATAACTCCTCTGAAAGTCCTCTAGCACTGTGAGAGCTATGGCAAGTAAAAAAAAGGATGTGTGGTTAGAATGAATGTTTAAATCAACAAAGTACTTATGTAAGAGATGTCCCTTTTACTCTCAGGGCAAAAACCACTACATCCGTTCAACAGACACTGCTCAGCTTTTTTCCCCCATCAGACACTGTTTTTTTTGCCCCTCACAGTCTTGCTGCAGGCATGCTAGCTCTGCTTTGTTTTGCTTCTCTAGCTTGGAAACATTCAGAGATGAGGATAAATGATGAGTCAGACATTACTTTAGCGTTGATGCAATTTCATTAACAAGAGATGTGGTACTCCGGATAAGCAGTTAGAAATGTGTTACCAGAGGGTCGCAGCTGTTTTAGTTTCGCCCATTATGCTGACTTCCTCATTTACAAGTGTGGTTGCATCCTCAATCAGTGCTCTTGGCATTAAAGGCTCTGCTGCCACTAAAGGGCAATTTTTTATCTTTCTGTATGTACCCTTGAAACATTATGTATACTCTAGGATACATTATTTTACTTAAAGAGATATAAGAGCAGCATCCGTTAGTTTATTAACTATAGTATGTTAGAGTTTTAGCCAAACTTGCCATTACACAATGTTTTGCCGTTACACAAAAAACTAGAAAAAGCAAAACTATTACGCTGCCTCATGTCTGGCCTGGTTCTAGTCCATCCATCCCTCTCAAGGCTATGTGGTTTATTTATTTTTTCCAAGAGGGCCGAACACAGACATGCTATTTGCACAGTAATGACATACATCGCTGTTGAGGAGCAGTCAGTAGCACATGAGTATGGGATAACAACAGGCATAGCAGGTAGGTTTAATAGAGAGTGAAGGGCTCCTGGATCCAGCTGAAATGGCAGGTGGGGTCAGAGATAAAACGGTAGAAGTCTCAGATGAGCAGCCTAATCCTTCTTATTCCTCAGATTTTAGGGGCTTGTCGGCAGACAGCAGATGCCAACCACAGAGGCTGCATACTGAGAGTGGAGTCTGTGGTCAGAGGATGTGGCTTTGTGGTGAGGGGCAATTGTCTGTTTTGTAATCAGGGGTCTTATACTAGATGAAAACACGGAGGATGGAATGAGATCAAGTTTTCATTTTTGTGGAACAAGCTCTCTTTATTCTCCTCTTTTGATAAAACATTTGAACCTGTGCCTATATCACGAAGGATACATTTTTGAGGAAAGAAGTACAACATGTAAAGTCTAAATAAACAGGTCAAAAAATGACAACAATGAGAGATGTTTAAAATCACATTAATGAGGAGCTGAGATAGGTTTGACCCTTGATATGTTGTGGTCTTCTATTTAGAAGTAAGAATTAATTTACTGTTTGTTGTGCTTTAGGAGTTCTAGGCAGCAAGTTAAACCTTTTTACCACTTTAAATCAAGAGTTTCCTCAAAGAATTCTGCATCACTTCTTTGGCACATCCGACCCTGTTTTTGAATGACCTCATCTGTGACTGCCACTCAGGAGAGCAGAACAACACAAATCATGTTTGACCAGATACTAATGAAACATCTGATTTAAATACAACATCTGTGAATGATCCGACACCTCTGTGAAGCGTCTCAGTCAGGCTATCACTATCGGCAAGACTGCCCCAGGGAGTTGGTGCACTCATGGTACATGTAGTGAGGATTAAGGAGCAGACATGAATTCAACGCTTGCAAGTTTCTGTGTTTTAATTAAAATCAGCTGCTTTGTAGATGAGCAGACAGTCCAATTCCCAAAAGGTAATCTTGTTAGTTTTTTTGTCTCATACCAATACCAGGGGGATTCTGTGTTACATTGTGCATCAGGATGACTCATCGGGCTGCTGGGTAAATGAGTGTGCAGAGAGCTTTAATCTCCTGGTAGCTTCTGTTCACTGGACCTGTTTCTTCAGTGTGAAGCTGTAGCAGGTTGCAGCAGAGCAGCGTGATGCTAATGTAGCCTCTTGCTCAACAATCTGCTAGTACTACAAGGCCAAATGGAAATGACAAATCATATGTTCTTGCTAGAAAGACCATCAAGGAGGTCATGAAACTGTGAGCAGGAAGTTACATTTGGTCCTTCAGGCAATCGGGTGGATGAACTGTGACGCTGTAATACGAAGGTCTGGTCAGAGAGTCCCATTAAGAAGGTCATACAGATGTCAAGGCTTATCGATTTCAGTAGGCAGGAGAATACATTTGAGTCAGGGCGTTGCTCAGTTTTGGGGGGTTATCTTATAATGATGAGTACTTCCACATCCAATACAGAGCTTTTAATGATGTAATGTAGATAATAAGGAGGGGAGCTGTTAAATTCTGATGAGTTATGATGATACGCCTGAAATGCAACAATGATGATGTCACTTAATTATGGTTTTAAGAAGAGAGAGTTGGCAGTATCTTACAGCCTGCCTGTAAGAGAGTGTGTTACCACTAAAGTTACTAATCCTTATTTACAAATACATATACAAGTCATATTTTGCAAAGGAATCAATGTAAGGCTTGCACTGACAAAAATCAATGAATTAATTAATCTCTAGGTTAAAACTGACCCAGTTTCTATCAATATAGTGCATTCTGGGTTAACTTAACCATTGGGTCGCCAATAAAACCCAAGACAATTGACCTAGTGTTAGTGTTATTTTTAATATTACTGTTGGGTAATTTATCCAATTTAAAATCTGGTTATTTTGACCCCCCTGTCACAAATGTTTTGTAACATAACAAATAATGACATGAGTTTAATAAGAGGTAGAGTCGATTATAATATGATATTATATTATATGGTGATTTTTAAATTACTTCTTGACATATCCTGCCATTGTCCATTCTCTGCCATTTCTCAACCTTTTCTACATTTAAATGACATTTTTGACCAGCTTTTATGTGCGTAGTTGCTCAGCCTCTCATAAAAGGCTTTGTGGGTTTCACTAAAAAACTACATACTGGTCAGTACTTCACTAATTGTTTGATCTCTAACAGAAACATTCACCTTTCTCCAATGGGTCTGTTTCTGTGGCTTTTAAATAGGATGTGTTACAGGTTGAAAGTACTGCATAAATAACATGTTTTGTATATGTGCATGTGTAGGCGTAAGTGTTGGGAGTAACAATATGTTTTAATTCTCATATATGTGTGATTTTACTTCTCAATACACTTGACAGTAAAGAATAAAAATAAACCTGTAGCCTTTGGGAGCTAAGAAGAAAATGTGTCCATTTGAGTCAGAATATGGTAAAGCCACACTGATTCACAGCTACTAGTACAGTAAAGGTCAAGACAGATGGAGTAACCTAAGGAAGTGTGAGTTCTGTACAAGGAAAGCTGACATTTTGAGCTTGAAGGGAGATAATAACAGTCTTTAAGGTACAGTAGTTTTATTGGCACTGCCTGAGGTGAAGTGGTACTCTCTAGGAAACTCTGTTCTGTCACCCAGTTGATGATGGACACTGTCATTCTCCAGAGAAACCATGAAAAACAGCAACATGAATTTGGCTTCTCAAACTCTTGTTGTTTAATATTTGCGACAACTGCTAATTTACTTGCAGCCAGGTTTTATAATTCAGAGTAAAGCACAGAATAATAACAACCCAGTAATCTGATTTATTGAAATGTGATGAAAGCTCGTCCATATTTAATACTTAACCAGTGTTTAATGGAGTGTTTAATACAAATGAAATACAGAAAATAAATGATGAATTTAAATTTAAATCTCATATCAGGCTCTGTGCGTATGTGTGTACAGTTAGTTGGACCTGGCTAAAAAAATCCTTTGAATTTGAGTGCAAGGTGAAGATGCAATCAGGGAGAAAGAACATTGGAAAACATTCCTCTTTGCTCATCTTGATGACTTTGTAGCCTCCATTGAGACTCAGTATGGACAAATCTGTTTGTCACAGCAAATGGGACGTGGACTTTTCAGTTACTACTGTATGTTCAATTAGCAACATTCAGAGTAAAATAACTACGTCAAAGTCCTTGGATGTGTACACAATGACTGTGGAATGCATTTCAAATATTTCTGGTCTGTCAGCACCACAGTACCCCCCACCAAAGAATGTGATATTGTTGTTAATTTGTTTAAAAATATTTTTTTTTACGTTGATGTAGACTGGCCTGACCGGTTCTGCAGTTCTTGTGTGTACACATACTTGCCAAGCTGATACTGACAAAGACACAAGGACGAAGTTAATTTGGGTTCCTGCAGTATCGGAAGGCTTTATTGTCACTTTGAATTGTGGACACACTTTTCTGCAGCAATTTAAAACAGCAATCTGTCCAATTTCAGGATTTCCCTGTCTATATCTCCCACATTGTCTTTTCATTGGTAAAACAAAACAGTAAGAGTGTCTGCAGTACAGATTTGTTTTTGTGAAACAAAATGTTTTATATGAAGCTCATCAGGCTGACTTATCAAATCTCTTTTCCACCTTTCTGTAGCTAAAACATATGCAGTCATTACACATTAAAAAAATTCCAATGTACCAACAGTATCAAAATATAAAAACAGTGCTTCTAAATGATAATAAGCAGTGAGCAATGTCAGACTGAATACACTGCATCATTATCCACATTAGCATCTGTTTTGTCAGTGTCTAATTATTTTCCCAAGTCTTACTCATGTGTCAAGTGCTATTAAATGCAGCATGCAGTGTGTATGACAGTCACAAGCTGTCGAATGTGTAAAGTCATTCATCAGTGGATCAGTGGATTAACAAATCTGTGTCCGTAGACTTTCAACACATAATAGAAGAGAATTGGTGTCTTTCAAATAATAATGAAAGCAATTTAAGGAACCATTTATAGCATGTGTAAAATTGCCTTTCTGTCATTGTTAGGGCTTTTTGAGGCTATTACTAGCAGTTACATTCTGATTTGACTAAATTATTGTGTCCAGCTGTCTTTTTTATTCTAATCTCCTCTGGAAACGATAAGCAAGAAGAGTGCTAAAGAAAGCATCTCACACTATTGAACTTTGAATTAAGACATAAAGTTTTAAGTTTGGGACTAGTTTGTAGTTGACTGCTTCACCTTTGCAAACACAAATGAATAGTTCAACATTTTGGGAAATATGCCTATTGACTTTCTGGCAGGGTTAGTTGGGAAAATTGATGCCACTCTAAATGTCTGTATGGTAATTATAAAGCTACAGCCAGCGGCTGTTGAAAACATTATATCTCGTCTGTTAAATTTGTATTTACCATACAGGCATGAGAGTGCTATCTATTTTGATATTGGGATCTGGTAGGGGTAGGTTTGGTTACTAGTAAATATCAAAGATATTCAGAAATATTAATTTTACTAAAAATATTGATAAATATTCATACATACTGGGCACCACATGGAATCAGGGACCAGTAACCAAACATGAAAACAGTCTCAAAGAGTTGTTTGGCAACCTATAAATGCCAATCTTTAAATACTACATTACATTAATAAGGTGGACAGTGAAGGGTGAATCGGAGCACTGACTGTCACAACCAGCTGTTATTACAAAACAATAAACAAATAACCACAGGCAACTGCTCTTTACAAAGGTAAGGTAAGGAAAGGTGCGATAGGAGTTATTTAACTGCAGCATAGATCAGTAATCAACAACTTGAGCCAACAGGCCGCTATCATCTATTCTAAGCACAATAAAAAGCATACAGCAATAAGAAATCATATGATGTAAGTGTGTGTGTGTGGGTGTGGGTGTGGGTGTTTGTGCATGTGTGTGTGCGTGTGTGTGAGAGACAATAGAGGGGGGAGAGTGAGGAAAATGGCGGCCATGATCACGTGGGTGGCTCATCATGCAATAATCCAAAAAGATAAGATAAGATATACTGTACTTTATTGTCCCCGAAGGGAAATTATTTTTGTCCGTTCTGCAGCTTTACAAAGACAACACAAAATATAGAAATAAACCTCTCTCAACACATATTCTCATGCAGCACAACACATGCTCTCATATACATTAGACAGGTACATTTATAATAAGCACATTAACTCCAAAGCTTAAACTTTAGCAAGGGCTAGGAATGGCCGATACAATGTCATGGAGCACAGCTGGAGTTTGGGTAACAAGATGTGGATTCCAGATGTGTATGTGTGGATGCACACACGTGTGTAAGTTAGTACAGGAAGAGAGAAAGAGAAAAAGGGACACAGAGCACAGTATATAAGATCCTGGTTGCAGCGGCTAGATACAATGTAACTACCACTTTATCACACAGTACCCACCAGCAAACTTGCATTCGGCAGGTGTATTACTGGCTTATTATGGCTAGTTATTGGCTTCACACACAGCGTCAGGAACAACACAAATAAAAGCCCAGCAGTGTAGTACTGATACAAAAATAAAACGTGTTAGGCACGAAAGCACACAGCAGTAAACAGGACACTGCGGTCTATTATTTCCCACAGAAATCACCACAATGAAGCTTCAGGTTACAATAAGTTATAAACAGTTATAAACCTATTTCTGCCCAGCGATGTAATGCGTCAGGTAATGAGTCCTTCTCTACTCGGCGATAGGCGAGGTACATCATTCTCGACCGGCAAGTTAGTATCTTCACTTAGGGAAAGTTCAGTGCTGAAAATGGGTTACCTCCTGTGGAAGCTGATGTGGTAGTGGAAAGGAAAGGAGAGACTGGTGCTATCTCTTTTTATGGGTTTAGTGACGTCATGGCCATGCCACAGGGGACTCCTGCACTTCCCTTAAAAGTTACCCTCAGGTGTGATTTAACGGACCAGAGAGATTTTAGAGCTGTTTCATTGTTCATGTTTCCCATAATATGAGGTCCCAATCATATTTCCCAAAATTTTAACTGGCATTTCTACTGTGGGATATCAGCAATTGTCTTTTTCCCTCGGCTATTTTGAGCCACACAGCTGAGCACAGAATGGTTGTGTGCACTGAAAGCTATTCTTTTAATCTTCCTCTGAGAGAAGCTTTTGGTTATCAGACTCCCATCCGGGCCAGTGAATTTACCCCGAGCCATGCCAGTCAGTGCCTCAGTGCTTACACGCCAACCACCACGTCGTCTGACATATTGGATTTATTAAATTTTGTGTTTGATGTCAATAATCTGATTGCACATTTAGTGGATTTAATTTGGCATGCTTCGACCAGACCATGCAGGGCTGTTGACAGATTATTAGGTCGTGGGGGGCGGGATCACTCAGATGAGGCTGTGTGTGTGGTGAGTGTGTTGTGCGTAAGTGGAGAGGGTGTTCTTCATATTACATGGGGATGTAGGAGCTTTGATAGATTGGGTTGCTTCGACCCAGAGTGCATGTACCCACGGGGCTTGAGAGAGACGATAACACGACTCCTCAAACACAGCTAATGAGTGCTAACAACCTGACTGGTGATGCTTGCATTAACCAAACAGCTGTTTCTCTCTCTGCTCGTCTGTCTATTTTTTTTTGTGATTTATTGTTCATGTTCTAGCCTGTTGCTTATCATGTTTTCTTTTGTGCTTCAGGATCACTCCTCATCTGCCTGCCTTGTCTGCCATACTTGTGCAATTCCAGCTCATGGCTCATGCCATCCACCCTTGCTCCTCAACTATCTGCCATTGCCAGCCATTCACCCTCTCCATTCCATCTCATCTCTGCAAGCTTTTTTGAATAAACCCTCTTTATCGTCACCTTACCCCTATGTCTGTGTTCAGCGTTTGGGTCAACCATGTAAAAACTGCAACTTTAGCTTGCCTAAGGAAATGGATTTTCCTGCTAAATTCTTTCAATGTTCAAGGTTGATATTTCAACCAAAACATGTTTGGATCTTCGGTTATAATTATTTATGTTCTAACGGCTTTCATGTGAACTTAAAATAGGTCAGAGGTAAATGCTGTCAAATTCTGTACACTAGAATGATTAATTGGTTAATGCAAAACAATCGTTCCTTATTTTGTTTGCAAGAGCTTCTCCTGAGACTGGCAGTGCCCATGCTCGCTCACAGTGTGGGTGGAGTGGAGTGATGAATGGGAGCTGCCTGGAGAGGGGATTTATACAACAATAAAAGAGGCTGGTAATTGATGACTCTGTAGTGTTTACAGTGATCAATAGCTAAGAGCAGTATAGATAAGCACCAATGTATTTAATAGTTTTCTGTGATTGTTTTCAAACAGCCAAAAGTATTCTTTTTACTTTCTTTGTTGTTCTTCATGTTGAGTGTTAAGTTCTTCTTCATCATTCATTTCCTGCTCTTGTGGACAAACAGAGACACGTATAGAGAGAATTAGAGAGGGAGATAACGATACGCAAAGAGAGAAAGAGCACAGCAACCAAAAATATATATTTTACAACATAAAGGTCATATTAACCACTCTCCAAATACATAAAATAAAAAATAAAATAGCACCCCTGCTGTTGGTGTTCCTGCCTCACAAAATGGCAATTTCCAACTCTGTTTCACAATTCGTCTTACGTTTTGGAAATCATGTAGACTACGTCCATCCATCCATCCATCCATCCATCCATCCATCCATCCATCCATCCATCCATCCATCCATCGTCAACATATAGATTGTAAAACTATTTTTGCTTTTTCCTAATGTTTTTTTTCCTCTGTGCTCCAGAGCTTCGGTACCAGTGTCTCCTGCCAGCCCTCCACCACTCAACTCAGCTTCAACTCAGACCATTTTCATTCATCCATCATCATCTCCTCTCGTCTGCCTGCCTGCCCCCTGCCATCGCCAGCCACGCTCTCTCTCCTATTCCCTGGCTACACCTTTTCTTGTCATTAAAATACTTTTATCTTATGTCTATTACTGGACCTCAGTGCGGCTTTTGATACCAGTGATCAGTACTCCTAGATTGTCTTGAAAAGTACTGTAGGTCTCTGACTTGGCTCTCGTATGGTTAAAAATTTTGGAAGAATACAGTGTGTTTGTTATATTAACATTACATCATTATTTTTCACTGATGTGAAATATGGAGTACCTCAGGGCTATGTTCTGTCTTGCGTTTGGTTCTCTAGGCAATATCATAACTAAGAACTAACGCTTGTTTTTATCCATCTGGACATGAAGAAGAATATGAATGCATTAATATTACATCCATGAATAAATAATATACTGTAGATATATCCATTGTGATGTAATAATTTGATATGGTCCAAAGTACATGTTATAGGACTTTTGTGTACATAAAGAGTGTCTTAGATCTTTGAGTTCAGCTCATGATGAATGGGGGCAAAAACAAAAGTGTTTATAATTTTGTTCTGTGTACATGTATGCAAGGTATTGAGACATAACTTAAATAGCTTTGTGATTTGGTGAGATATGTAGATGTTAAATTTTAATTCACCTTCGGTGCACTATACCTCTCCAGCTGTGCCATGCTAAGGATCCCTGGGAACTGATGATAGCAGCATACAGGCCTGGCAGAGAGCTATTTGTTCACATCAGGACACAAGCCCAGTTCACAGGCCTCAGAGAGAAACCATAAACACATCAACTGACCTTTCCCTCAATATATTTACTCCTTGTGCATTATGGAGTGCAGAAAAAATGCTTTTCCCACTATTTCCCATCTTCTTATACCCCAAGGACGTTAAATTATTCCATGTTGAAATACGCCCTTGTGGTCTTAAAGGAAGCTGATCATGCTAAACAACATTCTGTACATAATTCGATGTTAAGGCAAACGAGGTCATGTCAGGACTCCAGAAAATATTCTAGGGATATATTTTGTTTATTTGTTTGTTGTCAAAGCCTTTTGAAAGTGAGAATCTTTAACAGGTTGTGATGACTCAACAGGGTCAGAGTGTGAGAGTAGGGATTTTTGGGCCCATATAGCATGTCCATTGATGTCATTTCTGCCTTGGATTTACTGATATGGCACTTCGTGGACCTAACAGTTAAAATTGTGATGATACAAAAAGTCAATTTTAGAAAGTGGAAATTAAGGAAATTTTATTCTTCATTTTACAGCTATTTATTTTGTAATGATTATACATGAAAAAAGGTTTTTTGGGTAACTGGGCATCACGTGACCAGCAATTCCAATGCCTTAAAGGTCCAGTGTGTAATATTTAGGAGGATCAATTGACAGAAATGCAATATATATACATAACTATGTTTTCAGTGGTGTATAAAGACTTTAAATAATGAACAGTTATAATAATAATAATAAACATTATTTTATAGGGCGCCTTTAAAAGCAGCTTCTCAAAGCACTGAATATAAAATCACAGTCCACAGAAAAATACAACAAATAAAAGTTAATAAGAACAAAAAACAACAACATTAATGATAAAAATAACTTTAAAACAATCATAAAAAGACATCAGCAGTAGAATGCAAGTTTTAAAAAGTGTGTCTTGAGAAGAGCTTTAAAAATGCCTAGAGTCTGGGCTTCCCTGAGTTCAGGAAGAAAAGAGTTCCAAAGTGAAGGAGCATAAACAGAAAAAGCCATAGATTCACCCATAGATTTGAGGTACGTTAGTGAGACAGTTAACAGATTACACTATGAGGAGCGCAGTCTGCGATTTGGGGTATAAGGGATTAATAAACCAGAAGTATTGCGGAGCCAAGCCATGTAGTACCTTGTATGTCAACATCATGATCTTGAAATTGACCCGGAACCTGACCGGGAGCCAGTGTAAGGACTTCAGAACAGGAGTAATATGGTCACGGCAGAGTTGCAGTTTGTTAATTGTGGTTTTATAAACTTTGGCTAAAACGGTGTTACAGTAATCCAGCTGTGTGACAACAAATTAATTAATCAACTTTTCAGAAACGAATAAATTTAGCATTGGGCGTAGTCTGGCTATATTTCTGATGTGAAAAAAGGATGCCTTCACAGTGCTCTGAACAAAAAAATCAAAAATAAGGCTGGTGTCAAAAATTACACCAAGGTTCCTCATCTTACTTTCGGTCTCTAGAACGGAGCCATCAACAAACAGTGGACAGTGGAGCCGCTTTGCAAATTTGATGACAGGAACCTATAAGCATAACCTCAGTTTTCCCACTGTTCAGGCACAGAAATAAGATATTGTTCATCCATGCTTTTATCTCAGAAATACAACCAGAAAGATAACAAGCATCAATGTCTTTACCAGATTTAGAATGAATGTAGATTTGGGTATAGTCAGCATAAAAGTGATAATGGAGGCCAAGTGATCGCAGGATATGCCCAAGTGGAGATATGTTTTTATTACCTTAGAATGAGACATTTCTATCAAGATGCACCGTGGCTCCACTTACATGGACGTCGCCATCTTGGCCACCATGTTTCTACAGTAGCCCAAATGGACAAACTGCTTTACAGACCACATTTCATCGCTACATTGAAAGAGAAGAAGAAGAAGAAAAAGAAGTATTAGTAGTTGTCTGGTTTGTTAGAAGTAAGAAAAGAATTTGGACAACTGGAGGAGCACACGTCTTATTTAGCACAAGAGTCAACAGAGCGTGTAGTTTCTCCTACCCACTTGCAAAGGGAAAGGTGAATGGTGACAGAGGCGTTGGTTGCAATTCAAAAACCTCACCACTAGATGCCACTAAAACTTACACACTGAACCTTTAACCAACACTATGAGCTCCTGTCTGCATTTCTTTCTTTCTAACCTTGAGCAGAAAAATGGCAAAAACATTGCTTCAAAATTTTAGGGAGCTTTTTGTGAACTTTTATTTATCATTTTCTTAGAAATTGCTGAAACATCCAGGAATTGTCTGTCATTTGGATTTCTCAGCTTTTACACATGATGCTTTGCTAACAACATCCACCATAAGTAGTCAAGTTTATTTATAAAGCACATTTAAAAACAACCAGAATTGAGCGAAGTGCTGGACAAGTTATACAATAAAAGACATAAAAATTAAAACCAGATAAATTAAAACAGGCCAAACAATTAATGACATACAGCAATAAGACAGAAATACAACACAGTTAGATACAAAATAGATAAATAAAAACACGAGTGCAGGTGCCCCTAAAAAGACTTAAGCAGAGACTTAAAAGTGAGAAAACAGAGAGAGTTTAGCTATGGTCCTTAAATGAAAAAAGAAAGATAACCCCTAAATTCCTAGCAAAGGGTTGTACATTAATGGACAGGGGGCCCAGATTTTTTGATAATTCCTCAATTGAGTTAGGGGAACCAAATAATATTACTTCTGTGTTGTTTTCATTTAGTTGGAGGAAGTTTATTGCCATCCAATGCTTAATATCATTTAGACAGTTGGAAATGGACTGTAAGGACTTTGAATCACCTTGCTTCAGAGGTACGTACAGCTGTGTATCATCAGCATAGCAGTGGTATAATACAGTATATTATGTTTACGGCGAATGGAGCCCAAGGGGAGCATATTCAAAGAAAATAAGATTGGCCCCAGGATTGAACCTTGAGGTACTCCGCATTTAATTGCTGCTGAAGAAGAGGAAATGTTACCAGTGTTAACAGAAAAGGTTCTATCTTTCAAGTAAGAGTGAAACCACTGTAGAACTAGTTTGTATGACGTGTTTATATTTTCGCAATGGCCAAGGCAGGGTGAAAAACCTGCCGTCATATGTAGGAAACCCTAGCTCCTTTCTCACCTCCACATGCCTGAGCAATCACGGCGTGAGGTCAGTGTCTATATCAGATTGGTGGTTTCATAAAGTTAAAAAATAGTCGGACACAGGCCTCTTAATTCTGACGTTGGAAAGGTGTGTGGGGAGGGGGTTTCCAGCTTATGACAAGCAGTTCTGATGGAGTATACTGGCATCTTAAACGAGGTAAGTTGAAACTGAATGGTTTTAAGAAGTCAGTGAGTGCTGACCTACACAATGACTTACGACACTTATGACCAAAGTAAGAAACAGTGTGTGCTGTCAAATAGGACCTAATCCCTGGCTAGAATCAATACTCACCTCTTTAAGCTAACCTGGCATTCAGCTAGCCAGAAGGACGGCCTGCTAGCCACTGCAGCCTACATCACCAACAAGCTAAAACTGTCGATTATTTTAACATTATGACTGTTCATCAATACAAAAAACACAGTTAAAATCTTCTTTGACATACATGGTAATTTATTCTTTCATTATTTGGACAAAGTTTGATAAGCAGACACAATATATGATGAACTGTGTACACCTGAACACAGTCAATTTTTACTCATTAGCTCCCCCACAGCCAATGTACTGTACATAACCACCTTTAAGAGAAAATAAAAGGAACATAGTGATTTGGGCCTTTTTAAGAATACATTCAGACAGAACCACGTTGGTCCAGAAAGTGGAGTGACCCAAGCTGCTGACTTGAAAAAACATACATGGGTATGGTCACAGTTTAAAATACAGGTATTACTTGAAATAAAATTAGCAATAAACTTTGACCATAGTAATATACTCTTCTGAATACTACTTTACTCAAAGTGCACGACAGTCTTCTGTTACTATGTCAGTATACAAACATTTTTCCTGCTCTGCAAAACAAGAAAAACACTGCAAATTCACCTCTGAGCAACAGCAGTGCCAGTGTGTGTGTTATGCTTAATTCTCAGTATTGGATATGTACCTGCTCTATTGCAGTCCTCAGCAGACGCTGATGAAAAATAGCCTCAGCCTGCAATTTCTTTATACCGAAAACACCAGCACCTGGCTGAAGAGTAAATGTATAGAGCTATTATCTAAACGACAAACATGTCGCTGGTGGGCTCTAATTTAGCTCTGAACTACAAAATCACACTGAGGAGCTCTCACAATAAAATACAGTGCTGTGTCTTCCTTATGCCTTATATAGGCGTGACTTCTGGGAATGTCATGTGGTGCGATATTGTATATGCTGTAGTGGGACTTACTCATGACCTCTCACTTCTGCACTGGTTTATATCAACCCATCGCATTTATGGTTGACAATTATTCATCCTACTTTAAAAAATCCACAAATATGGAATACTAAAACTACACACATTCATACAAACCTGAAAATATACTTTTACACACTCACACAGACATGCCATGAAATATATTGAGAGCAATCAAATAAATCACCTGTATAAACACATAGATACATACAGTATTTACCAATTATAAATTAACATTGTGCAAATAGTCATACATACTAGGTCAAGTTGAGTTCATTCTGGGAAAATGTTTAGCAACTGAATGAATGCTGTGCAGGAGGCATCCCTTCTTAAAAAATAAATGCAATGTATTCAGAAGCAAATGTACCACTGCAATAGACTAGAATGCTTACTGGAGAGGTTTTGTTCTACTTTAAGGGCGAGTTTTGTTCTTAGTGTCCACAGCCCCTGCAGACACAGGATAAGGCTGAATAATAAACACGTATGTAGAGTAACTGGGTGCATGCAGTCATTAGCACATGCTTTCTGACTTTTTGCCCTTTGCACAGTGGAGATACTGATGTGATGCCATTGTACAGCACGCATCCTCGGCGAATGATTCACCCATCTTCTTACTTAAGCTCACTAAATCTGCGCCATATACATGCATGGCAGCCTATATTTAACATCGCAAAAACACCCTTGTAACCAGAGATGACATGTTCTTTAGAGTCACAGTGTTGGAGTCATACTTTGTGTATTTCTGTCCTTGATTTGAGTGATTTCTGAGTTCCCCTATCAGCTTAAATCTCCGAGTGCACTACTGTGTCAAAGTTTAGAAAGTATGCCAAGGCATGAGTAAGACAACATCTAGATGGCTAAGGGAAAAGAAAACATATTTAATGGCACAGAATTGCAACTATTCCCCTTGAAAACACACCTGGCACAGCTGTAGCCCTCAACTATGGAGTCGGATCAGTCATAATATTAATGAATGCACACAGATGTATTTTGGGATATATATATATGTAAATGAATTTCTTAAAAAATATTTCTCATTATATATAAATGTAAAACAAATTAACAAATATAATGTACATATGAGGTTAACAAATGTATTGCTGATGCACACACAAAAACTTCTTGTTTTAAATAAATATAAATGAAGTCCAAAAATACATGGATTGGACATGGATTTAAAAGTATTTGCAATTTTAATCATAACATATTTGGGCGTTGATGCATTTATATATAAACTGCTGAACCAGCATTTACAAACTGTGGATCTGTCGATTCACAAAGGCAAGTGAAAGGAACAAAATCCATTTTTGAATCGAGCCACGGCAGGGCAATCTCAACAAACCACACAAAAAAAGAAGTGAAGCAGGTTGTAAATGCAGGTTCAACGGTTTTCTTATGTGTGGATTTATTTTACATTTATATATATACAACAATACATATTTTTGTGTGCACTGAAAAATGTTTTTGTAGAGTCATTAATATATAAAACATGAAATACATTTGTGAATCCTTCTGTTTGCATTCATTAATATTGAGACTGATCTGACTCCTGAAGTAAGTCAAGCGATGATACTATTAGCTTATTCATAACTCATCCCATCCCATCTCTTGACATGTTTTAATGCCTATATGTAAGCCAGGACTGACCTGGCGAGAGCAGCTGCCAATTTCCAATGGGGTAAGAGGTACAGTCAACAGTCTTTTTTTTCTGTACATTTTGATCAAAGTCAGTATAGACAAGAAACCATTTACAGAAATCAGAGCAATGCAAAAAAAAAGAGAAGAATTTTCCTCTGTTCCCTGTCAACTTGTTTGGTCTTCTTTGTGTATGCAGTTCAATGTCCATTTTGTCTTTAACCTCAAGTAGGCTACCACAAAATACACACAGACACACAGCACAAATTAAAGCAAGGACCAAGCAAGGATCCTGTGTCTTTTGTTGTTGCTGTTGTTGTTTCTCTTGTTTTGCTTCCGTTGATGCTATTTGAGGGTTTTTTTTTACATGGCTTGTCTGCTTTGATGCTGTTGTCACATTTTTCAACATGCAGAATTTTCTTTCACAATGTCTGACAAACATCAACAGAAATCCATTCACAAGGCTCACAGCAGATTAAACATCTCAGCGTGGATGTGCTGTATTATTCTCCATTCTCAGCCTGTGGAGAGGGCTAAATGCCGCTCAGTCTCCCAGTGTCACTGATCTCTGGGCAACGACTGCTCTTCACAGACACCCAGGGCAGTATTTCAGAGCCAGATGAGGGCTCAAGACCTTCCAACGTTCTTCATGAAGTTCTTGTTACCAGTGGCTTTTACAGGTGACTCTCCCTCTGACCCTCATAACCCTGCGCCTTGTCAGTAAGGCTGATGTCCTCCACTAGGGTACAGTTGCTGATGGTTCCCTCGTGCCGTGGAGATGCACACTGGCCTGCCTCCTTACTGTGGACCATACCATTGTGGCATCCAGCCACAAGCATATGCCTCTCCTCAGGGCTGCTGACCGGGGCAGAGTTTTTGGTGATGTCTGGGAGATGAGACAGTCGAGACACATGGTTCATCAGGCTGGCTGTCTTGGTGTTGGGGGTATTGCTGTAGGTGTGGCGGTATTCCTCCTCGATGTTCCGCCCTAGCTTCCAGCGCTTCCACTTCTTCAGGATCTCAGACTGCACCTGAGGAGAGGATGGAGAAGCTAGTAGATGTTTTTTATGTGATGAGGGGAGAAAAGTCTGGGATTGACCTAAGTGTTGAGGAGACTCACTTCTTTGTTGACAAAGCAGTACAAGATGGCCACCAAGAGACCCTGTGGAGACAGAGACAACCAATATTGAGTCAGTCCCCTAAATTGACTCATCACAGCTACAATGTTAACTCACACATTATTTTGACAAGCCATTGTTTACAGATTAGAAAACACGACTCAGATGCCACGTGAACCTTTTTAGTTAAATGGTGCAGTTTTTTGCCCTAAGACTAAACCACTCAGTGCACATCACATGCCCATTAGAGTTTCTTCTGTCTTAAACTGAAAGTCTTATGGCCGCACTTGTGGTCTTTGACATTGGGAATCTTAGTGCAACCTCTCTCTATCACTCTCTTAATCGAGGCAAGTCCCCTGGTGGATGCCTGTTATCTTGACATCTTTGTCCCCGTAGAAAAAAGGTCACCATCATTAAGTCACAGTGTGACACAGCCAGTTACCAGGGCAGACAGCACATTTCGTTAATGTAATCCCTCCTGGAATGGCACTTTGACAAGATGAAAGAACTACCTCTGTGTTTTGCTGTTAATTTAGTACAGCATGAATTTGAGATATGGATTTGATTAGGAGATAAATGTAATTCTCACTTCTACTTTATCTTTTTAAGTTAAGATTGACTCAAACATGTGAACAAAGACCATGCTTTAAACATTCTGTTTTTTTCCAATTTAGGCATGTCTTACCTCTTTATCTCCCTACCCTACCCTTTGTTTGTGAAAGAAATAATAGATGCTTTGGCTCAAGCGAGTCCAACCTGGAAGGAGGAAAAGAAGAGGTCGATGAAGAGCTTGGCAAGCCGTAGACCGATAGTGGCCTTGGTGGACTCGTCTGTCACAAAGATAAAGACCACCTGATGGATACCCAGCAGAGGGATCAGGGTTAGAGTCGACTTAGCCAACCTGAGATGGAGGGGATGAGAGACAAAGAGGCAGAAAGCACAGAATAAGTAGAGAGAATAATTATGTTAAGTGAAAATCTGCTTCAACGTTTGATCTCACCTGAATTTGTAATCTGTGTATCTCATTTGGTGCGCTCGAAGTTTTGACACAAGAATTTTGATAATATGGATAAAGATAAGGAAGTTGATCTGTGAAAGACAGAGACACCGGTTGATGGTTTGGACTGCATAACAAACAGATCTTGAAGGGTCATATTTTCTCACCTACACACAGTGATGTGCTGTCATGTAAATATTTTGGTATTATGTGCAAGGTTTTGAGACGCTGCCCAGCTGAAACTTCACTTGCCACCCCAAAACAATGGAGGTGTATGAAATTGAAAAATTACATTTGATAAACTCTACAGCAATGTGGCTTTCCAGAAACACAGCATAATCAACCCACTTCAAGCCTCCAAACCTTTCTACCTTTCTACTTTGTACTTTTAAGTACAAAACATGTTTTTTTGTGATTTGAGTGAACCGCCCCTTTAACATTATTACACACACACAAACACACACACACACACACACACACACACACACACACAGCAGAAGCACATTGTTATAGGGGAACCCTTTCACAGCAGCTGGTATTTCACAAAACGGTGGGTGTCCATCGGATGAAAATCACTTATGATGTGACCTTTTTGATTACAACTATGTTGTTAATTTGCAGCTTTTTGGAAGAAGAATGTGAAGCTGGACCTAATTTGTACATGCAGTTATTGTCCAGGAATTAACTGGTTATTATACATACAAGGCAATTTTTGCAGGTAGGTAAATTTGCTGAAATGAAGCAAAAGTTACAAGCCAAAGAACATGGTAATAAAGCACAAACAATAAATATAATTTCAACCCAACATCAGACCAGTATGTATGTACCACTTTGATGAATTTATTAGTATATAAAGGAATGTATATAAAGGTCATAATAAATTATGTATAATGGGAAAATAATATATGAGTACAGTACAACTGCAAGGTGACTAAACCCCAGATATAACCTCTAGCAAAATTAAAAGCACACTGTGGATTCTGTACAGCATCTATATACATGTGTGTTATTACATATTTACATAAACTTTGATGTTTGATGAATTATCTCAAAAGCAAAATTACATTCTTGCGTGGGTAGTCAAGCCCACGCAAAAATGTGACACACACACACACACACACACACACGTGTTTTCTACCGACTGTAGTTTTAGACTTCTGAACTTGAGCATTTCTTTATCAGGATAAAGGGGAAGCACTGAAATCGGAGCCAGCGCGCCCGTCCCTGTGACAACTCAAACACAGGAATTCCTGTGGGATACAGTCCACTTAGCAGGACAGGATTAATGCATGGAAAACACCTGGAAGTCTGTGTAACTGGCGTGACATAAGAGCCATGACAAATCTGACTTTTGTAAAAGCTCAGAACTGACCTTTGTAGAGAACACCTACAATAAAGGCCCTGGTCACAGCATGGGAAGGGAGGGAATGTAATAGTCAAAAAAATTAGGAGACAGCAACATAACATGGTGAAAGGCTAAATTACCACAACTGCCAGTAGTATCGGGGAACGGATGATCCACCAGTAATTCATGTTTATATTTTGGCCCCAGCATCTGAAAAGAAGAAGAAGAATTGAAAGAAAGACCAGTTAGAGACAACCAAAAATACCTCACATGCTTTCAAACAACATTCACTCATTTCACTCAACACATTTCATTACACTGCTTTGCAACTCCTGCAACAGCAGAAAGCTTTCCTCTCCCTGGCTGATGAAATGTGGGAGACTGATGGCCCATCATGGGTTTTTAATGAATTACATAACCATACAATGTGTCGGTGGTTTATAAAGTCCTGCCTTAAAAACCCTTTCACCCCTGTTTGCTCCTGATGTGTGTATGCTCGACCCTAACAGATTGCATAATAAAGTTTGGGTGCTGAATTTTAGCATGAAATATTGAAAACATGCCAACATGACTGCTATTCTGACCTCTTTCCATATTTGGCATCCTGCAGAAGATAAAATGTGTCTGTGTGAAATGTTTAATTGCAGCCAGCTCCTCGCGTGACTGACCGTGAGCTGCTGAGTATCAACACACACATGTTTTGTAGAAAGACCATCTGCCAACTTTTTTTCTCATATGAGGTGCTGTTCTGAGTGTGGAATCAATATGAATGAACTAAAATGTTTGTCTCAGTCTGATTGCAACTAGTGAGGGAAATACAGAAAGAGAGAGAGAGGGAGAACACAGTGGGAACTTACTCTTGATTTTCATATAGGTATTTAGCTACAACCCATGGCACAAGGAATATTAACGGGGTACCTGTAAAGAAATGAAAGCTGTCTAAATGCAAAACAATCATTTCATACACCAGTTTAATAGCCTTTTATATTTGCTCTGATTTAATTTCCTTTCATGCACCACATCATACCGCACATAATTACCTTGCATCCCCTAACTTGTAGACACACACAAACACAGACACCCGACAGACCAGCTCACCCCAGCCGATGCACAGGTAGATTTTGAAGTAGTTCCTCTCTGTAAACACTGTGATGACCAGGAGGTTGTGGAGGTAGATGCCTTCCACCAGCAGCCAGTAGCTGTTGGCCATGATGCTGTACTGCATCATCACCACCGCGATGCGACAGCTAACTGTTGTCTGCAAAACGACAGCAGTGGGGTTTTATTTATTTATTTTTTTAAATATCAAGCCCTCTAATGTTAAACATTGTTTAGTTGCGAGCGGTGTGAAATCAGTGCTGCAGCTGATGGGAGCACCTTCTGAATCAGGCTTTGCACAGACAGCCGTGAGATTGCACAACAGCAGCAACTTCAACCCCTAGTCTCATCCAGCTGTGAACCTAACACAGCACACAAACACAAGCGCTCTTCATCAACCCATATTGTTGACCCTCACCCCTTTTATGGATAATTACCTGCTATAATTATCTTTGTAGCTGTCATTACCCCCTTCACATGATTACCATTAGTACTTTCTACACATACAACTACTTCTGCCAATTTATTTACAGAGTTACTGTACTTTTATACAAACCATAATTATAGCAGCACATATTCCGCTCATATTGTTTGTACCGCCTTTCATATGGGTAGTTTTGTGTTTTATTATGTACATTATTTATAGGGTATACAAACAGAATGGCTGCATCAGATAATCAGCATGATATTGAGTAATTTGATGCAGACCCTTGTCTAGTTGCAGATCAAATATTTTTAATATTAAGATTATTATAAGACACCAGTTGGCAGGATTGTGCAGCTGTGAGTGGTTTCTTGTTTGCCACTGTTGCAAATTCTTTGGGACTGTAAAAAAAATCCTTCATTTGGGAGGAAGGTTAACCATTACATTTCAGCTTTTAAAATTTCAAAACTCTCCCCCTAATATCTCAAAATATAGTTAAGGTTTAGTAGACCTCATTTCGTCATTAACAGCTAAAAAAAAAGACAAAGCATGAAGTATTTAAGACAGTGTAATCAAATTTAAGTAATCATTTTCAATATCCACCAAAACACTAAATGCAATAAAGCAAAATTAAGTATTTCAAAATGTATGGTATTATAACAAAAAGGCTGAATGCCAACTATGACCTTTAACCTTTTACACCTTTTACTTTTTGTTAAGACACAGAAGAAAGTGAAGGAGGAAATGACTTTACAGCAGAGACAACATTTAGTATGATGAAAAACATTTGAACAGGATTGTTATCCTCTGCATATGATCTACTGTGCACTGGAAGTCTCATTTGTGACTATTCAGATCACCACAGACCTCATTGTTGACCAGCAGTTCCACTGGAGGCATTGATGCCTGGGGGAATCCCTGCTCCTGGTCTCTGCTAAGGTCCTGCGATGTGATGTTGGCCTCCAACAGAGCGTCTTTGATGAGGATGGACAGCGCTCGCAGGATGAAGGAGGCAAACAGATTCATGTGGATGTTGTTCCTCATGCAGTGCAGTTTCCTGATGAATGAGAGACAGCAATGGTTTTTCACTGTGATCATTCTGCATTTGCTAGCCAGTTTTATATTTAAAGAAATGGTTTGAGACTTTGGGAAATGTGGTTATTCAATTTCTTACTGCAAGTTAGATGAGGAAATTGATGCCACTCTTAAATCTGTACGGTAAATATGAAGCTACAGCCAGTAGCTGGTTAGCTTAGCTTACCACAATTTCAACTGAAAATAATTGTTACCTGAAGAATATGAGGATGCCAAGCGCCAACACCAAAGCCACCAGTGATAAGGAATAGCCGACTGTATACATGATCTGAATATGGCCATAGTACTCCTGCAAATGAAAACACATGCAAACACGTGGCCTTTAGATTTGCTTGCTTTATTTGAGAGTGTGATATGTGACAGGTCAATTGTTTGTTTTAGTTTTAATAGTGACATTGTATCTAATATGTGCCCTTTAAATTTGTTAATGCAAGCAAAATATTACTATTTTCTTCTTTGTTTTCTCTCTAAGTCTTAAGTTTTACAGAAAGAATCACAAGAGAGATATTTCTTACCAGACTTGGATCATTAGAGTCGCACTCGCTGGTATTGTTCGTAGTCACCCACTGGCCGTTTGCATCACATTCCTGATACAACATGCCGTGCTGAACTACACACACACACACACACAGACATGCACACACTCTGTGATTTACTCTGCATCAACATGACTGCCACACAGTGTCCATCTGCTAACCCAGATGTCTCTTACCTTTATGGTACCATGGCAGATACCACGGACACGACACACTGACAGTTGTGTTGGGGAGTCCATCAGGCCAACAGGCATAATTGTCAAAAGTCCTGTTGCACACAAGGCCTGGGAATAAAAAATATGAAATATGAGATTTTAGATATAGTGTGTAAAAATTCCAGGCCATAAAATCTATCTATGGCCATAAAATCTATCTATGGCCTGGATTGGTCTAAGTCATAGAATACAGTAACATGTCTTTGATGTGATGGCCACTGGTGGCCATTATGGCATCTATACACATCATGGTCTTTCAGCTTGACTTCAATATATGAATTCGAAGTCCTCCATCGATGGCCTTCTGCTTATACCAGACCTTTCATCTTCTGTAAACTGTGCTGGCTTTTATGGTACACAGGTGGATGTCCAGGTGAATAAAGTGGTCTGTCCTTTCTCCTCTACACCTGCTAATTTGCTCTTGCTCTCATGGGGTGACAGGAAGGGTATATGAGTGATGCGGAGTGGTATGATTTTGTGTGCAGTGTGCAGGGAAGCGGCCTTTTTGAGATCGTCAGTGTTCTCCGTCTCTATTCACACAACAGACTGTAATGCAACTGAAGGGCTGCATTCGCCCTGTAGTTAAACACTCTGTTGATGGACCTCGTTTTCTCTCAGCGTGAGCAGAAAGCTGAGTATGCGGTGCAGCAAATAAAAAACTGGGAGCGGCTGCAAGCAGAGTGATTATACGGGAGTGGAAATTGCTACCGCTCCATAGTCTGGTGACGGTGCGACCTAACCATTACCTGCTCTACTACATTACATTTTTTACACTGCACTACAAAATACTGATTTTCTCTGTAATGTGAATGCAAATTATATGAAATGCATCTTTCACATTTACCTTATGGGAAATATTGTTGGAGCACATAAAGCTTATTATAACTAGTTTATTATAATGTTGTGCTTTGTTGTTTCTCTGGATAATAATGTGACCCTGATGCCTACAAGTTTTGTGTAGTTAAAGATAAAATCAACAATCTTATTTTAACAGTGGCTCACATGAGTACTTGCCCTGGTATGGAACAGGTGTTTCACTGAACCAGAAGTTAATTTCTGTCCTGGTGTTGGGGTACACAGACTCTGGCAAGCCTTTCTTTTGGAGATTGATGTAAGCCACCAAGGCTTGGGGGCAGTGTTGTTGAGAGTGAGGGGCAGCAGCAGTCAGTGGTCTATGCAAGTCATGGACTTCAGCCATCAGAGTGTAACGTGGGAAATTACAGTACCATGAAACTGGAACTGTTGGGGTTGAAGTGGGCAGTTACTGATTGTGTATCGCCCTGGCATCAGATGGCCTTAAACACCACTCCACAATGCTTTATGTTGCTCCATATCTGCTGTATGTGTAATGGTAACAAGGGACTATATCAACTGGAATCAAGAAGGTGATAATACGCCAGTGTGTTTGTGGCTTGTTTCCGCTGCCCCCAGGTGGCCAAAAAAATTTGCGGATTTGAACACTGAAAATGAGTCAAAATATGTTCCACTCACCAGTGCTTGGTGGATCCCGGCTATTGTTTCGATCACACTCCTCCATGTACAATTTCCAACTCTCCTTTAGCTTATCCAGAGTAGCAGCCGGAGACACCTACGGTAATAGTGGAGCACATAAGAGCAAAATGCAACAAATATGTACCCTAGGAAGATCTGTGATGTAGTGTATGCAGGCGGGCAAAAACAATGGTCCGAATGTGGGCTTCACACAAAACATGGAGCCAAAATTGGTGCATTAACTAGAAAACTTGTTATAGGTCACTTCATATATACAGTAGCTGTAAACAAGCCATCTCAAAAATGGGGATATATTGGGGGGGGGGTATGTTTATGTGCCTATTTGAATGTGTGTGTGTGTGTGTGTGTGTGTGTGTGTGTGTGTGTGTGTGTGTGTGTGTGTGCTCGCTCGGGACCCACCTGGATGTTGCAGTAGAGAATGAGCATTGACAAAAGGAGGAACAGCCGTGACATCCCTTATTGCTGCTGTTGCTGCCGGGATGGAATACTGCAGGACGGGGAAGGGTTTTCACCTCATAAGGGGGGGTTTATCTACACTCGCCACACTGCCTGGATGACACAGAGACAAACAATCCATCAAAGCTCATTGCAAACACTCAATATTACCTCATCTCAACTTGGCTGTGCAGAGCAAGAGGACCAAAACAGTAAAAGGCTCATTACAATTACACCAAGATTTGAAGGCATACAAAAGTAACATTAAGAGAATATGTCAGTGTAACTTATCCTGAACAGGCTCAGTTAATATGGGGGGAATCCATTGTGAATCTGACCAGTACATTTCCATCCTGGACATTCATTTACACGAAGCATAGCCACGGTTAGCAAGGTGTACAGCTGTACGATGCAGCTGAGATAGACTACCCAGAATTAGACTGTTCAAAACATTGAGCATGGGACCAGTGACATAGCTGTGGCTCAGCAGAGCTACACTCGTTCAATGACTCACAGTTGGCTACTGTCCACCTTCATCTTAAAGCCTCCCAGTGTTTGATTTACGTGTTTCACTTACCTGTGTATCAATTGACGCAAACTCCCTTGATTTGGTTGAAGCCGGAGAACGGAACGAAATCTGAAACGTTTCTGCAAAAAACACCTTGACCATGGAAACATTTTTGGCTAAAACGTTTCAAATTCCATTCTGTTCCAGTCTCGTGGCAAGAAGAACGGATGGACTGGTGCTGCTGTGTTACAAATTTCTTTTGTTTACTGGATGTTGTTTACCGATTGCTTAAGAGATAACAGCACAATCTGTTGTGACAGATGTACACGATCCTGTGTGTGCAGATTTCCAACACACAGGATTTCCAAGTCATGTCTTTTTAATACCAATCCTGATCTGAGTACTTAAATGCTAAGTGCCAATACAGATGAATTATCTGCAAATGTTTCCTTAATAATACAGCTCCACAATGCACCATAGCGTAAAATGCAGGGGGTGCAAAGCAAGCAGTCACTTCTCACTACCTTATAAAGGATATTTGTGACTAGATACCATTGACATTGACAACTAGCTTCATCAGAAACTGTTATAAAAAATTCATAGGTAACTTGGATCATTTACAAGCATTAAAGGCTTCTACATTGGTGGATCATCATCATGTCAAGGACAAAACTAAACTTCTTACAAAGTTTCAGAGTTGGAAACACGAAGAACCAGCCTGGAAAGTCATCAAGACCAGGGCAAGGGAATTGAAAAAGAAGCTCTTTAGTGCAAGAGACCAAATACCTTTTTTCTATGGAAGCAAAGTACAACCCTCTTTCCAAAAAAGTTGCTGTCCATCTATCCATCCATCGTCAACCGCTTATCCTGTGCACAGGCTAGCGGGAGGGGCTGGAGCCAATCCCAGTTGACATCAGGTGAAGGGCGGGGTACACCATGGACAGGTCGCCAGTCCATCGCAGGGCCACACATAGACAAACAACCAGTCACACTCACACCTAAGGAAAATTTAGGGTCACCAATCAACCTAGGCCGCATGTCTTTGGACGGTGGGAGGAAGCCGGAACTCCACACAGAAAGGCCAGGGTTTGAACCCGCAACCTTCTTGCTGTGAGGCCACATCCACCAGACCACCGTGCCGCCCCAAAACACTGAAACCCCATATCTAATTGAAAATAGCAAAAAGACTTATCAACCCAAGTTGTTTCCTTCTTTTCTCCTAGACACAAATGAGCTGCTTTTAATACCAAAGTGAGACCAAAGGCCTTTTCTCCCACTTCTCAAATTCATCTCAGGAGACACAACCATATCAAATCTCATTTATGTCTGACTCTGATCAAAACAAGAGATCTCTAACTGATCTTAAATAAGTCTAATTTAAGTCTCCTGAACACTGGACCATGAGATCAGAGAAAGAGTTCAAACAAAACTCAGCTATGACTCCTGGGATCTCATGATTCTTCTCAAATATGTCTCAGTTTTCTCATATTGGCTTCAGGAGCAGAAAACTCACCTCTGTCTTACTCTGATCAACTGATGAGATCTCTACATTATCTTAAATAAGTGTAATTTCAATCTCCAGAATGTGGATCAGAGAAAAAGCTCCAAGATATTTCTCAGTGTTGTCTTAGTGACCTCACTTAGGGGTTATTTTACTCAAGTACTTTACTTACGTCAAATGTTGAGGTTGAGTATTTTCTTTTTAAGGGGGTTTATACTTTTACTCCCCTTAATTTCAAATCTTTATTGTATTTATTGTACAAGTCACTTTCAAATGTCATGTTTTCCAATTGGTTAAGGTAGACCGAATCCACACAAGAACTGAGATCCAACATGTATCTGTCATACAGAATAAGCACTTTTACTTTTGATACTTAAGTACATTCACTATGGAATACTTTTATACCTTTTACTTGTGTAGAATTTTGAGAAATTTAATTGTGGATATAGTTTTTCTCCTCTTTTAAGTAAAGGAAAATTGTACTCTATTTAAAGACAATCAGTCTTTCATTGCTAATTTTAGCTGGGTGGCACAGCGGCAGTGTTGTCACCCTTTGAACAGTAGGAGCGGTGTTCAAATCCAGCCCAGAGCAAGCCTCTAGCATGGTTCTCCAAGCATAGTCAGTAATGTAATACAAACATCTTCTCAGCTCCCAACTGCTTTTTAGGAATAATAAGCAAGACATTAATGAACTCAAAAAGATACAATGATGAGATCTCATCTGTCCATTTATCCTATTGTATTCTCAATTCAGTATCCATTTGTCTTACCCAAGTCTCAAAACATCAATCTCTCTTCATCTTGTCCTTTTCTCCTAAGGAGTTTTAGGAGCAACGATTCAGATTGGAGTGATCTCAAAAAGATATACTATTGAGATCTCAGTGTTTTCTCAAGAGTTAAAGAAAAGACTTCTGAGCAAAAGATTTTTCCTCTGGGAAATGTTGAAACTGAGAAATGTTATTGTTAAGGAAAAGTACATGCCTATTTCAAATTTGATGCCAGCAACACTTTTTTGAAAAGTTGGGATAGGGTCATGTTTAACACTCTGTTACATCACCTCGTCTTTTAACAACACTCGGTAAGCATCTTTGAACGGAGGAGACAAACTGCTGTAACGTGGAAAGTGGAATGTTTTCCATTCTTGCCTGATCTAGAATTTCACCTGCTCAACAGTTTGGGGTCTCCTTGCCGTATTTTATATTTCATAATGTGCCAAACATTTTCAATGGGTGAGAAGTCAGGATTGCAGGCAGGCCAGTTTGGCACCCGGACTCTTTTACTATGGAGCCATGCTGTTGTAATACGGGCAGAATAAGGTTTGGCGTTATCCTGCTGAAATAAGCAAGGTTGTCCCTAAAAAAGACAATTTCTACTTTGCATATGATGCTCAAACATCTGTATATATCGTTCAGCATTAATGGTGCCTTTATAGATATGCAGGTTACCCATGCCATGTGCACTAATGAAGACTTATACCATCACGGATGCAGCCTTTTACACTGGGCACTGATAACAAATTGGATAGTCCTCTCCTTGTTACGCAAGGTCCATGATTTCATATTTGGAATTGAAAGACCACAATCCTCAGTTTTCCACTTCGCCTCAGACCATCTTAAATGAGCTTGGGCCCACAGAAGGCAGCAGCATATCTGGATCTGGTTTATACAGTTTCCTCTTTGCATGGTAGAGTTCCAGCTTGCATTTGTGGATGCAGCAACAAACAGTGTTCACAGACAATGGTTTTTGGAAGTGTTCCACAGCCCATGCAGTGATGTCCACTACAGAACCCTGTCTGGTTTTGATACAGTCCCGAAGCCCACGGCCATCCAATAGCCTATTGGTTTTCGGCCTTGTCCTTTGAGAACAGAGATTTCTTCTGTTTCTCTGAATCTTAGTTATATGATGTACTGTAGACAGTGAAATCTCCAGATACTTTGCGATTTTACATTGAGCAATATTTGCCTGCACAGTCATTTACAGAGCAGTGAACCTCTTCCCATCTTCCCAGCCTCTATGGAATGTTCTTTTTACACCGAATCAAATTAAGAACCTAATGCCAGTAAACTTGTTAATTGTGAGAAGTTCCACCAGGTCTATGCTTGTAGCATTTCACAACTTTTCTAGTCTTTTGTTGTCATTGTCCAACATTTTTGAAAGGTGTTGCTGGCATCAAATTCAAAATGGGCTTAAACTTTTCAAAAAAATAATACAATTTTCAAGCTTCAACATTAATAAGTTGTTTTTGTGTTATGTTCAATTAAATATGGGGTATCAATGTTTTGCACATAATCACATTTTGTTTGTATTTACATTTTATACAGCCTGCCAATATCCATTATGCAGGAACACCTTCAACACTGAGTACCAAACCCTTGTGCACAGGAGAGAGAGGGCAGAGAAGACAGCAGACTGCATTGACAGCCTGCAGAAGATAGCAGCACATCAGGATTGCTACTGGGCGGTAAAGGATTACGTTCTTAGGAATGTGATTGATCACAAAGAGGTTGCAGCAGCCCTCATCCTCCATTCTCTTGTTATAAAGGCATTCATCATTCTCATCACTGCCATCAACTCCTCGTCTTCGCCACTGTCCAGTGCTGCGGAGGTCTCACTGCCCAGCATTCACAGAGACAAAGCTGCCCTCCGTTGAGACAGTGCTACTCTGCGT
This sequence comes from Micropterus salmoides, assembly GCF_014851395.1. NCBI lineage: Eukaryota > Metazoa > Chordata > Actinopteri > Centrarchiformes > Centrarchidae > Micropterus > Micropterus salmoides. The sequence goes on from NW_024040041.1 coordinate 21,308,428, forward strand.
CACATAGACATAGCAGCTCAGCAATCCAGAGACTCCAGAGATCCAGAGTTTGCTGCTATCTATTTGCTGGATCTTCAGAGTCTGAGTAAGCCAGCTTTCCAGTGAGATTGCTTTCCAGCCCACCAAAGATTCAGCTATCCAGCATTCAAGAGACAGCTGATCGGTACTCCCGAAACTCTGTCTACTAGAACCCTTAAGACTATGCTGGATAGCAACAAACCCCTGACTCTGCTGAACGGCAGGGAACTTTGGTTTCCCCTGAGCTGCACTTACTTCTGGACCCTCCTGAAATGAAATAACCTTTTTTCTAGTTCTACTATTGACTTTGGCACCTGTGCAACAGCAGGTCATGGAGTCGGTGCTACAGCATTCCCCAGTCCAAAGCAGCAGCAACCCCCTGACCCTCAGGAGCAACTGACATGTCTAGTCATTAGTGAGTTGCATTTGTTTTTTGTTTCTGTGGGAGAATTTTCTGTTTGGAACCCCAAATTGCTACCAGTGGCTGTGCCATCAGTGTGTGAATGTGAATGAATATAATTTCCATTCTGATGTGCAGTTGGCACATTGGCCTCTGCCATCAATTTATGAATGTGTGTGAATGGGTGAATGTGAAGTAGTGTAATGCACTTTGAGTGGTCGCAAAGACTAGAAAAGGTGTTGTAAAAATACAGAAAATTTACCATTACCATAGGCTGTTTTTTAAATTTTTAAATTTTGTGTTTTGTTTAAATAAGTATCAAGAGAACAGATTCCAGGCATGTTAATTTCTTACACTTGCCGTATCCTTGACAATACGTGATGATCAGATTTCTCACTTTTTCTGATTTTTTGGTTGATTTTGGTCTAAATTTGAGTCAAGATGTGTTTGAATCCTAACAATAACCATTTAACTAATTTCCTTGGGCCAAACTTGTATGGAAAAATACATACAAAATAAAATACTGTTTGTTCAAAAGTTATGCTATTTTTCTGGTTCAGATTGACAATAGGTATAATAAATAGTTAAAAATAAACCCCATAGGACATTATTTCAGCCTGTTACTTGGCAGAATCTTAACATAGACACTTCAAGGATTAAGAAAAAAACAGTGGCGAAAAAAAGCCACCCTATGCACGTGGACCTATGTTTCCATCTAAACTAAGAGTCTGGGTTGATTAGCCACCAGTAGTCACAATCTAAAGGTCTGCCCTATATATATCACAAAGCTCTACTGGAAGTCAGACTTCAGATAATATCCAAACTAAAGAGCCATACTTTCCAAAAGGCCTGTTCAGTGTAATAACAACAGTATGCAGTTAGCATTAGCTGTAGTACAGGCTGAACAAATTCCCAGAATGCCTGAGGGATCAGAGCTACTCTTGTCTGGTCTGACATCGGGTCATCTGGTCAGGGCTGGTCCAGCTGATATCACAGCACTGATTCTTGTGCCCTTAACACCATCAGACATGTTACCCTGATATTACACTTTTGTACTGGGTTTTGCAGCAACACAGAATCTGTAGTATCTCTTGTATGAGATGATTAGATGTTGTCTTTAATTAAAAAAGCAGAATCTGTTGTGGTTCATTAGGATGTTGAAATCACATCTTCATGTAAAACTGATGCTCTACACTTATGGCACGAACCAAACAACAGCCAAGATACGTCAGTCACACCAGACTGGGCATTAAGCTCTACTATACCGAACTTCTTTTGTGTAAGTGTGACAAATACATGTAAATTCTTACCAGAGAAAGTGATCAGGCATCATTCTGCGAGTGCATAATGTTCAAGCATTGTCCAGGTACAGTAAAGAGGCTGACATGAATGCGTGTGAGCACATGCTCTTGCTCACGGCATGAGTGTGACAGCAGTATGTGACGGTTGTACAAGAGTTTTCCTCCTTATTTCTCTCTCTCTCTCTTACTCTCCCTTCCCACAAACACATATAGAGACTTATTTCCTAACACACCAGCCAGCCTGCACCACTTTCTGCAACTTAGCACCAAGTAGGAGCAATGATTAACCCAACTCAGTATTTGGCCCCTGACCCCATTTTTTTGTCCCAACACGTAACATTGGCCATTACATATTTGTGAAGTTGTCACGTGAATTTGAGAATAACATGGGCAGAGTGCCTAATGGAAGATATAAAAATGTTGATTACTGCATCATTCAGCATCAACAAAAACTCAGAACCATATACATTTCTTTTTAGATGAAAACAATATTCTCTTGTGAGTAATAGTGATTAACCTTTGAAGCCAAATTGAAGACCCCTCTCCAGTTACCCTATTCCGTGACCTTAACACCTTCTTCTCTAACCCTCCTTCACACTTTGACCAATTTTCCTAAATCTTATTTCACAGATGTGGCAGTTTTCTGCTGTGATTCATATTGCATCTGCATATTTTTAAATTTAACATCACCAAATGCCCCAAAGCTGAACACAAAATAAGGTTTCCCCTTAAATGAGCAATCTCTGCTTGTTATGCCCACTGCTCAAAACAAAATACAGCAAAGCCAGAAAACGAGAGGATTTTTAAAGACACACCCTGAAGACATTCATTCGTAAGTCTCTCGTGCTTCAGTTATGCAGATTTGTCACGTACAATATGCCTGCTTGGGTGCCTTTGATGCAGGATGATGGGAATAGCATCGGCCATTTGGTAGGAGCTGGAGTAGAACTAATGGGCTTGAAGGTGTGAGGCTAATTAGGCTTGTGTATTCTGCTATTTTGATATCCTGCTGGAGCTACAGCCCGCTGTGGATCCAGACCAATCAAGGTACTATGGAACATGTGTTGTTTAGCCCCACTAGCTCTCTGTTACAGGAAATAACCTGGTGCTTTTATCGCTATTGTTGCACATCTGATTTAAGCGTTGGAATGACAGTTGAGAGTCACACAGGCAGAGCCAGAGGGATCTCATGAGTTGTTTGGGGATGTTGTTTGGGCCTTTTAGTGTTTTTTTTAATCCTAAAACGGGTTACCAAGCCAACATGTTTCACCCCTGCATGGGGATGTGTTCAATATGTGAAAACTAATGTACGCAATAATGGGGATGTTTTGCCTTGGACTTATTTAGTCATGCTTGTCCCAATACTAAAATACATGAAATTTTAAAAGACACACTAAAGGGTCATTACTCCCTTTGATTATAAAGACAGACAGCAATTTGTTTGAATAATGCCTGGTCATCTATCTGTATTAATGTAAAAAATACAATGACAATCACAAATGAATGACGCAAATTCCCTGATTGTCCCAAAAACATTAAAACTGCTCTGCGTTCAAGTGCATGTTGGATGGCTCAATACAATGGCCACGAACAATTACTGTGGTTTGTTTGAGAGTACTTACGTTTTATTTGATTACACTGTCTAACAAATAAAATTACAAAAGTGGAGTGTGTGTGCATGAATGCAGGCAAAGGGGAGCTGCAAGCATTAAAAACAAACCTCTTGGAAAACACAATGACTGTCCGGTTCAGAAAACAATTAATCATGCAGTTTTCCAAATGCAGAACCCTCCTGTATCACTCATCTTATAGAACTTTTGTTGCCATTGGTGAGGCCTATATGCATTTATCAATATGGAAGTAACATCCACCTATCTAGACATCAGTCGCATAGATGATCATTAAAGTAAAAATGCACCACAATTCTAAAGCTACGCTTCGTGTGTTCTTCCCACTTCCCATATTTTGACTAAAAAACTACGGCAGTCCACGCCGGGCTCATACCTTAGGGGTGCAGATGTCACATTGAGCATGACAGTGCTGGATAAGAGCCATACTATCTGATAATGCGGTGAAGAGTTCAGAGGAGACGAAGCATCATGTTGCAACACGCTCTGCGACTTGGCTGCTGGAAGATGGGACATCGCTTATCTAGGCATTACACTCTGGATGACTAACCTGATTTTTGGTGCGATAGCACAATTATCTGTTACTGTGCAAATGCTCCATCAACTTCAGCTATTTAAATTTTATGTCTGACTCTAAAACTGTGGGGATGTGTGTTTTCTGTGCAGTAGCTGAATAATAGATATGTTCTGTGAAGGAAACTCTGTGTTTTGTTGTCTCACCTTTGTGTGTTTTCCGACCTGTCTGATTGTCTGCCCTGCCCTAATTAGTTTCACCTGTGTCTTGTTATCATCCCTTCACTTGTGTATTTAGTGTGTGTGTTCATCTTCGTCAAGCGTCCCAGCTTTGTATCAATGTTTCATTGTGCATTGTATTCCCCCTGACTTCTGGACTTCTTGGATTTTGTTTATTGCCTGCTCCCTTTTTGGATTTGTTTGACTTTTGGACTGCCTGCCTGCTTTGGACCTTTGCCTGTCTTCACCTTACTGTCAGCTTGTTCACCTTTGGTTTTATTATTAATAATAATAATGAACTGAACCTGCTTTGCCTCCTGAGTCTGCACCTTATTCCACTCCCCTGTGTATTTCTGTTCCTTGAACTAAACGTGATACTGCAACCATTAACATCTCAATCGATTACCTTTCGTTCAATGCACTTAAGCTGTTATCTGATACTAGTACCTGTCTACCTTTACTTCACTGAGTGATTCTCAACATTCCTCAGAAATTACTTGGAAAATCCTTGGAGAATATGTCTATAATTTTATATGGAGCCTGATTTTTGATCCAATTTCATTTAGATTTTATATTAACGTATTGTAGAGGCTCAGGCAGCCATTCTTTACAGATATGCAAGGTACATGTCTAACATGTCCTGCTACAAAAAAAGCAGACCAATGACTCTTGATTTGCAGTTACAGCACCACACCAAAATGTTACAAAAAGAGAAAACCAACTGCTTTCTCCCAGGGAGCTTTTTGTAGCTGAAAGTCCTTCAGCCGTGAAGATTACAATTACACAAAGAGGAATCTTTCCCATAGCTGCTCATTGAACACAGACTAACAACAAAAGCCCATTTTTCTCTGGAGTGTGTTTCTGTGTCAATGTGTGTCTTAAACATGCATGAACACTGACAGCAGCCGCCTTCTGCATCATCCAAACCAGAAAGGCAAAAACACTATTTTTGTCAACGGAGTCTGGTGGCTTTGACACAATCAATATAGCCACTGTTTCTGGTTAAACACAAACAACTTTACTCTTCAAAAAAATGTTTATCTTATCCTTTCCATAATGTTGTCAGAAGTTTATAATACAATCTGAGCCTGTCAGTGGCAACTTTAGTGGACGTATTTTGTTGGTATGCAATTGCCCTTAAGGATTACTTTGCAGTCCTCTTTCCCTGCTGCTGACTGCAGCATGCTCGCTCACTGGACCAGTTTCAAAAAATGATGTCCCAATTAGTCACATAGATACAACAACATGGGAACATAGGGATGAAAAATACCGATCTTGGCCTTAAGGCTTGATCTTTGCCATTTCCTTTATCTCTAAGAAATGCAGGAAGAGGGTCATCCCTCATCCCATCACAAACTGGCTGGCCGACAGCACAAGTCAGTGGTTGCATTAGGGAAATCTGTGGTTCTTTTGCCATTAAACTCAAAACATTACTGGTAGTCCTTTCTTTGAGATTGTGTTTTCTTTCTGCAGTTGGTTTCTCGAAGTGTAACTGATGAATGCAGAGAGACAGACAGTCAGTCAGCCTAGCCAAGGCCAAGTGGAATTTGTTTTCTGTACAGTATGTTATACTATGCAGCACAAATATAAATGGACAGCAGCAGGCAATCGACATATCATCACAACACAATATGCGGAAACAGTCAACATATCATCACAGAAACCGTATACACAGTAGGTGCATGGTATGGCAGCTTAATCGGATGTGAGTGGGGGCCTGGAGGGAGGAGTTCAGAGTCCTGATAGCTAAGCAAAGGGGAAAAGTTCATAATATATGTGATTGGATGCTCCTGCTGCTTTTTGATTCTGAGAACCTGCTGCCAAGACCTGAAATTTACTATTGATGTTTTAGATTGCTGAAAAGCATTTTGTGTTCATACTGCATTATAACTATTATGTGTTGTAGCAGTAAAGAATGCACAACACAACAAAATTAACCCAAAAATTCTTCACCAATAGCTGACAGAGCTAAAATATTTTTGAGTAGATTTAACTTTTTCTGAAAAAAATAAAAAATAAAAAAAATAGACATTAAAAGACAAAGACAAAATTTTAAATTGGTACCCCTACTCTTAACGTTTGCTTCCTCACCACCTGTTACATAAAAGCCACTGCATGAAGAATCCACATATCTCAGTGGTGATTTTGAACACACAGACTTCTTGAAACAACATATGAAGAAACATAGCTATGTCTTTTTCACCAAGTCTACATAATCCAGGTCGTGCCTGTGAGGGACAGGAAAACTTGTTGTATATATATATATATATATATATAGGTTTTTGCTCATCTTCTGTCTCTTGCACAGACTTCTACATTTTTCCATGCGTCTGTGAGTATAATAATTTTGTTGAAATGGTTTCTAAAGTGTCCTTTTTTCCACCCTGCTAAAATATTCCACAACTGGGCTTAAGCTGCTCTTACATGCATGCATTTTAGAGCATTTGTTTAAAAAGTCAACAGGACATTGTGCTTCACTGAAGGTGCGAGTCAAATGTGTCAGTAGGGACACTGTACAACAATTTGTTGAAGGATCAACACTTCTCACTTGATTATGCAAATCACAGGATACAAATCAAACATACATATTGACCATATGTATGTTTGCAAAGAAATTAGGAGTCACAAAAAAAAGTTATATCTTTCTTAATTAATTCATTGTCCAGAAAATAGTAGTTCATTGTCTAATGTATCCAACATCTATAAGATTTTGAACAAATACAGTGAATCACTAAATGTTTACACTAACACAGTAAAAGTATTTGATTATTCATCATGTCTCCTCTCCCCAGTTTCCAGAGATGAGATATTTTTTAACTGCAAGGAGGAAAACAGCCTCTAGAGACTATGTAAAAGGAAATTAATTGGCCCATGTCACACTATTTTCATTATGGACATGACAGGAACCATGGTGTGTAAGAGATATGGAGACAGTGTTAGGCCTAAAAAACACATAAAAGACAGTGGTTCAGATTTCAGCAGCACTGTAATGTGGCTGACCTCTGAACTGCTCAAAATGTTTGTCACTGACCCTGTTACAATGTAGGGAGAGCAGAATGCGACCCGTCTGTGTCCCGCTGTCACAGTGCCAGTGACCCAGAAGCTGGATGCTCAAAGCCTCTATTCACGTGTTTTGGTAAACATTCACATTTCCTATTCAGAGGTCAATATTTGATGAACGTGGGTGGGAAACAATCACAAACAGTTGTATAACGTTAGAGATGCACCTGTATTGTTTGAGCGTGTGGGGCTTTTCTGTGTTGTACATGGGCATGTGTGTGGGAAGTGTTTGGCACTGGCTGGATGCTGTTTCATACACTCTTTCATGATGTGTGTTGGACCTGTGAACTGCGCCTGCTGTGAAGCAACAACAACCCTACAGGGAGCCTTTGATTATCAGTTACCATGTTCACCATCCCGCACTGTTTCTGCAACAACTGATTGTCTAGTTGAGTCATCCAGTTTAAAGATTTATATGTTGTATCCATCACTGCAAAGGATTAGGCCATGTTGGGTTTTTTAAAAAGTCAGTAAGAAATTAAATAAAAGAAGTAAGAAATTAAGCTAGACTGATAAATTGAGCAGGTCAATCAATATATTGGCTGACATTAGCTAATTGCAGCTATACAGTATAAGTGTATATGTCAGCCAATAACTTCTAAAAAATTGCAGTACTGAAATGTGGTCATGTGAGGTCATTTAGATAATGTCCAACATTGACCACTGAAAAGTACATTGTTCAACTGTAAAATATCCCATGTAGTATGTATCTTGGTCACAGTTCTTTAAAAAAACAAACAAATGTAATGTTTGTTTATATTATGTGTACTATTTCTATCAGTATCAGTTGGGCTAAGGTAAGAAACAATGGATGAACTGAACTGTGTTGTACATTGAGTAAAAGAACAAGAATAAGAAGGAAATGTGCTCTTCTCTCCTAATTTAACATCACCTGCCCTCAGCTGCTTCTTGGAGTAGACGTATATTCACAAAGTGATTCCTAAACCCCAACACAAAGGCATCAGTTTCCTCCTGGGACAGCCTATGTTGTGGTGCAACCAGGATGGAGCTCTTCATCACAAACTTGTTAAGATTTCCATTACACAAAGCACACTGCTGTTTGTGTGTGTGATTATATTGATCATGAGCCAGGCCAGGCCAATCACACCTCCTGATAACACAAGCCAAGAGTTTCAAACTGCCTCTAGCCAATTACCACAAAATGAACAAGATGAATTGCCTGAGATTAAAAGAGGATTTTGAAACAACAGTATAATTACAGACCACCACTGTTGCCAGTTTCAGCAAAGAGCAGGACCACCATCCTGTAGATCTGTGTGCTTCGCAGGAATACACCCATACAAGCTTTAAACTAAGAGCAGACCTTGGCTTTGCCTGTGTATTTGCTGATATTCACTGAGAGATGCAGTGATTGCAGAGCTTGAGAAAATATCTACATAATTTGTATTGCTTGTAGCTGCGTATTGCATTCACTGTTTCTGTGGTAACCCACTTGCTCCAGCTACAGATTAAAAATTATGTCCCTCCCAATGCATGAAAATGGATAGACAAAAACACTGCATTGATTAGATGGTAAGTTTACATAATTAACTGATATCTCAGCATAGTGGGAGTCAAAGTACTTTTGCAACAATGTTTTGGCAACTTGCATCACGTAAAGCGAGAAGCGAAAAACATTGCATCTGTGTGTATAAGCTAAGAACCTTAGTGCATATAGATCGACGCAGGCGCTGGTGAAATGTAACATACATTTATTTAAGCACTGTACTTGAGAACAATTTTGAGGTACTTAACTAGACTTAAGTACTTCCTATGTTATGCAACTTTACGCCTCTATTTACATCACACTCATATCCTCACATCTGATAAGCTGGAATACTATTACTACATTTCAGAGGGATTCACTCTGCATGATGAGTATTTTTACTTTAGATACTTACTGTAAATTTTGCTTTTACTATTTTGAATGCAGGAATGTTTTGCTATTTTTACTAAAGTAAAGCATCTGGATACTTCTTCCACCACTGCAACTGGGTAAATAATCACCAGCCATTACTGGCCTCGGTGCAATAAAGCTGAACCCCCTCCTGAGCATCAAATTGAGGGATGGAAGCTGCTAAATTAAGTCATAAGGGCATCAAATGCAACCCCATGGCCACATATTTATAATGCACAAAAATAGTAAAGCATTTTAAAGTTGCTTTCTCTTTAAAGGCTGCTTTAAAATCCGGGCTGCCTTTCTCTTTAAACATGACAGTCAGGGGATTTCTTATGATGCTCTGGCAATGTACAACTTCACTTAGTCCTAACAAGGGCTAGAGTTCTGGGAAAGAAGTCAATGTTTGACAAACAATCACTGTTATTAGAACAAGACCACATGATAAACCTGCCAAATTAAGTCCAATGGGGGTTAGAGCTGTTAAAATAAACAAATACAGGGCTTAAAGAAAGACCCCAAAATAAATTACTTTCACTGTCTCTGGACACAGAGACAGTTTTTTCTCCCAGAAAAAAAGGCTGTACTAGCAAAATCACACCAAGAAGACTTGTCAGAGTCACAAAGCAGATCTGAAAACTTCAAAGAGCCATGATCAACACTTTTAGGAAACACAAGGACACAGGCCAGCAGACTGGCATTAATTCTTTCTTACACTAAAGAGACAGCTCTTGATAGATGCTGTACTGTCTGATTTAATGATAGGGTTGTAATTAAAACGCTATAAATAGAAATTAGGACATTTCAAATGAGGCTCCACAACAAAACGAACAAGAGAGGAGACAGATGTAGAGAGATAGAAGATAAAGAGATAGATAGATAGACACTTCATTTCACTGTAGCCATTTACAATGATATTTCCAAAACAAAAACCGTGTATGATGTGTTGGACCATTATATGTTTAATATATATGTTTAGCAGATGAACTCACACATCCCACTCCAACTCTGTCCATTGTAATGTTTAATGTTCATGGGGTAACTCTAAATAGACCTGCTGAATTATGAAAGGACTTAGGTGATTCCTACGCCATGTCTCCTCTACCTTGTATCCACATGTCTCTATTGTACACTGAGCTCTTCTGGATGCTGGCAGGCAGTGTTTATGTGCAGTAATCCCCTGATCTCCCCTACAGTGCTCTGTCACTCCGCCATCAGCCTGGAAGTCATCAAGCACTTGGAGGAAAGGAATGTTTGTCATATACAGTGGCAAAACTGCACAGCATAGTGGACCCCAAACATAGATACACTGAATCTCTTAAACCTTATTTAGCAAGGCAGTTTAGTGCCCCCTCCTCCAAAACAAATGTCAGAAAAATGACATCATATACAAAGGAAAAGCTGCAAGGGAAAAGTCTTATAGTCTGATCCAGTTTGCCCTCTGTGCCAGAACTTTATCGCTATCCAAAAACAGTTTTAAAAAAAAAAGATCATTGCACTGGATGACAAATTCCTTTCATCAACACAACCTGTAACTTTATTCTAAAACCACTCAACAGCTGCATTTTCACTCTCATGTTCTGACAGGAATAAACAACTTTGACTATGTTCATTCTCAGCTTTGAAATAACATGTGTCTTATATGTTTTTTCCAGAAAATAAATAATTTATGAGATGCACGAATACATCAATAATAATGATCCAACAGCAATAATATGCAACATTATGACTATTTTATGTGTGTAACACTAGAAGTCTATGACAAAGAGGCATGACATAACCTATTATGCATCAGGCTTTGGCCAAACACAGATTACTTAACAAGTGAAACCTACTGTTGTTTCGTGCTGTTTGTTGATAATAACAGAAAGATAAAACAACAGCAGCTTTATCTTTAAATTTCCAGGAGAAGAAGGTTGTGAATTATTACTTTGCTCACAATGATTTTCCCAGTTGGTTACTTTCTAACCTTCAGGTTACTACAGTGATTCAGTGAGAGATGTAATGTGGGTGTGTGGGTGTGTGTGTGTGTGTGTGTGTGCGTCTAGCAGGTCCTAGCACTAAAATAAGTGGAGAGGTTGAGGTTTCTCCGAGCTGACAGTAATGTTATCCCAAAAAAAGTGATTCCCATTAAGCCCTGAAAAAAATAACTCCTTAATGTATATTAATGCTGTCCAAAATATTGAACACATTCTAGCTCAGTAGGTGTTGATAAATTAATTCCCTCCTATGCCATAAATTGGTCATAAGCAGACATCCAGGAGGTTTTAAGTTGTAAATCTTAATGCATCATTTGTTAGTATAATGAAGAGACTTTCCCGCTGTGAAACATAAAGTAACTTGAGGGCATTTGTTTCTGTTCACTTGGTTCCCACAGTCTCTCCATTTCTTTATCGCTCTCATTCCTCATTTGTGTTATCTCACTCCATTACCCCCTCTTAGCATTGGTATCATCCTTAATCTAAATGAACTCAATTCCTTACTACCACTTGGCAGAGAAAGCAAAGCAACTTATCTGCCACTCCATCTTAGACACACATTACGCTCTGCCACTCTCTCACTCACCTCTCAAACACACCCACACAAACACACATACAGCAGAATGATGCACTTACAGTAGGTGCCAAAAGCTATCATTATGTAAACTTTGCCTCGAGCGCTCTCTAAGACTTACAGAGCACTTGTGTTCACCAGAGGTGTCTCATTTGTGGCTTTTCATGCGTGGCCATGTTGTTGTGTTGTTGTTGACTCCAGCTGCTTGTTAGCAACAAGAAAACAAAAGGTGCCTAGGTGTATTTAATTTAATGTAGACATCTGCTCTGCACAAAAGCTAATGCTTTTGTTCTGCTGTGCTGCAGACATACCTAAATAGTCATCTCATTTATCAAGTGTCATTTATTATGTATTGTCACATTAAGAGCTTTGGGGTCACTTGTTGCAACTAACCCTACATATGAATGAATTAACCATGCAATAGACCTGGGTCACAGGAACAGATGTTATCTACAAACACATATCAGTTTCTCCCAGCCTGAGATACATTACAAAGCTAAAGAGCTAAAGAGCGCTGATGCCGTCAAATGCTTCTGGCCTAGTTTGTTTTCAGACATTTAATTCGGCAGGCATGGCCTACAGCGTTATCTTTTCCCATGTCTGTACATGGAGATGTAGTTTATAGACTGTAAAATAATAACATATCCTGCCTGTCATCACTGAGGAGGACTGACAAGCACTGTGCAGCATCAAAGTCTTCAGTAATTTATGAGAAATTGTGCTGCTCGGCAAACAAGATATTAGCGTGTTATGCAAAAGCGAGCAGCAGAGTGAGCGAAGGGAGGGAAGCTGTTGATGGGATATCAGTCAAGAATGTTAAGAAGAAAACCAAATAGTTTGGTGATCCTTATTGTTAATTACTTTAAATACTAGATCTCCCCAATTTTCCATAAGCATTTTCTGACCTATGCTTGGGTGGAAGGGGAGCAAAGCAAGCTTTCAAAGCATGAGGGATATAAAATCCAGTTTAAACTGATCTCCTTTTTTAAAAAGCTGGTAAAAAAAAAAGAAAATGATGAGCCTTGTGTGTAGTATAACAATATGTATGCTATGACAACATGTGTAACACTATACAGTGTACTTTAATACAGTTGTGTCACACACAGCTAATGTTATCTGCAAAGTGTAGCCTAATTGGGCAGTAAAACAGATGAGCACACAAATATGTATGCACACACAGTCAAACACATACAGTATTCTTGTCTATTCTTATGAGGACTTTTCACTGAGTACATGCGTTCTCATATTCTTTTTCTTACTTTACATCTAAATGTAGGTCATCCTAACTCTAAAATAACTTCTTGTATAATTGAAGACTGACCAGCCACGTAGCAAATGTTTTAACGCTGAACGTGTAAGCCTTAAGCTATATGACACTACAGTATCACCGCTGTAGACGGATTTATCTTCTCTAAAGCTTCTCTGGAGGAATGTTACACCCAGTAGCGATGATAACCAAACACACTAAGAAAGGACATGCAAGGAGACATCGGATTATAATTGAGGGGGATTCCTCTTGCCCATATGTTTGTAGGTAAGATCTGTTGTGTCTTGAGTTTTCGACACTCTCAGTAGTTTAGCACAGGTCTGTCGAGTGCATGAATAATACTCCATAGAACGTAAAAGCTGTGTGCTAGTATGTAATAAATATTTGATGTGTTTAGTATATGACAACGCAGCTCTGTGAAGGGCGGGCAGCATAGTTAATGGCAGCTCTTTAAAGGAGGGGAAGAAGTGTGGTATGACAGGAGAGGGGTGCAGAAGAGAGGTGGCAGCGCAGAAAGAAGAAGCCAGGGAGTCAGTCAGCTAAAGACTTGTAAAGGGGAGTCGTGAAAGAAAAATAAATGCCCTGATATTGCTTAGTTCTGCAAGCTTAGTGGGGATTATCTCTGTCTTGTGTATAAATCCTCACCAGGAGTGTTCAGACTCAATACAGAACACATTTTAGAGGAAACCCATTCATCCAAAAAACTGCGGAGTTGGCGTGCCTGGTTATAAAACACTGCTTCATTTGTCAGTATAATATGAAGGTAAAATAATTAAATAGCATGTACAATATGTGATAGTGTACTTTTTGTAGGCTACATATATTTTTATTGCATCTGGGCCAGGTAAAAAATCTATCTCAAGCTATTCTTATTAATCTTATTAAGTTATTTTTTGTCATAGCTCTAGGGATATAAAAGCAGAGTATGGATTTATGGCACAACTTCACCTAATTCCAAGGCGCATGATGAAGGGAAACCGTCTAAAAGAGGTCAAAACTCCAGCAACACATGCTGGAATTTTGACCCCCAACATTTCAATTTGTCCAATGCTTTGGTTTCTGACTAAATACCTGCAAAACTAATGACATTTCCATGAACCTCAACTGTACATTGTTTGTTTAGCAAATTCTAGCATGCTAACACGCTTAACTGGAAGCAATTCGCTCAAGCCAACATTCGCACACACACCACGTCTGATTGACCAGCTGTGTGGAGGTCAGTCAGCAGCGAGGGTTTGAACATCTCTCTCTAGCTCTATTTTTCATTCTTTGCAAAACATTTCTTTCACTTCGAATGCAACTCTATGAATGCCTTGCAGGAGAAACTGTCTGAAAGTGTGTGGGGATATTGTTCATTGATCTCACTATGACAGCCAGCTTTTCACGCCACCTTGCCCTTAGTTGTGTTTTCCTACAGGAACTGAAGGAGCATTAACATCCACTGAGTGCTGAATACACTGATAGATAACTTAAAAATATACTGATTATAATCAGTAAAAAAAATTCAATTTGAAGAGCGAGAGAGTTTTATCATACACATATGTGCAGAACTGATTCTTGGCAAAACAGTATTTTTAATGTGGTCACACAAACATTAGGTTACAAAAGGTTGATTAAGTCACTAAAACCAACACCAAACCATGTGGGTGTTTCTTGTGACAGGGAGTGTATGTGTATGTGTGTGCGTGCGTGCGTGCGTGCGTGCGTGCGTGCGTGCGTGTGTTACATGTGGATGGAGGTCAATGTCCCCCACTGTGTACACATCATGTGGAGGCCCACGTCCAGCCCCTCGGGTCAAAAACACACTGACATCAGCAGTCTCTTCGGTGACGCAGGAGGACATGTTGTTTTTCAACTCCCACTGAAGAAAGGCTTCATTCATTGAAAGGTCCTCTGCAAGTTATTAGTCTGAAACTGTCTGCATTTCAAATCCCTTAATTTATGTCCAGCCCTCATTGCATAGTGTTACAGCACCAACAGCAGTGTTGACACCTGTGCTTAGGTTCACCATTTCCCAGGAATCTCCGTCTCCTGTCTCACTCTGCACCACCAGCCTGAAACCTTCCCTCACTACAACTCACCTTGCCTGCCCGGCTCTTCTTCGTTTCTCTTTGTTTATAAAAACCTTGTGTTTTACTGAGACTATCCTACGAGTTTTGCTTTTGGGTCCAAAGATCTCTGACATCATAAAAACTGTCACTATGATCCTAGGATATAGGAATAGGAATCATTATTTGTTTTTGATCTTTCAAATGTATTTTCAGTGTGGCAGATTTTTTAAATTCCATTAGTACTAAAAACAATTTTTAGCACAGTTTAGAGATTGCTTTGTTTCTTACTCAGAAGGTACATAATCAGCAACTCTTTTGATTTTTCTCTTCACTTTCGATTACTGGAAGCAATTTCTGAGCTGTGTTTATAGCATTTAGAGCAAAAAACTGTAATTTCTCCCTTTCAATTCCTTCAGATGGAAACACAATAATACGTAGACATGGGGGGACATAAAACTTAAAATGTGTAGGAAATCAGTCTACTCCTTATGAGTAATTTTCATTCGAACGCATTAAAACCTGAAAACAATGTGCTTTATCTACCATTTTAGATGTATTCATTGCTTCTGTTTGCTTTTACCTTTGTTTATATATTTCTTATTCATGTGAAGCCTTTGCCGCATCACACTCATTGCAAACCATTTAAATGTTAAAACACTAACATTAAGCAGCACTGCAGAAGTGTTGACACCTGCGCTTAGGTTCACTACTCCCCTGGAATCTCCATCTCCTGCCTCACTCTGCACCACTAGTCTGAAACTTTCCCTTACAACTCACCCTGCCTGCCCAGCTTTTCCTCATCTGCCATCACCAGATAATTCTCTTTGTTTTCAAGTTAACTGTGTTTTACTGAGACTAACCTGTAAGAGTTGGGTCCAAAGATCTCTGACATCCCAACAATTGTGACTATGATCCCAGCAGTGGGAATGGTCTGTGTGCTGCAATAGCTCATCACGCATGAACTGCACTCACTCTACAGGGAAAATATATCATTATTATATTATATATCTAAATTCACATAAATTACTCCTACAATAATGCACAGCTCCACCAAAGCTGGAGGCAAAAATAAGCCAAGACTCCCTCTGTGGTTTCATCATTTTTAAGGGAATACTGGCACATTTTCTGGTTGAGGTTAGCCAAATTATCTCAAGCTCTGCTGGATGCAAAACATATAACAAATACTCTAAAGTCATGGTCCAAATCATGAGTTATGTTTTTTTGGTTATTTGGCTTTATAGATTTCTTAGGGTGTTGAAAATGGAACAAGAAATGTTTGTTTAATAAGTGACCTTGTTTCACTTAAACCGTTGTATACCCTGCTGGTTATCTGCGATGTGATTCGGTCAGCAATGGCACAATTAGGGCTCATTATTTGTATTTGATGATGTTTGATAATGCATTCATGTGATGGTTTGAGAAACATTATTATTATACTTTTTCAAGGATTAGAAACAGACTTGTGGGACAGAAGCACCTGATGTTTTAGTCTTCATATAATTTCACTTAAAAAAAAACAACTGAAAAATCACAAATAGAGTTCACTCTAAGATCAGCAGTGGACCAGAAAAGTTGTCATGTGGATGGTGTGCGACCTAAGCCCATTGACAAAGGCATGGTTGAGACAGTTTCCAGTTGTTGAGATAACGCGAGTGTTGTTTGTGCTCTGTACTGTGATAATAGACCGGGTTGGGGAGCAAAAGGAGCTACACTTGACCCTCGACCCACACACGTTACGAGGGAGGAGGCAGTATTTTTAGAGCCTGTGGATCTGAACAAACAGAATGGCTCAATAGTGTTACCTTCTCCAGGGTATACAAAGCAGTTCAGAGAAAAGCAAAACGTTGTGGTGTTCTTTGATCTTTTCAAATCCTTTTCCACGACTCTGCTGTTATTGATCCTCCTGCGATGAATCTTTTTGTTCCAGTCTTCCACCTGACATGGAAATGTCTCTTTGTGCACTGAAGAGGAATTTACTTCCCACAGGACACGCAGGTCAACTCCCCCACTGAGCATGAACGCAACTACCTTTTCAGATTATCAAATCTGATCTGCAACTACACCAGTAGTGACCCCTAAACAGCCATTTGCGCATGGCCCCTGCTCATTCAAGCCTGAAGCGTGTAGGCTGGTCATTAGTGAGTAATCATATAAGCCACATTGAGGCTGATTGTCTGATTCATCTTAGAGCAAGACAAGTGATGTGTTTCCATCATCACAACCCACTGGCTTCTCTCAGGCTAACATGACTTATCTGAGTCCTCAGAGATAATTCCAGTCATGACCTCCTGAATATGAGGCTACATATCTCAGTCCATCTACAAAACATAAGCTCTGATTGAATTTAATGGGCCAGTTGGTACTTACCAGATACCCTAAGAAGCTGGTTTAAGTATTAACATATGAGAGGGAGCTCTACATATTTTTTATTATTTATTATTTAATTATCTGTATAACTGAAATATCAAACATGGTTGGCTCTCCACTCTCACTCCCATACCTTGTTCGTTTTATATAATCAAGGGTTTTGGCAGTTTAATATGTGGGACTTCAAAAATACGAATTTTTATTTAGACAAAACTATGACTTGAAATAATCTAAGAATTTGCTTTTTTATTTTCAGCAACGCAGCTGGCTAGTTTGAGGTCACCCATGAGAAAGCCTATGTCTTGTTTAATCCAAACTAGCTCTGTGTGTTCTGCAATTCTCAAAATGGAGCTGTGTATTACATTGTCATACTGAAATCAGTATGAGGGCTTGAGTATTTGATTTTGACTGACAATGTCGGTACTGTAATTTGATAGGTCTAATGTTTGTGTAGAAGGGCACTAAAAATTGTATATAAAATCACTACAGCTCAAGCAGCCACTGGTGATGTGTGATACCACTTAATTCCTATACCAAGTAATACCCAGGTTGGTATTTCCAATACCAATCCCAATACTTCTAGTTTAATGTGTCGGGGAGCCGTTTTGATGCGTCATTGAGTAGTTCACACATAACGACTGGTGACCCCTGATCACAGCCTGACGGTCGCCGAGATCACTGACACGGCAAATCGGGCTTAAAATCGTGTAGTGTGAACTAGGCTTTAGCTGTCCCAGTATAAATATTCTCTGTATGAATTCTCCATGATTCTCCAAATCCATGGTTCGATTCAGACCTTGATTTTTGAGCCATGGCTAATTAACTAGCCTAACTTGCAGACATTATCACTCGATCATGACTTGACCAAAATAGTCACTTGATACACTCAATTATAAGACAATAAAATAGGTGTACACAATATATATATATATGAAAAAATATAGCCCAGGCCTAAAGTTTGCCCTAACTTTAAATACAGTGCTTTGTGAAATAATAAATTCCTACTAGAAAGAGAAATATACCCCGATAACACAGCGGAAGCGAAACACAAGACCGTGGACGTTTGTTTGTAACGGTTCTGAAACCGAGACCACAAAACAAACGTCCACGGTCACGTGTTTCGCACGCAGCCCTATTAATAGGATATTATTATTGTGTACAGTTCCCTCCCACCTCTGAAAGCCACGTTGTAAATAAAATTGATTTCATAATAATGAAAATTCTGCTGCAGAAATACATTCACTATAACAGCTACAGTGTGATGAATAAATAGAATTTCCCTATAAATAAAAAAAACATTTACAGCAAGCAGGTAAAATAACAAATAAATGAATCTTTCTACATCACTATGTTCAAGCTCCAACAGTCAAACAGCTGCCTTTGAACCTCATACACACTACCACACTATAATCCTAAAACTATTCTTTGTGGGACTTTGAACTGATTGAGCAAAGACATGAGGTATATGATTTAAGTGTTTTGGTGTCTGGCTGGTAGCAAAAGAGAATGTGGTGAATTTTCATGCTGTGAGCCTCAAATTGCAGAGGTCTTACAAACCAAAAATGTAACGATGCATTGGATTTCTCCAGAGAACGACAACTTTGGTTTATTTACAATATTAAAATAGGTTTCCCTAGTTTAGTGTGTGTGAAAGTGGAAAAATGAATCACACAGTGTTATCTGACTGTGGCAAGAGCCACTAAAACACAAATAGATAAAAAACACTTTTCAGCTCCTTTTCATTCACAACAGCTGAAGTTCGAGTGTTGATTCCTCTTGACCGCAGCTGCAGACACAATCCAGCCTGTCCAACGTGAGGGGACATACAACTATGGCACGTCAGATTGATTAATTTTGTCGTTTTCCCACTGCAGAGCATTCAACATTAAACACTGTTTGGATTTGTTCACAGGGGCAGGAAGGTAAGCTGTTGGCAGCCGCCCAAACCACAGTAAGTGATGGAATGTGCTGCACTTCATATCTGATTCTGGTCCTGGTACTCAGCGGAGAACACAAAGGAAAGACAACAGACGCTACCCAGTGACCAGAGAGCGACAACAGGACACCACTCAGAAAACAATCTGCTCTGCAATGTGGCCTTTATGGAGAAAACCAAAGACATAGTGACAGGCACCCATGACTGGAACAACAAACAAAACGAAGAAACGCTAACATGTTTAGCCTCATTTGGGATGTATCTCAACTAAAACCTCTAAAGCCATTGGGAACATTGGGAAAGTGTAAGGTAACCACTGTGTGCGTCCTCCACTTTCACAAGCGGTTTTCTGTGTAGTGAATCTGTTTATTACTAAATGAAAAACACACAAGAGGATGTTCGAAAAGGTTTCATTGAACGAACGGACAGTAGCTGTTCTACTGGCACACTGTTATATGTACTTGATAAGATTTAATAAAGTCTTAACCTATCCTTTTCACCTAGCACGTGCCTGGAATTTGGACAGCAAAATCACCAATCAAATTGTGCGATTGTGGAGTCGATCTCTATTCAATAAGCAGTGAATGTTTCATGTCGTTATAAGCCACACCACCACAGGCCATCATCCAGTAGAGGATCTCCTAATTATCGCTCTCTTTAGTTCTGCCTCTTTTATTTGCTCGCTCCCTCAGCCTGTCCCTTTGACTCTGCCATTTAGACTTTTTCTGTCTCCAAGTCGCAGGTCTGTCTTTCTGTCTTTCACTCTCAGCTCTATTCTCTGCACCACAGACAGTAGTAGAAGGGAACACAGCAAGAAATAAGCAAAGGCATAATGCTTTTCTGTCTTCTCATCTATCATCTCTCTCCCACTCGCCTTCTCTACACTCTCATCTTGTTAGATGGTTCATACACTGGAAATCACAAGAAGCAGAGATATGTGCTACCCTCTCTTCCTCTCTCAAGCGTCAAGCCTTTCTTTCATTCACCTCTCTTTCACCTCAATCATGCAGCATGTCAATTATATACTGCACTACACTATCGTGGACCGACCAAATGCATTTTCCTGCATCAGATTACAATGATTCTGCCCTCTTTTCAGTTTTAAATACTTGACAAAAACGAAAACATAAATCACAAATGTGAAAATGAACTGTACAATTGAGTCCAGAAAACCATTTGATCTCTGTTATGTGTCCTCCCCATCTCTGATTTATCCCCCACCCAGGCCCTTTACTGTATTTCTCCAGCAGCCACAGTTACAACAGACCAAAAGCTGAATGTTTATAGACATAATAACTCTTGTCTTGGCAGCCTGAGTATCCAGCACTTGACTTGGTAAGTTACAGATCAAAGACATACAGGACTAGCAAATGTTTGTGAACAGGGAAAGCCCTAAAGTGCTTTGCAGATAGGGCTGTGATATATGTCTGCTTGATGTGGACGCATAGCAATAGACATCTCCATCTCCTTATTTTTCTTCTATTAGGAACTATATGACAAATATTGTGTGTGTGTGTGTGTGGGGGGGGTCTTTTCTTTGCAATTAGATACATAAATACACTCACTGAATCCATTATTGAGTAAATATAAAATATTGAGGCAAATATCTTCCTGCTGGGTAAGACTTTTTGCCTTGACTCCAATGCGAATCATTTATTTTACAGTAATGTGCCCACCCTGCTGTTTAAGATTGCAACACTCTAGACAAAAATTCTGAAAAATCCGTCTTGGAGGCTGAATGTAAGACTGAATGATAAACTTAGATAAAGGGACTGTTCCTTGCCTTATCATCGTGTATGACATATATGTAATTTTAACCACCTTTTATTACTCATATATGTGACTCGGGATATATAGGACAGTCAAATATATATTTAACATGTTAACAAATGCAACCCCTAAACCCCATATTATCATTCAGCATTTTTCTCCACATACATAATGGACTTCGGAACCTTGGAGAAAAAGATTGCAAAGAGGACTCAATGCATCACAAAACTGCACTAATGTTTATTTTGTATGCATTGAAGCACCTGTGCTGCCCACTAATGTTTGCAAATGATCACTGAAGACAACATACAATGACGCAACGCTCAGTCATGAATTAAGTGCACCTGTATGCACGCTGTGGCGGATGCTCTTATATCACTGCAATGGATGTGTTGTGGTAGCAGTGAACATGTTTGTTTAGTTGTATGAGATGTGTTTATCTAACAATAAACACATTTAATAGCCACAGTCTGTGCAGCGGAATACAAGGTGCACAAGGGACTGAGGGCCAACATGTTTGTTCTCTCACTTGCGTGATGCTGCCCAAGTGGGTCTAATTAGTTTCAAAATCACACCTGGACAATTAACTGTTCTAACGATTAAATTTGCGTTATTCAGTGTTAAAGTTTATGCAGAGAATGTGTCTATTCTGCTGGGTACATGATCAGATGCATTTTTCTACTATACAGAAAAGTATGCCCATGGTTCATTTGTGTATGCCTTATAATAGCAAAGTCCACTGTAAAATGAATGAATAAATAAATGAATAAATAAAAAATTAAAACAATGTCATGTTAAACACAAGTTTTGAGTTTGTACACATACTGGCCTCAGTTATTTTAGGTTTGAATATGTTCATAATATCATAATTCTGTTTAGGATGTCCATTATTTTGTAGTCTTCAGTGCAGATATGTGCCTGGACTTTTGTTTAATAAGAATATTTCGTTTATGCAACAATAAATGATCTTGTAGTTTAAAGATTTCAAGAAATTGTGTAAAAAAAATGTCAAAACTCTGGAGTGTTTGATATAAAAGACATTACTTATAACACTGCATTACTGTGTTCCTGAACGGGTCAAATTTTCCTTGACATCCACCTAACTGAAACACACTTTTGACAGACCCGGGCATGCAGACCAAGCGCAGATCCCAGATGCACGATGGTTTAGATAACACTGCATTTGAACAGCGGCGAAGTGACACTAACTGCAGTTGCTGGAAATCTGGAAGCCTTTCCAGAAATTAAACTGTGTCCTAAGCTTACCTCCCAAAAAATCACAAGCCCACTGTGACCAACAATGCGTCAGCGGCTCTCAATAATGAGTTTGTAAATACTATAGATCGCACTTCTAACTAAAATCTCAATTTTTTAGATGCTTGTGTTGTGATCTTTAGAGATTTAGTCCAGCCTATATTTTTCCCCATGTAAGCTAAGTGAAGACATTTCAGTTGACTTGAAGCACCTGTGGAAAAATCATAAAACTAGACTATAGGCTATGAATTATATACAAAAGAAATTACCTTTGGCCACACGGGATTCCGCTTATTTCCCCAGTCTGGACTTCACTGCTGCTCATCTTCTGAGCAGCATCTAGCAGATGCAATATTTCCTCTCACTTTAGGTGGCTCGCTGTAATCCAACTTTCAAAATAAATTAACTGCCTGCTTCGTTCAGCTTCGGAAAGAAGTCATCTGTCCTGATGTCAGCGACTGCAAATAAGTTCACCGTAACTAAAAGGTTTAAAGGGGAAATTCAATTTAAAAAGTAAAGTAGACGTCTAAGCTCTGTGGTTGTTGTTGGCACCGGTGGCTGAGTGAGCGCGAGCCGCACCGCTGCTAACGTGCGCTCCTTGTACCCCAGTGACGTAACAGGGAGGGGGGTATCCTGTCTAAACCCAGGACTGAGGTGTGTGTGTGTGTGTGTGTGTGTGTGTGTTACAGTCACGGTTGAACCTTTTTATATACAGTCTATGGGTTGAACGTGATGAACAACAATGGTTAAAGGAAAAGTTCAACCTTTAGGGAAATGCACTTAAGTTTTCACTCTCTGCAGCAGCAGGCTAACTTAGCTGAGCATAAAGATTAGAAACATGGGGAAACAGCTAGCCTGGCTCTGTCCAAAGGTAACAAAGTCTGCCTACCAGCACATTCTGAAGCTCACTAATTAACACACTGTATCTTCTATTTTAAATTGTAAAAAAAAAAAAAAAAAGCCAAGAAATAGCCATGGATAGCCCTGTAAAACAGCAAAAAGTGTTTTTACACTTCTGGTTTTGTATGGATACAAAAAAAATGAGATTGCAGTACTGGTATAATATTCCTATAGGGACTGATAATGTTTGCATTTAGTGACATGTCATTTAATCATAATGTTTAATAACAATTGTAACTAGAACTGCAAGCAAGTGGGGATCCAAGCCTCCCAGCGTGAGCTGGCCCACCTGGCCCCACGGAGTGCGCGCGAGTCGGCTCGGGCCCGCCATGATTAATCGTCCCATAATGACGGGCCCCTGAGCCATGGCGGGGCTGTGGAGATTAAATGAGCAGAGTTATAAATGAAAGGGGCTTGTGGTTATGGAGATCTGAAATGAATGTATGTCTATGGGAGTCTTATTTGATTTCCAATTGATAGCGCTACCTAGAGGCCGATTGACGGAAAATTTCACACAGGCCCTCAGGAGGCCGTGCCAGATAAGGTCCCCGAGTTTGGTGTAGATCGGACATTGCAAACGTAAGATCTAACATGACATCCTGTTTTCAGCATTTGAGTAAACATTTGTTAGCTTGTAATTGGGACATTTTTTGGCGCAAGATTCCCTCTACAAAACTTTCTTCGGCTTGGTCCAGAGATCGTCCGTGCCAAGTTACGTGGCGATCGGACTTGCGGCTTCGGAGGAGTTAATTAAAATAGGTTTTTCAGTTTTCGCGATGCAGCGAAAAAAATGTTTAGGAGGAAATGGGCGTGGCCTATTCCACGAGATTCAGCTGGATCCCCCGAACGCGTGGATATAAGGTTTTTGTTATACGCCTTCGTAGGCGGGAGTTCCAAGCCCAAATGCGTTGACGTTGCTTATAGCGCCCCCTAGAGGTAGAAATGTGCGGATTTTTGTGCCTGAGGTACTCTTGGGGCTGTGAACCTACCTTGTGAGTTTGGCATCCTCAGCAGTTATGGTGTAGGCCGCAGTATCAGTTTTATGCAGGCAAGAATAAAAAAATAAATAAAAATCTGAGCGAAAACAATAGGGTTCCCAGCCGCTTGCTTCGCTGGTACTGGGAACCGCGATGCATCTCATGCCTGGGGATGTCGCACGCACAAGCAGCTCTTGAGGGGGCTGCCTGCGACCATTGCGAGGCCCTGCCCCTGAGGGTGCTGAGGTCTCGAGCGGCTCTCTTCCTAGAGGATGGTCAGATGCGCTCCCCCCGTGGCTCAGGCCCCGCGGTCGCTGAGATGTCGCGGCAGCTCCGATCCTGGGGATCACCGCGTCCCATCGGTCCTCGTCTGCGGAATCCTCCTCCCCTTGTCCTCGATCGGGAGCCCGTTTCTTGGCTTCTCCCACTCGAGGTATGAGTCCTGGGAGGAGCATCATTTCTCCTGGCACATAAATTGCCTGGAAATGTTGGCAGTTTTCAGAGCTCTGAGGAGTTTTCTGCCCGCCCTCCGCAGTCGCCACATCCTTGTCAGAACCGACAATACGGCAGTGGTGGCCTATTTGAATCACCAGGGGGGTCTGCGCTCGCGCCCATTATGCAAACTGGCACATCAGATCCTCTTGTGGTCCCAGCAGAGACTGCTGTCCCTCAGAGCGATGTAGCTGTCGAGACAGGGGCTGAGGCCCGGGGAATGGAGACTCCACCCCGAGGTGGTGGAGTTATTATACGAAGAGTTCAGCCCCATAGACGTGGACTTGTTTGCGTCCTGAGAGACGGCGCACTGTCCCCTGTGGTTCTCCCTCTTGCTCCCGGGGGTTCTGGAGCGGGTCGTCAGGACAGCGTCAGTCTACTGTTAGTAGCCCTGTTTTGGCCGGCACGAGTGTGGTTCTCGGATTTAATATCGCTCCTCGAGGGCCCATCCTGGCAGGTCCCTCTGAGGAGAGACCTGCTGTCCCAGGCGGAGGACCGGATCTTTCACCTGCACCCCGCCCTGTGGCAGCTATGGGTCTGGCCCCTGAGGGGGCGCATTTCCTAGAGGCGGGCCTGACGACAGGAGCAGTCAAGACGCTGCTCAGCACCAGAGCCCCGTCTACGAGAAGGATGTACGGCCTAAAGTGGAATGTGTTCACCACCTAGTGCAGAGAACGGGCAGTGGACCTGCTCGGTAAGTATCATACTGGAGTTCCTCCAGCACCGTTTCTCCGCGGGCCTCTCCCCGTCCACGCTCAAAGTGTATGTGGCTGCATTCCACGCCCCTCTGAGTGATGGGCCCTTGGGGAGGCTTCCACTGGTTGTGCACTTCCTCCGTGGAGCCTGGAGGATGAGACCCATGACTCGTTCCAGGGTTCCCACTTGGGACCTGGCAGTGGTTCTCGAAGCGCTGACTGAGGCCCCCTTCGAACTCCTGGAGTTGGCTGAGGCCAAGCACCTGACCCTTAAGATGACCTTTCTCCTCGTTATCACCTCTCTGAGGAGAGTGGGGGATCTCCAGGCACTTTTGGTTTCTCCCCGATGCCTGGAGTTTGCCCCGGGGAGGGTCAGGGCCATCCTGCACCCTTGTCCAGGTTATGTCCCTAAGGTCCACGGTGCTGCAGGCGTTTCATCCCCCACCTCATGTGACGGCGGAGGACGGGAGACTTCATCTGCTCTGCCCTGTCAGAGCACTGAGTATTTACACTCTGAGGTCTTCCCGGTGGAGGAAAGCAGACCAGTTGCTGGTGTGTTTCGGGTCCCCCAAGGCTGGACTCCCCGCTTCTAGACACACCATCAGCAACTGGATCGTTCAGACTATTTCCCTGGCCTATCAGGTGTGCGGTTTGCCTTCACCTATGGCCGTAAGGGCGCACTCTACTCGAGGCATGGCGGCTTCTAGGGCCCTCCTCGCAGTGGCGTCACTCCAGGATTTGTGTGACACGGCTGGCTGGGCCACCCCTCACACTTTCTTCCGGTTTTACAGTCTGGACCTTCCTTCTGCACCCGGCACCCGTGCGCTCTCCTCCTAGTTGTGCCGTCAGGTTCTGAACGCTGGAGGCAGGCAGGGTTTCAGCGCGGCCTAAGTGGGTGTCTCGTTCCCATAGTGTCATCACCGACGCAGTTCGAGTTCCCTCGAAGGGGAACGTCTCGGGTTACGCATGTTCTCGCATGCTCTCGCATGCTCTCTTGTTCCCCGAGAAGGGGAGTCAGTCTGCCACACCTCACCCCGCCTGGAGTGCCTTACTTCATAGAAAGGGCTAATGTGTCCTGTGTGCCGGCGTGCTTATATACCCTTCCGGTTACGCCGTCACACACTACCGTTCTAGCAACACCAATAGGACTGGAGTAGTTTCATTCATAGTTCAGCCCTGCCACGCCCAGAGGCGTTCCCATAGTGTCGTCACCGACGAAGTGTCTCGTTCCTCTTCTCGGGGAACAAGGGTTACATACGTAACCCGAGATGATCTGTTCACAAAGGATTAGATGGAGTGAGCTACTGAAAATGAATCAAATACTGTCAGCATTACCAGAATGAATGGAGAAATCTTTGTTTTCCCTCTAAAGCACCATAGATTATATTAACACTGTGTGGGGAATTCCTTGGACCCTTAACCAACTAATCAACCATCTGGCCTTGCAGTGAATTTGACTGCATATCCCACTGTGAACAAAACACTGTGTTTCTTCTCGCCAAACACACAGACACAGACACATACAGTTTTTAACATGAACTTTGCCCACACACAGTTCAAGGACCTTCTGCATGTGTCAATAAGCTTTGCAGAGCTGAAGCCAATGCTGACAGAATTCTCCCTGAAATATCATTGTTAAACAATCTATTATGTCATAATATAAGCTATGATTTACTGCATATTGTATAGGAGAACCATGGTGCATTCATACATAAAGTATTACTATTACTATACTATTATTATGTCATCATGCTTGTTGCATCTAAAGTGTTACTTTTGACCTATTACCCCTTCACATTTTCTTTAATTTGTTAAATAATCTTTTCTTTAGATGATACACTGATAAGAAAAGCTATAAATTCACAGAAGAAGTGGACCATGTCAGCAGATCAGATTTCTCCAACCAACACTTTATATATTGCAATCTCACTTTATCTTTTTTTCATAGAGGCACTCCATAAACTATAAAAAGAAAAGAAAATATCTGATAATTTTATACCAACAACTAAGACATATTCCTCAAGCTTTAAAACAAACCTTCGGGGCACAAAATGGAAAACACATTAAGTCTTTTCACATATGCAAGAGTGCCCTGCCTGAAAATAGCGAAAGCCATATAGTATTAACCAAATGACAGTGAAAGTGTGTGTCTGTGTCTGTGTCTGTGTCTGTGTCTGTGTGGGGGGGGGGCAGTCCCCAGACCATCCAATAGAGGGAGACAGTCGAACAATGCCAACACAGTCAGACACACAGTTGAATTAATATTTATAATAACACATACTGTTATGAAATATTAAATATGGCTTCTGATGAATAAAAATAAACAAAAATGTTTTAATTTTCCTCTAAACTCACTCCCCTTTTCACTCTCTGCTGTGTCTGCAGGCTCTCCGCATTTTCTGTCCACTATCCAGTCACATTACAGCACACACATCTGTCAACAAATGCAAGGTTAATATTTGAAGAGAGATTAGTTCTAAAACACAGGACGTATAGTTGAGATTGCAATATTTTTTGGTTTTGGAACATGAGAGCACTGTAGCCTGGACATCGGAACAGCTCAGAGCAGGTTTTATGTGGCTGCAACAACAGTTTGAGTCACAATAAAGGTCAAGTTTAATACAGACACACTGTACACCTCCTGTTGTATTTAAAGACATGAAAGTAAAAATAACTTCACATGTTGTCAAGGTATTTTCTTACATCAGAATAAATTGCTTGTGCAAATTTCACCTGTGGGACATACTGCTGCCAAGATAAACTTGTGTTCAGACAAGTAATAAAATCTCTGCTACACATTGTTTAATACAATGAAAAGACCAAGTGATAAGGTGAAAAAGGTAATAAAAAAAAAGCAAGCTGGCAGAGGGAACAGGTGAGGGTGCAGCATGTAGCAGTGTGTTTGGGTCAGCTGTGGCCTGGCCTCTGGCCCCACAGAGACAAGCTTGTTTTTGGAGTCTGGTCACGCTCTTTGAGACTGGCCTTTCAACTGGCATTTAGCACGATCGTAGTTTCCATGTCAGACAAAGAGATCAGTGCACTGCGGCATAGTTTTTGAACCTGATGCTTTGATATAATGGCTTGTTTTTTGTTTATAAAATACAGAGATTGGCCAGAAAATTCCGGGTTTACTTTCAAGGCAATTACTGTACATGTGCTACATCTGTCTCACATAAGGCAGCTAAAAGGCTTTGTCAAAGGTTTACCACAAAGACTACAGGTCACGTAAAGGTCTAAGGTGGTACTTTCCCCAGGACTAATCCTTTTCATTCCATAGAGGCATTAGTCGAGCTCCTGTAATCGCATGAGAAGTGATGTGAGTGACAGATTAACATGTAATGGAACCAGACACAGACATTACCAAACCAGGAAACCTGAGACAACATCCTGCATGAACAGCCAATCTGTGTATGATTCAAGGCTTTATGTATACCCATGTGATGGCTGGAGTGTTCTCCAGCCAGATCTCCATCAGCAGTGATGAAAGGGTGTCCAGAAACGAGCTGATACATGTACAGCCAGATTGTCAGGTCTGTTCTCACCTTGCTGGCCCTAACAGCCAGCTGGCCTGAGCGTGACTCCTCCTGGGGAGGCCACCACAGACAGGCAGCACCTCTTATTATCAACTCTGTTTCCACAGGTTAAGTGAAACTACAGAACCTACTCTGAATGCATTTT
The DNA here is from genome assembly GCF_014851395.1 of Micropterus salmoides. NCBI lineage: Eukaryota > Metazoa > Chordata > Actinopteri > Centrarchiformes > Centrarchidae > Micropterus > Micropterus salmoides. Next base: position 21,337,404 of record NW_024040041.1, read on the forward strand.
AAAGGGATTAAGAAATATCACTTTGAGCTTGACATGATGTGTTTTTCAGTTTATTTTGTTTAGTTCACAACTCTTTCATAATGTTGTTTTTGTTATACTATGGGTCTTGACACGGCTTTGCAATGGTGTCTGTTGGGAACAACATAAGCTTCAGGCAAGTTTAGCCCCCTAAAAACTAGTTTTTCTCACTAACATTAAATATTCATGTCTAAATAAACAAGAATCAAAATTACAGTACAGAAAAAAACATCCTCGATTAGAATTTATTAAAAGTAAACTTCACTAATCCGCTTCCACAGGACTGTGTGAGTGTGGTTTAATAAGATTTTATTGACAGCAGGATGGCAACAAAGGCAAAATACCCCACGTCTTCACATCATATTTGAAATTATGGTAAAGCCTGATTGGTGCATGTAAATATATATCACCTTTATTACAGCTGAACCAGTTAAAATAAGAAGAGACAAAAACACAAAAACTGAAATCTATCATGTAGAATAAACAAAACAGCTGTAAATTTGGCAGAAAATGTTGTGTTCATGTAGGATCACATTGGTCATAGTGAGAAGCTGATTAAGAACGTGTTTTCGGGGACCTTTAAAGTTCAATCTGTCTTATCTACTTTAGTTAAAAATAAAGGGAATGTTACCATAGTAGTTTCCATTTTAGGGATCAACTGCATTGCAGAGTGTCTTTCTGGGAATAACCTACACTTTCTTTTCCGGATGGAGAGCTCTTTCCTCACTGACAGGGAGCTCAAACAGTGTGTAATTATTCTGAGAACAGCAGCAGGTGTTAGTTCCTGTGGACTACGAAGGTACCATGGAGCCCAGCAGCCCATGTCACAGAGCTGGACCATGTCCCTGAGTGTAAAAATAGCCATTTGGCGGATGCCATTATTTCCTAATTCACACAACTGTTGACCAATAAAGACACACTCTTTTACCCCCCTTAGTCCCTCCTTCATGTTGTGAACTTGAAGTCACGCCAACTCTGTCTTATGTCCAGAAGGGTTCACATTACAGATTTCTGTGAATCCCACAAAAATGCTGACGTAATAGAAAAAGTTTGTTTAAACTTACATGACTGTGAGGAGAAATGTGGAGCCTTATGTAACTGGTAAGAAAGAGATTAAAACTCAGTTTGTCAGTCTTCCCAACACATCTCACGTCCATTGCAGAGAAGCTGCAAACAAAGTATCTATGCAAAAACATTTTTAGCAAAACATTATATAGGGTAAGTACTACATGTGGAAATAGGAAGCATTAACAGCAACATGCATTTCTTTAATATCTTTCAAACCCTGTCCATGCTACTATATTCATGACTGGATTGTACTTTTGATATATATTGATGCTCATGTATTCGGTCCAGAAAATGTCCAAGCTCAAAAATTTAAAAGTCTATATGTGACGTTTCTGCTTTGTGGGCTACTTATAATTGTGTAGATTAATAAGAGGGCATTTGTATTTACAAAAGGGTAACCACTCCTACCATGTTGTGCTGGTGTAATCACAGCAAAATGAAAACAATCAATGCTCGATTAGCTTGTTTTTGCTCCAAAACACATGATCTAACAGTTAAAAACTGCAAAACAGTTAATTTAAGTGCTATATTGACTCAAATCGTCTCTCATCTACTCTGTTATTATAAGTGGCACTTGATCTTTAATTCATCACTCATCCAAACATAGCATAGCTTAACTGAGCCACTGCTTAACTTAATAAGTCCTGTGCATGGTTACTGAGAATGTAATTATGTGTGAAAAGTGGAAAGAGCAGATAAAGGCACAAACAATGGACTAATTAACACTGTCCTTCCAAACAGAAAGTTGCTGACAAAGAAGACACACTGCACACTTAATAAAATACAATCCCTATTACTATTACATTTATCATCAGTTTGATGTCACACAGCTCTGACTTGATAATACTTCAATTTTGCTCTCCAGTGGCAATTTTATTTTCATGGAAAACATTGCTGTGATCTTCTTTAATAGCAACTGAGTGCTACCAGCAGCACAAAGCTGTAAATCATCTTGAAATAGGTCTGTCTTTCTCAAGTGCTGTTTCCATCTTGAAATGGTGCTTTTATTTAAACAAAACTTGTGAAATGAACCAGCTAACTGGTTTATAACTGGTTTAATAACACACTGAGAAGGCAGGATACACTTTAGAAGTGTATCCTGCCTTGTAGCCCATTATGTGTTTTAAAAAATTTAAAAGTGCTTAAACACATCCTGTTGTTTGATTCCAAAATTAATTCCATTAAGAAGTGATTGCTAAATGAAACTCTGGGTTGTTTGTTTGTTGGTTAGCCGCCCCAAGACTAAGGGGCCATAATTATAGTGATTACTGCATATTTAGAGTGGCATAATTGTAATAATGGGTTCAAAGCTGGTGAGCTTCCTATTTTGGCTGCAGGCCATTCAGTTAGTTCCACTCCATGTGTCCATGTCAAAATCCCATTAAAAGGAGTCAGCTCAGTGGCTGCCCAAGCCCACACAAAAGCCTAGTCATCCTCTGGAGCACAGCACATGCAGTTAACAGTAGCATTATATCAGTATAGAAATTTAAACAACTTCTGCACTGATAGTGAGAAGTCTGAGTCTGTGGTAAATATAAGATAATGGTATTTTCCTGCAGCTTTGACCACATGCTGTCTCATGTCTAAATATTATGAAGAAAACATAAACTACATCTTTTAAGCTCTAATTACTGCCCAATGATTAATTGTTGTATATTTACATATGTATATTATTAAAAAAGATGCTTTGTCCTTTCTCCTGTCCATTTATGTTTCCTTTCTCTTGCCGTATGTGCTGCTTTCTCACTCTGCTTTGGTTCTCTATACTTTCATGTATCTGAGACGGCAGAGTTTTAGATTGATGACAGTTTCTCCAGAGTGTAAAAAGTTTCAGTCCGGTTTCTAATTCCAGCTCTCTTTCACCTGACTGCCATGATGCATATAGGTTTCTTTTACAGAATATTCATCCCTCACAACCATTACAGAAAACGACAGAAAAGAGTAGTGTAATATTGTTTTGTGTTTATATCTGACCATATTAGATAATTTATCTTCCACCTTTCTGTTATTGTGTTTTTGGATTCCTTGTTCCGACACAATGTTTCAGAGGGAAAAGAAACAAATATCTATCCCCCCAAAAATGCCATGGTTGTGCAAGTAATTAAAACAACAATGTCATATGTAATGATTTAACAATGAGTATAAGAATACAGCTATGTATGCTTAGAGCGAAATGCCAACAACAGCATGCATTGCTAACATGCTCATCTTTAGCAGGTGTAATGTTTAACCATGTTTATCATCTTAGTTTAGCATAGTAGAATGCTAAGATTTGTCATTAGCACCAAACACAAAGTATAGCTGAGGCTGAAGTGAATGTTATTTTCCAGGTGTAAACAAAAGTGTCGGAAAATGTTCACCTTGAAGTGGACATGACTGTGTGTACCAACATTTTGTAACAAACCATAGTTGGTGAGATGTTTCAGTTTCAACCAAAGTGGTTGAACAACAGCCTGACATTGCTAGACATCACTAGAGCCATGGCACTAGATTGGCTAAACATCTGTTTCACTTTTACTCTGATACCAGGTGTTTGTATAACAAGCACTATGACATGTTGTACTCTGTATCTTGCCTTTGCATGTATGTGTGTGTGGGGGCGGGTGGTGTATTACAGAATGATAACGCGAAGTTACCTCCATCTCTTTCACACTGTTAAGCCTGGAAGCATAACTCTGTTAAACGTGTACTGTGGAAAATGTATTTCATGCTTACAATGGTAGATATGTTTCACAGCAGACTTAATATGTGATCAGTTATTTAAGTACTGGTACTGTTTGAAACATTGACCAACTCAGCTTGTGAAGCACATATGCAATCATGTTAACAATTACTATTGTAACATTTTAATTGCATCATAGTAGATTATTTCATGAGGTTGTTCTCTTTATCTGAACTAGAGATTTCACTATGTGGCGGTCCAGTGCTGGTGGTTTCTGCACAGCTTCAATAAAACTCATACTATTATTTTGCTTTTGGCATTTTGACTGCCTGCAGCGTACACAAATGCCTGATACCACATACTGTATATGGCCTCCTGCAACAGTGCCCATTTGCTAACATTAATACATTTGAGAGAGCAAATGCAAGAAAGAGAGAGATTGTGACAACCACTCTGTTCTAAATATATGAACCACCTGAGCAGGCCATAAAATACCCTGTGTTCCTGTACTTCTTTATATAGACTGTTCTTGATTTAATCCTACAAATATGAAATAGAAGTAGTTTAGATTTCATTAGTTTTGCCTTATTTATTCAGTTCTTCAGACAACACATTCTCCATTGGACATGTCATTTTTCTACCTCAAACTGTCAGTTAGCTACTTGTGAATAAGGGGGAAATGATCAAGAAAATGTGCTAAATTAAGAGTGGAACCTAAAATAAGAGAATAGAAAAGAGTAGTACACATAAAACTGTAGCTAGTATAAAGGGACAATAATCTTTGGACCCATAACTGCCAATGCTAAGAACTAAAAGTCTGTGTTTAATCCAAAATACTACACATGTGAAATAAATTGAGATGTTTCATCCGGTTGGCAGCACTTCTAGGTATGTTTATTGAATGGGAGAAAGTAGACCTGGCAGATCTCAGACTGTCCTGTGGAATTTAATTTAATGTAAATATCATGTCATGTCTGCAAAAGCTTAAAGTTCTTTTGGTGAAACCCTGCTGACCTCCTCAGATATCTAGATATCTTGTCTTAGGTGCTGACCACTACTGCCACCCTAGACCAAAAAGAGGTAAAGCAACCAATTACACTTTCATGTTCTATGAGTCTCTCGCTCTCTCTCTCTCTCTCTCTCTCTCTCTCTCTCTCTCTCTCTCTCTCTCGTCATTTACACATCAATGAGGCAATGGATCAATGTGTGTTTGGTCTTTGTGTTCACATGGGAACAGAACATTGGGTTCTTCTCACCCAGGCAGAGACTTATATTGAATTAACCACCCTGCAATACAATCAATCCAAATACACCCTGACACATACTCACACAGAGGCTTTACACCCTTACAGTGTCGTTTTCCACATTCAGTTGTTAAGAGGGAGTCTTCTTGTTCTTCTCACGTCACAGCGATGAAAATGTAGTAAAATTTAAACAAAACAAGCTTAGCCACCATTGACATTTGCTCCAAGGCTGTTGATATTGTTCTTGTGCACCTGTGCTCAGCGTCACCAGTAACAGGAGACAAGGACGAAAGGCTGAGTGAGTTGACACATATCGCTCCAGGAAACCCACAGCATCACCAGACCGGTCCCAAGACGCTCCCTGAATCCACATGTTATCCTCTGTCTGACAACCCAGGAGGGAATGAGAGAGTGGCAAACATATCTATAACCTCTGGCACAGTTCAACTGTGGTGGAAAAAGTATTCAAACCCTTTACTTAAGTAAATATGTCAGTACAACAATATAGAGATTTAAAATCCTGCTTAAGTAAAGAAGAAGAAGATGCAATTGTACTTAAAGTATCTAAAATAAAAGTATACACTCCTTGCAGAAAGACAGCTATAGTTATGTATCAATGTGCACATCTGGTGGAGGTGGAGCTAATTTTATACAGTCAGGTAGTTCAGCCCAGTTGTTCCCAACATAGGGATTGGGCCCATTCATGTGAGGTGATTAATGGGGTACGAAAGAGGAAAAAAGCAACTCTGCAACACAAATTTGTATAAATCTTTTCAGCTTTTCTCTAATGTTTGCTATTTTTTGTGAAATATTGGATTTTATTATTTTCATTTAAATGAAACTGTCTGAGAAGTTTAGAGGGGAAGTCACTATTTGGTGAAAGTGCTAATAAGTCATAGACAAACATGATAAGGGGCCTTTAACTACACACAGTTTCTTTGTAAGGAGTCACAAGCCAAATAAGTTAAGAACCACAGGTTTAATATTTAACAATACAATGTATTTTATAAGCATTTCGTTCATTCTTATAAACAGGCTTCGGCAAAGTCATTCCCTTGTGAAATCAAAATCTCCAGGAGATCCTCCCATCCTGGTCAACGTCAAATCCACGACACTTCAGAGAACTTATAAATGAATCCCTGAAGCATATACTGATGTTTGACACACACTGCATCACATTTACTACTCAGCACAGAAGAATGTTCCGCGCTGGTGAGTGACAACAATACCATTTGAACTTTTAAAAAGCTCCACAGGTCAATTAGATTTTGTAAATTGTAATTGTAAAGCATTTCAATCAATACATATCCTTAAAAGAGAGGCAAGACTGCCTAGTAGTTGAATTTCAGTTGGTAAATATGGTTAACTCCATTTTGCAAATAACTGTGGCTAAAACAATGTGGATGAATTGAGTTTTGACCTCACATCACTTGACACTTCAAGATCAAGGCATGTGACTGGAAACATTTTAGACTTGCTCATGAACAAAGATCTTTGTGCATGGATTATTATATCTAATAGTAAATTAGAGTATTTAGTGTTTTCAACTGTACTTTCATTTGAAATATTTTACAGAAGCTGCAAAATAGTTACATATCGTAAAAAACAGAAGCATGTTTTTACAGGCAAGTCAGATGTGTTTTACTATGATTCATCAGTGTTGACAATTAACAAATGGCAATTGCAACTTTTAATGACGCTCCTAAAAAAGTCACTTTTTCAGAGTATAAGCTTTGAAAATTCAAATATATGTAAAACTGCTATTGGTACTTAAGCACCTAATTAAATGCTCTAAAATACTGTTTAATATTCTGTTTTGGTTTTTTGTTTTCAGTAGATATGCCTGAAGAAAATCTCAATTGATTAAGTTTGACATCTCCAGGGACAAGAAACTTGGCAAAGAGCTTCACTCCGTCGTCGGTGTGATTAGTCCTTCAGGAGTGCTCGTGGCCTGAGGCAGAGCCAGCAGCAGAGCGAGGTGAGAAACACCATCCACTGAGGGAGCAAGAGGCAGAAAGGTCCACATTAAACCAGAATAGGCCCCTTGATGGTTGTACAAAGAACGATCACAGCCTCTGGCTCCAATAGTCCATTCAGTGGAGGGAGCTCAGGTGTACTGCATGTGAAGACTTTCACAATTTCAAAGAGGTTGTGCAAATCAGCCTGACTCAGAGCTGCTGTAAATAGTCCCAGAGCCCCAAACAAAACTCGACATTTAAGGCCTGTGTTAGAAAAACTGCAAAAACAAGCATCCAATTGTGGTTCTTCTTTGGGGCCCATAAACAGAGACAGAGGGCACAAGGCTCAGGACACATGTAATGGTTTGCTTCATGTCTTCCTCCCGTTATTATTCCATCAATCCAGCCATTATTGTATTTATTCTCCAGGTTATCATCCTTTTCTGGTCAGAAATTAGCTTTAGGAATAGCTAAATGTCAGAAACAGGCTTTTAAGAGCTCCAGGAAATTACCATATTTTCCCTGCCCTTACAAACTAATAGTCTCAAGCAATTGTCTGCGTGCAGAATATGAACCTTGCCATTTTAATTTGGGAATAGCTGCCCTTTTATTCTGCTGTGAAAGGGTGGTGCTTTTCATATGAGTCCCATAAGTGAGTTAGATGTCCCTGCATACAGGGAGTCACAGTTCCCAGAGGAAAGTCCACACCGACACAATAACAAAATAACTGCCTTAGGAGAATCCCTAACGGTGTTTGTAACATGTTTTTGCTCTCCGGGAATTGCCTGGCTTTACTGTGCGATTAGTTTAACTCTACTGAGAATAAACTTCTCAGCATATCAGAAAGGATTATAATCAACAACAGTTATGTGACATGACACGGGCTGCATCATTTACAACTAGAAAACAAGATAACTCTTGATAAACACTTTAATGAGAAAATGTATCATTGTGGCTATGTGAGTGCAAAACCCTGATCACCACTATTCTTATTCTTACTTCATCAGAGTCCTGGTTTTTGCAGTTGTAGAATCATGGAGAGAAATGTGTCTTCATCCCTCAACCCAACCTCTCTCCCAACTGAACTCTCTCTCAACGCCACCGCTGACATCAATGCCACAGTAAAACCCTTCAGTGTGTTTAACGGGTGCGATAATCAGGTAGAGGCCATTCTCTTTGACCTGACCCTGCAGAGCATCAATGTAGTGGTGGGAATCCCTGCCAACTTACTTGTCATTGTAATCCTCATCCACAGTCGCAAAGAGCCTACCACTTCAGACATATTCTTGGGCTGCCTGGCCTTCATGGATGCCTACTTTAGTGCCATGACACCCATCAGCTTCCTTAACCTTTACCATTGGCAGAGCAAGGATGTGTGGTATGCCATTAAGTTCTCCTACGGTGTGAAAGACACCAGTGGACCATTGTTTCTCTCCTGTATCTGCCTAGATCGCTTTGTTGCTGTGCTCTTTCCAATTACGTTTGGGCAGCTTAAACACATCAAGTACAGGTTAAGCCTCTCAGTGCTGGTATTCTGCATCACGTTTGCCTACTCAGGAGCCAAGGTTGTGGGAGGCCTCCCCAACTTCGAGAAGGTGTTCACTGGTGAGATCCTGGCAGCATTTACTTGGATGGTTTTGTGTAATGTGTGCATACTATGGGCCCTGAAGAAGTCCCGTGGCACAGGGAAAGATGAGATGCACCCCATGAAGAAAAAGGCCTTCAAGATGGTGCTCGCTATCCTTTGTATCGTTGTATTTAACTACCTGCCACCTGTAGCTCTCTTTCCCTTTGAAGATCACTACTCCCCTGATGTGTTTCGCTGCTACGTGCAGCCTGTGGGCTTTGCTTTCCTCAACATCAGCAGCACCATCCAGCCACTTGTTTATCTATCTCGTCTGGAGAAAGTGCCTTTCCTCTTAGACACCTGTGTTAAGAAGTGTTGCACCTGTGTCTATGCGGCGATAAACAAAATTCCACCTGCAGAAAATCCACCTGTTCAGATTTAAGAAGGTTTAATACACAGTGACCCTTGTGGATGCTCAGTTTAACATTTGTCTCTAAAGAAGAGGCATGAGAGAAGGAAGTGAATGCTGTGTATAGATTTTTACGTAGAGTGAGGGACACTAATCCTGACAAAATAGAAAGAAAAGAGAAAATTCTATCTTAAAAAATATTCAATAAAGAGTCAACAAGTGTAAAATCATCATTTTAATTTTTCATAAACTAAAAAATGCGTTTAAAGTACTCTCCATTGTAATGTTCTGGACTATAATCCTTCAAAATATAAGTTTGACTTTGGCGCCATCATGTGTGCAGAAGAGACTAATAAACTGTTACCGCACTTTGGACTAATGAATTCTTTCTTTAACTTATCAGATTTATACAATGATGAATGTGTGTGTGTGTGTGTGTGTGTGTGTGTGTGTGTGTGTGTTTGTGCGTGTGTGTGTGTGTGTGTGTGTGTGTGTGTGTGTGGTATAAGTGTATGTATGTTTCTTAAAGTGTGTGGGTTAGAAACATAATATTTGAAAAACAACAAAATATTTATATATATATATATATATATATATATATATATATATATATATATATATATATATATATATATATATATATATATATATATATATATATATACATACATACATATATACATACATATATATGAGGAAAGGACTTGTTGCACACCAAAACCCACCCAAGTACAATCCTAAAACTTCTTGATATTTATTTAAACATTTTCACCAAATGCAAATGTGCTCTCCCCCTCTTCAACCATAAAGAGCAAGTCATATTTAGCCACTTACATTAGCAATTTATACACCATCCCTGAATATTATACTAACTTAACTCAACAATTGGTTTTAAAAGTAAGAGCACTTCATAATGTAGCATTTTATGCAGCTTGACAGAAACAATGATTGGAAGAGCCACCTGCACTACACAGAATAGTTAACGGTTTATTCAGGGAACAATGTTGTTAAAGGAACTGCTCTACATTGTGGGGAAATACGTTTAGAGAAACAAAAGTACTTGGATGAATACTTTGCATGCTCTCTGAGAGAAATTTTACATTATAGGCCGTCAGTACACCAATCACAACTTTTAATTTTTTGGCTCATCCATTAAAACGGGACTGGGATTCTATTTTTATTACCTAATTAACAAAGAATTTATCCAGTTATTGACGCAACATTGTGACAAGTACCTTCTCTGGCATTACTCTCAATGGATGACTGCTGTGTGTATAAAAATATGGAAGTAAAGTTTCAGTGAATGTGTCTGTAAATGCATAAATGAGTGTGTCATCATCAGGGTCAAAAAAAGACACCGTCCCTCTGTTGTAATCCAGCTGCACTTTGACTTGTTTGGGCCTTTTCGTGATTGTCAGTGTGGTGGGTGGCAAGGTCATCGCCCTGAACTCTCCGTCCCTGAAACACAAAGTCCAGAAGCCGTTCTCGGGCCGAGCGGAGATCTCAGCGTCCCTGGGCACAGACAAAGAGGCCACACCCAGGAGCCAATCCTGATTACTTCCTGTTTCCACAACCCAGTGGTGACTTCCTGATCCCAGCGCAGTCATGCCTACAACTTCAGGGCTGATGTGGAAGCGCTCTGGGTTGTCAGGGCAATAGCTTGGCTGCTTTGAATAGCGGAGGGAAGTGAGGTCGCCCGACAGGATGAGGCAGGGATGTGCTGTGTTTAGATCCAAAGTCACAGGAGCTAAAAGACAGGAAAGATTGAGCAATTCTTCTTTTCCAGAATGTGAACCTGAAGAAAATAATAATTTTGCGTACTCACTATAGTCAATATGGTCCAGCATTTTCTCCCAGACTCTATACTTGAGGTTGCCGAGATGCTTTGTCACATCAATCAGTAACCCGGACATGCTGTCTGAACCGAGCTCTATGCTTTTCCCTCTGTAATAACAGCAGATACCTTCCACTGAGAATACGTCAGTCAAAACATCAACGCAAGAAAGAATGTTAATACATAACTTTGTTTACATACCTGTCCTGGGTGTCTTTGAAATTCTGGAAAATGGAAAAAGTCACTGTCAAGCAGGGAAGTTTCTGGGAACAATGATTAAAACAATGATGTATACTGGACTGTACGGACCTTCAACAAGACCATATCATCTTCTTTCAGCTGCTCCTGTATGACTGAGATGGTCTCTGTGAGGGACAGCTCTTCTGCTGAAAGTTCTTTATCCCTATCCTTTATTGCTGCAATCTTCTCGTCTACTTCTTTCTCCACAGCTGCTATTCTGGCTGACTCTTCTTGGTGGAGGACTTCATGGAGCTGCTTGAATTGGCTCTTGATCAATCTCTGTGTTTCCTCCGCTTGACACTGAGGGAGATTATTGCAAATTCTCTTTATTTTAATTGAACAGATTTTTTATTCAAAACCAAATATCTGTCATCTCATCACAGTTTACCTCAATGTACGTGATCATGTTTGCAGAGGTTGTGTGAATTCTTTCAAGGCTGTCCAGTTTATCTTGCAAGCTCTTGAGAGTTAAAGCAAGTTCATCCTGAAAATCAAACAGACCTCAGTCAGCTCAGATCAGATAACTTAAAAGAATGATATTTAATGTTTTTGAGTTTTAGGCCTTTTCATAGCTGAAAAATAGCAGTGGGGATTACAATCAGGACAGACTTGTGGGACCGCATTCTACCTTTAGGTGTTATCTTTATTACATAACAGCAGAGTCAATGTAGTAGGTTGCCTTTACAATGTAGTTGACAAACACAGTGATATATTTATTTTATCTTACCTTGCAGTCCTGCAGTGCCTCCTCTATTGGTAAGCATTCGTGAGTCTTGTGCAGTTTGGAAGATTGACACACCACACAGATGGGCTGTTTGTCAACCAGACAGAAGAGTTTCAACTTCTCCACATGCAGGTTACAGTTACTCTTCTCATCCTCCAGCACTGAACTCTGCCTCCTGACCTGCAAATGAGCTTCACATACATTTTTCAGAGCCAAATTGGAGGGAGCACTGGACTTGGAGACTCTTTTCCTGCATACTGGACACGTACGTAACCATTTGTCCCAACAGCCCTTCAGACAGCTCCTGCAGAAGCTGTGGCTACATGACAGTAAAACAGGGTCCTTAAAGATGTCACAGCATATTGGACATGTAAGATCCTCCTCTGGGATTGACATGATCATTAGTTTGTCATGTACAATATAGTAAATCCACACTTCAAAACAGCACAAGTCCTCAAGCTTTAGGTCCTAAATGATTCCTCTGTTAACAACAAGATGATTTAGCGTGCGTAGTTAAACTTGTCTCCTGAAAGCCTCAGAGCACACTAACTGCCAAACTATTGTTCTTGATGTAGCAAATGCTCTTGGTTTTCCTGTGCATGACTTCTGTGGGAGTAACACATGTAGCTGTGTGAAAAAGTACTGCATGTAGCAGTGCTGAGAAACAGGAAATAAAGCCCTATTGGCCAGTTACTGGTAACTTGTTGGTAACTTGCTGCATGTTTGGAATGACATCATTTAGGAATGTTTCGGTGTTGACACCCACGTAACAGCCCAAGGCTGCATACCTATTGATCCATTAATTCATTGTGTGTGCAATTCACCAGATAAAAAGAATGTACTGTAAATAATATCATGCATCAGTAAATGTAGTGACATTAGAAATTTAGTGTTGCATTGTTGCCCAACACACTTCACAGAAGGTTTTTTATCATTTAGCCGGTGAGTTTTGACCCAGACTGGCTAAACCAGATTTTTACACCAACAGGATTTTATTATACTAACCATATAAGCATGTTAATGTACTGTAGACAAGACAGATTATTGATTGGTTGTGATATGTTTTATGCTATGTATGTGATTTACAGAGTTGGAGTTTGTCTTGATGATTTACACAATAACATGGAATATTTATGCTGCTATGACAATATTTGCTCACATTTTTATGGTCCAGAGGAAGCTTTTTTCTTCCTTTATGAAAGAAAACTGTAACCCAAGGAAGCCAGAATGTGAAATAGGTGGTAGCCCAAAATAGATCAGGCAACACAGTGAATATCTAATCTGAAGTGGCATTGCATTTACACATGTGGGTGCAGGTTGTTGTTCCAAGTGACAAGTTTTTAGAAGACTGTCTCTCATTCTGAATGTAAAAACCCAGCAACATGTCTGCCTTATGGTAGAGACTAGTGTTCACATATAATATAGGCTTTTTTTCCGTCAGTTAATCAGACATGATAACTTAGAAACAATACATACTTCCCTGCTTTAATGTGGAAACTGGCTGAAGGACTTAAAGGATAGGTTCACGATTTTTCAAGTTTATCTTAAAATAATAGTTTCCTCCTGTTCATACCGACCATTTAGAGATCCCATCCTAGTGCGCTTTGGGGACTGGGGACAAAATCTACATTCCTCATTTTATGCAAAATTGTTTTTCCATGGACAGTGTTTCACTGATGAGCTGCAGTGGAGAGATTGTTGAGAACAAAATTTGTTTTTTTGTTCCCATCACTTGCATTGGACATTAGGAAGAAATCTTTTATTTGGCCAGTATGAACATGACAAATGATCATGACAAGAAAAGCTTGTGTCGATGGGCTCCTATATTTTTTTTTAAGACAGACTTTTTGCAAAATTGTAAACCTGTTATTTAATGGACTTTGAATGAAGTTTCGGGACATTTTTTGGCCTTGATGGACAAGTCCATGATGAATTCCCACATTTATGACTTTGCATTTCTTCTAACTTGTTTTGGTTTCTCTTATGCAACCATAAGTATATGTCAGTGTTTTCCCATTTTGATGTAAAAATTGTCAAGTGTAAAGTATTTTAAAGAAAGTAAAGCACACTTTTGACATCCAGACCCTACATGGCTGCACATCCTGGGTATTTTTTCAATAAGACCTCATGGCGCCGAAAGGTTCTTAATACTTTGTGATAACATCAAGTTGATACTTTTCAGAAGTAGTCTACCAAGTAGGCCTAGTCTTCAAACTCAAGCTGATACATCTTACTTATCCTTTGTTCTTTCAAGCAATGGCTGATTGATGGCAGAATACCTCCATGATTTCATTATAGTGCGATACACTGTTAAAACTGCAAAACAACAACCTTGAATCTGAAGGGTGTAGCTTTAATAGGACTCTGTGTGTGTGTGTGTGTGCGTGCGTGCGTGCGTGTGTGTGTGTGTGTGTGCGTGCGTGTGTGTGTGTGTGTGTGTGTGTGTGTGTGTGCGTGCGTGTGTGTGTGTGTGTGTGTGTGTGTGTGTGCGTTTGGAGGGTATGTGGGTGCACTCAGTCCGTGAGAATGGTGACAATCTTATCGATGACTGATGCAGCTCCTCGCATCCTATCCGCCATTTCCACGGGTCTTGGTCCCTCCCTCTCTCCTCCGCTGTTTGGTTGCCATGGCGATGACGTAAAGTTGCACCACCGATTCAGCCCAGTAGACTGTCTTAGAGGCGGTGCAGAAAATCCCGGACATTAGACCGCAGGAGCCATCATCCTGTGAATCTCTGCTGTAAATCTCTTCTGCTCAGGTTCCCAATCTCCTGCTCGATCACCCTCGTATCCTCAAGTCCAAAATGCGCGAAATTGTGCATTTGCAAGCCGGTCAGTGCGGAAACCAAATCGGAGCAAAGGTATTCTTCTGAGTTTTGCTTTTCTCTGTTTTGCGTTCTGGTGATGACTTGTGCAGGCTGCCACGGTGGCGCTGACAGGGGTCGTCTAATACATCCTCCAAGAATTTTCTAGAATAAACCCAATGCGGTGTCTTGATTGAGGTTTGGTGCAATGATTCAAAATTAACGTCATTAACGATAGCTTATTGATATTTCCTGTAGGGCTTGGACTACATTGGGCTCACGTTTCGTGCACTCGTTGATTTACATGCATGCAACAGACAAAAAAAAATCGCTTTAATAATTGCATGTAAAATTAGCTTTAGACATTTCTGCGTTTTTCTCGAGTTCTGCACGCCATTATATCAACGATTATCTGTAGTAAAATGTAACATTTTGCCACAATAGCAGCAGCCTCCCCTCCCCCTCCACATTTATGACCTATTTTCACCAATATTTTTTTTTCTACACCAATTGATGTTGAAAACAAATATCTTTCTACACCAATTCAAAGGGTATTTTCTTATTTTAACATGGACATGTTATCTTTAGTGGTTTAAAGCTTGTTGACCTTTCATACTTTAGTTTGTTCTTATACTATCAAATACCGTTACTTACCAGATTATTGCCATCTGCCTGATTACTCCAGAGACAGTCTGCATTTCAGACTAATACACTGCACTTTAGACCTGAATTAAAGAGAATTAAACTGTCTTGCAGCTTTGCATGTTTAAAATAGCTTCCTGTAAAGTAGCTATGCTCTTTCAGGGTGTTGGGAATCTGTTATCTACCTACTGTTACCTAAGCATGGTAATTTCTTTATATTGTGTTTTTTCTGGGGTTTTTTTTTTTAGTTTTTTTTACCTTGGGCTAAATTAACATTATGTCTCTACCTACTCTCATTCCACGCTTATTTTTACTCAGTTCTGGGAGGTGATCAGTGATGAGCATGGCATTGATCCCACTGGTACCTACCATGGAGACAGCGATTTGCAGCTAGACCGGATCAGCGTCTATTACAATGAGGCCACAGGTAAGCTACAGATTCAGCTGTAATAGAAGAGAGCAAATTTCATCACTCACCTATCCAGCTCTTCTACTATGCAAATGAATTTATTTTACATAGACGTTTGTGTTTTACAGTAAATGCATCATGCTTAACAAGCTTGTTAAGATTTACAAGGAATAACATTGTTGATCCAAC
This sequence comes from Micropterus salmoides, assembly GCF_014851395.1. Classification (NCBI taxonomy): domain Eukaryota; kingdom Metazoa; phylum Chordata; class Actinopteri; order Centrarchiformes; family Centrarchidae; genus Micropterus; species Micropterus salmoides. The sequence continues at coordinate 21,353,171 of NW_024040041.1, forward strand.
TGACCTGATTTCAGGTGGAAAGTATGTGCCCCGAGCCATCCTGGTGGACCTGGAGCCTGGTACGATGGATTCAGTTAGGTCTGGTCCCTTCGGGCAGATTTTCAGACCTGACAACTTTGTCTTTGGTAAGCTATGTGAATTTAGTGAAGATGCACTCACCTGTTATCACATCAGAAATGATTGTGTACATTTTTGAATTGGTCTTCCATGAGAAAACTTTACCCATTTTTCCTACATCAATGAACTGTGACACTCTTGACTACAGGTCAGAGTGGAGCTGGAAACAACTGGGCCAAGGGCCACTACACTGAGGGAGCCGAGCTGGTGGACTCTGTCCTTGATGTGGTGAGGAAAGAGGCTGAGAGCTGTGACTGCCTCCAGGGCTTCCAGCTCACCCACTCCCTGGGTGGCGGCACTGGCTCCGGCATGGGCACCTTGCTCATCAGCAAGATCCGCGAGGAGTACCCTGACCGCATTATGAACACCTTCAGCGTGGTGCCTTCTCCCAAGGTGTCCGACACTGTGGTGGAACCCTACAACGCCACTCTTTCTGTCCACCAGCTTGTAGAGAACACAGATGAGACTTACTGCATTGACAATGAAGCCCTCTATGATATCTGCTTCCGCACACTTAAACTAACAACCCCCACATATGGAGATCTCAACCATTTGGTGTCCGCCACAATGAGCGGGGTGACCACCTGTCTGCGTTTCCCCGGCCAACTCAACGCTGACCTCCGTAAACTAGCTGTCAACATGGTGCCCTTCCCCCGACTGCATTTCTTCATGCCAGGCTTTGCCCCCCTCACCAGCAGAGGCAGCCAGCAGTATCGCTCCCTGTCTGTGCCCGAGCTCACCCAGCAGATGTTCGATGCCAAGAACATGATGGCTGCCTGTGACCCACGTCACGGCCGCTACCTCACCGTGGCTGCTGTGTTCAGGGGCCGCATGTCCATGAAGGAGGTAGATGAGCAGATGTTGAATGTGCAGAACAAGAACAGCAGCTACTTTGTTGAATGGATCCCGAACAATGTGAAGACCGCCGTCTGTGATATCCCACCCCGTGGCCTCAAAATGGCTGCCACTTTTATCGGCAACAGCACAGCCATCCAGGAGCTGTTCAAGCGCATCTCCGAGCAGTTCACTGCCATGTTCCGCCGTAAGGCCTTCCTCCACTGGTACACTGGTGAGGGCATGGATGAGATGGAGTTCACCGAGGCCGAAAGCAACATGAATGACTTGGTGTCTGAGTACCAGCAATACCAGGATGCCACCGCTGAGGAGGGCGAGTTTGAGGAAGAGGGAGAGGAGGAGGTCGCCTAAAACCTCAGCCTACCCATCTGCCAAACCTCATTTCATGTCACCCATCCCCAAGCTCCATCCCTTTCGTCCCTTTCCATCATGAATTGAATGGTCTGCCAAAAACTGTCAATATATAAATCTTTGTTGTCATACTGTTAGACATTGAAGTTACGTGATGTTAGTGAATTTTTTGGTTGAAATGTTTTTGTGTTGTGAGTGCTCTGAATTATTGGCATCCATACATCTGTTCTGTGGATTTTAACAGTAAAGCCTTGAAATTGGAGTATGATTAAAATTTGATTAAAAGGCCACTTGAACTGCTTCTGAGTTTTTATTGATTTGTTTTAATGTGTACTTAATGTTATTACAGACCGTACTGCACTGCAGTGATGTCCTACAACATGCTGATAACGGAAGTAGTTCTCAACCTGAAAGTCAGGTCCCTTAAGAGGGTCACAACATCATACGCAGGGTCCATATAAAATATGCATTCCAAATATTAAATATAATTTTATTCAAATACCAGTTAGTCTTAGCCTGTAAACCTCTTACCCGTAAGAAAGGGAAATCAATGAATGATTTATCTGTGAAGGTTCAAAGTCATAGTTATCCAAAGATGGACAATGAATGATTAACCTTTCTTACAGGTAAGAGGTTTGCAGGCAGTTGAACTCAATACAGCCTGTAAATCATAACATGATGCAAATATGATACCGGTTTACTACAAAATTCCTTTGAAAAGCAGTCTGGGCACCAGCTCTACCTTTTCTATGCTCAGCTGAATTGTATATGTAGGCTTCTCTAATCAGTGGGATGTCTTGCTGAATATGATGTATTTTTTCTCCAAAACTCTGAGTCAGTAACTGGCAATCCAATATTATCAGTGTAGATGATAAAAAATACTTATTTTTTATATGTGTATTCTCTTTATAAATCCTACCTTGATATGTGTTCTAATTTAGGAAAAAGTTAATTTCACTTCAGATCTCAAAATCAAGAGATTTGAGAGGAGCATGTATGTGAAGACCTTACCATACTTTACCAACAACAAGCTCAAACAAGTCCAAACTTCAGTCAGTACCTTACAGTAAGTCAGTTTTATTTATATAACCCTATATCACAAATCACAAATTTGCCTCAAGGGCTTTACAATCTGTACAGTATACGACATCCTCTGTCCTTACACACTCCTTAGACATTTGAATGAAAATGGGAAAAATGGAAGAAAGCTCAGGAAGAGCAGCAGTTTATGGATCCCCCTCCCAGGATGCACAGACATGCAATAGATGTTGTGTACAGAAAAGTCCCAACATAAGGAAAAATAGTGTGGATAATCATTATGACTAAATGATAAATAACTTAAATATGAAGAATATGGATCCAGCAGTACATTGAGAAACCTCATGTCGCCAAACACATAGGACCTGAGCCACACAACTGTCTTTCCACCACAGAGACCTGGAAGAGGTAGAGAGAGAGAGATAGAGAGAGAACAACATGCACATAAGGGGGAGAGAGAGTCAAGAGGAGTGGTTGATGAAGATCCAGATCCAAAACATTTGGAATGAACCACCGACAGACAGGAGAGAGGGAGAGGTACCAGGATTTATAAAATACCTGTACATAAACATACAGTTATACACTCTCTACAATTTTTCATTATAGATAGCATTTTCCCCCAGAAAGACTAACATTGGCTTCAGTGTTTTATAGTCTTTATCAGGTAACAACCTGTACAGTCAGGTACTGGTTGTTACAGGAGCTGAACTTTTCACTCTACCAGGACTCCTTATCTGCCGAGCTGTTTTATCATCCTACAGTAAGACAAATACATAGTTTTGGAATTTATCATTTTTCCCCAATGATTTTTTGTACGTGGTTCAAATACATTTTTATCAAATGTTCCCCTGCTTCATACTCACATCTTATTTTGACTGGGATTGCATACGGTGAACATAATCATACCTTTAGTAACATCATGTCATTTTAAGAAAACTTGTAAATTAGAACAGGATGTTGAGGATATTCTCAAATATCCTTTCAATATTAGTTTCAATGCTTTTTAAAGTAAACTATTTTACAACAACTTTTGTTATTTATTTGACAAAAGCATACATAAGCATGTGACATTGTAAAACATTATCTGCTTGATTATGATGCAGTGCATGATTGATCTCATGAAATAAAAAAAGTTTTTAAATAATGTGATTTTAAATTAGTTTGATTACTTTAAGGAATATTTAAAATGTAAACAACTGCTCACTTTTACTTGATTTAATATCTCAGTATAACCTCATTTTTAATACACAGCAATCTTTCTCAAATAAAGACTTTTTGCACTGTGATGTTCAATTACATTCATTATTAGACTAAAAAAAACATCAGGACTCTCAGAGGCAAATGCTTAAGGTAAAAGATCACTATAAATTAAGCCAGTGACAGTATTTCATAATAGACTGAATCAAATCAAGTACATGTATAAACTGTATATTAAGGCAGCTGAAGCAAGAAAAATATCTCTAAACTAAAATTATTAGTGGTGACAAAATACTGTTTCATTTGTGCGGGGAGAAAAAATGCTCAAAACTTTCTTGAAATGTTCAGTTGTTCTTAAAATCCCCTACACATCCAGGTGCTTTTCTGCCATGTAAGAACCATGCATTCAGGGCTTGTTGAAATGAAAGAGGTAAGTAAAAGCATCAAACTTGGCAACCAGTCCTCTCAAACATAGGAGGATTTTCCTTTCATTGATCGGCTGCAGGGAGAGAGCCTCGTCACACAGGAACGCTACCATGCAAACATTTTGCATCCTGTGTCCTTTTGTACAAACAGCACAAAATCTCAAATTAGTCTTTCCTCCTTTGGTAACTTGAGTGCGTCTGGTGTCGCCACGCTGCTTGCACCAGACTGTTCCTCAGCACTCGGTCTATAGGTCCCTTCGGTCTGTCTCTTCTTTTTCACCACGCAGAGGAGCCAGGCGAGAACAGCCAAGACTATGGCCAGGACACCCAGAATGACCGTAGGGGCCACGATAGCTGCAATGTTGGTCCCCTGAAAATGGATGAATACAAGGCAGTGATCAATATGGTGACACCGGATCTTTTCTGATGTCATTTGATGTAAACGTTTTTTCACTTACATTAGTATTATTAGAACTGTTGTGACTTTCAGTAGTAGAATTTCCTGTGAAAAGGGCAGAAATGTCAGGAACATTGTAGTAATAATGCAGTCTTATCCTCACTGCTTGTCTGTGTATATACAACTGAGCATGGGTCTCCTACCTGCTGGTAACCTATTGGGGGTGTCCATTAGCTAAAAAACTTATAAATAGTTAACTCATAATTTAGGATTTCTTTGACTAGTTGTTTTAATTAACAAGCGCATGTAAACATGTTTTTTTTTTGAGTAACCAGGCTGCTGTATGCTAGCACATGTATCCAACTTCTGCTGTAAATATTCTCAGAGTAATCTGGTTGAATTTAAGTATTTTGAAATTGGTTGGCTGACAACCAGACAACCAGCAGAGACTTCAGATTTTCTTGTTTTCAGTCTTAATGTTAAACTAAGCTAATCGGCTGCTGGCTTCAGCTACATATTTAAGATATGACATCAATCTTCTCATCAAAAAAATTAAATAAGCATATTTATCAAAATGTTTTCCTTGCATGTAAACAGTCACTGAGAAACAATCTATACATAGATGACTGCAGGCATTAAGTGAGATGTGACTTTCACTCCAATGACTAATAACCGAAAGAAAACACAAATATGTTTAAGTGACTTAATATTTTTTAGTGAGTAACAGGAAGCATCTTTAAACCTACTATGACATTTAAAACTGTGCAATTTATTGGCATCAAAGTTAAACAAATTTTTAAATGCAGTGCTGACATTATTAAGTAGAAAAGAGGAACCACCACCACCAGCACAGCAGAAGTTGCTTTTAGCTGTACGCACACTTCCAGGGCAACAAATGCAAAACACAGCATACCATTTATCCCACCAGTCTACTGCTGTTGTTTCCAGCCACTTTATCCATGACCTGCCATGTGACTACTTAGGGACGTCATGAAACTACATAGTAACTACTTGACCAGGAGTGTCAATGAGGAGGAGGAAGAGAGGCTCAGGAATGCATAGTGTACTGCGGCTATACAGTCAGCTGAGTGCGCACAGCACACTTGTTTGAAATATGTGGGGGGGAAAAAATATTGTCACATCTATTATTGATTTGTTTGTTTGTGTTAATCACTACGAATGTACCCAGAACCACTTTAATGATAATGACTTTAAGGATTTTTTTTTAGAAACTTAAACCTTCCTCTACCATTTTCTGAGTCAATCATTCACTAGGGCAAATAGTAAACTTTGCAAGGACACAAGTCCAACTTGATAACAAAAAGGGTTACAGGAAGGGGCAGCCATGCTCGAAAAAGAAAACAGAATGTATTGTGAAACTGAATTCTTTTGTATGTGCAATTATTATCATATTTATCTTTATATAGCTCAAATAGCAGTGTGTTTCTAAATTCATTTCTTAGTCCAATGTTTTTACAACAAGCTGACAAGTCCCTGCACGTTTCAGATTCAGTTGGAATGTCCCTTATGTTGTTGTTGTTTTTTTCATTGCAGGATTTAATGGTGTGTGTGTGTGTGTGTGTGTGTGTGTGTGTGTGTGTGTGTGTGTGTGTGTGTGTGTGTGTGTATGGTGTCAAAAGGATGGTTTATTTGTGTGGGAGTTTTGAAGATGACATGAAGGCATGGTTACTGACTCACCCCACACTGGATTACTGCTCAGTACCAGCAGTAAAACACTCCCAACCACAACTCCAGGTATGGCCTGCACATCCGGACGCGCTGCCATCCCCACCCGTGACCAGCAGGGTCTAGTGTGGGCAGAACGGGACTTTGGGGCATCAGCTCGGGTCCATTTCATTAGCTCCAACATTCACTGTATGGATTTAACGCCACCCCTTGAACAGCTGAAGACAAATTATTGTCAGGAATGTAAGGACCAATCTATGACAAATGCTGAGTTCATTTTGACACTTATAGACTCCTTTAATATGAGGTTTAGTCAAGAAGCTAACAACCATGCAACCACTGACACATGAGTCACAATTTCAGCCTGATGTTGAATCACTATCAAACCTGCTCAGACTACAGGCAAAAAATAATAACCTGTTTATAGCACACGTAGGCCTATAAAAGAATAAAGACAACAGTTAAATCTTATTCGCAACAATATTATATTTAGCCTACTACTAATAAAGAAGACAGTAGGCCTATGTTGTTATAAAGTAAATTTTCCACAGGTTGTGTGTTAGACACGTAACCTTCAGGCTGTTTGCAGGTGATCGAAGCAAAACGGTAAACATTGAGCCGGTTGATTACTCATGAACCATAGCCTATTGCTTCCGCCTCACCTTTGTCGAAAATGAAACTGCAACAAATGGTTTAGTCCAATGAAATGCACAGGTAACATCTGAAGACAAAAAAAGGTTTCGCCTACTGTGCTACTAAATACTTGTATTGGTCCAGTTGGCTTCCAGACTACATCCTGAACTGCACTACCCTACAACTTGGTGTTTTATGTAAAGCAGTTTTTTCCCCCAGTCTAACCTACTCCTCAATTCGCCATTGGTCACATGGTTCAGTTTCGTGTTACATTACCTGAGCGCAGTTATCCACCTGCAGCAGAGCGGACAGATCCTCCATTGTACAAAGTCGAAGAAAAACGCAGTTTACTGAAGCAAAGCAGACTCGGTTTCTCCTGTTGTCATTTCTAAAATAACACCGCAAAATAACTTTTATATTATCAACAAATAACCCTGATTACATTTTTGTCACATTATGCCTATTTGCCGTCTGATACTTGATTTAAACTCAACTTTTTTGAATAGGCCTAAGCTATGATAGCAGGCTGCTCTCACTTGCTCCAACCTGCTGGAATACAATGTTTGACTGTGTTCCTGTACAGCTCTTACCTAGCAACCTGGCTGGCCGATGGTGGTGTTAGTGGCATGAAATAGCGCCTCCATCAGGTTTCATGTTACCCAACACGAGACTGGATATCAACATTCCTGAGATATTTTAAGGATGAATTCGGCTGCCAGCTGGTCCAGTGGGCTCTAATCCTCACCTAATCTCCCCTTCTCAGACTCAGAGGGGCAAAGAAAATGTGGTCTGCTTTAGGCCTAATGTGTGGTGGTCAAATAGTTTTCATTTGGACAGTGTGTGAGAGCAGCGAGGCGTTTTTGAAAAGCAGAGACGTGCTATGGAAAATTACAGCTGTGAGTCTGATGAGTTTTGTGTGTGGTTTTGTTTAACCATTTTATACCATATTTCAGTAATGTGTGATTTACAGTAGGCTAATGTTTGAGAGTAGACACAGTCAGACAGACAAAGTTAACTAATTACCCTAATTTAAAAAACTAATAGGGTAACACAATACTAATATATAAAATGTAGTTGTCATAAATAATGGCAATATGGAGAGTAGACATTGTGGCCCACTGACGGAATTATATGGGATTTTATTCCATAATATCACAGAATAGCTGGATGGTCATTACATTCAACTAAGATTCATTCAATAAAAAAATGGAGAAAATATTTCATTGCAAAAAAGGCATGACAGCCGATGAGAAGGTTTTACTGTCTTTAATGTAGAAAAGCTATGTACAAATTGCTTCTGTCTTGTTGTATTTCCTATATCTATATTTGTATGTCTTGAATGTTTGTCTAAATCCTCTAATCTCTGTCACCTACTGACCAATGGAGAACACTTTCAGTTTCTATACACATATTTGTAGCTCTTCTCCCTGGTATAGGCTACATGGTTGTCTTCCCAGTTGCATAAAGCATTAGGGGAAATAGCCTGAATAAGTTGTCCTATAGACTATGGCTGCAGATATTGGTTTACACAGGTTGTAGAAATAGTCTTGCAATGAAATTTATGTATATATATATATATATAATTATATAATTATATAATTATAATAAAATATATAATATATATAATTGTTTGCCCTTCTTGGGATTGGACACCACAGAATGTATTTTATTTTACCTCCCAACTTATTATGTTTTGTATAATAATCAAAACAGTAGCAACGTGCCTGCAACATAATGACTGATTTGAGAGTTGACAGGTCCAAGGAAAATAAGATTAGATTTAACTTTACTGTCATTGAGCAGAGTATGGGTACAGAGGTAATGCAATATAGTCTATAACCAGAAGTGCAGAAATATAATGGCTAAGCCACGGTGCAATAATGCTTCCAACTTCATTTAGTAATTTGGTTGATTCAAGAAAGAATGATGAGTTTATGGTTAAAGTAGGCCAATTAACTCAGAAATGTGGGCAATGAGCAATTCATTTTCTGAACCCAGACCTCTCTATAACCGTGCCACCAGGGGGCGATAGATGCACTTTGCTTTTCCCGCAGTGGAGGCGGCTCCTCTTTCACGCCGCACCGCTTACCGTAGGCGCGGAGAAGCCTGGGTAGGACAGGGAAAGCGGCGGGAGAGCAACATATCTATCCGCAAATTTAATAAAGCCTGGTAAACGTTATAATCAATATTAACCGAGTGAGTAGTGTGTATTTAGTCGTATTAATAAGGCTTAGATTTGGTCAAATTAAAGGTGTTTGGCAGATAATACCGTGACTCCGAGAACTGCTTGTGTTGCAATATTGCTTTTGAAGCATTCCCCGGGAAACTGGTTTGAACGTTTGTTTTTGGCTAGCCCCCTTTTTGCGCTTCAGCAACAATGGCGAAGGTACAGGTGTTGAATGTGGCTGTTTTAGATAACCCGAGTCCATTTGGAAACCCGTTTCAGTTTGAAATAACCTTTGAGTGTATGGAGGACCTCCCCGAAGGTAGGTACCATCGCAGAAAAGCTTTCATATTTGTGTGTCTGAGGTCAAACCGTGAGCCACTTGCTAGTTTAGTGTATGTGCTAGATATTGCTAACGCTAGGTTAGCTAGCTATACATGAGCTAACTTTATTCAGAAAGTCATCAAAATAATAAAAAGGTAACGTAGCGTTACAAGGTAATAACTAACGACAACTAACAATAGCCAGCTTGACTGAATGCGTTCCCCATGATGGAGACAACTTTAAGTTGTGTAACGTTAATAAGTTATATATAGGTCAGATCTGTGAAACTTAGAAATATGCTAATGCAGACTATTAAAATTGTCAGTGACAGCTTTCGTAACGTTAGCCTGAAGTGCATTCAGCTCATACCTTTCATTTCAATAAGTTACTAGCCTTTGTCATTCCTCGAGTCTTGTGAACGTATTTTTCAAGGGCTGCAGTGTAACATTAACTATAAAAACGTCACCAATAATCATTAACGTTAATGGATTGAAAGTATTAACACAGTAGAGTTCAGTGTCTACTCTAATGTGCTTTTATACCACGTAACGTTTGTCAAAAAGTGACAACATTTTGAGCTACACTTTGCTATTACAATATACTGTATGTTTAAAATATTATTGATAAATTATATATCAACTTTGCTGTGCTCTTTTTTGTTCATAGTAGGATGTGGATTATTGTTTACATAAAATGGCTATTGTTCATACACAACAGTTTGCAGAGGTAAAAACAGAGCCTTGGAAACTTTGATCTGTGTCTGTAAATGTGACTATATTATATAGACTAATTTTTGTATATCAAGCTCTTGCTATGGACAGTAAATGAAACATTCTTGCCAATAAAGTGCATTGAACTGAACTGAACATATGATTTGAGATTTATATGTGAAGCTTTACCCAGGCTGTGTTAAGTATTTTTACTAGTACAATCAATACTACTAATACAATCAATTCGTCAATATTAATTGGCATGTTTTATGAAGGCTAATCTAATTGGTTAATTGCTCTAGCAGTACATTCATACCTTATCCTTTTTATAGGGAAATCTAACTTCTCTTTCTCTGTTTTGTTTTTTGTTCATTTTTTATAGACCTGGAATGGAAGATCATCTATGTTGGTTCAGCAGAGAGTGAAGAGTATGACCAAGTCCTTGACTCCGTATTGGTTGGCCCAGTACCTGCTGGGAGACATATGTTTGTGTTTCAGGTGTGTTTGGTTGGGGCAAACTAACTGAAACAGTGCCTTGTGTTGCCTGCTACGTCTTTCAAATCTGCAATTGCATTCTCTTGCCTTAAAAATTTAAAATATTTAAAGTTTTTAATTAAAATTATTTCTCTCTCCTGCAAAGCTTTATATTTGTTCACAAAGCAGTTTGAAAGATCAGAAATTACACTTTTTAGTCACTTTTACATCATTCAGACTACCAGCAGACTATACTGCAGATCTCATGCTCACACCTGTTCTTCTGGACATGTGTCAATCATGCTGCCACACAGTTGTTTTATATCATGTCTCACTGGGGGCAGTTGTTTTTCCAGTCAAAAACTGGATGCTGTACATACAGATAGTGGCTACTAGAGCCTGTCTAATAAATCGGCTGGTATTGGCTCATTTCAGATATTTTGGTTTCCGCATTTATGTCAGCAGATAAATGACAAGAAATTAAGTACAGAAATGCCAAAGAAATGTTTTGAAACAGTGTCACCATTCTGTAGTTCACTATAAACAGTCTGTCCGCATGACAGTCTGCCATGTTAAAACGCTGGTAAATTATTTAAATAATTTTTTGCGTTGTGGCTACGAGTGTGCGACTATCTTCAGCCACACCTGCTCGTGGCATAATAACATTAACCAGCAGCCTCTTGTCCTGCATGATCTGCGGAATCATGGAAAGTCTGTTTGGGGCTATACAGGATCATAAACTGCCTCAGGAGCCCTTATGGTGCAGGATCAGTCAGACATTAGGAAATAATCAATGGAAATACATTTTGAGTGGAAACGCAAATTTACTTGCCTCATCTATATTAAAATTTGTTTGTAATAAATATTAGCAAATATTAATTTCAGTTGGTCCACAGTTAATCAGTGCAATCCTGGTTTGAGGAATCTATAAGTTGGGACAAAATGTGTTTTTAAAAAAATGTAATGTATTTCTCAAACAATGCATTAAATTTTTATTTTATTTTTTTAATATCACAACCCTGGTGCCACAATCCCCATTTGACAAGTGGACAGTTGAAAGTTGTAATGTACAAACATTTTTGCACATTTTAGTGTTGTTTCTTTTCACAGGCTGATGCCCCCAACACTGGATTGATCCCTGAAAGTGATGCTGTTGGTGTGACTGTAGTGCTGATTACCTGCACATACCGTGGCCAGGAGTTCATTCGCATTGGTTACTATGTGAACAATGAATACACAGACCCAGAGCTTCGTGAAAATCCACCGAACAAGCCAGACTACACACAGGTCAGACTAATGGTCAATTTCTGAATAATCTGAGTTCTGTTCCCAGCATGACTGCCTAATGCTTACTTCACCAGTTTGAAATAATAATACTTTTGATAGTAGTATATCATGAGCTTGAATGCAGGGTTTCCGCGGGGTCTTAAAAAGTATTAAATTTCAAAATCAAACTTTAAGGCCTTAAAAAGTCTTAAATTGGCTGAAGTTCTAGGTCTTAAATAATTTTAAACAGGTCTTAATTTTCCAATGTCCATGTAACGCTACCTCTAATACTCATTGAAATGCTCCCAAAGCGCTCAAGAATGTTTTTTCCTCCCGTGGTGTTGTAGTTTTTCTTTTGCTAGTCCAAATATAATTCTCTGTATGACTACAAAGACCAACATGCAGCTGTCGTGTTAATGTCGCGAGTCTATTTCGTTCTAGATTCTAGATTTATTTATCACAAACTAGCTGCTTAATGAATGAGCGCTGCTACTAAAATTTCACAGAATCGTTAATGATTTTCAGCATGGTAACACTGAACACATGGCTGTCTCCCTCTCCTCATTCTTCAAAGGACGGGTTAATGTGAGAGAGAGCGGCAGAAAGTGACGGTGAAAGTTAGCGGAGGATAAGATCAGCATGAAGTTGTTAGGTTACAGCTCTGTCCTGTGCTGTACATCTTGATAGTTAAATTATAAAGAAAGGACGGTGGTGACCACAGAGGAGCTGAGGTTAGTAACGTAAAAGCAAATTAGGGATGCAAACTAAAGTTAGTACTTTTAAGCTAATGAGGAGATTATTCTTTTAGATGTTGATGTACAAATTAAATGTTGTAATAATACAGAAGGGAGGTGGTTCTCATGTTGCCTGTTATTTATGTTAGTTTCTACAAATGTATAAAGCAATAAACTAAGACACAAAAGGCATGCCAGCTTGTTAATTACGTAGCTTATCAATGTCATCGTCCATCCCGGTGTTTCATTGTAGACATCGTCCAATGCCAGCTTCGTAGACTTCACCCAATGCTAATTTGAATAATTTTTTTTAAAACATTTTTTACTCTGTAAGTCATTTTGTGACTACATTTCCTTTGTACGTTTATTTTTTTGATGTCGTGATATAGGTCTTACATTTCATTCATAGTGGTCTTAAAAAGGTCTTAAAAATTTGACCAGGTGAAACCTGTAGAAACCCTTTGTGTTGTGAAGGAATTTTGCTATAAAAACTATCTTAGATAAAAAATTATCTTAAAAAGTACACCATAAAAACATTAATAAACACACATTTTTAATTGGTGAAAGATCAATATACTACACAAACATAGTATTTAAGGACATGTTTTTTAATTGTATTAACCATGTAAATAGCAAGAACAAAGGTAGTCATAGAGCAGCATGGTGGACTAATACATTTTAGAATTTAAGCTTGTCTTTCTGTTGAGCCTGGACTTTGGAACAACAAACAATAGTTTGATCCTTCAAAAATTGCTAATAATCCTATCAAATTCCCTTGGTTATGTAACTAGTTAAGCAGAAATGTTACTATGTTCTTAATTCAGATAGTAACCTCAGTAATACTACTGTGAGTTTTTCTGTGCCTGATTGAATACAGTTGCGAAGTTGAATTTAAATGTAGGTTATTATATAGTTGTTTATTTGATTAATCATTCTTAGATGAATACCCTTCAATACCTTTGTACTATTCTGTTCTACAGTGCAGGGTTCACATCTTCTTGCCCTGAATCTATATGCGAAATGAAGTGGGATGTATTGCTAACTGATAGTAGCAATATGCATATATTGCTGAAAAGATAATGTTTGTATTTTTAAACCTTGGCCCTGTATTCACACATTTTGGGGTAAAGATGACTAATAGGTACAAAATATTTTTGAATCCGTGCAGTAGCTTCAGCCAGCAGCCTCTATGTATTTCTTTGAGGAATTTAACAAATACATCCACAAAAGGTGCTTCTTTTTGCCACCCACAGGCTCAGACTGTTATACCAGGTGTCTGAAAACACCATGGAAATGATCTCGATAGAAACGTGAGTTAGAGAGAGGAGTTTGTTGTGTTGGAGTAACATTGGGAAATAAAGTCTTGCTAGCAGTTTCTCTATGTACACAAGTTACAAACTGTTGTGGGAATTATATTCCTTGTGAGGGGTTGAGCAAATAATTGAGTTACAAAAAAACATTGTCTTTGAAGAATTTATTTAACAAAAGAGAATAAACAGAGAAGTACTAAAACAAAAAGCCGCCTAGGGAAGCTTTGTGAAAATAGCTCCCAGGTTTTAAAATGCTTGTTTTGCCCTTTAATGACTGCATCTACTTATACAAAGTATTTACCTATATTTCTCTCTTCCCTTTTCAGCTCCAGAGAAATATTCTGGCATCAAATCCACGTGTTACCAGATTCCATATAAACTGGGAAGGTTGTGCAGAGCGAATGGAAGACTCTGAAAATGTGGATCCCACGTCAAACTCCATGCTTCCTCCATCCTGTCTCCCAGGCAAGGCCCCACCGTTGGGGATTCTACCAGATAACTCTATGGACTGCTTATAGAGACGACCCCTGCCCCAAAGGTGATAACTCACAGCACGAGACCTTATTTTTGAGGAATGACTATGGACATTCTAGTGTGGATATACAGACATCTTTGCCTTACAGCTGCCCTTTATTTACCTGAAGCTTGTCAAAAAGGAACTCTCACCTTGGCATTCAGATGAGGAAGATTATGAACGTTTCACTGGTATACTCATCACTTATAGATGGGGGATCATTGCCATGACGTTATGAGCAATATTGGAAGTAGTTTAACTCATGGAAGGAAAAACTGTAACTATGAAAATATAAAGCTGAACTGAGACAGAACAGAAAGCTGATGTGTGATTCACCTTCCTTGCTTTTGTTGGTGCAAAACTGATTTGTACCCATTTAAGAGGATTTTATCACTGAAGCAATAGGCAAATAAACTGCAATATGTTGCTGTACAGGAATTTGATAATCTGCCTTTATGTTTGTGTTCTAATTCTTTTGCACTTATACTTTACTCCACCTAGATTGTGGAGTTTTTGTATGGGCTTTGTATGGGCTATGTCAAGTCCTCTGTGTTTTTTGTTGCAATTTTGGGTTCCAAAATAAAAGGACATTGCATTTGTTATGTATATGTGTGATAGTGATAACTATGTTCCTCCTAATTTGCTTATTTTGTTTTCCCTGTTTTAAATTCCGATTAGAGGAAGGAAAACAGTATTATCAACCACTTTTGAATCCATCTGTGCTGAAAACAAATGTTTTTACTCTTGTCCTTGCTAAGAATGTACCAAACATTTTCATGATATCATTTCATGATAAGGTTAAACACAACATTGCGAACTCTGTAAGACAAATATCAGTATCTTGTATTTTCACATTTTACTAAAAATAGCCTGAGTTAACGTCACACCCAATCACAATCGGTCGGGTGAAAGGGGTGGCTAGGCTACAAAACTGGTTTTGGAAAATACTGCTCTGCAAATAGGATGATGAATGCAAGATGTAATGACCTGCGTTTGACTTGTATTCTGCACGAAAATTGAGACAGATAAATATAAACAGGTGATCAAAGCAACAAAGAAACAAACAGTTCAAGTTACTGGCGTTCTTGCTAGTACCAAGTCCGGGAGGCGGGACAAAACGGTTTGACAGAAGAAATGATTGGATGTGTTGGTGTTTGTCCAATCAGCACTTGATTTGCGATGTCTGTCGCACGAGTATCAGTGTATGTAGCCAACCAGAGGTAGTCAGAGGCGGGACCCGGTGGATGGATGACTGGAGTTTCCCTTGTGGTCTGAAGATTAATGGAAGGGGTCTGTTGATCTTAGGAATCGACTATCAGATGGTCGGTCCCAGGAAACCATTGCACTTGATGCCTGGCTTAGAAACGAATGGAGAGAGATCCACTTGAAAAAACCAACAGCGGAAAAAACGAATAACTTGGGCACCACTTTTGCCATCCAGGTCTCAATTAAAAAGGCCTGCCTACACAGAGATAGCACCTGGTTAGTTGAGGCCAGGATACGTCTGCCAGGGACGCTGAAAGCTAACGCTAGCTTGTTCGTTAGATAGACGGAAAACAGCTTTCGACGATCTGTCTCATGCTCCGGATAGAACTTTTTTTGACAAACCAAACCGTCTCTGGATATAAAGGAGAGTCGAGTGACATCTTGATATGCTCACTTGGAAATTGACGAGCTAACACCAAAAAAGCTAACATCCACTGGCCATCTCTGATAGTTAACGTTAGCTAGCGTGCTAACCTAAAGCGTTAGTGTTAGCTGTATTTGGCTTTTCTCTCTTGGTTGGAGTTTTTCGAACACACCGAGGACAGGTATTGGAGGAAATATATTTACACTAGTTATTTAATAATGATAGCTGTTAGCTAGTAGCTAGCTGTCAGCTTCACTGAGCCCAGCGACTGCGTTAGCGGTGTAGCATCACTCAACGACTTATAAAGGAAAACTCAGTCCGAGCCCAGGGACTCCACCATCAGCCTGCCATCATGGGCAACACGCCCACCGCAAAGAAGGGCAATGAGATGGAGAGCGGTGAGTACCCCTTCACCCACAGCTGCAGCAGCTAGCTATATCATGCCGCCTGTCAGTGGATGTTTTTGCTGTACATATTAACTGGATCCTATGATGACAGC
Organism: Micropterus salmoides; assembly: GCF_014851395.1. Taxonomy (NCBI): domain Eukaryota; kingdom Metazoa; phylum Chordata; class Actinopteri; order Centrarchiformes; family Centrarchidae; genus Micropterus; species Micropterus salmoides. Next base: position 21,369,495 of record NW_024040041.1, read on the forward strand.
CGAAGTACAAACTAACACCTGTATAATACATCAAGGCCCAAAGACCCTGACATCATGTTACATTGCTCGCACACTATATTCTAATATGGAGAACTGATTGGGCTTAATACTTTACTGGGTGGCAACTTCAGTTGATACAACTTGAAACATGTCCGTTGCCATTCGCACACACATAAACTTCAGCTAAGCTATTTTGTTAAGACACCATGTTCATCTCAGCTGAACAGCAGAGGATGTTATTCCTTCTCTCTGCAGATTCTATGGTAAAGCTCGTGATTAAAAGCCCTAGGTTATATTCAGAGGTACCAGTGAAGATGACAACAACCAGCCTTGTACAACAGTCAGGTTTTTTTTGTGGTTCATGTGTTTCAGATGTTTTTTCCCCTCTCTCCTCTCAAAAGATTATGAAATGTTGCAATAACATTGGTGTGTTTATTTTAGTAACCTAATTGTTTCAGTACAACATATTGTGCATTTAAACAAAGGGTATGTTTTTAAGAAATGCAGAGATTTGAAGTATGAGTGGAGACGCCCACATTTGCGGGTGTTTAATGGAAGGGATGAGTTGAATCTCAATGCAATGTGGACCTGAGCTTTGAATCCCAAAAAGAGTAAGAGGGAGTTTGTTGTTATCAGAGAAGGAAAAAGCTACCAGGATGTGGTCATATGATGCATGATGGTGATCCTCTCCAGGCAGAAACTTGGGAGTTGAGGAGTCTCTTGAATATCATGTGATGAGCAGCGTTTAGAACAAGGGCACTTGTATGTGTCACTTTGTGTGTGTGTGTGCGCAGTTTCGTGTGTGTGAGACTGCTCTTGCCAATCCTTTTGTGAGCCGCTGCTCCCCACAACTTTTTATTTTGTTGATGAGCTTGTCAAACATTCGACTGACACCAGTTTGTATCACTTTAACATTAAAAAAATTAATAAGGGAACATTTGTATAAGCTAACACAATAAATGAAAATTATCCACATTATGAACCCAAGTGTTTGGCCACTAAATGTTAACTACATCCTATTTCTTAATAAAATGCTTGTTAACCCAATCCAAGCAATTTCCTTTTTTCCAGCAAGGATCACTGGTCCTAGAGGAGGCCTGGGAGGACACCGTTTTATGTTTTTATCCATGACACCATAAATAACGCTCAAGAGTGCAAAGTCTGAACAGGTATCTGCAAAATGAGTGTCAGCTCTATGTTGCTGGTAGAGAGTATGTGTGAAGAATGCCCTCCAGTCCCCCTGTAACGTTAACCCATCAGTGGTAACTCCTGTAACAAGGCCCATGGCGTTCAGGTGTTAGAGCACAGAGATTTTTTATGCTGAAGTAATGGAAATTGGGGGGATTTGAAGCAGGGACAGAGGAGGCACTGGTGGAGGGAGGTTTGTTCACATGTCATGCTTCACATCCTTCTCAGCCTGATCACTTTGGGTTCACCCTGATCCCCAGAGACAGGTGCAGACCACGGGTCCAGAGCCCACACCCAGGAGCGTAATTTTCCACAGAGCAGCTAGAGATTAAGTACGACATGGCAGCCTGTTTTGGTTTCTACGGAAAATGGAAGAGTGTTGAGAGCTTGTTCAGGTGCGAGGAGTCTGTTTCCCTTGAACTTTCCCTGCTGGAGAAGACGAGCAGAGAGTCGCTTCACTAGTATACAAAGCTGATTTCTGGCCCACAGGAGGAAACAGGGCGGATTGACACTGAACTGCAGCAGGAAATGAAGGAGCAAGGAAGGTCCAGCCCAGGCTCTGCATCGCCTACTGCTCTATAAACTAAACGCAGCCGGCCAGGATCCATTTGAAGTTTTGGCCCTTAAGACGCTGTTGGTATCACATTCTGGATTTTCCACTTGTTAGAACCTCTGGACATACTTCAGATTTGAGACTCTACACTGGCTGTCAGCTGGCTTCCTCCTGCCTTGTATGATGTCTGTTATTCACAGACTGGCAGGAAGGCTGTTTCAACGAGCCGGGCCCTGTCTAGGGGACACGGGCAGTGGAGAAGGCAGACATGACCAACCACAGGAGGAGCTAGAGGCTTGCTGCTGGAGTGAGTTTTCATTCTGGAGCTGGATAGCAGTACGGGTTAGGGATGGAGCTGTGGTCCATGCTATGTCCGACTAGCTTAGCCAGTCACAGACTGAGCTCAAACTCAAACATGTAACAGATAATCAAGCTGGGGTTTTTTCTTGATAATGTTTGTTGCTAAATTCATATCATGACCTGGTGAGTGTCTGTTGGCTTTTTATGGAGTGATCTTTTATACTGGCAGACATTGGTTGTACTGATATTTAAGCAGCCACGGTATACGTGTGTGTGCGCACATACATATGTCCATGTATACGAATACACATGCAGAGCAGCCTGTTTGTCTCTGTTGACTATTGTTTTGTAGTTACAGTTCCAAGGAAGATATGTATCACTTACTGTGGAAGTGTCTGTTAGGAGCCATGCTGCAGACCCACCCTAACTCTATCATGCTTAAACTGTTAAGCAGTGTAATAATGAACCTGTCTAAGCACACACACACACACACTTTAATTTTTTGTTACAAAGCTGTTGTGTCATTGTTCTTCTCACTGGGATGGCTCTTGTAAGTCTGCCTGATTGTGTGCTTGTTTGATTGCTTGGAAATATTTTCCTGTTAAGCACTTCTTAAATGTCTGAGGAAGACGGTGCACACAGCTAGTTATGACATAAGGGATTATTTTATGGAATCTTGGTCATATAATGAGGTGGCACCCTGTCAAAGTACAACTCCCTGTATCTATAAATATCTTTGTGGTTCATGTCCTGCCCCTGCTCTGCATGCAGCTGGTTTGTGTAACAGGGGTAGGTTTGTGTTTGGATCGCTCATCACTTCCTGTCTCCAGTTAAAGGGGCTTTGTTGTAAGCCTGCACTGATTACCAGTGGACCTTACTGTTGAAATGCCAATCAGCCACCTCAGATAAGCTTACAGCATGGAACTGGCAAGCTGACATGCTACCAGGGAGTGATCCTGAGATGCAAAATCCTGTAGCAAGAAAAATAAAACTGAGGAGGGAGTTCAGTGATTGGAAAAGGAACACTAGTTTCCTTTGGACTCTCACAGCAACTACAGTCGTAGTGGTAATCATTGTGTCTGCTGGATTTGAAAAGTTGCAGTTACAGTCAGTGATACTGAAATACAGCTACAGAAATGAGGGCTCCAGAAGAAAACCCTCAAGCCATACCTAATCAATCTGACACTGTTGAAATCACTTGTAGTTCTAAAAAGTTTTGGAATCCATGCAGTAAATGGCTTCAGCCAGCAGCCGAGATCCAGTTGCAATGGCTGCGATGTATTCCGTTGAGGCAATTGATCCTGTCAAAATTGCATCCACAGTTGCTTTTTTGCCACTGACTGGCTCAGACTGTTAAACCAGGTGTCTGACAACATCATGGAGAGGATCCATTTTTAACCAGAAACAGAAGTCTCGCTCAAGGACAATTCTCACTTTGAAATCTCGTGAGACGTGAGTAGTTGCAAGAAGATGCCAGTAGAAACGTGAGTCAGAGATGGAGGGAGGAGTTTGTTGTGTTGGAGTAATGTTTAGAAATAAAGTCTTGCTAGCAGTTTCTCTATGTACAAAAAAAACTCCCCTCCCTTGTTTTCCACCAGCTTTTCCTGCAACAACTCATCTACTGCACAGATTCCAAAACCTTTTGGACCTACTGGTCATTTCAACACCAAAATATGTGAAAAAAGGTTTAAAAATACCATAATTTAATTTGCTATTAGATGGCCACTATATATGTGGCAGTTTAGCTTTTAGCCTCCTACCAATTAAAGGTATTGGCAGGAACTAACTTGATCTGTATGAAATACACTATAACCTACACAGAAAAACACAGTGAGATTGTGTGTTTGGTTTTTCAGCCTTAGTGATACTGAGCATCTCTAATGAATGCTCAACAACAATTAGCCAATGAGACACATGGATGCGTGCATTACCTGTCTTCCACGTGCATTTGAATAGAGGGGAATGGACAATGAAAGTGTGACTTGACCATCAACTCCGTTTGTCAGCTCCTGTGCTCCTGAATTGGTCAATTTAACCAGCCAATTCAATTCTTACCGTAGGATGTAAAGTAACTTCCCATTGGTAGTTTTCTTGCTGCTTGCTCACCAGGCACGGTCAAATATCCACCGACGGCACAATGACTTTACACAAATGAAAATACCATCCTGGTTAAATGCAGCTCTGTCTTACCCTCTGACTGATTTCTTATGCACCACACGGGGATGTATGCTGTCTGAACAAGGCCTGGTGTAGACTGGGACCTGATTTGGCGCGCTTCAGTTAAATGTCGGTCAGCTCGCCCTAATATAACCCCCTCTGTTCCTGCGTCAGAGTGGGCCAGTGAGGCCCGGGGGAGAGATGTAGGATTGATTTTTTTTTTTTTGGAGGATCGATTCAGCGCTGGCACTACATGGACTCTCTCTGGTGCATTTGGGCAGGGAGAAGAAGTTTCACTGTGGTTTGTGCATTCCTGCTGTGCTAGTGTCTCCTGAGAGAGCCACTTTTATGTTTTCGAAAACACCCAGATGAACTCTGAAAGTTTTTCTTCACAGATGCGACATCTGATTGGTTCTGCTAATTAGGGAAAGTTTTGGTTGCATCTAGATGTGTCTACTTCATCTCAAGGGTCTTTACTCAGGCCTAGTTTTCCATAGGACTTCCTCTCTGGGTTGGATAAATATACCAGTTAGTGTTTTACACCCCTCCCCCTGGTGATTATGCCCCTGTTCAGATCAATATATAGCCTCTGTGTGTTTGCGTGTGTGTTTTACATGAGAGGGAACGGCAGAGAGTACTTTGTGCGCAGAATAAATATTGATACAAACCAAAGCAACGGTCCAATTGATCTGTGTGAATGTAACTGGAGCAGTGCTGTTCTCCATGCTAAATTTGTCTACACACTGAATGTGGATGCTACTTTCTGAACTTGGTCCCCAGAAAGTGACAGTCACAGGAAAGGCTGGAGACAACCTGTCGGCAAGGACACTTGACTGGTTTTTGTGGATGAGTGAGGCTGCTGGTCCGACCGGAGTGCTCTCAGAGGGGGAGGATAGGTCATGAGTCAGTGACTGTGAGGACGAGGCCAAGGAAGAAGAACTGGGGAGACTTTTGCAGGGCTAATGTGTGACAGGAAGAGCTCCAGAAGGCATGCAGGGAAGAGGGAGTCATCCTCACGCTCAAGTGAATCAGGATCGCGCTCGGCAGATGCTGCAGCACCAGAGGTACCCATAGTCATCCCAGATGGTAAGGAATTTAAGGTTACTTGAGAGTTGGGTTGTTGAGTCTTTGATTGATCAGTTACCATGGCAATTATGTCAGCCAATCCACGTAAATCTAACATATAGATTTCCTCAAAGACAGTTGTTGATTTGTATTTTTTATTTATTCTCGGCTACTTTTGCAGCAGCACCCACGTCTTTCCTCTAAGCAGCACCAAGTTATGACACGAATAGCTCCATTTGTGGCTCTTTCTGCTTGGAAGTGGGAGTTGAGCAATTTTCACAGGAAATGTTTTCTCCCTGTTGACCAGTCTGCTTCCATCACTGTCTGTGAGAGCAGCAGTGCTCTTGACATGTTTATGCAATGTTTGGACTTTGCCATTCTTGCTGGCTTTCTCCTATCCCATTGTTGGAGCTTTTGGTCTTCGGGGAATTAGCAGGAAATCACATTAGCAAGATCAGGATTAAGGTTTTGTGTGGTTTTCGTGTGTGTGTGTGTGTGTGTGTGTGTGTGTGTGAGAGAGAGAGAGAGAGAGAGATGCTCAAAAGGTTTCATGAGAAATTTCTGTGTAGAGTTAAAGCTTATCAGTTTAAATATCAATATCCAAAAGTTGGTTGTGAAATTACTACGCATTCACTATTGACTGGCTTTACTTTAATTGTGCAATTACCCAGGCAGATAGACATTCCACATTTTCCTTACAGACTTAAAATGGCTCATGGTTGTGCTGGTTTTTAAGTTGTTCATAAATTCGTATAATCACATGAATTAGTATTAATGTAATTATCCATTATTTCTACTTTTTTATTTTCTACTAAGATTTGTAAAATCTTGTGTTCAAAATGATAAGCATGTAATTTGAAGCATGATATATTTTTTTACGCCCCTGCTTGAGCAGAGTACATTCAAACTATTGTCCTACTTTGACAGTTATGTATATTTACAACCTCAACCATCTTGTGTCCCAGGCTAACAAAATCTAAAAAAGGTGTGCTCCCTCATAAACTGGGGCAGCTAGTGTCCTCAAAACTAGTACACAGACAGTAAGTAGAAATGAGGAAGGACTGGTTATCTACATGTTCCCACAGAGCACTGTGATTAGCTCCATAAAGACGAGAGCAACAGCAACAAAAATGAACTACTGCATATGACACTGTGTGTGTGCCAACTGTCAAAATTGTTCTGCTGGTCTATAATGTGTGAGTGTAAATGCACAGTGTTGCAAGTGTATTTTAGCATTACCAAGTCATAAACTGTGTTCAGAGGCCAGGTGTAGGTTTCTTCTAAAGGCATTTTAGCCTCTGGGCACAGATCAATATATTATTCCAGATCTATTTATTATTCCACTTTCGTGCATTGTCAATCACTTCTGAAGATTGGTTTCTCTACTCAGAGTGGACGTATTATGCTAAAAAAAAAAAAAAAAAAGACTCAAATATTGTTTTTCTAATTGAAATCAATATGAAATATCTCAGAAATGGTACCCTCAGTGTGCAAATGCGGCTTTGGCTATAACAACGATTCTTAATAGGACGTGATCCAGATGTGTAAGTCCTGTCTAGGTAGGACTGAGGTTTTGTCTATGGCTTGGCTACTGCAGATTGTTTAAGTCAATCCTGTTTAGCTGTGGGTTTATGTTTGGGAGAGGTGTCTTGCTAGAGAATAAGCCTCCTTCTCCAGGGGATTTTCTGGCAGGATTTCTGTGCTGCATTAGTTTTACATTGTATTTTCACAAACCTTCCAGGTTGTGCTACGGGGAAGCATTGCCACATCATGATGTTGGCACCACCATGAATTGGGGAGGATGTCCAGTGTTAGGCCTGCTGAACATCTCATTTAGTGTGATGGTTTGTTTATTTAGAACATTTTCCACTTTGTTTCATAGTCTCCCACATGCCTTCTGGCAAACACTAGCTGAGATGTCACTCGCTGTCTCTCCCATCTCTCTTAAGCTGTGACTTGTGAAGCACCCGGCTAACTGTTGTTGTACACAGAACGTTTCCCATCTCAGCCCTGGAATCCTGAAACTTGTTAAATGGTGTACTAGTACTTGTCCTGCACAGTCTGTTTTGGAGGATAGCCTGCTCTAGAGAGATTTACAGCTGTGTACATAATCTGCTTTTTTTTAATGATTGACCTCGCTGTACTCAGGGATATTCAGTGTGTCGAAGCTGAGAAGACAGGTTATCAGGTGATCGTGTAGATTGAATCTATGTTCATGTACACATAAGCGCATACATCAGGCTCAGTTGCCGGAATATGTTATGAAGTCTTCCACATTTTATTGTAAAACACCAATTTTGTGGTCTTTTCTGGATCTTGGTGATTTGGCGAGGATGTTTATTAATTAATTTAATAGAGATGATCTCTCTCTAATGAATATTCACTTTGTCCCTAATTACAGTGAAGGAGTTTCTTGCCAAAGCCAAAGAGGATTTCCTGAAGAAATGGGAGAATCCAGCACAGGTAAGATAGGGAAAGAACTACTTCTCCTTTTCTGTTAAATCATCTTTGTTTTATAATTTTGTCATTGTTGTTGTTGTTATTATTGTGAGGTGTTTTTGTACTTTTGCTAATATTGCCTTTATTTTTACGTGTGATCATGCATCTTATGATAAATCTTAAATCAACTTGAATTCTGTTGTCACATGCTTGTTCACTCAGACAGACCCATGAAAATAGTCCCGCCCATGAACAAACTAAGTCCTGTTTATTTTAGAGGGACAGTGCACCCTCTGCTGGACTAATGTGAGATACATTTTTTTTGTTTTGTACAAAATGACAACATGTAACAACAAAATTCCCACTTGTTATTGACATGACAGTAATATTTGAGACCTGCAATATATAAAAGGTACACTGAGAGACCTTCTGGTACGAATTTATGCTATTTCAATAAACTTAATTGGAGTACATTTTATTTAGAGAGAATTTTAAACTAAAACAAGAACTTTTCATGCCATGTTGCTGATAAATTGTTCTATACCCTTTCTTCATACACCCTCTTCTACCCCTCAGCAAACTGCAGCATTGGACCACTTTGAGCGTTTGAAGACCTTAGGCACTGGTTCGTTTGGTCGAGTCATGCTGGTGAAACACAAAGAGTCGGGCCAGCATTTTGCCATGAAAATACTCGACAAACAGAAGGTACTGCACTTTTAGGCATGAAAAGAAATACTACATTAATGTGAGTGCTCGACTTGGGCCCTCCTGCTTGTATTTCTGACATGGTGATGATGATGTCTCTTTTGTAGAAATTGCATTAGTAAGTATACCGAGACATGAACAGTCAGGCACTTTTCTATTTAAATTTTAAATATAAATTATACAACCTAAAGTTGACTACAGTGGTGATTTATTTTTTTTTTTGAAAACTGTACATTTACATTTATTTAACCTTCTAATCTTACAAATTGTAAGTCATCACCAGTGTAATGTTACAGTTATCTCTAATCTATGACGTCTTCCTAGCTAGTAGAGAAATGGAGACAGGAGAAGTGATTGTGACAGGATCCATTTTTTTCTTTTTTTGTAGCACTATAAGTGCATCTTCGGATGGTGACTCAATCTTAAAATGGCATAAAGATCTCTTGGTTGTAAAAGTTAAAATGTCCTACAGTGCCATGAAGTTGCTCTCCCCTTTATTGTCACTAAAAGAGTTACGAGCTTTAAAACATGTTGATGTTCCAGATAATGTCTGATTTAGATGAGTGTGTTTAAATACTTTGGTTGTACTTAAACATAAGAATAACACATGACTATTGAATCAAATACTGATCTTGTTTTTTTTAACCTGTTTTGCCTGAATATGCATCCTGCCTGATCCTTCTAGGTAGTCAAGCTGAAGCAGATAGAACACACGCTGAACGAGAAACGTATCCTGCAAGCTGTGAGCTTTCCCTTTCTGGTGCGACTGGAGCACTCTTTTAAGGTATGCAGTAAAATGTTCATTTATTTGTCTTCTAAGCATGTTTGTCTAATTTTAATGTGTTTTTCGCATCAAATTAAGACTTTGCTCATCTCTCTACAGGACAACAGTAATCTGTATATGATAATGGAGTATGTACCCGGGGGCGAAATGTTCTCACACTTAAGGAGAATCGGTAGATTCAGGTAATTTGAATTTTAAGTTAAGTCAGTTTTATTTATTATAGCCTAATATTACAAATCGCAAATGTGCCTCAAGGGGATTTATAATCTGTACAGCAAACAACAATGTCTGTCCTCAGAAGTTTTAGTTAACTCCTCAATATTTCCATGTGCCCCTGGTTGACTGTAAATATTGTGCCTGATCTGTTGTGCAGTGAACCACACGCCCGCTTCTACGCAGCCCAGATTGTACTGACCTTTGAATACCTTCACTCGCTGGATCTCATCTACCGAGATCTTAAGCCGGAGAACCTGCTCATCGACCAGCAAGGTTACATACAGGCAAGGATTTCAGGTCAACAACAATTACGTCTGATTGCTCTATGTGCTCTCGCAGTGTCTGGTAAGTGCTCAGAGCTGTGCTCTTTGTCTGTTCCCCAGGTAACAGATTTTGGATTTGCGAAAAGGGTGAAGGGCCGAACCTGGACGCTTTGCGGGACCCCAGAGTATTTGGCACCAGAGATCATCCTCAGTAAGGTAAGGGAAGGGGACTTCTCAGCTCACTGTGGGACTTCATTTAGGAAAAACATTTCATTGTTGCCAGACATCAACTTTAGGTCTGTGGTACACTTTGCAGCTTAGTGTCTATTGTCAGTACTCAATATTGACACAACTGACTGCCCTTTTATTTCCTTTGTGTTTTCCAGGGTTACAATAAAGCAGTGGACTGGTGGGCTCTGGGAGTGCTGATATATGAGATGGCTGCTGGTTACCCCCCCTTCTTTGCAGACCAGCCTATTCAGATTTACGAGAAGATTGTATCAGGGAAGGTGAGTTTATTTTTCTAAGTAGTTTTATTGTCCCAACACAACACACACAATCACTATCAATGCGTGATGACGATAACTCAGTTTCAACAATTCACTACCACATCGGAGCAAACCGTATGAGCCCTGCACCCTAGAGCGTACCCTGCTTTCGCTGCGGAGCAGCTTAAGCTCCACCCGCACAAGCAGCTCCACTGTGCCGTTCCCTGACGTTTCTGATTCTCTAATATATTTATTACTTTTGAACGTGTCTCATGTCCAAGTTGCACCAAACCTGATACTACATTCCCCTGGGTTCGCAGCAACACACCCACCACATTTGAAGTCAATTGGATGAACGGTTCCTGACATAATCCAAATACAGACAGACACAGAGATTCCTTCCTTTATTAGAGAGGTGCTTTTTCTCCTCGGGTGTGAAAACAGTTTAATACTGATTATATTGTCTCATTACATCAATCTTAATTATATAAAGACGATTGTGGTGGTTTTGTGAAATATTTCCAGCTAAAAGGTAAAAAGTTAGAGGGGTAGTTGGAACTTTTGCTTTCTGTATTAAGTGGATTCTTCCTAAGAAACGGCAGTTTTTTTCGTTGTTGCAAATAACATTCTCAAATGCCTTTTAAACCTTTAAATGACGCCATCTATAGACTAGTAATGTGTCCAATTGACTGACCTTAATTTGCCTCTTACCCATGGCATCATTGCATCACCACTATAGAGGGAAAAACTAATGTACCGCTCTTCACTCATCCACTCCTCTGCCTCTTTGGTGAAATTGTACGTGCATTTTATTTCTCCTAATAAAACATAAATATGCATCACTTTTTCTTAATAAATCCTGTGCTTAACATTGTTTAGCTTTTCCTGACATTGTTATAAAAGTAGGAATACACAACTTTGTGCAATAAGGTTCTGTTTCAGATGAAGTTGTTAATTTTAATGTTGGTTCAAATGCTGGCATTTCATTCATAATGCATTAGTTTCAGGTGAAGTTTAATAAATTTGAATTAGAATCTTTTTATTGACAAATTACCTGTTTGTCTTGGGGGGTTAATGGCATAGAAATAACTGCTGACTTATAGCATGTGCCCTGGTCATCTCACAGCACATGTACAACAGCATATAGTCACAGATTGCCAGTTTATTAGGTACACACACCAATGTCATTCAAATAGTTCATTGTTGCAGGTCATTCATCATATGGCTACAGGGAGTGGTATATAGTGTTTTCCGTCATCGGTGTCTGAACCCTAACAAGTGCTCTCAGTGACTGTTAACATGGCATCATAGGAAATGTTAGGTTGGCATTTGCCTAATGAAGGTTTTAGTTCATGGTTGTAACTCAAAGGTGTGAGAAAACCAAAACCTTCCTGTGGTAAGTGATCCTGTGGACAAAAAATTAATTGTGCACCAGAGTGGTTGCAGGAAGTTGAATTGTGCAAAAAGGCAGATGTGGCACAGCCAGGCAAAGCACATCCAAATTCAACATTAGTGGGCGCAAAGTCATTTTAGACTGTACCTCTCATAGGCTTAATGTACAGCTGTAATTAAGAGTCTTGCCGTCTATTTTAAAACCATAGCATGAGGTATAACACATTGGGTTTGAGAACACACACTGACACTGCTTTTACTGTTTGCAGGTTCGCTTTCCCTCCCACTTCAGCTCGGACCTGAAGGACCTGTTGAGAAATTTGCTGCAGGTGGACCTGACCAAGCGCTTTGGCAACCTCAGGAATGGAGTCAATGATATCAAGGGCCACAAGTGGTTTGCCACCACTGATTGGATTGCCATCTACCAGAGGAAGGTGAGAGGCCCGCCTTCATATAATCTCAATGTGCGCAAATAGAGCCCACATCCCTATTAGAAATTGAAAGGGCAGAAGGAAAGAAACAAAAGAAAATTTCTGTAATGGGACTTTGGTCAGTGGAAGTGTCTTTAGTCTATATCTGCAGTTACGGGTAATTTCACACCATCTGCACTTCCTCTACACATACATTGGAGGCTAATGGAAAAAGGTCGAAAACACATAAAACATGTGTTTTCCCTCCAGTTGTTTGTTAACAAAGCTGGTGGGTTAAGTAGGATTACAGCAGTTGTACAACATTTATTTAAATAAATACATAAATGAATAAATAAGGGGTGGGAATCTCTAGGCACCTCACGATTTGATTACAATTCAGAGGGCTACGATGTGATTATAAAACGACTATCAATGCATCTTTTTTCTATACAGGATTTCTGGTTAATAACCAAGCATTTCAGTTGCACATTAAAATCCAAATGAAACTTCTCATTAGCTTAAAAGAACTAGTTTGCGTCCTTAATTTGCTTTAAGCTCCTTCGTGGTCACCATCCTTTCCTCTACTCCGCTAAGTTTCACCGTCGCTCTCTGCTGCTCGCTCTCTCGCTTTTGCCCACCCACACACTCGCTACATACACATTACACGTTGTTCCTTAAAAGATCAAACTTACGCTGTTCTTATAACAGCATCTGTCACTCACATGTCCTTTTTGAAGAATGGGGAGAGGAAGCTAGCCAAGGGTTGGGTGTTACCGTGCTCGCACATTGATATTAATGATCGTGTGTAATTTAATCATTCATTTATTATTCATTTTAAGTTACTATGTACAACTATAAGTGCATATCAATCTGTTTTTAATTGTCTCTTTATCTCCTTGGGCCTATTCCAATGTCATCTGGTAGTTTATGGTCCTTGCTATAGGTTTGGTGCTCTTTTATAATACTACACTACTACACAGCATCTTTTTGATGATTTGAGGTGTCCTGTGTTTTCCAGGTGGAAGCACCCTTCATTCCTAAGTGCAAAGGCCCTGGTGACACAAGCAACTTTGATGACTACGAGGAAGAAGAAATCAGAGTCTCCTTCACAGAGAAGTGTGGAAAGGAGTTTGCTGAGTTCTAGATTCCAACCACGAGTAGCGGACAGAGAGACAGGGATTTAGAAAAGTAAAAGGGGGTCAGAAGGAAGGAAGCGCTAGGGTGGACTGCTAACTTGCTTATTTGTAATGACGACAACAATGTAACCCCCCCCCCCTCCCCCCCTCCCCAATGGAAAGGTAGGCAGAGTGGAGAAAGATCCAACAGAACCAGCAGTGTTGCCTTTTCTGATTGTTTGTCAATGTTACCTATTCATTTTATTTATCCCTCTTGTGTTTGTGGCAGGGGCTCGAGGAGATCAGGCATAGGTTGTGGCTGTCCAGCTGTACTTGTATCTTTCTGATGGTGTAATGACATGTTTTCAGTCTTTGCAGGTTGAGGCATTGTTTTTTTTTTTTTTTGTAAAGGTACTGAATCTGCTAGGCTCCTTTTTGAACGGGTCCTCTAAAAGCTTCTCAAAGAGGGATTGTTGTATCTTGTTACCCTGGTCCACCCCCCCCCATATCTCTCTATCCAGAAACTGTCCAAGCAATACCAAGTCCAACAGATGTGCCTATCATAATGCCAACTGGTTGGAAAAGTGTGTCGAAAGCATTGGTGCAGAGCTTTGGCCATGGTGGCATCAGCCCTTGTGCCCGTTTGGTTTAAAGCTTGAAAACTCTCTGCACCTGCCTTTGTCTGCTCAATGTGGCATGGTTATTGGGTAGATGATGCACTCGCTGCTTGCAGCTGAAGCAGTGGTGACCTCTTTGATCAGAGTGAAAAGGATTTATCAAAGTAAACTTCATCTAGGTCTTACTCCCTGAGAAATGGTAAACATGAGCTCTGCATTTAAGTCTGTCTTTCTCTTAGCTGAATTTATTAGAGCATTTTAAGAATCCTATTGGTGATCATTTTGTCCTTTTTATGTCAATATCTGTGCTTGTGTGTTAGTTAGTGCTCAAGGGTGGGTTTAAAAAGCTGTGATTTAGCAGCAACTAACATTGTGGTCACACTCCTGACTGTTGTTTATTTAATTCATAGTGTGTACACACGAACACACACCATTTTTTCCACTTTGTCTCATAGACGTGAAACTGAATTATGATTTCAGAAATAAACAAATATAAATTCTGCCAAATTGCAAAACTGATAACATTGTAAAGTTTTCTGTATTTAACTCTGATGGTGGTGGATTTTAATACGCAAAAAAAGTAGCAAAATGTGCATGTTATTTTTGTACAATATCAGTTTTAAGGAAAGATTGCAGAGCGTTATTCTTTATTTGTGGTGAGATTGTGGATAACATGCTTAACTATTAAATTGGACTCTTGGCTGCTCTATTTTGAAGATGGAACAAGACCCAGTTACACGTGTCAGAAAGTTCTTCTGGGCTTTGTTCATTATTCAGTTGTAGGGCAACAGTTTGCTGATTGTCACTGAACTTGTGCTTTTCACCTTGGTAATTGTGCCCCCCCCCCCCCCACCCCCAACCAAAGTCCAACCAAATTTATGGGACTGTTGAGATTGGAGTGTTTTTGTTTCCGTTTTCCAGCTTTCTATGTAACAAATTAAACTAAGGAAGCTATCCTAAAGCTGTCCCCTTTTTCCAAGTTTATTTCTGTGGATGCAAGACAATCGCAGACCAAGTCTGCTGGTTTGTTGACTGAACACATTGTTTTGGTTTGGTGAAGGATATTCATTTTCACCACCCTGCCCTTCATAGGCCCTAGGTGCTAGACTTTGCCCATCTCACTGAAACGCTTCTGTGAATTGTTTGATGTGCATCAATCTCTTTGTCATAAAGTCTTGTAACATGACATTGTTGAGAATGTTTTCTGACTCTTAAATGATTTCACTAGGCTTGAGTAATTATTTTGGCAGTCTCTTTATGTAATTGAGATCAAACGCAGGATACCTTTTTGAATGTCTTGGATTGTCTGATGGAAATGTTTCAATGCTGTTTGGAAACATGATGTGTGTTTTGTATAATACATGTTTCTCTGGTGAGCTTGGTTTTTCTTGCATGTGGTAAAGCAACCCAAAGGCAAGACATCTCCTGGACCTGAGACATGTTTGAGAAATCTTTGTTTCCGCAGCCGACAGTCTCATCGCTGTTTTAACCTTTTTTGATTTGTTAGCATCACATTGAACAATGCAGTGGATCACCAACCAACTTGCCCGGCCTTTTGCAAATAGTGAAGCACATGCCGCCCCCTTTGAAATCTCCTATTTGATTGATTTGTGCTAATTATTTGAAACTTTTAAAACACGATGTAATGCTTTGAAGAGAGCATGTGACACATTTGGTCTTTATGTTCTGACAAATGACTAAATGAGAGGTGGTGGGTAGAAGGCAAAGGCACTTGATCTATTTCAGACACTGAAGCCATCACAATGCTTTTTAAAAAATGTATTTTTGTTTCCCATATAAAACTGTCTTTAATTCTCTTCTATCAGTTAAACAGTATCAACTGCTCTGTGCTAATTTTGAGTTTTTCTCCTGTGTTTGCCTTCTATTTTCATCAAGTTTCCACGCACTCTTCATTCAAACATAACACTTTTTACATCTGAGATGTTTTGCGTTCATATTTTCTAATTGTATTTTCAAAAAAAGCAAAAAAGCAAAAACAGAACATTAATCTTTTCCTCATGACCTGGGTACAGTGATTGTGTAGTCTATTGTACCTTTTGGGAAACAATACTGTATATCCTTGCCTTTGACAGTCTTAACTATCTTACCCTCTGGAGAACTTGACAGATACCCTTAGAACACAATGAGTATGTTAAAAAAATATACATAAAGTAATATTTTGCAAAATGTATCATTCCAATAAACTTTTACTTGTTAAGACTAATATGTCTGGGTTATATGTAAGCTCTCTCTTCGTCCTGCACAGTGTCACACTTAGCTTAGGTATGTCACATTGAAACATTTTTTTAATACAATGGGGGTTATTTTATTTTTTTTATGACCTGCAAATCTCAAGGGAGGTATTCGCATCTTCACGCTACTCTCATGGCTGGATCAGAGGAACGTACTTGTTGGTAGGTGAGAGCAGATGCTGCATTTTCACTATCCTGTCTGTTACTGTGAAGTTTTTAAGAGGCTGGCAGGTGCAATTGAATAATGCAGTGTTGTGTTCATCCTGTCACAGTACGAGATCAATTACCAGCCAGCTTTCAACAACCCTCTCCAAATGGATTCCCATCCTCAGTGCACTCCTTTTTAGGATTGTATCCGTCTGCAGAACTTGCATGTGAAGGGCCTAGAGGGCCATCCAGATGGTTGGAAGGTAATTAAAGATAAAGTAAAAGACCTCAATGAATAAAGCCATCTTAAAAAAAAAAAAACAAAACACAAAATAAATTATCCAGTTGATAACTGGACAATAATGACACATTACATACATTACATTACATATTTACAAATGCTACAGAGCTAATTAACCCATAGCATCAGAAAACAATGGTTTTCCTACAGAATAACTGTTTAGTGTTAGACCATGTATTAAAAGTAGGCTACATTTATTTGGAAGACAGCAGGTTCCAATTCTGTGTTTTGTATTTTGGTAGGATTACTTTTTTGTTAACTGGAAAAGGATGATTGTGAATTGGTGGTGGGATCTTTTTTTTTTTTAATGGATTCAATAAAGCGGTAGGCTATGCTATTTTTTATTCTATGTAGACTGTTGATTTAATTATGAATCTACTTACTGAAGTAGACAATCTACAATATTGTCTCATTTCTTTCATAGTTTGATCTTAAAGGGCACCTCAGGGAGCCCACATTTCCCAGATATGCTTGTTTGAGCTTATGAAGCTAAGTGAAAGTGAACGGACCACATGTGATGTGTCATTTACTTCATCAAAGGCTGAACCTTAATAGTTGTTGGTATCACACTTTCTAGCTCTTGAAATAGAAGGCCACCTTTTTCACCCATCGTACATGGGCACGAGTGCGCGCGCACGTTCCCGTCCAGGACTGCAAATTCCACCTTAAAACCCCTCTCGAGTGAAACTTTTCGCTGCAACTCTGTCGGTCCACCTTAAGCGCACACGCAAACGCAGGAGGCGTACATCGAGGTTTCCGCTTCTCAGTTGGGCTCGGACCGCGGCTCACGAAAAACACCGTGTGTGTAACGTACAAGGTTGACGCACTAAGGTGAGAAAAAAAGGCAAAAGAAAGCGAAGCAACCGAGCAAAAAAAAGATGTCTGAATCCAAGTACCGCGAGTGGATCCTGGACACTATCGACTCGCTGCGGTCGCGAAAAGCCCGGCCGGACTTGGAGAGGATTTGTCGAATGGTCCGGAGGCGACACGGGTCCGAGCCCGACCGAACCTGCGCAGAACTGGACAAACTGATTCAGGAACAAACCGTGCTGAAAGTTAACTACAAGGGCTCTATTTCATACCGAAACGCCGCAAAGGTTCAGCGGAGAAGCAGAAAAAAAGACGATGTAACGTTAACGACGGCTGCGAGAAGGAGCGCGGTGGAAGAAGCCAGTCATTCTGACTTGAGCAACGGGGACAGCGCTTTCGGTCCTGTTGACCAGGACGAGGAGGATTTGGAGGTATGTTGGGGGTGATGCGAGGAGGCACGTTTAACGAGCTCACATCTCATTGTCATATCACATCTTACCAAATTAACAGGTGGAGATAAAAGCAAAGGCACGGGGATAGTGTGTGGTTTGCGCAAAAACACGTATTTTGGTGTGTACATGGGGAGTGGTGAGGGGAGTGATTTTGCAAGTGCACCCAAAACTGCCGCAGACGGGGAGCGGCGGTTGGACCTCGCTCGAGCGCTACAGAGGTGGAGACGAGAAAAAAAAAACAGCCGAAGGTGCGCGTGTTGTCAGAGTATGGCAAATTTTACACGGCGCCGGTTTAAAAGCACTTTAACCGGGCGGTGTAGACGCACAAACAAAAGACAGGAAAAGTTGCACCGTCCTGTCCGTCCGCCACAACCCGAGCCACCATTATCAGCAGCAGAAAGCGCTTTTCAAGCCCCAAACTCGGCGTTGAGCGAAGGGGAGGGGGGGCTCTGCCAAGCTAGCAAGAGTGCGTAGACGTAGCCAGGAAGTTGAACAAATTTGCTTTCAAAATAATAGCGTTAAAATACGCGCTCGACAGTGAGGTTTTTATTTTGAAAAGCCGGGGCTGGAAATTCACGCTTTCATTATCACTGACTTTTAAATGTGGGAGTGGGTGAAGGGGAAAAAAAGTCTGAAACACCGCGGATGTAGGAGCCTGATGGGAGACGTTGGGACATTGTTGGGTTGTTGATTGTTTCTTTCTTAGAAAAACGAGGACAACCGTCTCAGGCAAAAAAACAAATGTCGCTAGAGCCACGTCCAGACCGCATGTTTTGTCTGCCCATGACGAGATTTCTCCCTTTCCGTCTGCACTTTAAGCTATGCCCATCACTATGTTTTGTCCCGTATAACAGCAGCCTAATCGAAAATTATCGGTGCCAAAGTACTCATAATAAAGATATATTCAGTTAATGTATGCAAACTGCGCCTATTTTTCGTGTGATGGACGATTGCCGACGCAGTGCATAAAGTCGAACCCCTAGATCCATTGTCGGACACGCTGCCAAGCCCGGTGTCGGCTGCTGTTATGGCCTCTCTCGTCCTGTACAGCAATGGCATCACTTATCTGTGTCTGGTAACTATTTGTTGACAGTATTATAGACGAGCCACATCTCTGCACTTTAAGGACATATGTAGGAGCCGGTAACACTGTGAGACCTGAACTAACGTAAAGCGACAGCAAACTGTTCGTCCGCCGCTAGCTGGCGGACGCCTATCCGATTTGGGTTAAGCTGAGATCAAATTGACTCTGAAAGGCGTGTGTGTTGCTACAAAAACGAATACGTTTGGTGACTTTGAACGTAACGCTTCCCGGTGCTTGTTTTCCAGGTTTTACCTGAATACGGGTGTCAAATGGAGACAGTGACGTGTCCGGTAACGGAGTCATTTGCGTTACTCTTTCTGTTCGCTCGCTTCTACTGTACATCGTTGACCCGGTGCAAAGTCAAAGTAGGCTGGTGATCGAGGCGGCTGGTGCTCGCTCTGATCGGGCTGCTGCGTTGATCTGTCCGTCGAGTTAAAGCTCGTTTTTCTTTTATCTCTGGTCTGCTTTGCCGTGTCTCGGCCCCGGGACGCGCTCCGTTAAATACCTCAGACACAATGGCGAGGTCTTTACCGCGGCTCCCAACTCCATGCGCACTTTGAAGGAAATTTGAGGAATAACCAAAAACGCCTCCCACCGGCCCTTTCTATGCTCCCGTGTGTTGGAGTTATCAATCAATAAGGCCTCTAAAGACCGGCACGCACCGAGCACATCGGCTGTTTTATGTGAGCCGAGATGAAAATCATGCTGGATTGAGACCCTCGGGGATGTTTTTGTGACCGTGTCTCGGTGAAAGTTATGTGAAATGCAGTGCGATGGGTGAATACCATACAAGCGGCTCTCTTCACAGGAGCGGGGCGGGCTTTAGTGCGCTCTTGTGCTCGACTGCTGGGTCTTGGACACGCAGTCGCACACGATCAAATGTTTTACTCAAGGCGCCGTCGACAAAAACCAATGAGTGCGTATGTTAAAACTATTTATGCAATCAGATAACACTGGATTCAAGTGTTTAACAGCGCGGAAACACGTTTGTGGTGGAAGGGCTCACAGTCTGTCTGCGGAGTGAGCACTGCGCCGCGGAATGGGACGAAGGCATCCAAAGGCAATAATTTACCACCACAGCGGTCAAATTGCGACATCTCTATGAGCGTGTTTTCATGTGACATGCTCAGCATACAATTAGTCGGCTACTCAATCATGAAAGCAATCCCTTGTAATCTTGCAGGGTTTACCAGCTTTTTAAATTGTTGTCAAAATAATGAACTTAATTGTTGATAGTGGCCTTTCTTCCACTGAATTAAATGTTTCTTATCCACTCAAGCTTTTTGTCCCCATTGATCTAGGCAAAGATGAGTGCATACTTGATGTATGTTTAATCTTACACCCACCATAGATTTTAAATGTACAGCATGCACTATGTGATGCTTGTGTTTTGCAGGCTGACACCTCTATGGCAATGGACACGGACAGTAATCCAGATGAAGAGGGGGCTGATGAGAGCAGGGATGGGCAGGACAGGCCGTCTCCTGGGCGCACATATGAAGATGGGGCCGCGCACTGTGCCTCTGTGCGAGCTGTCTCTGCACCCTGCTCTCCCTCTGGCACTCGGCCTGGCCCCGGCTGTGGCCCTGGCTCGGGTCTGGACTGTGTCTCTTTCCAGAAGGCTGGTGAGAGGCCCAGCTCCTTGCCCCCCTCCAGCCCTAGGGCCCTCGCACACAATGACTGGGCCTATCATTCTGCTGTCTGCCCAGCAGAGCGCCAGCACCCAGGAATGCAGAGAGACAAAGGTATTCACGCTGCTAGACACAGTCTAATATGCACAGCCGGCATTATGGGGCACTCGAATATTGTTTCATGTGCAAGCTTTATTCTTGGTTTTGCATTGGAAGTTAAATAGGAATTGGAGCTGGATAGGTGACATGGTTGCTGACAGCAGAAATGCCTTAGTTAAAGTGGTGGTATTATGCTCATTTTCAAGTTCAAAATCCTATTTAGAGGTTGTACCAGAACAGGTTTACATGGTTTAATTTCTGTGTTGAAGGCTTCGTTTTAGCTATGGAGTGATACATCTTGTCTCTAAATGATCTTTGGTGGGAGTTGCACATGCCAGTTCCTAGTTAAGGACTACTAGCCAACCAGAAGCAAGAGAAGGGTGGGTCAGTGAGAAGCCGGTAAACAGCTTTGCAACATCACAGTAACAACTTTATGTCCATTGACTGGAGGGTAGCTAGTGTTTGGAAGGGAGAGTAGGTGTGTGCTGCAGCTCAGTGTTTCTCCACTGGTGTTTTTGAGGGCGTGTCGGAGTAGCAGCGTGGCCAGCATTATGTGAGGCGCATTTAGCGTTCATCCCTGTGATGTCACAGGGATGAAAGGGAAAGGGGTGGACTACAAACTGTTTTCAAGCAGTTCAGAGCAGAGTTTTCTCTGGGAGATAGGAACTCCCTTTGGGCTGGACTTTGGGCTTTTTCACTTTGCAAACCTATTACATGCACAAAAAAGGTATATAACTCAATAAAGGAGAGGGAAAAAGCCAAAAAGCATAATACCACCTCTTTAATGTAAGCTAGACACAGTTACAGACACAGGTTTAGCGAGGTCTTCCTGTCATCCATCCATCTTGTTTGTACCAGTTATTAACTAAATAACTTTCAGCTGCATTGGTTTCAATTTGGTTTGAGTATAATGTCAGGTGTGACAGTATGGATCAAATCAGCATGTAATGTAAATGGTTCACTCTGTGTTAGCAGCAGCCACAAAGTCAGCAATCCACTCTGCAACTACCAGCCCCGGTGCTTTAAAGAATAACGTGAAGAAAGAAGATGGAGCCAAGGCGCAGGATAATGGCCTTTCGTTTGACCAGTTGGTACCAGACTATGCAGCAGGGCTGGTAATTGGCATGTAATCATTTCATGTCAAACACCACCATCTATATGTCTCATACTACTTTGATGTCTCTGACTCACACCTGACATTTTCATGTTTCAGTTGTTTTGTGCTGTTTTGTTTGGCCAACAGGATGAGACCAAGAATGTATCTGATGGAAGACCACAGACACTGTCTTTGCCATCTGACAACTGTGAGTAACACAGTGTTTCATAATTTTTGTATTTAAAGCTGCTGCGTAGCCTGCACCTGTTTTGCAGAAAATTAATGCATCACTAGACTACTCTCTCATTTTGGATAATAGTTACTAAAAAGACACATACATGTTAACAAGGTCTTGTTCATATTTTATGATATGCATGTCTTTGCAAGCAAGACAACATTGTTTTCTGTTTTTGATTTTCTTGATGAAAATTTAGTTGGGGTAATGTTCCCTTCCACCACTTCAGAGTCACAGGGTTTATTTCCTGGTTGAGGTTTCTCTAGCTTGACCATAATTTGTTTTTTTTGTGAGTTTGTTTCTTTGTTGAAACTTTTTAATGCAAGAGAAGTGATTGTAGATTTTCCCTCCTTCGTGAGACATTGCCAAAAGACCTCCAAGCAAATAACTAATGTGGCATTACAAAAATAAATTATACTAAAATGTTTTTACCACAACTACCATGCCACTGTATACTGTAGTCGTGCTGGGCCTGGATATAGTTTGGATAAAAGGGGCAGTGCCCATCTTTAAAGGGGGGCTTTGTCCCTGTCATGTGTCACATGCATGAAGACATTCCTGCCAGCATCCTGTGAAAGTGGCCTGGTACTGTATAATAAGGGTGCTGTATCAACACTCGTTTACTGTGCCCTCACTGTACTGAACCATGAACAAACTCTAATGGAAAAACATACTGTACCGTGACAGCAGAGAGCTCAGTGTGGCATACAACTACCATGGAAAAAGCATCACTTTCATTTCATCACAGCTCTGGTGCTTTGTTCAGCTTCATACAACTGAATGTCAAGGATATGAAGCTGCACATTTAGACCTCCAGAAAATGTATTGTTAACTACACTTTTATTGATATTTAATTTTGCACATCAATGCAGAATTGGAAAAAGTTTGAGCCATGGTTCTCATATGAACTCTTCTCTTTGCTCCCATAGTCATGAGTCATGAACTGAGCTCCACTTTAATTGCCCATTTCATGCATAATACCACAGTTGGAATATCTCAGTTCAGTTTTCAGTCATAAATTATTTGAGGCCAAAAAGTAGACATTCTGTTAGCCGTTCGTTGCATATTTCATGTTGATATGGCAAGAAATAAGAGGCATGATGGCTTTTGATGTGAAATTAACAAGCGCAGATTATTTTGATTCCAAGAAAATGTTGATGTTTTTGGCAGTGTTGTGTTCTTGCTTTTTAGGACAAGGAAGAATACTGAGGTGTTTCTCTTACATTTAGTCAAACAGTTGCTTTAATAGAAACCAGTGAAATCAACTCTGCAATGTGTTTTAATGATCGGTGAAGAAATTGTTGCAGACAACATCCAGTCAAGATTTCTCTCAGAGCATGTCATGATATCTATTAAATCAATGTTTCATTGTAGAAAGATTTGTAGAACATTTGTAATAATTTTATTTCCATTGTTCACAGGTACATTGAAGAATAAGATAGATATATCCTCCTTCACTGCAGCTGAAGATAGTCTTCTGAATGGTGGTAAAGATGATGAAATGTGAGTATCCTGTTATTAAATCGTCATTATATTCTCCACTAGAAATGCATTTTCAGATTCCTAAGATGATGCCCCTCTCACAATGTTTGAATACACTGCTCTTGACTTGTATGTAATCCACATGTTTCTGAGGCACAAACTCATGTTTTAAATAACAACTAACCGCACAAACGGTCACTTAGAGGCTTGAAAAGACAACAACAAAGTGAGACATTACCTGCTGAAGAAGAGGGGGTCTATGTCTCTGACTCTTTTTCACCTGATCTTCCTCCAGCTCTGTGAAGAAGGAGAAGATGAGCCAGAACTTGTTGCAGTGGACTGTGGCGGACGTGGCCAGCTACTTCTCAGCTGCAGGCTTTCCAGAGCAGGCTGCGGCGTTTCGTACACAGGTCAGTGCACCACCACAAAACTGCCACAGAGGGCGCTACATGTACACTGAAAACCACACAGTGCATTTGAAGAGAGTTAATATAAAGTGTGTTGCACGGTCCAAAATAGTGCATAGTGTGACCAGTATCAATTAATTTGTGTACATGAAGCTGCGTGGTTAAAAGCTTCCAGAAAAGAAAACTGGCTGTCTTGAGGTGACTAGGAAAAATCCCAAACTTCTCTCTTGAAATACAAAGTTACTACACAGTGTGATCTGGTGGCCATTTAGAAATTACATAACATTAGTTACATTAAAAGATATAAGGCATTCAGAACATCCCTTCAGAGATTTATGAGTGACACTAACTGAGCAAAATATCTTCTCTCTCCTCAACAGGAAATTGATGGGAAGTCCCTTCTCCTTATGCAGCGCAGTGACGTGTTGACTGGTTTGTCTATTCGACTGGGCCCGGCCCTCAAAATCTACGAGCGCCACGTAAAGGTGCTGCAGAGGACCCACTTCCTGGAATACGAAGACCTCTGAAGTGGCGATTCACATGACAGACAGACAATGCTGCATTGACCCAAACATGCATGCAGTGCCCTCTCCCTCCTGGATTCTGCCACCCACCTTCATATACAGAATATGTTAAGGGTGAGTGGGGGTGGGGGGAGGCTGCGGTGGAATTCTTTCACTGTGAGAATGACCAGAAACTGAAAGACAGTCATCCTACCTCTCATTATGGTCGTTGGTTTTCAAATGGTTTTCATTTCACCCATGTGGCCCTTCGCTTGCATTGTCAAGGGAACAGACTGCTACGTTCAGAGTACATTTTAAAGTGTGGGAGTAATGACCTTTCTGCAAGAGTAAAAGATAGGTAATGCAGCCATTGAAGGGGATGGAGCGATGCACGAAGTGGACCACCTATGTGTCATAGTGCTGTGAGCAAAGTGTTTTGGGTCCACAAGAAAATGTTAGCTCACTGTGGCTGTAAAATGTCTCCCTGCATCCTTGCTGTATCTATTACAGTACCTTCTGTTAGTCCAGAAACCATTAGTGAGACACGTGGCTAAACACAGTATGATGAGTTGAATTAAATGTCATGGAAGTGCTGGGGAAGTCTACATATCTGCATCAAATGTCACCAGAGTCTGATTCCTGACTTGTCATGCCACCAATAGCTGCTGCTGATGGATTATGGCTTCAGTGTCTCTGTAACCAATAATGACAGCCTACTACCTGCTTGCAAGGCAAATATTGTTTTTTTTAAATTTAGATCTGACTGTGGTCCAACTTAATACAGTTGCATTTTGGGGAACAATTGCAGATAGATGTGACCAGGAAATTTGCAGCCTAATGGAATTAGATTTCATACATAAGGATAAAGTAATAAATGTGGAGAAATGTTATTGTAATACTAAATATATTATATTGTTTTAAATCTAATACAGCTGCTCAGTGCCTGTTTACAGAGCAGATCTCTTGATCAAATGCAATATTTTGTGTTATCATCCGTTTATAATGTGTCCAGTGTCTAAGTCAGCCTCTTGAATTGTGACATTCCATATGATGTAGTCTACGTCTCAAATGTATATCCTCCCCCCCTTTTATCTGTAACATTAACTCTTATTCCAGAGTCCCAAATAAAGATTGTGTTTCTTTGTTCAGCCACTTCTTTTGTGATAGTTCATTACACTGGTTTTATCAATCATTTGCCTGAAAACAATTGTTTGAATGGGTCAGCATCCCCCTGCAAGGGTGTGAGGACAAGTCAAATATCAAATATTGTAAACAAACTTTCCACTTCAGATAAAATCCCTGCTCAACACTGTAACAAAAATTACAGCAGGACATTTAAAAAATAAAATCAGTTCCTCGTTTAATCTGAAGGTTCAGTGGATGCAGCGATGCACATTTGGTGAAAATGGAATATTCCTTGTCCACCATGAGTTTCAGTCCGTGTATCTGCACGACTCTTCAGATTAGTACAAAAGAATAGCGTGGGAAAATATCTGCACAACGCTGACAATGCACAGAAAGTTTATAGTAGATACATAATACACTGACGAGGTTTGATGACTGAAACTTGGTCTTTTTGCTTTCGCTTCAATTGAACACTTTGCACTATATCATCATCATGTGTAAGCAAGAAGTACATTTTTTTTAGGATGTGTCTGTGCATGCTGTTAGCAGTGTTTTTCTATCGATTATTTTTCCTACACCAGAAATACACTAGACCCATGTACAGACAAAACGAAAAGATTTTCCCTCACCCATGGCGGGAAAACAGCATACAATTTCTAATCCAGATAGCACTAACTCTACCATAGTGTAAAGGTCATTTGGATCAGTCTGATTAGTAGAATACTGCATGAGGCCACACACTTGTCAGCTCCAGGCTGCACACTAGTTTGACAATGCAGATTAGCCTCTTGGTTTCCCAGCTCTGTGGGAAACTTCACTTGCCAAAGCTATGAACATAATGTGATTTGTTAAAAATCAAACAGCACTCTCAATCAAACATGTAACAACTTACCAAAGTCGCAAAACAATGTTTCATCCTCTTGCTTCTTCAAGATCACATACAACATTAAATTAAGACTTTGCTGCATTTAACTCTGAAGGCGTATTTTGTTGTTGCCTAAAATAGTCCTGTATTCACCAGTCCAACACTAACTGTAACCGCCACTCCTCATTATGGAGTGACATGTAAGAAAATGTCACACGGAGTCCATATGACCAAAATCCATCTGGAATATTAACCTCAGCATACACTTTCTGACATCCAGTGGATGGAGAAGCTGCTTCAGGAGGATCTCCATCAGTAATGAGGTGGATCTGTGTCGCAACTGCTGTTTCCTCTGCCAAGCTTCTACAGGATGAAGGGGAGTATGGAGGAGCGCAGGGTCGGATAATCTCTGAACTCCTTTAAGTAGCCGCGGTGTTTTCCTTTAGCCCAGACAGTCATCTGGATGAAGGCCACAAGAGTGAAGAAAGCCACAGGAACACACTGGGTCATCACTGTGAAGCCCATCCAGGAGCCCAGCTGTGAGCAAGACGATTGCGCACACACACACACACACGCACACACGCACACACGCACACTGTAAGTAAAACTTTAGTTATATAGCACATTTTTAACATAGGTTACAAAGTGATTTACATCAACATCAAGCACAAACACTGAAGTGCAAACCACAGAAAAACATTCAATAAACGCAACACACATACAACCACAGAAAGCATGCAGCAACCAGGCACCAACCAGAGTACACCCTTGGAATTAGAGAAAAGCCAACTTGTGGGTTTTCAAATGTTGGTTTGAAACAGTCAACAGACTCAGCTTTGCGGTGTGGCCAACAGGTTTTGCTCTGATGACCTAATTGGCCACTCGGTGGTGTAAAGGCTTAGTAGCTCAGAAATGTATGCAAGAGCTAAGTCATTTAGTGTCTTATAAGTGATTAGATGAATCTTTAAATCAATCGTGAACTTCACTGGCAGCCAACGCAGCAAGACTAAAATAGGAGTGATGTGTGATCTTCCACAAGTCCTAGTTAATAGTCTGGCTGCTGCAATTTGTACAAGCTGAAGACATGCCAGGGCAGTTTGACTAAGGCAAGTGAAAAGGCCACCGCAGAAGTCGAGATGGGAAAAACTGAAGGCATAAATGATAGCCTACGTTCTAAATCCTATAATAATGGCCTAAATTTTTGTAATGTTGAAAAAAACAGGATTGTATCAATTTGCTGACATGGTGTTTGAATTAAATTGAATTTGAAATATGATGCCAAAATTCCCAGAGTTTGGTTTGACATACAGGGGCATAAGTGGGCATTGAGATTTATGGTACACAACCAGTAGATGGCAGCAATAGTGCATCTTATTGCAAGGATGAAATACAGGCTATGTGTACTATTGCTACAGGGTTGCGCGCGCACACACACACACACACACACACACACACACACACACACCCCCTTGCCTTCAGTGTTGAAATGTGGAGCCCATATGAACATTGAAATTGAGGTTTAGCAAGTCTCCTTTTCATACTGGCCAGTGAAAGATCCTAATACAATTCCAAAATAAGTGATTCACCTCGCTCTGTGCAAAAATTTATTCCAAAGGCTATTGGGAGGCTTCAGCAGTCTGAGTTAGACAAATCAAAAGGATATCTTCCAAAGTTATAGTCTTTTCATATTTTTTGTGTGTTTTTCAGACAGTGTTTCCTTGTTGGGATAGTAACAAAAAGAGATCATTTTATACTAAAAACACTCCTGAAGCCTCACATTAACTTCATATACATTTCAGAATACCTATTTGTATAGAATGAGGAGGATTTTCTCCCACATCACTTACAATGGAAGCACATTAATAATGAATCTCATAATGGCCAGTATTAACAAGAGGAATGATTATTATGATAATGAAAAGCCTGTTTCAGCGTTTGAGCACCTGTAAACTAATACACAGACCATCAGTATAGCTGACTGTGAAGCTATGTCACCTTTATTTTCTTTCATAGGAACACCTATCTGCTTACCTCATATGTGTAGTTTGGACAAGAGACCAGCCAAAAAATCCATGTGAAGGGATTTCTCGTAGGGTAAGGAATCTTCTTGTTTTTTGAACCTGAGATGATGGTTAAACAAAAATAAAATATTGTATTGCCATGTACTCTTGGCTGCTTTTTAAATAAAATAGAATACCACTGATGTAAAAATGTTGGAAAAAACTCACCTGCTAGTTTGAGGTTACGAAGAGCAATATGGATGGAAAAATTCCCTATTTGACAGAACTGTGGGAATTTAGACAACCAAAGATGATCATCTTGGGATAGGGTTTAATATCTGAAAGATGCCTTTACTGAGCCACAAATATACAACTTAGACAGATCTCAAACTTACCAAGAAAATGTAAAGTCCTGTATTCACCTGCTGCTGCCCGTAATCTGTCAATGTGTCACAGAAAAATTTATTAAAATGCTAGTCAACTTCCACTGATGAGTTAAAGTGAGAATTGCAGTGGTCTGCACTTACAGGGTGTGGTGTAGAGAGGGTGGTTGATGTAGTACGCCATCCAAGCTGCAGAGCACCAGTAATAGCCACAGTTCTGGAATAGAAAGAGGGACTATAATAAATCAAACTGTCAAGATAGCGCCTCACATACAGAATAAGAACACAGCACAATAATTATACACTGTATATCACATTCAAAGGGCAATGCAGCTCACTCACCTTAAATATGTTTCTGAGAGGCATGGTCCCGTGGGAGATACGATGGACAAACAGTGTCTCCAGAATCCTCTTGATGTAGTGGAAGGAGTGGCATATGCAGGCCAAGCTGCAACAGGACACACACACACACACACACACGTTTAGGGGGTATCTGTGGAAAGCCTTGGATTGTGTGATACACAGCAGCAACATCCCCAAAGATCCCTGAAAACATAAGCTGACACTCACTGTACAACCCAGTGCTTGCTGGTGGTGAAGTCATATTTCGGAGAATATATGAAAGGAAGGCGGAAGTAGAACATCAAGTAGATGATCAGTGGGCCAGCGCACTCTGTCAGGAACACCTGAATTGAGCAAAGAAAAGAAAAGACAAAATTTAAATGCTTTAAATTGAGTTTTTCTTGATTTGCAGCCAGATGCATGAGAAGTGCAAAAAAAAATGTACAAAAACGCCAAAAAGCCCCACACAGCAGTCATTAATGAATCCATGAACAGCATTACAATTATCAGTGGATTTCTCTAATAGAAAACAGCCTAACCAGTGAAACAAAAATAGTTTCTCCCTGTCCCGTCAGCAGGGAGAACATGCAACTGACACCAGTATGGTTCTGGCTTCTCAAACAACCCACTTGTCAAAGCCAATCTTAAATCAAAAACAGTTCATCTACTTCTCCCATGCACTGACCTCCATTCAGTGTAACTATAGTAGTAGTCAACATGTGCCCATGGAGCAAATGAGACACTAAGACAGCTTGTAGTACCAGCTTTCCACAAACGATGTGATCAAGTGAAGCAGCACAGCTGACAGTGAAATCGATCCCTGAATCAGCACCTGGAGCAGAGCCCTGGCTCAGTATGCCTGACCAATAGCTACTGGTGATCTCTGCTGGCAGAAGCCTGAAGCCTGGCAGGGTGCTGGGGGTTGTGTCAGGGTTGGTAAAGACAGGGAATGCAGAGACTGGGTGGGCAAGGGTGCAAAGATGCGCAGTGAAAGGCAAGTGAGAGGTCAGGGGGATAAACACCTTTGGGAGAAATGGGGCCGTGAGATTACATGTCCTAGGACAGAGGACAGGCGGTGTAGGAGGTGAGAGAAAAAACAAACCACAGCAAATCACCTCTATCTGTGGGTTGATATTTATATTCAAGAGTTATTGAGTGGGTGTTTGTTGACATTTAGAGTGCAATAATCTTAAAACATAATGCCAGAGGTTTTGTGTTTTTTAGCTTATTAAGTACAAATCATGTAAAATTTTCAGACTATTTTGCAAAGCAAGCCTCTTTTCCTAATAGTGACAGCAGATGAAAAACGTTACATTCATGAGCTACAGCTGAATCATATCCAGAAGACAAGCAACATGTGAATTTAATTATGTCTTGATCAAAATATACTCGAAACTGATTTGCCACACTCAAAGCAGATTCTTATTACGGCTCACCAAAGGAATGTGGAAGGTGAGAATCAATCTAAAAAAATATCGTCTTGTATGATTTGGGATTTAGATTACAGTAATTCAAAGACTGCATGGCTAAAACATGCAACACCACTGTATGGTCCTAAATAGTGTGTGTCTGTGCACATGTGGACTCACGGTTCCCCATGTGAGCTGGGGTCCTAGGTCACTGAAGTAAAAGCTGGCTGTGGTTCCCACCGGAAGTGTCTGCAGAACTTCCTCATCCCTGAGACACTTGGCCTCTGAGAAACAAGACAGTCCACAATCACCAGATCAGACAACATCACAAAACTTCATTACAACACCTGTGAATGAAGTGAGCTGGATAAATGCAGAATTTATTTTTAAAAAAGCAAACGCACTTGGATCCAAACGTAGGGACTGTCTGGCTGGGTACCACTTTGGATCTGTCAAAATGGAGAGGGATATTACTCTAGGCATGCTGGAGAGAATATTTATTAAAAATTAAGATTAGAATAAACAGAAATTTCGATGTTTTCGTACTTTTGTAAACTTACTCACATGATTTGTGAAACAAAGCTTTAATATCCAAAACAGTGGCAGTTGGCTCCACCTGAAACCAAAATGTAAAAAATCAACTTAAAATAGTTTTATTATGAGCAGCATTAGTGTTCAGACTTCCAATTTGACATTGACATGAGTGCTAAAAATACAAAAGCAAAGGTCATCTGTATTACTCTCTTTAAGTGCAGAAGTTTTCATTTCTGTTGGAATCTGTCACACTTGCATTTTGGCGTTTTCATCTGCAATGTGATCCCTCGCGCTTTCTGACACGACGCTGCACATTTATACAAGCTGCTAATCATGTGTATCTGCCTGCCTGACTGTTGGCCCCATGCAGCACAGGCATGCACTGTATTCCTGTCAGATGAAGAGGGATTTCTCACCTTCTAACTGCGACCCTCTCTCAATAGAAACGTTAACTGATAATGGCTGTACTTGACCAGGCCGCCTGTGAAGTATATGATTATCTGTAAAATTACCCGTCTGCTCACAGTGACGACTCTCCAGTTCTTGA
This sequence comes from Micropterus salmoides, assembly GCF_014851395.1. NCBI lineage: Eukaryota > Metazoa > Chordata > Actinopteri > Centrarchiformes > Centrarchidae > Micropterus > Micropterus salmoides. Next base: position 21,400,891 of record NW_024040041.1, read on the forward strand.
GCTAACACAAACATGTTTCCCCTGACCTCGCAGCAAAGTAATCGCACTAGTCTCTGCCTATGCTACTTTTTGAAGAGACACATCTTTAATCGTGAAACTTTAAAAGGAATCCACTAGGAGGTGATAAACTGTAGTAATTGATCATAAAATCCATGGCATGCTACAAGTTCTCGAGCACTCTTTGTGTCTTCTGCATAGGACTTAAATGTCTGTGATCAGAATGCATCATGCACCAGTTAAAGCAAGTATTTCTGCAAGTATTTCTATTTCTTTCTGTGTTCTAAAAGAATTATGGTCAATATAAAACACGAGTGTGAACAGAAACCCTCCATTATCCAGACACTCACCTTGTCCAGCAGCAGCAGTTTCTCTTTAGTCTTTAAGTCGACGATCTCCACCTCAAAGTAAACAATCCTTTTGGCCTTTTTGGGAGGTTTTGGTTTTGGCCTCGCGGAAGACTTCTTCTCAGGTTCTGCTTCATTTACATTCTTTGCCTCTAAGGCGAGTACATCCATGATCCTGTTTGAGCCAAAACCTCAGTAGCCTGGTGAAATAATCTGTGTATGTATGTCCACTGACGCTGGTTGTCCTCTACTGGTATGGAAAGCAACCCCCTGCTCACTCCCCACACAACTGTCAGGCCAACTCAAGTGTGTCGTCTTTGGTGTCTTTTGGACTCTCTGAATAGCCCTCCGCCTCCAGTGGAAGAGGGACGGAAATATGTGAGACCATAAACACTTTTTTCCCTCCCAGATGGAGCGCATGTATGTGAAAGAGTGGAGGCAAGCGAAGGAGGAAAGAAAGTGAGGAGAAGTGGAAGGAGAGCTGGCCTAAGCACATGAAGTGAGCCTGCTCTTCACCTGAATAGCAGCCTCTTCTTGATCCACAGCCCCCCTTCACGCAACCAAATGCACTTAAGACGAAACCTGAGAACCCCAAGACATAATCCACATCGCGCCATTTGCACGGCTAAATATAAGTTGCCTGATTTGCTCTGTGCCAGCTTGGTAACCTTGGGAAGCCACATACAGCGCGACCCACTGACAAATGTCAATGTGCTCTCCTTAGACCTATAAGACACATCTCGTGCACGCTCTGCTCCTAGCTTGGTTACACAGTGACGGGGCCCCATTAAAAGCCTGATCCATGCATGAAAGACCTCCACATGCCAACACACACCCCTCCCCCAGACCACCTGTGGGACTGGTATTCTTTCTCCGAATGACCTCCAGAACAAATCCAATGTTTATTTCAGGGCCTGTGTGGTTCAAGGTTTGCATGCTGAATGACCATTGTTTCTAAAATACCCCAAGGAGGTTTTTGGTGGGAGGAGGGTAAATAAAATGCTGACTGGGAGAAGATCAAAGATGCCTTTCGTCGCACAGGGTCAACTGATCATTACACATAGCCAACTGCATATCTATATTCTAAGGTCTATTTATAACCGGTAGGAGCAGACCAAGCCAGCAGCAGCAAGCAGCAGTATCACTGTTTGCATTCCAAGATCATTTGTGAAACCAGAAAAATCCCTGTGCTAAACCTAATCCATTTTAAACTCTGATGACCAGAAAGACAACAATGAAGAGAAATAATCTCAAATATATGCTAAACTGGACAAACTTCTTTTTCAAAGGTGGTAACAGTTTGATCTGACACAAGAGGAATGGGACTCCAGGGGCTCACTTATCCTCAGAGTGTCGTGGTTAGAGGAACAGTCATTTATGCTGTTTGTAGATACAGTGTCACATTCACAAGTTATTTGAGTTGTCTGAAGCTTCTTCAAAATACCATGTTCCTAATTTAATTGAAGATTTGACATTAAAAGAAGAGATAAATGTAATCTAAGAAACTTTAGATAGTGATGTTTGTAAATGTATTACTTACTATAATGATTCTAATCTCTTAATTTCATTTCAACTGAGCATTTGTTTTCCTTTCTGGGAACTGCAGATGGTGAACACAGCAACAGCAACACTTGAAACTGTGTCAGAAAGCTGTTGATTTGATTACATGCTAATTTTAGAATCTGCAAATTCTGATTAAAGAGATGATAACTGATCCTGCACCCTCTGCAGCACTTGTACACCTACTGAGTAAGGTAACAGGCTGGTTAAATCCAGACACCAAACACTCTGGACATAACTTATTTCAACTTGTCCCCTCTGGTAGGCGCTGCAGAGCACCAGTGAACAACTTCCCACAAACTAACACACCCACGAACAATTCATTTAGCCACCCAAGCAAGGTCTCAGAGCAATCCTGTGAAATCACCCTGCAATACCAAATCGCCCTCACTGCACTTACACACACAGTACACACACACACACACACACGTACACACACACACACGTACACACACACACACACGTTCACACATACACAATTTGAGATACTTGTACTGTACTTCACTCTTATCTTTTTATGCCACTTTATAGAACTTTATTGTTGTACTTTTTACACTACAATTCTTTGACAGCAACAAGTAGAGCTGAAACATTGAAAGACTGATTTACTGCTGTTCCTTTCATTATTTTAGGAAGAATTTTAATTTATTTTTATTCATTTAGAATTTTGGGCTATTGGTTGGACTAAAATAAACACTGTGAAGGTGTCACTTTGGGCTCTGGGACACATTTCTCAATATTTTCAGAATTTTTACAAATCAAACAATCAATTGATAAATGGAGAAAATAATCAGCAAATGGGGTCCTATTCGAAATAGTTCAAACTTAGCTCCACCTTAACTACAACAGTAAATCCTGTTTTTATAGTAATGCATGAGTAATAATAAATTAATTATATAATGTATACTAATAACAGTCACAGGGAACTTTTTTCTGCATAATGAGTACTTTTACTTTGGATACTTTAAGGACATTTAGCTGATAATTGCAGCCTACAGTATGTAAAGTGAAGCCCCTGGCCGTAAGGGCAGTAAAAGCGTCACCGCTTGCGCATGCGTATATCGAAAAATGATAGCGGCTCAAGCGAAACCGGAAGTTGCCGGAGTGAATCATCTCGTCTCGATAGTGATGACACACATCAGCAGCACCAGCTTCTTCCAGAAGTTTCCTCGCACGGTTTACAGCTCGGCGGCAACACACGGACGGTCCTTCGTGAACACGTTGTTTTAAGCAGCGTGGTTTAAATTAAGTGACATCTCTTCTCCTCGTGTCAGTGAAGAGCAGAAACTTGTCCACGGACTGTGGCAAGTGAGCTAACCTTGACAGTTAGCTAACGTTATCCAGCTATTGTCCGCAGCAGTGACATCTGCGGCGGCGGCGGCGAAGCCCGTTAACTATTAGCCGTACACGGGACATGCTGTGTGTGCTGTAGGCACTGAACAGAAGCTGAAGCATCTACGCTGACAATGTCTTTATGAAGTGGAAGAAGACGTGACCGGTCATTGTAATGGGTAAAGATTACTACAAAGTGCTCGGAATAGCCAAAGGTGCCTCCGAAGATGAGATAAAAAAGGCGTACAGAAAACAGGCCCTGCGCTATCATCCTGACAAAAACAAGTCTCCCGGAGCAGAAGATAAATTCAAGGAGATTGCTGAAGCCTACGATGTCCTGAGTGATGCCAAGAAGAAGGACATTTATGATCGCTTTGGAGAAGAAGGTAACTAAGCTCCTCTTCCCCGCAACCTGCATACGGTTTTGTAGTTTGTGCAACTACTTTTTCGTGCAACTTGTGATTCAGCAAACCCCACATTTCAAATTATGTTAAGATCTCATTGATGCATCGTACTAATCGATCACTGCTGTTTCTGGCATCTTTCTACACAAGTAACCAGACAATGAAGAGGGGTGTGTGTGTGTGTGTGTGTGTGTGCACAATGGGTGCAGAACTTACTGGAAACCGCGAGTTCTTGCCTGACCTCTCAGTCTGAAACTTGTGGCTTTAAAATACACATATTTGTGCCTTTAGCCTGCAATGTTACAGTCTACATTCTTCATATGGTGCAAATACAGATATCTGACTTTTAGGCGTTAAAAAGACACATTTATGAACTGTAGCATTATGATCATTATTAGTCTTGGAGTTAATAAATACTTTCATCATCACATTATTCATTGGATTTTTGTGGAGATTGATAAATTTACTGGTAAAATTAACAAAGGTGAGCTTGTTAATGTTAAGTTCTGAAAGTTGGAAAAAGTCTGATAACATTATGTCAAAACAAACAACAAAATCTTTTGTTAAGGTTTTGTTGTTAGAGAACTGTGGAAGATCTATGTTGGTGATGGTTTCAAAATTACCTCAAACACACATATATATACATTCGTGGGTACTGACATGTCATAACCTACCTGCTTAGGTATCATTTAAGCTTGGCGTCCTTCTGTGCTTTATGTCTTCCTCCTCTTTAGGATTAAAGGGTTCAGCTGGTGGTGGAGGTGGCGGGCACAGCGGTTCAACATACAACTACACCTTCCACGGAGACCCTCACGCAATGTTCGCCGAGTTCTTCGGTGGCCGCAGCCCTTTCGATCATTTCTTCCCCCAGAACGGGGATGATATGGACATCAACGACCCCTTCGGAGCGTTTGGCATGGGGAGAATGGGCGGCATGGGTGGGTTTCACAGGTCCTTCAAATCCCACCAGGGAGGCCATCACAGAACACAGGAGAAAAAGAAGGACCCTGCCGTGGTGCACGAGCTGAAGGTGAGCCTCGAGGAGGTCTTCTCAGGCTGCACCAAAAAGATGAAGATTTCCCGCAAAAGGCTGAACCCGGACGGCTGCACCATGCGGAACGAGGACAAGATCTTAACAGTCGACATTAAGCGCGGCTGGAAGGAGGGGACCAAAATCACCTTTCCCAAGGAGGGAGATGAAACTCCCGCCAACATTCCTGCAGATGTGGTGTTTGTAGTTAAAGATAAACCCCACCCGGTGTTTAGAAGAGAGGGCTCAGATATAATTTATCCTGCAAAAATATCACTCAGAGATGTAAGTAAACACTGATGTCACAAAATATCACTCAGACACAAATTTTTCGACAAAATAAATGCGTGTTCCAGTAATAATTTAACTAAACATGCTGATTAACCGAATATTAGTGGCTGTATCTGTCTCATCACCTTGTTTTCCATCCTCTCCCCGTCTCTCTCCAGGCACTGTGTGGATGCACAGTCAGCGCCCCGACACTGGACGGCCGGACCATCACTGTGACCTCCAGAGATGTCGTCAAACCTGGAATGAAAAAGCGAATCGTTGGAGAAGGGCTCCCTCTCTCCAAGTGCCCTGAGAAGAGGGGGGACATGATCTTGGACTTCACAGTAAAATTTCCTGATAAACTGGGCCAAAGCACTCGAGATGCACTCAAACAGGTCCTTCCACTGTGACATGAAATACTCAAAGTTTTAGGTCGACATTTCCAGTGACGATTGAGGCTCAGGGCAGATTTGGTTCCAGCTGTGTTTAATTTGACTGTCTGAACACCAAATCCAGTATCTCACCCAGTATCTAGTCAGTTTGATGATTGTCTGAAGACTTGAAAACTGACAGAACAGCTGATTTTATATGTTTCGGCCAAAATACACTGCTGCTGAACGGCGCTCGCAAAACAGCCGCCCCTATTATTTTCTATGTACAACCCCACACACCACGCTGGTCGACGCCATGCCCTGTGACACTTTACACTACAGCCCTATTTCCAGCCTCGCCGCCCCTACAGACCTTATGTACTTGTTGCTTGCTTTTCGCTGTAGTTTTAACAATTTCACTTGTGCCTGTATCTACAAGGCAAAAATCAATAACTTTCCCTCTCTCCCTGCTTTTACATCCCGGCTCCCGTGGCAGCTCGACCTCCTCACCTCTCGCTGTTGCTGTCTCTCTCTTGTGTGTGTAGAACAATGGTGTGTGTGGTCGGCGCGCTCCAGTGTGGCGCTTCCTATTGGTGCTAGAAGTGGCACTTCATGCACGACACATGTTTTGCACTTTAAGTAACAGCCTGCCACCATGTCAGCTTCAAGGAGTAAAAGTAGATAATAGAAAGTATATATATATATAATGATGCAAGGTTGAAGTGACAGCTTTTGGATTGGCTGCAGAGTGTTCTTGTTTAAATGTTTGTCGAATTGCACCACTTGAACATGTAATATAGTAAGTGAGGATTTGGTGTCACAGCAGCTGTTTTAAGGAGCGATTTAAGGTAGCATGCAGACAGCTAATTAACAATACCTCAGGTGCAGTGATACATGCTCGAACGTTACTATAACTACATTATTCAACAGGACATAGTTTGGGTTGTCGCTTTTACAAACACAAGTGGATCCTGAGAAATAGCAATGTACTGCTCTGATCCACCAACATTGACTTTATGAAGCTGGTCAGTTTCGATCAACGTAAAATACACTTTAAATTAAAAAAATTTTTTCTGTCAATTCAATGTTTCATCTACATAATCACAGTGGGCCACAATCTCTGGATGGACTAAAACTATATAATTAAAATGTGCTCAAGTCTAAAATTAGACTTACATGTGACGTGTATGGACGTCTACAAGAAGCAGGAAGAGATGTAATTCCAGGAAGTTCCCCGCAGTGAGGTAGCATTAAACAAATTTTAAATTCAGTTAAGAGAGAAATATCTACAGATATCTGAGTAGATGTATCGAAAGATAAATAAAATCCCAGGTGTTTTAAAATGGTACATTTAGCAAAATGTTCACTTTTACGACATCTTGTTTACCCGGAGCTTATTACTTATGTAAAATTTTTGTGGGAAGACTTTTTGTGCCAAATAAGAGTGTGTGTGTGTGTGTGTGTGTGTGTGTGTGTGACTGACAAACTACCAAAACCTTGAAGTTATTGTTGTATTGTAGTGCTTATATAATCTAAAGCTAATCTAAAGTTATTTATTCTATTTTTTGCCCAACATGGTATAAACCTGCTGCAGTCCGCACCTTAAAGGCCTGCAGAATATGTTTGATTTATTATTGTCTTATAGCGCGTACCTGACAGGATTCACTCCAAGATGTACAATATCTGGAAATACATCTGGAATGTAGTTCCACAGTCCAGTACGCGAAAAAAATCCACTAGGAGCTATGTCACATTCAGCCCTGTGCACCTTTTGATTGTAGTGATGAAGGCAGTTAGTAAATCAGTTGGTTCACTTTCACATTTTAAGTATTTTTGGTGTCTGTGTGACTGTTACCTGCTGGAGTTTCACAAACGTGGTTTAATATGTATGTAGAGACATGTAGTCTCTGTGATGTGTAGCTTTTTTTGTTTAAAAAAAGGATATTTGCATTTTCCCCTTGCAAGCATTTTCCCTTCTTAAGGGAAAGACCATTATATTTGTTTTTTCTTCTTTTTGATGTTTTGAAATTCCTCAGGTTGGGATTCAAGATATTTTGAATTGGTAATGTGAGGGGACATTTTAATAGAACTTTCATATGCTGTGATGATTTGCATTGACTGGCTAACAAATGTGGTCTACATGTTTTAGTTGTTACATAATTGTAATTAAAGTCCTTTTCCCAAACCCTTGATTCAAATATCTGAAACATGAAGGAGCATTCACTGTATTTATGATCTCTATTCTGCATAGTGGGCCTTAATTAATACACTGTTTGTCTTTACGGATCAATAAACGTAAATCGTTAACACCCTCAATACGAAAGAGTTGGACAGAACTAAAACAATACAACTGAGCTGAGATTGAAAGCTAATTGTATTTTATGCAACATGATCCATTAGAAGCAACATATATATTAAAATGCACCTTTTGTTATAAAACCAAATTGAAAGAGGCTGTCCACAATTTGTGGCGACCGCCCCCGCCGCCTCAAAAAAAGGTTTTAAATCATCAAAGTATTTTAAATCACATTTCTCAAGTGGCTACGCTGTTTCCTGATAACAGGGAGGTGACATATGTATTTACTGAACTTATACAACGTGAACAAAGCTTTTAAAGATAATGATATTTGTCTGTTTCCAAATGATAACATAATTTAAACTTATGCTTAATTATGTTACATTGACACAAACAAGCTACGTACCTGTCATCGTGTTCAAAACAGTCATGTTCATGCACTACCCTCTAGTGGCCATAGTGAGTAACAACATGCTTAATTCCGCCTTGTTTTATTTTGAAGGGTTTTACCGGAAGCATCACTGTTATTGTGTCTTTCTTGCCACTACTGCCATTGCAAGTCCTCACTGTGGCCGTTAGAGGGCTGAACAAGTCGTGATTGGAACTATACGAAGACTTTGTCAAAACTAAATACACGTATTAGAAGAGATAAATACAGCAAGTTATTAATAACAATCCTTGAATCGCTTTCAATGACAGTTGAGATGTGCAAGTATCCACTGAATCCCATCTACAGTACTGTGTACGTTTACTAGCTTGACTGTCAAGTCCGTCACCATAGCACAGTAACACTTCCGGTTATAACCCTTTAAAAATAACGTTCTTTTCAGTGGACAGGCGTTATCCATCGAGACTACCAGAGATGATTGTATACTCAAAACTATAAGCGTACGTATTACAAACATCACCTCTTTGTCTCTTAAGGCAGACAAAGTTGCATGCTCACACTTTGTGGACATGTTTAGACATGGCCCTTAACCTTAGTCGTACTCTCCAGTTTATGCCTCTAATATTATGATATTACTTGAACTTTGACACAACACTAGGCTAACTTAAAGCTCCTCTAAATGAATATAAAAGTAACGTAAAATAGCACGCTCACGCTCATGACTCACACCCTCTTTATTCTCTCGCTGAAGCACGAAGTACAGACTTTACAGCAATTGTTCCACTGGGAAGTTGGGATTTACGAGGAAACCTGAAGGCGTCAGTGTTCCACCCCTGCTGGGCTGGCAAAGAGCTAAATCTACAGCAGCATACCGACACACAGATACTGTACTAACCCCAATCTGCCCCGGCCAAGTAAACCTGTCAGGAGTAGACGAGCAAAAGCTAATTGGACTTTCTCTGCAGGCGTAACGTTATTTTTTGAGAACTCACAGCAGCACCGTTAGCAGGCTAAGCTAGCAGGGCTAACAACAGTTAACGTTAGTTAGCTAAAACTCCTGCTCCGGTAAGAATGACTGGCCTGCCATGTTTACTCACGCCTGGTCACATTTAGCGATCATTTATCAAGCTAGCGAACTAACCACGCTGTTAACGTACTACTGAGAGGCATTATCAGTCAGTGATTTAACTAGCATCCGTTTTCAGTAGCTACGTGCTAAGCTGCTTGCTGCCTAAGAGTTGTCAGTGTTTGTGTTGTTAGAATTGAAAGAGATGTGGAAAATGTGCCTCCCAGCTAGCAACTAACATTAGCGCTGATGTCCTGACTGTCCAAGCTAATGCATAACGTTAGAGACACGACTAATTGAAACCTTTCTTTAATGTTACCAACATTAACGTTATACACTACTCTGAGGAAATGTTAGGGCAATGCTGGGATAACTGAGATGTCACTGCTTTGGTAACGTTAAATATATGAAAATGAAAGAGTTTCTGTCTCTGTTTTACAGCTGAAGACCACCCACTGCAGGGTGCTGGACTTGACACATCCGACTATGTAAGCTGCTCTGATGAGTGGACTTGTAAATCCGTACAGCGCCTGGTTAAGACAGCTCTCAAGCTGGTCTGGAGGACCGTACCTTTACTGTGACATATAAACATCTAACAGACCTTCAGGTGATTTGGCTGGACAGGTGTATGTTGGCCTGGATTGGAGCATAACTCCCCAGAGCAGCCTCCTCCCTTCCCCCTTCCATTGCTCTACCTGTAAAGACTACTATGCCTCTGGGGTTGGGAAGAAGGAAGAAGGCGTCCCCGTTGGTCGAGAATGAGGAAGCGGAGCCTATCCGCGCAGGTCTCAATGTGCCAGGTATGGATGGCCTAGATGGGGGTGTTGTGGGGCTGGGAGAAGGTGCCACCTCTGAAGGTCTGCCTCCTCCACCTAGCAGCATGCGACCTCGCCTCATCTTCCACACGCAGCTCGCTCACGGTAGCCCCACAGGCCGTATTGAGGGATTCAGTAATGTGCGTGAGCTCTATGCCAAGATTGGTGAGGCCTTTGGGATACCACCGTCTGAGGTGAGTCATTGTGATTCTGATAGTGATCGATGTGAGGAAAAAACAGGCATTATGGTACATCTTACCTGATATTTCTCTTCACAGGTTATGTTTTGCACGCTGAACACTCACAAGGTGGACATGGATAAACTGTTGGGAGGTCAGATTGGGCTGGAGGACTTTATTTTTGCCCACATTAAAGGACAGCGTAAGGAAATAGAGGTGTACAAAGGGGAGGATGCACTAGGGTTGACCATCACTGATAATGGAGCTGGCTATGCTTTCATAAAGGTGAGAAATGTTAAAATGACCTAGAAAAATTATTTCTTTTGACAAGGATCCACAGGAGACTGCAGCACAGAATATGAAATGTGAATAAATTCCATGTGGTAGGGAGAGAGCAATGAGTTGAATTTTGAGTTTTGCTGTTTTCAGAGAATCCGCGAGGGAAGCGTCATCCACCAGATCCAGGTCATCAACGTGGGTGATATGATCGAGTCTATCAACGGCCATCGCCTGATTGGGTGTCGACACTATGAGGTGGCCAAGATGCTGAAGGAGCTGCCAAAAGGGAAGGAGTTCACCATCAAGCTGGTGGAACCTCTCAAGGCCTTCGGTAGGTGTGGTAGGAGGAGGAGTCTGAGCGACAGCCTTAATCGTGATATTTGTTACAGTCTCGGATGTTGTGTGGCAGCAAACTTCACCAGAGCATCGTCTGCTCTCTCTGGACAATCACTCAGCACACGCTGACTTACTGGAATAGTCTTAACTGTCACTGATTGCAAATAATACTGTCTCATGTGACTATGAAGTGTTATTTAAGACCTCATTGAGTTTCAGTTGCCATACTACATGATTTTTACATCTTATTTTGGTTCTTAGTACTGCTCCAAGAGTTATGGTTGATAATCTAAAATCTCATTGCATAAAATTAATAGACACGAGTCTGACTTAAAGTGCCCTTGCTTGCACATATTAAGCATAGTGTAGCATATTAAGCCATTTAGGTGCCCTCTGGGTTTTCAGTCATTTCCTTCAAATTACATTGACTTGCCTAAAAGGAGGTATTGTGGGCTAAGAAGTGTGACAAGGCATGCTGTTCAGCACTGTAAAAGGTGGAGAATACCAGGAGGAAATCAGGAGGTATCTGTAGCCTTGTTTCTGTCAACCTTTTTTTTTTTTTTTTATGCACATTTTGTTGTATTGCATTAGAAAAGGTTGATGGAAACGGCAAAAAAAAAAGCTTTTGTGCTCGCTTGAGGTGGTTTTTGCTTTTGTAAAAAAAAGAGAACGCACTAAATGGGAGATGGAAACACTTGCTAAATAGGCTCTGACGTAGCAAACATGTAACTCACAACTGATCAGCTGTTTTCGCTGTTGGCGTCTGGCCGGATATTCTCATAACAGACGGAGACATGGCTGATAGCAAATTGCCTGCTTGAAACACATTCCTCAGAACCTCTCTCCATTCTATAATCTATTGTACTGGTTTTGTTTCTGGTTTGCAACCAATTCTTCCTGTTTATTACACCCATGTGTAACGTCATCTACTGACGTAACTACGCTTCACCGTAGCCTCGTTTAATCGCTCCAAACCAGCTGTTTATATTGTGTGTTGTGTATATATTATGTATTTTTTTTTTTTTTTGCGACAGTCCACTTAAAATTTGCATGACAATTAGATGTAAACATAGCTTGTGTTTAATTATTGTGTGTAGATATGATCAGCCAGCGTTCTGGAGGGTCCAGGTCAGCATCAGGGGTGCAGCTGGGGACTGGAAGAGGAACTCTGCGGCTGCGCTCTAAAGGTCCCGCGACTGTGGAGGAGCTGGTGAGTGTGTTTACAATCCCTGTGGACTAATAAAGGGTTGTTTAGAAAACATAATTGTGTATCATTGCCTGAGTCTGTGTGTTGGATTTTCTTCACTCCAGCCCTCTGCGTTTGAGGAAAAGGCCATTGAGAAGGTGGATGACCTTCTTGAGAGCTACATGGGCATCAGAGACAGCGAGCTGGGTATGTGTGCTGGTTGTTACAGCTGTCAGAATAAGTTTGTGTCACTTGCTTGTTTCGTGTTCACTAAATGTTCTCTGACCTCCCTCCGTGTCCACAGCGGCAACTATGGTGGAGCTGGGAAAGGACAAAAAGAACCCGGATGAGTTTGCCGAGGCTTTAGACGAAACCCTGGGAGACTTCGCCTTCCCCGATGAGTTTGTTTTCGACGTCTGGGGTGCCATCGGCGACGCTAAGGTCGGGCGTGTGTAAGCGCAGAAACTAATGGAGCAGAAGAACCTGTGTGTGTGCGTGACACCCACAACATTCAGCACTACTAGGAAACACAACACTACCGTCATGAGTTTTTTATTTTTTATTCCAGTGTATACTTTTAATTTAAGAGTGCTCCCTTTTGGGAGACTCTGCCTAGACAAAGAGGATAATGCCAGTTAATGGGAGTAAAAGGTGACAGTGATGACTTCCCAAGTGCTTTTTTTTTTTTGTCTTCCGGCTTTTTCCAGAAACTACAAGCACGAGTCACATGACCCTCGCATGTCATTGTTGTAGTTGCTGTCAGTGGAACAAGTACAGCACAAGTCTCTAATATGGGAGAAATGAAAGACAACAGCTAACACAAAGTAGATCTTTGATACTTAACAGAAAACAATGTGATTTATCCCCCACGTCGCACTGTGTTGCACTGCACTGTAAAGCAACAACAGAAGTGAACAGATATTGCACCGTGCCACACCTGGTGAGTGGCACAGTTATTGCACAGTACAAGGCCTCCCTGAGTTACAGTGTCGCCCTAAAACACTCGATGTTACTGTTACGGATCTGTTTTACAAGCATGTGCTGGTATATTTTTATCTTCATAATGAATTCTGCTGGGTTTGTTCTTTTTTTTTGGGAGGGGTAAAAGAAAAATAATTGTAGTTACAAAAAGGGTCAAAGTAAAGTGTAGCTCACTAATAAAAAAGTCAGAGGTGGTTAGGTGTTTGCCGTTAACACACTCCGTGCTGTAATGAACTGCAACACATTCCAGTCTCACTTTCATACATTTGACAGTGTTACAGAAAATCAGTGTTACTGTGTTTAATTGAATAATTAATTGAAATGATAATGCGAAGTTGGTTTCCAGGTTTGTGGATTGTTTTACTTTTTTATTTTTTTTTTTATAGCTAGTGTTTTTACATAAAGTGATGTGATGTCTATTTTAAAACCATTTTGTGTGTGTGTGTGTGTGTGTGTGTGTAACAGATGAAGAATTTGAACCTGTGTTGCGACTACTTTATTGTTTTTGAAGAATTACAGAAGGCAGTATTAAAGAAGAGAGAGTGACGAGGTGGGGTAGTTGTGTTAAAAAAAAGAAAAAAAAAAGAGAGAGAATAGGAATCTGTTAAGAACAAAATGCCTTTTATTTCTTCTCATTTCATGCATTTTATACATTTTTCGTTAGAAGTATGCATTCTGGTGCATGGTGCTGAAAAATCAAGTATCCTGTCATTGGGAGCAGAATGATACCAAACGACTTCCACCATGTGTTGGAGTGACTTGTGTTCATAGAGAGGAGAAACAGGCAATGCTGCACCAACCACCAGGCCTAGGTGAACACGTGTCTTAAAACGTCTTAGTGTTAACCTTTTCCACTATATCTAAATGTATAAATCTATTTTGTAGTTTTGTTTCATTCTTCAGAGTTAATGAGCATATAAACGGGTTATGTAATGAAACTGATGCTAGAAGACTAACACTGAGAAGACCACATTTTGTCTGATGGCTTTGTATTACACTGTTGTAAATGTCCAATTATAATGCAATAATAACATCGACATGGCAGTCCCCCCCCCCCCCCCCCCTTTCCCTTTGACCTTTCCTTAACACAGTGCTTTGCATCACAAAATGTGTATTCGATCGGATTGTCCGACACTGTCTGCTGTTAAAATACAATACTGTGATCTGCAGGAGTGTTTTCCAACATTCCACCCCTGGGCGGGCATGTTTGTGTTTCTTCTCACTGTGTCCCCCTGAAATATACATGACATTTAACCGGTGAAGTCATTTTGGGTGTCAGCAGGCCTTCAGAGGTAACGTAATAAGATACACTTTGGTAAACTTGATAGTGCCGTCAAGCTCAGCAGGGTCACCTCCAGGCCTCACGTTTTAATCAAGGAAGATCTATCTCAGTGCACCCCTAAATACCTTTTTTTTTGCAGTCTGTTTAGATTATAAATGTTATAATAAAGTTTTATGCAGCTGTTTTGAGTTCTGTTTGCCTTGACATGTCCTGCTATCATACCTCCTGTATTTGATTTTCCTTTCATTCAAAAATAGACCAAAAACTGCCTGAGCACTTTGTTGCTTTTTCTATAAAGAAGAAAACATGCATTTTCGACTCAGCTGGAGTCGTCCCTGTTACACAGAGCTCTGGGGTGGCTGTTAGATGAGGGATGGCGACGTCCTTTATTTACTAGAAGTGACGTAAACCTGTTCTTCAAGTCACTGTTGATCTGTAACTCGCACATAAACTGGGTCCAGATTACTCTACGGACACTGCAGTCAGAGAGGAGCACTTTGGTGAACTTGCACTTTATGCAACAAACAACCACAGCTATAAAAGCAGCCCCCCGCCAACAGAAACCGGCCATGGCGCTGCGCCCACGTGCTTCCTCTCAACCTGGAAAACTTTCTTTTCTCCAGAGTCCCAAGGTGGCTTCGACTCTTCGACCCCGGGCTGTTTCTTCGCAGTCAGGCTCCATGTTGGAAGAGGAGCTGTCTTGTCCTGTCTGCTGCGAGATTTTCAAGGACCCCGTGGTGCTTAAGTGCAGCCACAGCTTCTGCCGAGTCTGTCTACAGCAGTTCTGGAACAAGAAGAAGGCCAGGCGCGAGTGTCCCATCTGCAGGAGGAAGTGCCCCCTGACGGAGCCCACAGTGAGCCTGGCGCTGAAGAACGTGGCTGACACCTTCCTGAGGGAGCAGGAGCGCAAGACGGCCACAGCTGGGACAGGGACAGAGGCTGGGGCCAACGGGGCAGGGGAGGGGGCAGGGGAGCAAGCAGGGACGGTGGAGGAGCGCTGCATCACACACGGGGAAGTACTCAAGCTCTTCTGTCTGGATGACTTTGAAGTCCTCTGCTGTGTGTGTCACACCTCGAAGAAGCACCAGGGACACAGAGTGTGTCCCTTGGAAGAGGGAGCTCAGGACCTTAAGGTAAAGTCTTCTTGTTTAGCTGCAGTTTGTTAACAGATTACATTTGTTCAATCATTAGTGTAATTCACTTTTTTCACAGCCATGCAGTAAAACTCAGTGGATATCGCTGAGGTCCTTAGACACCAAATTTGATTGCAGGAATTTGCCCGACACTTTCTCCACTTTCACCCTTTAGGCAGAGATGAAGCAAGAGCTGATACCTCTGAAGAAAAACTTGCGTTGCCTGTATGAAGCCAAGCAGGAGTGTGATGACACAACCGTGCACATCAAGGTATCAATAAACACAGCGATCATGAAACACTAGGGGACCAGCATGACCGCTGGCTTCTCAAGCCAAACGCTGTTAGTGTATAAACAAAGGTGTCAGAGAGGCCACCTAGTTTGCTTTTGGAGTTCAAGTTCTCAGATTGGATCTTAATGTTTTTGGGAGAGAGCTACAGTCTTTGTAATTTAGGGTTTGCTTCAAAAATAAGAATACAAAGTCTGTACACGTTTTAGAAAGGTTTTTTGTTTTGCTTAACCCAAAACAAGAGCGGCTTTATAATATATTTTAAAGGGATGCTAGACTGATATCGAGAAAGGTTATGCCTTTAGAGATACCAAATACAGAGAATGAGGAAACTGTAGGGCCAAAATAGGTTGTGATAAATCTGAGTAAAGGTAATTATACCTTACTGAAAAATGTCAGTCCCAAAGTTGTACTGTGGCTAAACAGAGGCTGACAAAGATAAGTACATTACAACTCAGCATCTGTCACATTGTCATACATTCACTATTTCCGCGTTGATCCATGTGTGCTAGAACCAGACTCAGGCCACAGCAAAGCAGATCAAAGCGGAGTTTGAGCAGCTGCGAGAGTTTTTGCAGAAGGAGGAGACAGCGCGACTGGCTGCCCTGCAGCAGGAGGACCAGGAGAAGAAAGAGCTGGTGAAGAAGAAGTCAGAGAGCATCACCAGCTGTATCCTCACCTTCTCTCACGCTATCATTGCCATTGAGAATGAGATTGCTTCCAGTGATGCTCTCTTCCTTAAGGTAAGAGAGGTTTTTTTTAAAATAAATGTTTCTCTCTGAATTCCTTTGTCCGTGCAAACACTTTGCAATCCTCTCGTTTGATTTCAGAATTACACCAACACAAAGAAAAGGTAAGCACTTTCCTATCTTCTGCATCTGTTTAGACCAGATTCAGCTTGCTAATTGTTCAGAATTGGTTCATTCCTGTGTGTGACATTCTCCTCACAGAGTACAGATCCCACACAAGGATCCAGGAAAAGTGTCAGGTGCTCTTATAAATGTGGCCAAGCATGTCAGTTCCATCAAGTACCATGTATGGGAGAAGATGGTGGAGCTGGTTCAGTACAGTAAGTGCTCACTTGACTCTGTGTGAGACGTTTGGTCACTATAGTTGTTTTGGAGCAGGTATTAGTCAATTAGTAGTTTGAACCTGAGGAAGACCAGTGTGTGGTCAATATGTGCTGGCCTTGTTTTTGATCATGTAGGTGTGTCAGTGGAGGCTTTTCAAAATCACAGTCTGTTTGTTGTCTTTCTCTTTTAGCACCGATTACCCTGGACCCCAACACTGCCTACTCCTGGCTGTCCCTCTCCCCAGACCTGACCAGTGTCACCAACAGTGGATCCCTCCAGCAGCTCCCGGACAATCCTGAACGTTTCGGCCACTTTGTGTTCGTGCTGGGCTCAGAGGGCTTCACTTCGGGCTGCCATGCCTGGGAGGTGGAGGTGGGCGACAAGTTGGACTGGATGCTTGGGGTGGTCAAGGAGTCCATCGACAGAAAAGGCCGTATCTCGGGCTGTCCTGAGGGCGGTTTTTGGATGATCTCGCACTACGATGGCAAGTACTCGGCCATGACGAGGCCCAGCACCCCGCTGCATCTGGAGGGAGAGCTGACCCGAGTCAGGGTGCAGCTGGACTTCGACTCCGGAGAGGTGATCTTCTCCAACCCTATTAGCATGACGCCCATCTACACTTTTACCGACTTCTTCACCCAGAAGATGTATCCCTTCTTCTGCCCTGGAGCCAACATAAATGGCAATAACCCCAACCCACTTAAGATCTGCCCCGCCAAGGTGGTTGTGTGGAACAGTGCGACATGGTGATTTGAGGATGCCTTACAAAGGCCATTAAGCAAACTTAAGAAATTTAAGCAGACGATAGTTATAATCAGTGCATGCGTGTGTGTAAAATGACCACATTACAAGCAAAGTAATTATAACAGGTATTGGTTTATTTCACTTGGGTGTATTTGGTGAATGACTGCTGCCGATTAAACACAAAGTGGTTGTTTAAAGCTACCAGGGGATGGTCTTGCCTTTATAATCCAGGAAAGCTCCATTCTGCTTCTCAGTCAGGGAAGAGATCACACTAAGCATCCCCTGCACACTCTCCTGAGCATCAATGTCCCCCTGGTCGGAAACACACAGTTAACATGAGGGCTCACACAGGACGGGAAATCTCCTTTTAGTTTGACAAAAGGCAGAAAAACTAATGTTTGTACCCACAGACCAGTTATAAACTCTACAGCTGCACTCATACCAAAAGCAAAGTAAGTGATTCAGACTCCCCCCTCCAAAAATTTGACACAGAACTGTTTTTCAGTGTCAGTGTAAACAGGAAAAAAAAACATTCTCAATCTGCAATTTTCAGTCCTGACCTGGAGCCCTTTGAAATGTAATCAGTATCTGATTTATGGCAACATGACTTATGTGTTTATGAGGGACAGTAAAATGTTGCAAAACTATTTAAAATGACATGCCAATAAATAAATACATTATATATATATACAGTGGGTACGGAAAGTATTCAGACCCCTTTAACAGTTTCACTCTTTGTTTCATTGCAGCCATTTTCCAAAAATCAAAAAAGTTCATTTTAGTTCTCAGTAATGTACACTCAGCACCCCATCTTGACAGAAAAAAACAGAAATGTAGAAATTTTAGCAAATTTATTAAAAAAGAAAAACTGAAATATCACATGGTCATAAGTATTCAGACCCTTTGCTCAGTATTTAGTAGAAGCACCCTTTTGATCTAATACAGCCATGAGTCGTTTTGGGAAAGATGCAACAAGTTTTTCACATCTGGATTTGGGTATCCTCTGCCATTCCTCCTTGCAGATCCTCTCCAGTTCTGTCAGGTTGGATGGTAAACGTTGGTGGACAGCCATTTTCAGGTCTCTCCAGAGATGCTCAATTGGGTTTAAGTCAGGGCTCTGGCCGGGCCATTCAAGAACAGCCACGGAGTTGTTGTGAAGCCACTCCTTCGTTATTTTAGCGGTGTGCTTAGGGTCATTGTCTTGTTGGAAGGTAAACCTTCGGCCCAGTCTGAGGTCCAGAGCACTCTGGAACAGGTTTTCGTCCAGGATATCCCTGTACTTGGCCACATTCATCTTTCCCTCAACGTCTTCCATTTGAGGATTATGGAGGCCACTGTGCTCTTAGGAACCTTAAGTGCAGCAGAAATTTTTTTGTAACCTTGGCCAGATCTGTGCCTTGCCACAATTCTGTCTCTGAGCTCTTCAGGCAGTTCCTTTGACCTCATGATTCTCATTTGCTCTGACATGCACTGTGAGCTGTAAGGTCTTATATAGACAGGTGTGTGGCTTTCCTAATCAAGTCCAATCAGTATAATCAAACACAGCTGGACTCAAATGAAGGTGTAGCACCATCTCAAGGATGATCAGAAGAAATAGACAGCACCTGAGTTAAATATGAGTGTCACGGCAAAGGGTCTGAATACTTATGACCATGTGATATTTCAGTTTTTCTTTTTTAATAAATTTGCAAAAATTTCTACATTTCTGTTTTTTTCTGTCAAGATGGGGTGCTGAGTGTACATTACTGAGAAATAAAATGAACTTTTTTGATTTTTGGAAAATGGCTGCAATAAACAAAGAGTGAAAAAAATAAAGGGGTCTGAATACTTTCCGTACCCACTGTGTGTATATATATATATATATACACACACACACACACACACACACACACACACACACACACACACACACACACACACACACACACACACACATTAAAAAGAAATTGCTGTGCAGGGTCAAAAGAATCTCCATTTCACAAGGATCAATATTCTAATGCAGTTATCCCTCCTATGACACACTGGGAGACACCAGCAGACTTCAACAAGTTCTAAGTGACCTTAAACCTTCGTATACTTCTGCACAAGCGTCCCTCAAAGAAGGCAGGCATAAGCAAGTCTGAAAGATACATGCGATAGTTATGCCATATCTTGAACAACTGAATTTGAATGTGTAAAACAAAACTTTAATATTAAGTTTTATGAATGTGATTTTGCCTACTACTAATAGTACTACTAATATTTTCTTTTGCCATTTTGAGAAAGCCCAACGAGTAGCCTACATTAACACTCAAAGCTAATGTGTGAGAAATGTGAAGTCATGCAACATGATGTTAATGTTGTGCTTCTCAATTAATAAAGTAAACTATCATTCACTCTGGTCCCTCTATACTGGTTCATTGTATCCTTTATAACTAGAGCATTGAGGTAAAAAACGCAGACTCACCCCCTCTCCTCCCATGTCAGTGCGAACCCAGCCAGGGTGCAGCGCAGAAACCAGGATCTCATCCATCTTCAGCTCCTCTGCAGCACACAGTGTCAGCATGTTCAGACCTGCCTGTGAAGAGAAGAGAGGAAGGAAAAGGAGGAGACTTTTTTAGGTGAAGGGTGAACAGTTCCGCTCGATGGATGTAACATGAAGAGTTTGAGTAGCAGGTCACAGTGTTAGCAGGTTGTCACTCACCTTGCTGATGCGGTAGGAGATGGCAGGGAGGAAGGAATATGACTCTTTTACAGATTCCATTGAACCTAGAAGTGCGGAGATTCCTATGACTGCTGCTTTACTGCTCGACATCCCAGACATCTTACTGGCCTTCGCTGCTGCACGAAGGTGAGGCAGGAACTCCTAATGATGCAATAAGGTCAGTGAGAGGAAACACAAAACAATGTAGAGCAGAAGAGCACCACCCAATTTCCTTCTTTTAAATGGAAAAGAAAATGCAGTATTGAAGTTCTGTGTTTCAGACATGACACATGATCTTCCTCTCCCTTACTTTAATGATGTTCATAGGGCCAATGACATTGGTGTCAAAAGTTATCTTCATGTCCTCTGGACTGGTTTCCTGCAGGGTGCCTTTGGCCAGGAACCCTGCGTTGTTAATCAGCAGGTTGAGACCTCCTGTCCCCACCAGAGAGTCCACCTGCTGGGCGCTCTGCTTTATGCTACAAAGGTCGGTGGCGTCTGACAGAGAGATTAAAAAGTGGAGCATCATCAGCATTGGTCAACAGCAGACAGTCAGATAAATATCACAACACAGCGTTATTCATAGAGGCAAGGCCAGTGTGTGTCCAGACATGGGTGCAGGACGGAGAGCTTGTACCTAGTTGGATGATAGAGATGATGTTAGGATGCTTCTTTGCCAGTGTCCTCAAGGCCTGTAAATACACAGAGAAGACAAGTTTGTAATTCAGGAGAAGCAAAGAATACAGCACACAGTTGATCACTTGGACTTACTTATCTGTGCAGGATTTCTGCTTCTTCACAGCCCTATCAATCACTGCAGCTTTGTGGTTTGCGAGAGAATTTTATTTTTTTTCCTGTACGTAATTTAGGGAGTAGAAACACAGTCATTTGATGAGGAACTCAATGAGGCACAGAGTAAATAAAGACTCTCACCTCAGCCCTGGGTCCATCGGGGTTCCTGCAACAAGCAAACAGCTTTCTTACTGGATGGGGGGCCTCAAGCATTTGCTTAACCATCTCCAGGCCCAGGCCTCGGTTTGCTCCTGTGATCAGCACACTGACTGGTTGCGCCGCCATTTCCTCTGCTTCAATTTGCACAGTTCTCTGCCTGAGCTCTTATACGCCTTGTTTGTTGAATGTCTGGTTTTTAGCCTGGCCACACCCACATTCTTCAATCGCAGCGTGTATATTCCAGCTTCCGTTCCACCTCAAACATTGTGACAAGTCAGGCATGTGTAGGGCTTAGCTCACATACTGATAAGATGAAGATGTGATTATGTTTAAACACGCTGGATGAAGAGAATGAGTGAAGTTCATGTTCGGCTTTTCACAGCCCTGAGCACAACAGTGCAAAGCAACACAAACAGCAAAGTCCAGTGAGCTGACCTCTAGTTAAAAATACACTCTCCATTTTGTCCACACAGACTTACCTACCATTAGACGTGAAGCAATATATTAGACTTTGATAATTTACCTAATGAAAATGCATAAATGAACTGAAAAAAGACAGTATTGAGTGGTTGTCGGTGAGCTTGGGGACATTACATTAGATGAATTAGAGTCATTTAGTGTGAGTCATACAGTGTGGATGTGTAGAGGCAAAATAACTCAGGAATGTGAGCTTGGTAGGGTAAACCACACAAAAGGCACACTGTGTCAGACAATCAAGTGATACACTTAGAATTAAAGAAATATTTTGACTACTCTGATGTCATGTGGTTTTACATCTAAGTGAAATCATCAGAAGAGATTCTAGTTGTAGTTGCAAAAACTGACACCAAAACAGGAATAAAAGCAATGACAAGCTATAATGACTGAATTTAATATATACATATTTTCATTTGTTATGATGGCACTAAAGCTACAGCAGTGGTGTTGGCAGGGATGCCAGTTAACATTCCCACCACATGGCTGCACCATTTCTGTGTGAAACGGCACATTCAGGATTTCTGACAGAAGATTTACAGAGGCTTGCAAATCCTTGGTATACAAACGCCATAAATGTCCACCCTAACAAGTAATTTACTTCAATTTAACAGATTGGAATCTCACGTTTCTTTTAACAACTGAAAATCTATTAGATAAGGTAGACTAGGCTGAAAAAACAAGCAGAATAATCTACTGGCACATTTTTCACTTGCATTCAGAAAAATTAGTTTCTGGCTGAACACCAAATTATAGTATAGATTTTAATTCTCAATTAGCAAATAAAATACTTGAAAAGTGGATATTTATTGCAGTGTACAATAAATACAGCAAATATTTAATTGCAAAGCTTATAAATCGGCTTCAAAACTGAGAGCTGAATCAGCACTTCTCTGACACTGTCTCAAAAATGTTAAGTTATAAGCTTCACAAAGGTAGTATTTACTGCACGGCTATTGTACTGGTTGGTATTATATTATGATATATGCTCCTGTTATTTTGTCCACCCCCTGCATCTCTAACATGCATGTCAGCAAAAGCAAGCTGGTGGCAGGACGGCTCACACTGACTGACAGAAGCAGAGAGAGTGGGACTTTAAGAAAAAACAGGCAAACAATAAACTCAGGAACAGATTTGTTCTAAGAGAACTCATATAACTGAAGACACATACTTCAGACATCAATGTGACTGAATGCCCTGCAGTGACGATTCATGTTTGTTGTATATTTATGTTCATTATTGAGACTCATGCTCTTTGGATTCCTCCGCTGCTGGTGAGCGTAAAACAAATGTGTGCGTTTGACTGTGTAAGCAACAGGTAAAAAGTTTCAAAAAGGCTTTATGAAGAACCCCCAAAAAACAATAAAACCTCACAGGGTGTGTGCACTGTAGTGTAATACCTCCAACAACATTACGTGTGACAAAACGCACCTACGACAAAAGAGAGGGACACACAAATAAACATCCCTTGACTTTCATTTGACAGCAGATTCCTTTGGCTGTCCAGATACAATTGGCAGTGTCTTGCTCTTGATCCATAAGCATACATACACATTCATTCACACACTAGCGCATACGTACAGTACACACACACACACACATACACACACACTGCATGTACATGATGCAGTACATAACATGCACATACACAGATATAAATACATACAGTTTTTCATTAAATGCACTTCTGTGTCCACAGCTCTCCATTTTGAAAATAGCAAGGTGCATAAATAAAACATTCCCATTGTTACAGAAAAGGTCCATGCATGTCCGGCACCTCTGAGTTCACCAAGACTGAAGAAAATACAAGAGCCTTGTGGTATCTGGTTGCATCCCTTTCCGTCTCACCATTTCTTGATTGTGTTGTTGTTTTTCCTCTATCTGGCAGTGTTTTGACAGAAAATGGATGGGGTTTTTTTTGTCTCTCACAGATGGGTGCTGTCCTGCGTATCGAACCTGTGGCTCTCTGAGAGTCCGGCACTGCACTTCCTGCTGCTTCCCTGATTGGGTACCAGAGAGAGGGGGTCTGGTCTGATCAGGTACCTGCAGATGGGGGTAACAAATAGAGTCCTGTAATATTTGTAGTTTTTAGACTGTGTTCATTTTACAGTGCTATCAATTATATTTGGCGTTGTGTACTCACACAACATCGTGCAGCTCCAGTCTGGTGTCTGGAGAAGGGTTGATGAGGATATAAGACAGTCTGTTCCCTTGGTCTGTCATCCCATCTGACACAGGAAGAAAAGAGGTGAGTGAGGCAGAAAATAAAATAGGCACAGGATATACAGCAGGCTGTGCAACATCCGTACACACAGAACTGAGGATACGCAACTGTGAGTCACAAGACGGAAAGACAAATTTAGATAAAAATGAACACAAGCTGAATACATACAGACATACAACAGACAGTAAACAACAGAGGTGGAAGGTCCTTTACTTAAGTACCAATACACGCATTCAAAATCCTTATTTATAAAAAAAATTGTAAAAGTACATTACAATGACAGTACAGAAAGTACTGAGTTATATGTAATCATTATGTATGTGTACATGTATGTATATTTATATATATTTTTACTGATTGATTGATGTATTAATGCACATGTAGCATTTTATTGTTGTAGCTGTTTGAGTTTTTTTATATCACCATACTATATACTTTATGCAGTTCCCAAAATGGGGGTAATGATTAATGTTGTAAAAAGGAAGAAAAGAAGTTCTACTACACAAATTTGTATCATATTTATTTTTACTTTCCCTAATTGTTGCTTTTTTTGTTAAATATTGAATAATTTTATCTTGTAGACATCTAAAACTTGACAAGGGTATTCAAGAAAGGGGGTTACAAGTCAAAAAGGGTGGGAACCGCTTATTTAATCTTTAACAGTGTATTTAATTTTTTAAGCTCATCATTTATTTAAATCCTAATTTGTGAAGTAATTCGTGACTAGCAATCAAATAAACGTAATGGAGTAAAAAGTACAATATTTACTTCTGAACTGTAGAGGAGTAAAAGTATAGTATAGTATTGTATATACGGTACATATGGTTCAAGTACAAATACCTCAGAATTGTACTTGATTAAATGTATGTAGTTACATTCAACCACGAGTAAACCTATACTTTAAATCAGGAGCAGACTACTTTCACACACAAAAAATGATATGGCCTTACTGAATCCAGTTGGAGAAAGGCCCAGGTGTTTCATCCTGGTTCGCACCAGGGCGTTGAGTTCCTGTCTTTCTGAGCGCCGGAACAGGGTCAGTCTCTGCTGACTGATCCTCTCTGCCGCGCTGCCTGGACCCCCCTTGGCTGCATTAGAGCCCCGACCCCCCTTCCTGCTCAGCCGCCGTGCCCACTGCATGCTCTTCCTCCTGAGCAGCGGGTGGTCTGAGGAGTGGGAAGAGGTGGAGACGGGCTCAGAGGATGTGGAGTTCCGATGAGCACCGGTCCGGGACAAGAGGGGCTCTCTGGGTTCTCTGGTGTCCTCGTAGTCTTCCACTGTGATTGATACCTGGGACTGTGACACACAAACATGTCCACACATTCACAAACCTTTAATTTCCTTTCCTTATCAACCTGTTACTCACTTATTTTATTAAATTATTTCTTCACCAGTGATGACTCGGATTTCTCAAGATTAAGAGGAATTGATACTTTCTTATCATATTATAAATTAATAATCAAGGAGGGTTAAATCAATGAATAATCATTGAATAATGAACAAGATACCCTCTGTGGCATATAATGAATTTTACAACTAAACATCTTTTGTGTAACCAACATAACTAGTTTTTCCCGTTGACATCTCACATGTCAAACCAAAGATCTTACTGTCTTCATATCTGACTGTGTCTTCATAACTCAGCATACACTTGGCAAAACATGGACGGGCAGGGCTTTAGAGTCAAAGTTTGTTGACTTCAGTGAGCAGCCCAGTGACTTTAACCTGTGGATTTTGGCCTCAAAACTACTAACAGTAGCAGCTGACCTCAGAAACTGGAAGCTTATGTGCCTCTGTCCGGTAGATGCCAATTGGAATGTCTCCATTGGAGGAGCACAGTTTCTGGTATAGCCTGCCGTAGGTGCGGATCCACAGGTCGTCATCTGTGATTTTCATCTAGAAAAAAAAACAACACAATAAACAACCTCAGTTCAAGCTTCACAGTCCAAACGGACTGAATTCAAGCTGTTTGTTTTCGGCCACTTACAGCACAGAGGAAACCCGAGCCAGGCATGGAGTCTAAACCCAGTAGCAGTCTGGCGATGGAGATCATGTAGTCCTTCACAAATGACTTGCAGGAGAACATGGCACACATGTCAACAGAAAGAGATCATATTTGGCATTTTGACATTTTGGATTTTTCTTGTTCAGGGAAGAGTTTGAGATACCTGGTAGAGGAGAGTGTCCAGCATGCTGACACTGAACACCTTCCCTGCAGCGAAGGGCAGGCGGAACATAAACACCAGGTTGGACCCCTTCTCCCTTTCCTTCTGCAGATCAAACACAAACACACACACACACACACACACACACACACACACACACACACACACACACACACACACATTTTTCCCGATTACACTGGTCTTTGTAGAGATGAGATGATCTGATGAAAGTTGCTCAAAACCAGACTGTTTGTAAGCATCATCATGGAACCTGTGCCATAAAACTAGCATATTTTTCCTTTCTAAAATCATATTCATTTACAGATTCAAGCATCCAATTCAGCATGTACTCGGCAGAAAGCAATGTTAACACTCACGGCTAAAGAAGTTAATTCTCAAACTGACATTCATTCCCACAGCCAAATTACAGTTCCCAGTGCATTTGACTTGCATTGCCCAAACAAAGAAAAGGCTGGAAATCTACCAAATGTCCCTCCTGCTGCAAGGCGACACTGCCAGAAATTTCAAAAACAGTTCTCTCATAATAATGCTAATCCCTTTACTCATTTGCTGATAAATGTTATTGATGCCCAAGGCAAGTTTATTTGTATATTACATTTCAACAAGTCAAAGTGCTTTACATAAAACATAAAAGGCATTAATACAAAAGGGGGAAATTCATTAGTTGCCACATGGAGAACAATATTAACAACAGAAATTAAAAAAGGCATGGGGTGAAAAGAACAAAAACGACAAAGCTAAAATCAGTTAGAAAGGTCCACAGCAAAACTTTGTGTGGCAACAAATCTACCACTTTTCAACAAAACACGGCAACATTAGCAGTGATTCAATGCTTGTATTCCTAAAAAACAATAAGAATACTAAATAAAGGATGGCTTTTATAATACAACAGAGTCTACCACGTTTGTTCTCATTCCTTTCATTATGACCTCTGAAGTCTGTGTTGGGGGAAATGAGAAAGAAAGGAAATGGGGGTTTTGAGGGTATGAAGCTTTTACCTTTTCCAATTTGGACAGAGCTAGAGAGTAGTGGTCTTTGACTTTGAATTGCATAAAGCGCATGTTGGCAGGGTGGGTGAGCTCCGTGATGATACTAAGAGCTGGGAACAGTCTGGGAGGAAGAAGCACAGAGAAAGAGAGAAAATAATGGGTGAAAAAGGGATAGGGAACAAAATCAAGCAGAAAAACTAAGTTAATGTGTGAAATTGCAGAGTAAGTTTGGGCACTGCAGACCTGAAGAGCGTCTGGACATTGACGATGGTCTTTGCATCGGCCATGTAGTCCTCCTCTGCAATCATGGAGCTCTCCTTGTCAACCACCACCATAGTGTCTGCAAAAGTCACTCCGCATCGCAGCAAACTGTCGAGACTGTGGAGAGAGTGAGAGGGAAGGACGGGTAGGGGGGACATGATAAAGAAGAATAAGATTAGGGTTGAAGGGCAGGACTAATACAGAGTAAACTAGGTCATTTGAGAGGTGCAGAAGCACATAAATGAAAAAAGATCAAGGAAATAGTAAAGATGAAAAAGAGGAATATAAATAATGAAATCAGCCTGCAGTCTGCCTTACTTGTCGATGGAGCCCACTGTGTAGAACACCATGGGAAACCAACAGATTGCCTCAAGGAAGTCTGCTTCAGGTCTGAACCAATCAAAACACAAACAGACTTGAGATTCCAAACAGTAGAGATGTATGCATGCCATGATGAAGAGCTAACATCCCCAAAAACTCAGCCTGAGAAATACAACACAGCCAAATTGCCTGCAGAGAAAGCTGAAAATAACAGCACTACACTGGAGTGACTCAGCATTTTATTGCCTTTTTATTGGATTCCACTCTCATTTGGCTGACTGCATTTGTGTACCAGCCACAAAACACGACACAGGATTGTGGAACGCATTGTCCTGAAAGCATTAAGCATTTCACAAATCACGTTTACAGGGACCTTAAATAGCTCAGTTTTTCTCCTCCCCAGGCTATTTAAGGAGGAACCCATTTTACCCAGATTTGTAGCTTAGCTGCTGTGCTCATAGCAACAATTTTGGGCAATACTAACATGTAACCCATTTCAGTTTGAAGCTATGTTTACAAGCATGGCCACCGCATGACAACAAATAAAGTAGATGTGTCCTTACATGCTCTCTAGCAGCAGCACGATGGGGTTGAGCTCCTTTCTGGGTCGGTAGTACGCCCGTAGAGGCACAATGAAGTTGTACAGACCGTTCCCTGCGCTCTCCGCAGACACAATGATCAATTTGTTTTTGAAGCCATAGGAGCGGGCATCTTCAAAAAGGGTGTGGTGACAAGCCTAGTAGAGAAACAGAGTGGTGTCATCGTGGAGGATGG
This sequence comes from Micropterus salmoides, assembly GCF_014851395.1. Taxonomy (NCBI): domain Eukaryota; kingdom Metazoa; phylum Chordata; class Actinopteri; order Centrarchiformes; family Centrarchidae; genus Micropterus; species Micropterus salmoides. The sequence continues at coordinate 21,429,112 of NW_024040041.1, forward strand.
CAATGTGAACTTAAAATAAAGATAGCAAGCCTTTTAAATTCCATACCTTGTCCATGCGCAGGCAGCAGAAAGGCATCTTTTCTTGAAGAAGGTGGCACAATGTAGGCGAGCTGCCGATGTATGGAGAGTTCAGCGGGTATCCCTTCACCCATCTGTAGCAGAAGCCCTAAGTTACCTCTGAACAACTTAACACTTTAACATAACCACAAAAGAAAATTTAAACACCATGTTCATTGCTTACTCGCAGTGTCGACCCCACCAATGGGCGCTCTCATCTCTGTCACTGTCGTCCTTGCCCTCTTCTCCTCCCTCGTCCTCTGACTGGTCTCCCAGCAAGTCAAAGGCGGGGTTGTTGACACCGTCCACCAGCTCCAGGACGGGAGCGATGCTGTGCCGCCTCTCCTCGGCTGAGTCTCCCAAGGCAGGCAGGGCCAAAGTGTTAGTGCCACCCATCTCTGTCCTGGAGCTGCTCCTGCTTCCTCTTCCGCTGCCCAGCCCGGTGCTCCCTGGGTCCTGGCCTTCCGGGCTGCTGTCACTGGAGTCCTGCAGGTCGATGGCCACTGTGCCTGAAACATGCACACACAGCTAGTGATTATCAAGGGAGAGATCAAGTTTAAGGTTCAAACACTATATGTGATGTGTTTGCACAGATCCCTGATAACACATACTGTGAGACTGAGAGCATTTAAAACCTGTGAGCTGGACAGTTTCATTATTGTCCACTAGGTGGTGTGTTTGTAAAACCACAGTATCTGACGTTTCAGTTAATTCGGCAGTTGCTCTTATCAAGTGGGACTTATAATCACATACATGACACTTCTTCAGAAAAGCAATGAATATTTTTAATCACCCAGATAGGTTTCAAACGTGACAGCTGTGACTGCTCTGCTGTCTGACAGTTTAATGACAGGTTTGCATGTTTGACCAACACAGAAACTGCAAACAGAAGGTCAGTGTGTAAATGTTACACAGTCTTTGTGCCATGCCCATCTGACTGACCCATGCTGGCGATAATACTGTGGACTGGCAGGCGGGTGAGTCCGTGGTAGATGGTTTGGTGCACTCCCCTGGCATTTCCTCCCGTGCCGCCCCATGATGGCTCTCTCTGGCCCCTGACAAATGCGGAGTTCTCCTCTTTGGAGATATTGATGTAAAAGCATGTGTCAGAGGCCCCCATGATGTGGCAGGGACCAGGGTTCAGCAGGATGTTGGTGGTGTCCAATCTGCGTACTCCAATCAGACATACTCCATACCTGCAGGCGCAGAGACAAGGTCAGCTCTGAAACGTGCAGGTTGGTGTGTGTTCTCATTTCTTGGCCTTTTCACATTATGACTTACTTTTTATGAGCATGAAAGGAGGCAAAGGTGAAACTCTTGCCCTGGTATTCCCCGAAGAATTTACTTTCCTCCAGGCGGATGTGATGCACCTCATTGGCTGAGCAGCGCCGGTAGGTTCGGTGCCATTGGTCCGCTGAACACGCACCGCCCTCCCTGAGACAGACAAAGAGGACTGATTGGCCATATGGAGAAAGAGTGACCTTTACAACATGTAACACAAAGCATCAAGCTGTACACCAGGTCCACATGTGAAGATTTTCCATTTTACATCTCTGTCAGAGCTGCTGATCAATACTTCAATTAGCTCACTGATGTTTTAAAGGACACCCAGCCTGTCCAAACAGTAGGTCTCAGATGGACACATTCACACAGTTAAGTGGACAACAGGTTTCTTAAGGGGATATGGCTTTAGATGCGGAGGCTAAAGAGGTGACAACAGAAATGTGGGTGGTTTGCGACAAAGACTGCATTATATAAACAAGTGTTACAGTGAATTTGCAGTTTACAGGAACTAAGTGCAAGGCAGGGGAGGAGGAGGACAAATCCTAGTCATGTAGCATTGTCACAGCCAATAAACCAAATGGCATCAAGTCCAGATATAGAAGCATACTTACGAAACATTCTGCTTTTGAATGTTGAACTCATCAGACACAAGCTATAGAGTATTTGAATGAGTCTTTATTTAACATATAAATACATGTATTTTCATATATAACCAAAGTTTGTCAGGTTTAACTTCCTTGTTTATTCACAATTCAAAAAATAGTTCCATTGTACTGTACTGGTTCTTGTCTAATTTGATTTTAATTTATATTCTGTGATTGATATCAGGATTGTTTTTTTGTGTGAATACCCTGTTATTCATGTTGAAATCACAAATTGTGGCTTTACAATGGCAGTCTAACTCTTTAACCACCAGGCAAAAATCATATTTAGACTAGCAACATTTTAATCACTGTTATAGTTCTGCTACTTAATAACAGAGAGTCACTTCAACCAGCAAGTGAAAGCTGTGAATGAACCACCAAACAAAACTAGGACTCATTCATATTTAATCTTTTGCCTCTCTTGTATAGATTTGTGTAAAACTTCACAAACATGACATGCTGTCTGCAGTATGTTGATGTCACATCCCCATATTTCTGTGTATTTGAATATTTCAAACCCACACAACAAGCTGCCATTTTTAAGCATCTAAAGTTAGCTACAATCATCAAAAATTAATCTTCTAACCACAATTTCTAAATAACAAGCTTTCAAAAAAATATTTTTACAAAATCTCTGCACTGTGTGCAAAATATGGAAGTTGAGAGATGATTTGGATGAACATTGAGCACTGTGACACATAATTCCTGGGTGTGAATACAGATCAGATGCACCCTACCTGTTGAGGGCTTGAAAGGCTCCTACACGTTGCTTGAAGGCTTCTTGGGGCGCCGTTCTGAAAAACAAAACAACGTTGAGTGACACTGTGGATACAAGAAGCAGCTCATTCCTATTCACTGTATCTACTGTATTTTTGACTATTGAGACTATAAAACCGTACCGTGAACAGTCTTATAGAAAGAGGGATAGAGAACTCACTGTCCTCTGGAGGAGTGGATCAAAAGAGTGATGAGCGTCGAGGTACCAGGGCACACACAGTTTAAAGCCAGCATGGCATACTTAAACTCTTCTTCACACACCACATGATCTGCAGACAGGAAACAAGAGGGGCAAAGCGACCGAGGTCACACAAGCCTTGACTAAAAACACAAACACTCACATTGTGCTCTATATAATTTTTCATTTTAAACCCAAGAACCCTGCAGTGAATACAAATGTGCTGTTGGAAAAGACTCTTCTGCCCTCGGTGTGTGTGTGTGTGTGTGTGTGTGTGTGTGTGTGTGTGTGCGTGTGCGTGTGTGGGTGTGGGTGACAGAGAAAGTTTCATCCCATTAATCTAGGTGCAACCAACATAAAGGGGCCAGTAAATGAAATGCTTTATAAGGTCTGTGCAACCAAGTACAAACAAATTATCTCACTTAACCCCTAGTGATCGCAGTTGTATCTACTGTGGTTTGGAGATATACAGTTTATTTTAGTTTTTGCTACCAACTGAAACAAGAGAGTGAATACAATTTAATTTGTGGTACAAGAAAAAGGTGTAATCTATTATTTTTTTTATCAATGATTTGATCTATAAAATGTTATGTCAAACATTTAAAACTTCCCATCACGTTTCCAGTTACCATGGTGATGCCTCGAAATTGCTGGTTTTGTTCAACCAACAATCCCAAGCCCCAAAATACTGAAATTTATACTGATAGAAAACAGGTGAAAGCAGTGCATTTTCACATTTGAGAAGCTAGAATCAGCGAGTGTTTGGCATTTTTGTTTTGTATACAACCTAAATAGTAATTATCAAAATAGTTCTGTTAATTTTCTGTTAATCAAATATTAGTTAATTGGCTAAATGTTTCTTCACTAGCTGAAGTAACTGAAAAATAACAAAAGACTCCATAGCAACATGTTTTCCGAGAAATATTATCCTGTTTTCTCAGCATAATCTACAATGTGAACAGTTTTCGTGGTTACTGAAAAAATATTCCCTATAAAAACTGTTGTTGCGTGCTCTGTAGCACACAATGTATTGTGCATTTCACTTTTAATACCGTATTAATGAGCTTACCACTAAAAGGCGCAAGCATGCACAATCAAATATGTCACTATGTTATGTTGGAAAATATCTAAACGTCACTTGATATTTGTCTAACACAAATGAGTCAAACAGACAGCTGTGTCAGAAATCCCCCATCGGCCCTTCATCTATATTAGACACATTCTGTTTGCTCCCATGGGATAAAATTTATGTCACTGCTGTGGCCCACCGCTCAGTTTTTGGGGGGTGATCGGAAGACCTAACAACAAGCCAGTGATTCAGTGTCAGCCTCATTAAACCACCTTTCACTCACATCATCGAACACTTAACGCAGCCCTGCCTGTTCCCCAACCAAACCAAACTGAACAAACACAGATGACAGTCCTCTCGTTTACCTGTTGCCACACAGCGTCCTCTTTGAAAGGAAAAACCAATAGAGCGATTAATGTTTGTAGTAAGCCAATCAGTGAATCAGGCCCAGGGAGCATCCATTTTCCCCGCTGTGTAATTCTTGATTGCATTATCTTCAGTGATGAGCACACAGTCATATTAGAGTTGCCTTGTTTACCAACAATGTTGAACTAGGTCTTAAAAGCACAGTATGTGCTCTATATTAGAAAATAATTGGTGACAAATGTCAGAGTCTGACAAGAAGTATCAGAGTCATTCTGCTGTAGCAGGAGACCAGCTGGGATGTAAATGCAGTTTTTAATAAATTAGTCAGGTCTGTGTGTGCTTGAAGCTGAGCAGGTTAGAGACACACCATTTAAAACTCCTGATTATGGATCTTTTGTTGAAGTATCAATATTCTTTAGGCACAGAACTGTACATCCTAATGCAACTCACACACAGACACACAGAGTAGCCTCTTGCCATTCAGCCTGGACTCTTTTAAAGAGCAATGGGCATCTAAAGCCTGCAGGGGAAAACACAAACACAGTGATGTTGTATGAATTAAATTCAAATTAAAGATCCTTTCTTCACCCCTCAAGGGCCATTCAAGGCAGAGAAGGTTGCAAACAGAAGTACGCATGAACAATTAATTTACACACTGTGGGAAGACCATATTTTTGTGCGATAATCATTTCTTTCATTTTCGATACATTTAAATGTATTGCACAAGTCTACATATTCTTGCATTATGGGTTCACATGATTTATCTAACTGACTGAGCAGAGACGTGTTTTCAGCAAATTTTACAAGATGTTGATTTCTATGGTTACTATGACAGCTGCAAGACAAAAACAGAGGAGAAAGGACATAACCCTGCGGTGAGCCAGTGAGAGTACTGATTGATTCAGATGGTCAACTAACATATTAGTTCTGTTCAAAATATTTATAATCTATCTGATGAGTTGATGATCTAAATGGAAATAAGATATCAGCTTTCTTACAACTATTGAGGATGCATCATATTAAAGGCTGACGGGAACTCAACAAAAAGTAATCTTGCACAAGTGCTTGTTTGTTCTAAATGTTCATGTAAATAACGTTGCATTGTTAACATCTCTCACAGCTTTTATGCAAACTGCAGGGGGTTGAGTCAAGTTACACCCACAGTTTCTGATTTAAACAACTTTCTCCAGGGTTTTCATTACTAGTGATGTTTATGCTATAGGCCTCAAGTCATTGACGATTTTAGGGTCTTTACTGGTGTTCGTGAGATAGATTTGATCAATCTCCGAGCTGAACACTAGTCACCATGGTTAAATTTATTCACAATTTTCTTCATACGCGGTACATTCTGAACGACCTCTAAGGGCCTCAATTTTATTCTCTGACCATACATAATGGAGCAACAACATTCATTACTGTTACACACAAAATCCACTCTCTGTTCTTCTTGAACCCGTCTTCACCACTGTGATCCCTTCTCTTCCCATATTCTTCTATGCTTACCCTTCACCCTGCCCTCTATCCTTCAGGTGCCTGGACCAAGAGAGAAACCAATTACTGACCTAGACACACACACACACACACACACACACACACACACACACACACACTCTCTTTTCTCTTTCTGTCGCCCTCCCTCAGGATATCTGGGTTTTTGTACCCATTTCTTCAGACTGCGTGTTGATTTCTATCACAGACCAGTATTAAAAATGTAATCCTGTGTGTGCAGATATGTGTGTGCAGGTTATTTGCACCCTCTGCAAGAGGGCAATTACAACCTGACCACAGGTCCACCAGATGAGCTAATTAAATCAGTAGGCCGTTATTGTTTGTTTAAGTGAGCTGCTATCAACGCCGTGTGGCTACAATGAGCAGAACTCAGGAGGGCGACTGGCTATCGTGGATCAAAACATAAACTGGGGAGATAATCAATCAAACCTCCGTACCCATTTCTGTTTGGTTACTCAAACGCCTCAGGGTTTCCTGCCCCGCTGCAGCATCATACCAACACATCTTTCCTAATGAACGCCAGGCTGTTATTAAGCTATTCCTGCGGATCAAATTAAATCTTGTATCTCTTGCTCATTAATGCCTCCCACACTAGCACTTTGTGAGTATTTTCCAAGTGGTGTCAAAACATGGCGTCTGTACTTACAGTAATGCGCATGTGACTGCATACTGATTTGCTCTCTGCGTCTACCTATAGTGACTTTAGATTAGAGGGACATTACAGTCAGTCAATTGTGAACTCATGTGTTTTACGTGTTTAAAGGGGTACTTTACTTTGTATTGTATTCCCACAGGGACAGCGCCCATAAGGGCATTGATATCAGCTATTTCATAAGAAACAATTTTGTAATTTAAAATGAATGACGAGGATATTTGAACATGTCCAACACTATGTCAATATAAGTTAACACATCAAAGCAATTCATAGAAATGTCTCACTCCCAGCACAGCAGCGCGAGTTTCACCCCACAGGGCTAGCTGATAATCATATAATACAGAGCGTGTGTTATCATGGGTGAACATGAATTTAATTTTCTACCTGACAATTCCTGCCCCACTAATAACAAAGACTTCAATCTGGTCTGGCAGTGAGGTGTTTAATCAGCACTGCAGGGGTAAAGGAGGACTGGAGAGCTTGTCTGCCTGAGCAGAACTCATCAAAAGAAGGGGATTTTCTTTGCCAAGGTAGCAAAGTAAAACGTTAAGCATTAATAGAGACAGCTGGGATGAGGGCGGCAAGCTAGAATTGAGTTTGACGTTCTCCGGGGCTGTAGGCAGGGAGATGTGCGAGAGAGAGGAAAGGGTGAGAGAGAGTTTCGTTCCTCTTGTTTCACTCGCAGATGATTGACTGGCATCTTGTCTGTTGAGCAGGAGAAGAGGGGACACTCTCCAAAAGACATGTGAAAACCCTTAAGAAAGCTTACAGCCAAGTCGAGCCAATCTGTCCAGCACTTCTTCAGAGCTTGGACGACAGAGATCTGTGTTGCTGCACTGGGACGCTGACAGAAAAGACAATTTTCAGGCTTACAAATGAAGCGGATCAACTCATGTCGAAAACTGGACACGACAGCTGATGACACACACAGGAAATAAAGTGCAGATAGGACAACTCAGTTTCCCATGCCATCGCAATGCAACCCTGCAGAGCAAACTAAAAATGCTTACCTAATCACCCATCTTTTATGTTGTTATGTATCATGACTGGTGACAACACGGTTCCAGTCACCAACGGAGCAAAATCTAATTATTTAGCAGGTGTCATCCCATTATTTCCTGAATCCTGATGTGATCAAATAATAGTAGCTGCATCCAAACAGGACAGATACCTCCAGAGGCTGCCAATATATTTGATTTCACACTCACTGCCCACCTGCAAACTTGACGTGGAACTTGTTCTCTGGCTTGAGAATCTGGACGTACAGGGGGCAATTTGGAGCAAAGTCTTTCACTGCCCAGGCTCTGAGGATGGTCTGATGATCCTGAGAAAATTGGAGATGGCGGTGAGAGACATGGATGGAGTGAAAACACGGGAGAGACAGAGGAAAAGTGCGACAGAGAGAGAAAGAGAGGTAGAAACCCATCATTAGCAGCATCAGATTTTAGCTCCTCTCTAATAATCCTCTTAAATCGCTGACTGCACAGAGCAACTGAATGGTCCCTGCAAAATTTCAGAGCAATGCAATTCTGACAGATGAAGTATTCAAGGCTGCACAGTGGCTAGGAAGAGTAAAACTGGCCTTGCAAACGTTGTTGAAAAATCAGTCAAAAGCAAAAAACAAGACTATGAGTTTACAGCCACGCTAGTGGCTCTGTGAGGCTGTATCTGAGCACAGCGTTACTTTGAGCTAAAAAGCTAATGACAGCATGCTAACATGCTCACAGTGACAATGCTAACACACTGATGTTTAGTTATGTTTATCATATTCACCTTTTTTCACCTAATTTAGTGTGTTAGCATGCTAACATTTGCCAGTTAGCACTAAAGACAAAGCAGCCTACAGGTGAGGTTGATGGGAATGTCATTAGTTTTGCAAGTATTTAGTCATAAAGTATTAAACAAATTAAGAAATCACTAAGTAATTACAATTTATCTGGAGGGGTACATGAATGCATCTACTAAATTTTATAGTGATCCATCCAATGATGGTTTTTTCAAACAATCTCAGCTTTCCACAAAAATGACAGTCTCAGTTACCTTGCTACCCTAAACCTACGATAACGTTGCTGCTTAGAAATGTACATGTAGCTTAATTTATTTTTATCAACTCTGGTTTACTGACATGACAAGTTAAGGAAGGCATGTGCCAAATGATTCAGTGTGAATTCCAGAGTGCTGTATAGCATGCACTGCACCTATGAAGCTCATTGTTTTTTTGCAGTATGCCTGCGTATAGTTAATTTTTTTTTATGTCAAGCCAGTTTGTTTTACTCTTAGCTTCAGTCATTTTTACTGTGCAATTCATGTACAATGTAATTTTCTAAAAAAGCAGTTCACTCCAGAGAAATATTAAAAGAAAATTACAAGACATTTTTATTTGTTTAAAAAAAAATTAGGAGCTATAACCGGGCAAGAAATATGCATGTTTTGCAGTGTGTTGAATCATGGCGATACAGTGAGGAACATACAGCAGCAATGCGGTCCACTTCAAACCGGTTACTGAGGATAAAGCAGGCCTCAGCATCGTCCATCCTGCAGGCAGTTAGTAGAGCATGTGGCCACAGGAGTAAGAGAAAAAGATAAACAGAGAGAGACAGAGTTGGAAAAGTGACAGAAACCACGAGAAGGAGAGTGTTGTCATGTTATTGAGGGACAGGACAAAAGAGAAAAAAGCAGGACAATAGAACATCAAACGAACCAATGTGTCTTTCAAGCCTACGCCATTTATGGATGAGATAGTAGGAGGCGAGGAGACAGGGAGATTAAACAAACAGGCCGTTACTCCTTTTCTTTCTCTGAGACAAAGCCAGCCTAAGGTGCTGCGGCTGTATTATCAGAAGCCAGGGGGTAAACAAAAAGCAAGTTGCTTCAGGTATCATGTATGAGCTATCACAGCTGAAGGTCTGTTATGGGGGGTTTCAAGGCTTGATTTTGCAACTGTGATAATAATGCTTCTAATTGACATGAGAAAAATGATACAGTGTTCGTATGAAACTAAATACAAAAATCTGATTACTGTTTTATTTCTAGACTCTTGATTGTTGTTATATTTTTTATCACAGTGACTTACTTGGCCCTCATCAGGTCTTGGTCTTTGAGGGCAGAACCCTGCAGATAGATGACTCTTTGGGCCCACAGAGGGACATGAAGGACCCTCCTAACCTGGACATCCATCTCTGCTGGACAAAGGATCACCACATAATGGTCCTACACACACACACACCAACATGCACACACAATTGGTATCGTGGCTGAAGGTTTAACCACATGCAAGACGTTAGCAAGAAGTCTGCTGGATGAGGTGTTTTGTAGGAGACATATTTTTATATATAATTTTTGCATTTAGTTTGTACTACTTTCGAAATATTCCACAGACTACGTTCTGTCTGTAATCCAGTGCTCCTAACTTTGGGGTTGGCGTGCCATCTGGGATCACTTGATATGCAGACTGGACAAGTGTCACGTTCAAAGTTGCAAACTTGGGGTTGTAATATGAGCCAGTGGGCAGACGCTAAAGCAGGGAGAGTGATTGTTTGCGAGTGGAGCACTGCAGACAATAGCAAAGAGAAACTTTTTGTTGAGGCTGTGATGGACAATGAATGATAACACTCATCCATTGTTTTGGTTAGTAAGACCTGAATCCTTCTTTTGCTGGTGGCAGTCAAGGCATTCAGGGTATGTTATGGCCTGTTAGTAGCTGATACAGCCATAAGGCTTGAAGGTAATTCATTCCCTAGACCTAAAAACAGTCAAAATCCAGTACTACCTGTGATGAGACATAAGATTTACTGTGTTTAATTTAATTCAAAAGTGAGTTTCTATATCATCTAAATTAGGTCGCCCCTTGGTCTTGAAAATAGAGTACAAATGATTTTCATCCTCAAACTGACATGACAACTAAGACAGTCTTCAAAATAATGGACTCATAAAATTAACCCTAACCCCTGCCATGACGAGATTATATGATTGAGTGGGAAAAGTACACCGACCTTGTTGTTTGATTAAAACATTCTTAACTCGAAGTCCACCTGCTATCTTTTTACAGTTGGTCACCCTTAACCCCTAAACAGAGACGGGATACGATTCCCTGCAGTACCTGTTATCACATGACCATTCATACCTAGTTCTCGTGATGATAATTGAGCAATCTCAATGACAAAGCTGATGTAACTCCACAGTGAATTGGCAGTGCAGCAAATAACACCTTATTTAAACTTGAACATACAAGCCCTAGTCCTTTACCATGGAAAGCATAGTTTGTCACACTTACAGGAGTCAAGCAGTGTTTTTTGAACACTGTACACCAACTTTCCGTCCTTGGTCTAAATTTACAGGAAACTGAATCATATGTATCTTGATTTCATGCAGTAAAATCTGTACCACAAAACTCTGTCTAGTAAACAAAAAAATCTCCATCCAGAATCTAGCCCGCCCCAAGCAAACACGTCTGCTCCAACATCAATAAGACAGCAGTTTGATCTGTGCTATTGAATTGCTACTGAACTAATCCTCTGCTTTAACCTCAGCTGCTCAGGCTCCCGAAAAGGATTACAGACAACAAATGCACACAAACACAAGACCCCCCAACACCCTCTTGTCCTACTTAAAACCATTTTGGAAGACCTGAAGTCGGGGGTGAGCGAAGAACTCATTAAGGAAGTCCATGAGGAGGTCGATCTTGAGACAGCTGACGCACAGCACCACGTGTTTCTCCGTCTGTGCCCTGTAGCGGCTGTAGTTTCCCCCGGACTTCTGCCGCTCCATCCACAGAAAGGCCAGCTGCTCGAACTACATTCAGTACGACATCCATCACATTCAACAGATGGAAACTGGATTAGGTTAGCTGCAATACAGGGAGGAACCAGGTGGTGCATAAAAAGAAAACAATGCCTTGTACTGTATAGTGTTTCCGTTTGATTATGGAGAGTGTTTGGGGGAATTAAGAAAAGTGGAGTTCAAGATGGTAGCTAAATGGAAATGATAGCAGCCAGAGATAAATAAGAGAAGGTGGGTTATGGAAATAACTGTAGGCCTGAGAAAAATCTCACAGATTTTTGTAATGTTGGGGAGGGCCGGGTGAAAAGGTGGATGGTGGGATTTTACAGATAAAGAGGTGCATGAAAGAGAGAGTTTTAGTTCTGATCACTGTAGTTTGGTGTAAACAATGTCCTCCTGCAACAAGCAGGGCTCAGGAAATGTTTTGGTGCTAAAAATGGAGAGATTAATTTGCAAAAAAACAAAACGAATAATTAAGACTGATCAGCTGTAGTTATAGTTAAGCTAGTTCAGTTAGTGGCAGAGGCTTCTCATCATTCACCCTCTGAAAGCCTTACGTTCACCTGTCAACCTCATTAAAACTGAGAGTAAATATTTTTCTTTATTTCCTCTTCTGTTTTTCCTTGGTCATTTTAGCTGGTCCAGCAAGAACCATTATGATGCAACTTGGTGTCACCCTGTATAAGTAGGGAAAGTGTAGCTCCCCCCAAATCCAAACTATTCCTTTAATACAGAGTGGTGTTCACTTGTTGGTCACACATTTCACTCATTTCCAATTATTCTTATTGATTTAAGTGACATGACGCTAATACTATACAGTTGACGAGATGATGTATTGAACCCTCTGCCAACTGTAATGGAGACAGTCGCAATGAACGGCTGATTATGTTAAAATGCAACATCCATGTCAGCAGAATTCAGTAGACAGTTCATTTGTGTGCTCTTTTTCTCTGGGAAGTACTCATTTTGTTCTAGATAAATTTGATCGATTTTGAGCAGCGATAATGTCAGCTCATTAAAACTGGAAAACATTATCCATACAACAATAGTGGCACTTTTTGTGTACAGCCAGTTGTCAATGGCACCAACTGTGGTAGATTTGTGATGCAACAATGGATTGTACTTAATGTATACTCAAAGCCCTTTAAAGTACATGTCATATTCGCCCCATTCACACACATTCATACAATGATTGCAGAGGCTGCAGCTGCTCATCAGAAAGAAATTAATGCTCATACACACACTCACACACCAATGGCACATACTTCTGGAACAATTTGGGGTTCTTGCCCAAGGACACTTCAACATGCGGGCAGGAGGAGCTGGGGAGAGACCTGCCAATGTTCTCTTTATTGGGCGACTTGCTCTACCTCTAGCTGCCCCAAGAACAATCAAGCCTCTATTTTAGAGTATTGTGAAATTTAATTGGAACGGAATTCTTTTAAGGCTCAAAATGACACGAAACGACTTGTCATGGAGTTCATTTCCTGTAGTGTGTTGTGGACAGGTACAGGAAAATGCCAATTAATGAGGCAGCAATAAGAAAAAGACAGCAGCTGAATCCTGATATGCTCTATGGCTAGCCTGTGCAGCCTGGACAGGACATGGCAGAACTCAGAGTCAAACAGACGGACACACATTTAAAAACTGTCTCGCACGCACGCACGCACGCACGCAGTGGGGATGGGGGTTGGGGCTAAGTTTCTAAATGTCAAGGGGTATTTATGGATAAAAGATTGTGAGAGGGAGTTGGGAAGATGACATGGCATCCACATTGGTGATGCACAGATCGCCATTTCTTTATGAGTCAGCTTGTTCAGCGAAAGTGTATTCATGCTCATGTCTTTTGCTTTTGTGATGGTTTTAGTGATGCTTACTACCACCTGGTCACTGTGGATGGAAAAGACAAAACAATAAGATAATATAACAATAAAATAACAATAAGAATGTTAATAGTCAGTTGATCAAGCACGCGTAGGATTTGAGCCTTACACCTACTGCTTATGTGACATGATAAAAAAGGAAAAGATAGCAAAAGATGTGTAGTGCCATCACAAAAGAAATCCAATTTACAACAACACAAGAATGTCAGAGAAGTTATAAGTGATGTGTGAGTGTGATTCCCTGCCCAGAGAGGCCCTCCTCGGACTGCAGGTACAGTAAACACACAGAGGAAATTCTTCCTTATTAGCAATTTCACATCTTTTTGGAGGCACCAAGGTACGCCAACTACCTCAGGGAAAAAAGGTTTACACAAATATAAGAAACAATCATTAGGATACAATGCAACTGATACATTTGTCAGGATTTTTTTTTTTTATCAGTCCATGTACAAATAGTATGTTTGTGTAAATGGTTCCTGAAGTCCCCTCCACAGCAGCTAAATGACAGGAGAGGGATTTGGGGAATAGAGCGAGTAAGGAAGACACTCTTGCTGTTCTCTGAATAAAAATAGTGCTGTAAGTCTACGTAGGATGCAATGAGTCATCACATTATTCTGCAAGAAAGGGGGGGGGGTACAAGACTTATTAGTCTATCTTTACTGTAATGAGCTTATCAAAGAAAACTAATTAGCTTTTATGATTGCAAAACTATCAGATCTATTAATTTTTGGAAGGATTTTAAAATTTATTTGATGAATTTAAAGCCTTGTTTGTGTTTGTCTGAGATTTTTCTACCTCCATGTAAACTGGAGGCCAGCCTGGCATAGCTGGCTGCTTCAAAAGTTGAAAATAAAAAATGATGGGGGAAGGACCGTCAGGTCTCAACTCTTTTGAACTCAGTATTTTTTGTGTCTTTTTTCGCCTAAGCTTTCTGTTATAGAGTGATATCTTGTTTGTCAAACTTTACTCCTGGTTTCATCTGTTGTTTTTAACCTCTAATATAATCTGTCTGTGATTAAATTAGAGGTTATCTCAATCATTTCTCACCTGGATGGGGAGCACAATGAGCGCAACAAAAATCATGATGACCACCAGGAGCTGCGAGGGCCAGATTTGGGGGGTGACATCTCCAAAGCCCACAGTGGAAAAGGTGACCACGCAGAAGTACAGCGAGTCGAACAGGGTCAGGTTGTTGCCTGCTCTTTCGAGGTGCTGGATACCGCAGATGCTGATGGAGGAGGGCAGGTTGGGTAAGATGGATAAAATAAGCAGAGGAAGTGAGCATTACTGAGAAAGAGAGTTCACATACTGGGTGAATTATAGGTGTCTGTAGAGGCAATTATACAGCTGCTTTTCATGCCTGTGCATATGCCTTTGTTGAACATTGTTTATTTGTGTGTATAGGTGTGTGAGTACCAGCTGAGTATATTATTGTATTCTTTAAGCGATAGATGAGTCAACAGGCAAATGCCAACCCTGAAATGGTCAGAGATCTTAATTCATGCTGTGTGTAGGATCTTCTGGATTGGCTCAGGCTTTCACACCAGATATGCAGCGAGCTGACACATCCTCCACTGCACACAAGGAATCGGCAGTTGTCATTTCAGAGCACTATCTCATTCTCACAGTTACCAATTACCTCTCTGCTCTCTGCCTTTTTCTCTCTTAGCTTCCAGGAGCAGGATTTTTAAATCCATTTTTTTCCCCGCATGTATCACACAATTTCTTTGCGCCTTGTGTCTGTCTCACTCTCTTTGTGCTCCTTTCCTCACCCTGTCCAAAGCTGTGACACCTTTCACTTCCTGTCCAACCACAATTTAATGTCTCTCTTTCCCCTCTTTTCTTTCCTTGTTGCCCCCCTTCTCAGTTCAGTATTAGCAGTGAGAATACCCACCATGTAAACATCAGACAGACCAGCGTGCTGATGAGTATCACCACCTGGTTAAACATAGCTGAGTGTGTCCGCTGGATCGCCCTGTGGAGATCATTCTGCAGAGAGACAGACACAGTTATGAGTTAATGTATGGGAACTAAAGCCTAAGAGCTGCATTGTTAAAGTGTAACATGTGGATAAAATGAAGTTACTGGATGGTAGGAAAAAAAATATAAAAGCAATGGATGAAATATGAAAATGCACTTAAAAATCAGATGTAAATGTTGGGGGAGGGGGGGGGGGGTATTAAAAATTGGGAAGCAAGCTTAGTCATCTGGATGTCATATGATAGATGGAGGCAGAGGGGATGTAAAGAAAAAAGCTTCAATGCCAAGCCCAAGGTGCAAGTTTAAATGCTTTGTGACTGATACCTTCATAGCAGAAAAAAAACTGGTGAGCTGAAATGGCAGAGACAGAGAGGGGCAATTGCATGCCAACAAAATAACATAACAGAGATGTTGAGGTTAAGGTAATGGAAAAATTGGATAGGGAGATAGTGCTTCACTCACTATCATGTTCTCCAAAGCGTGTTTGGCCAGCCAGCAATTGAGAAATACAGGGATAAAGAGATTTCTGAAGGAGGGCAAAATCACCTGTCAAGAAGAGAAAGCTTCAGTCTGCTAGGCCTTCTATCTCATCACTTTTTTTTTTCATACGTTGTATACAGTCACAGGATTTCTTGCAAAGAAAATTGTTGTGTGAGCATGTGCCCGCCTTTCTGTATTACTGTATTTAAGGTGTTAAAGGTGTGATGTGTGTTCAAGAAGGGAGGATGGGAGTGCAGTGCTTGAGCGGTCAGTGCTCAGTAAGGCATATCCTTCCACTCACAGTGATCATGAAGGGAATGGCGCTGATCATCTCCAGAATGAAGGGTACACGCAATACTTGCTCCCAAACGTTGCCCTGGAAACACAAACCACACACAGGGGTCAGGAAGTTCTATTGTCATGGCGACCTTGGGGGATTACCACACAACAGGCCAGATTGCGGGGAGTGGAAGGGGACAAACTGACAGGTTTTTGCACCATAGAATAGATCGGGACTTATAAGGGTTATACAACTCCCTTGTGCCCTTAGAGAGCATTACCCAGTTTCCTCTAAGCTTTGCTGTTCAATTAAGATGTCAGCCATGGCTGTTTTTATGTGTCTGCCACCTGCATATGGCTGACCTGAATCTGACTAGTGTAGGTGGACAGGCACAGGGTTTGTCCACAGGAATCAGTCAACTCTAAATGCTAAGACCTCTAGCCTCCAGAGTAATCTGCCCAGTGAGCCCTTTATAGGCTTATAGTGTCAAGTACATCAAAGGCACGGCAACCCGTTGATAAATCGCCCCCCACTACAGCAACACAGGCGCCTCCCCCTGTCCCAAGTCTTTCTGATGTGTCAATAACAGGACGGTGCTGAGGAAGCCTCAAGCCCGGTGAGGTGCTTTCCAAATTTGCAAGAGCAAAGGAGCAGCGTCAGGGGAGAAAGGAAAACTTGTTAAGTCGAGTGAACACACAGAGGAGTGTAAAGCGGACAAACCACCACCCTCAAGCATATCGCATGCCTGCACACCCACACAGATGTAGACATCACAGCCACAGTCATTACAAAAGGCTTCAGACTAGCCGTTGGGGGCCACGAGTAGCTCACCTTGTAGCTGAGATACACGAGCAACATCGTTTCTGAAAAGCTGATGAAAGCCACGAGCACCTGCAAAAAGAGAAAGAGAGAGAGAGAATTATAAAGAAATTGAGAGATGCAGACACAGAGGGAAAGCAGACACAGAGAGGAGTTGAGCTAGTCAGAGAGAGACCGGAGCAGAGAGAAATTAGGAGTCGCAGAAATGGATGAGGGGAGCGTGGGCGGAATCAGTGGGCGTTCTGATGATTGAGATTCAGAGGGAACAGGTTTAAGTGAAGCAAGAGACGGTCTGGTGTCTGATTGTGTACATATATGTGTGTAATCATACTGCATGTGTAAATTCTCGTGTCAGGTAAAATGATCCAATTTCATTATAATAAGCCCTGAAATCAACAATCCCATAAAAGGAATGCAGAAATGATGATGTGCACCTTTGTGTCAGTGCTTTCATGTATGCAGATGTGTGTAAACACAGGAGTACACTGATCTATCTGACCTGCAGTCCCCACAGCGGTAGAGGTCTATCCACCCAGATGATCAGTTTCCTACAGAGTGGAAGAAAAGGGAAGAATAGAGGAGAGAGATGTGGCAAAAAAAAGTTACTGTGGCCAATATATTAAAATTCTTTTCTGCCCAACACAGTGACATGAACACAACTGATGTCACTACATAAAACATAATTATCCTGTTTACAGCTGAATAACAGTGAAGTGCACAGCTGCCAATGTGCTCATATTATAGGAGAAAAGTAATATTCACACAGTCAAATGAAAATTTACAGCCTTATTGTGAGAGAATGGCAGTTTTTTTTTCTCCAAAAGACACCCTGGGGCTTATCATGGCTGCTTGCCTGCCTGCGCTCTGATTTTGTCCTAAGAGTATGCTGCCTGGAGCAGGAGGTGGCCCATCCCTTTCCTGAGCTCACTCTGTCAGGCTCCTTATTCATGTGGAGCCAGAGCTTAGCCAGTGTCACCAGCCACCAATTAGATCAATAGGTCCCTGAGCAGGAGACATAATACAGCCTCAGGTCCACGTACACTTCCTGGTCCCCCCCTCTGCTGTTGTATATTACATGTTTTATCTCAACTAGATCTCTGTTGATTAGGCCGAACAGGCACTACATACATATTATGCTAACAGGTAATCCATACAGTTGGATTGTGGAGTGTGTATCTATAAAGCTCAAGATCAGCATTGTGAATTGTATCAGTTAAGTGAAGTAGCATTGATTGCATTATACGTTTCCGACCAGTGAGCCAGCGTTGGGGATGCCAGTCCTCCAGGTTGTGCAGTTTCATGGTCCTTGTCTGCAGGCCGAAGCCATCACTCCTAATTAATAACTCACATGCTTACCAGTCAAACTCACTCCAGGGACGGGATGATGTGTTTTGTCTGGTGCAGTTCACTCCGCTTACACTGCAAGGAGGAAAAACCACAAAAACTGCACTGAACGTAACTTCTTGTCCAGGTTCTCTGGCCAAATATCAGTTTACTTTCCTGATTCCATCTCCACCCCCTTCCCCCATCATCTCCCGTCCAATTCATTTACGGGGTACTCTATACACACTGTTATCTATTGACCTGGTGCACTTGTTCCTGCTATCAGGAATCCACATTCACAGAGACTTTGTTTCATCTCACTAATCTCCTGTTATCATAATTTCTCTCACCAGTCCTGTCTTTCTGCTTGCGGGTTGTCCAATAGGACTCTGACAATGTAGAGGAGGCAGCTCAGCACTTTAAGAGCAAAGTTAAACATCCGCACTCGCAAACCTGCAATGCAAAACGCAGATAATCCTCATTAAAATAGCAGCTGCTGACTTTATAAAGACACATCATATTTAATTTTTAATGTGATTAAAACATGCATGATTTAAAAATATGACATTTGATGCTCTTTGCACCTAAGATACAAATCAAGGTTTTAGAAGACCCACCACAAATAAAAGAAAGGTTCTGGGACTATTTTCGATTTTCATCATTTACCACACTGCACACCAGTCTCTCAGATTGTTTTCCACAACACAATTCATCACATCATTTCAATAAAGCATGTGCAGCCCTTGTTTTCTGACAATGGTTGGCTTAAAGTAGCAGAAAATGTAAAAAAAAATTAAGGCTATAATTATTTGTTAATATCAAACTAATTAAGTACAAAATCACCCTGACATATAGATCTGTTTCTACTTCAGGTTAAGGTGTTATGAACATGTATTTTATGCCTTTAGGCATACAGGAGAAAATAAATATAAAAACATTTCCATAAACGAGTCCAAATCCCTACACAGACATGTAAAACAGTCACAAAGAGTGGACAAGTTGAACAACTGGTGATGAAATGCAGAGCAAGAATGACAGCACATCACACACTAAAATGAAACACATCTCTTAAATCAAAAATGAGAGCAACTCATGTGGAAACAAAACACAGGCAAGAAGACAAGAAATTCACCCAACTAATTACAGATAGAGAAAGTGTGATAACAAACACAGGCAACTCACTGGATCTTTGGTTTTTGATGAAGAACAGCTTGAGGCGCTCCTTGAAAGTGTTCTCATTCACATAGAACTCTACCTGCACCCTAAGAGAGGGATGGAGAGATGGGCAGAGACAAAGAGAGAGAGAGAGATAAGGAACGTGCAGGAGGTGCTGCAGGTGACTGAAGAGATGAAATACTTATTTTATGGAGTCATGTCAAGAGACAGAAGGGAGGAAAGAAGTGGAGGGCTGGGAGACAAAAATGGAATAGAAGAAAGGTGAAGAAGAAAAAGTGTACAATTGAGCAAATTTGAGACAGAAAGGATGATAATGATTATTCAAACGCTGAAAAAATATGGAAATAAGACACTTTGTCTGGCTGCATTAAAGACTAATGGGTTTTGGAGGAAATGGTGTTCCTGCTTGTCTGCCTGCCCATAGGCCCAGACAGCTGCAGTCAGTCTCGTTATCTCCACTGATTAAATATAGAGCAACAAATTACTTCCCTCTGATGTTTCTGCTGAACATGGGAGACCATAATTACTGCTCTTTCTCCTTTTCCATTCTGGCACCCTCCTGTTAGAGGGACACACACACACAGGCCTAAAATACACACCTACAACCAGGTCATTAGGATTATTAGACCATTCATACGGCCATCTGACATGGACGCTTATGGAGAGACATGATGAAAATGACAAAGAGACACTTTTCCACAGCTCTTAAACATGTATAGACATAACCAGACAGATTGAAGGTGACTGTATTTCCTGTCTGACCACCTCAGGGGAGAATTCTCAGTAGCTCGCCTTTCATCCTATGGGGGGGGGAGAGTGGATGACTCAGGTCGAGGATGAAAAATGCCAGGCCCGGCTCACTGGTGGTCTCCTCACAACGCACAGACAGATGAAAGAGAAGCAGAACAACTGCAACTGTGTGTGTGTGTGGGGGGGGGGGGGGGGGCTCCTAAGTGACGCTATACCAGCATGCCACATGTTCAGAGACACACAGACCAAAACCAATGGTGCACTTTCCCACCAACATTTGGGGGTGGTGGGGTAACTTTCCCCTTTGTTGCTATGGAAACACGGTGTTCGTTGTCTTTTCCCTCCATTTCACATGAGCAGTTGTGAGCCAACACATCCTTGTGAAGTGTGTTCAGCCATCGGAGCCCGGTCCAACTTGTTGGCGGCTCCCTTCGCTCTGAGCAGCCTACTGACAAGAAGGCTTTTGCACACATGATGGAAGACAGAACATGCAGATACTCCCCAGGGTCCCAAAAGCCCAAGGGTGTGTAATTGTACCTTTTGATTAGGATATGACATTGTATGAATTGCTGGAGAGATGGGATGCCCTGCAGTATTTGCAGTCATAGACAGTGGGGGAAGTAAGGAAAGATTGTTTGTATACATCTCTGTGTGCTTGTGTGGTGAGTCGTACTGAGCTAATAGATGATATGACTGAATGAGTTCTTTCATGTACAAAGCAATCAAACAGTCAGCACCATGAAGGCATATAGCACAGGGAATCATTATGACTACAGATGGTTTACACTTGAATGATGTTCAAGACTAGAACAATAATTAACAGTAGCAAGAAAACTGTTTTTCTAACACAGATCAGTTCAGGCAGGTAAACTTCAAGGCAGGTAAACTTCAAGGCAGGTAGAAGTAATGAGGAAATTGTTTTCTCCTTAAATAAGAAAACATGCGGTTGGAAAGAAGAAGAACATATAAACCTATTGGTGGAAAAATCTTTACATCCAATGCAAAGCAAGCAAAGTTTATTTATATAGTATAGTAGTAAAGACACCAGTGATAGTGTTTCACAGTCAAATAAATGAAATCAAATAGTATAAAATAAGTAAAACAAAGATAAAACACTGGATAAAATATACAAGGGAAACAGACATAACACACACGTTAAAATAAAATAAATGCTACCTAAATGCCTGAACAGATAGCTGCTTTTTAGTCCACAGAGTCCAAAGACCTCAAGTTTATTGGGAGACTATTCCAAAGATTGGGGGCTGCTGACTGAAAAGCATGAGTCTTAAAACATGTCCGAGGTGCACTTATAAAACCCTGAGGACCCTAAGAGTTTGACCTGTGGTGTGGAAGTGCAGAGGGTCCATGAGGTATTGCGCATCCTGGCCATTAAGGGCTGTATAGGTGAGCACATCAGTTTTAAAAGGAATTTTAAAATGACCAGGAAGTCACTTTCATACTACCAGTGAAAATGCTGGCATCACCAAAGGACTCACTTAGCACTTAACTACGACACTTTTTTTTTTTTTTTATAGTGTACATATCAATATTCTTGTCTTCCAGTATGACTAAAAAAGTCCTAATGACTCTGACGGGATCATGGCACTTGTGTTGCAAGTCTTCTGAAGAGCTCCACTGTGGAAATTTTCGGGTAATAATCCTGTGTTTGCTTTCCCTCAAGCTAATGTCCTCTTTTACAACCAAATCAATCAGGCACTGCACCTCCACGTCTGACCATGATAGTGTTTTCCTATCCATCGGCAAATCTCTAGTTTCTTATTGTCTGTTTCTTATTGCCTTAAGACACTTAAGGTGACATACGTTTCTAAATCCAGCCATCCGACCGTTTTTTTCATTAATCAAAGGCCTCTTCAAACTCGAAGAAGAAGAGAAGAAGCTGTGATAACAACACCGGAGAAGAGGATAATTTCAGAGGTCATTTTGCCCTTGATGCGTTTTTCTAAGCGAGCGCTTTTCCGTTTGAGTGTACAACAGAGGATGAAAAGTAAAGTGGAAATATAGCCCAATAAAGACTTGAGCTGTGGGATAAATTGAGAGTCAGGATCTTTAATCTACAGGGAGAATGGGGGAGACAAACGCATTAAAAACTCATAAAGACCATTATTGAAAAACAAAAGACACACAAGCACATCACAATGGCACCAGTGGGCAATGGCCACATACCATCCCCCAAGGCCCTATGTCACTGGATTAAAGGTACAAAGTGTAAAATGTGAGGTTACTCTCTAACTGTTGAATTCATACTCCAAAAAATAGGGGGCAGAATATCACATATAAGGTCATAACTTCTGCTAACTGCCATTAGCTAGTTAGCTCAGTTGATAATCCTGCTTGCTTTTAACCTATTAGCTGACTGAGTTTGGAATAGGCACCAATCCGAAGCCTTCCGAGCGGGAAACGGAACTAGGCTCAGCAGCCTCCTAGTGAGCCTGGGCAATGAATACATTCTGAGACACACAACAGGGAGTACAGTTCTGATGTGATTTAGAGCACCTCCGACAAGGACTCTAACCTCAGGGACAACAAAGTCATGGCAGGTTTAGGCAGGGACAGGAGAGGTGTCAAGCGGGAGATGAGCGACAGTGAGCTTGGGCATCAGAGAGGCAGCGACAGCATGTCGATCCAGAATATTTTCACGTCTAACTCAGTGAATTAAGGGTTTACTTCAACCAAACCAGCTGGTGATTGTTTGAACAGTGAACAGACTAACAAAGTTGGGTCTGGTGAGTTTTATTTTGTTTCCGTCGGGTTTGAATAAAGTGTGTTTTACAGTGAGTTAACAACAGTTAGTTCTGTAAAAAAAACTAAATGGTTATATTTTTTTATGTTTAATAAGAAAATAGGTGTAAGAATATTTTCTTTCTTGACATTTTGAGAGTAAAATTTTTTAATTATTAGGCTAAAAAAGTGTGATGTAGTGTCTAACATATAGTGAGTTCACCGCTCACACACATATCCCAGCTGGGGACCTGAGCTATACCATCAGACTATTGCCTCTTAAGTTACACAGTGGTTTTCCAACCACGGTTTTACAGGATGGGTCGACGCTAGCTGGTTAGCATTCTAATTTAAATAGACCATGGAAAAATAACCTCCAAACAGGTCCCGCTCTCTTTCTCCTCAAACAAATTAGTTTGAGTCTGGCATCAAAGATCATCTCATGGGCTTTAATAAAACAAAAACACCAGCTTTAACAGCTGGAAACAAGAGACCATGAAGAAACGGGCATGGCACAACATTTCAAACCTGAGCCTAGGGAGAGAATTTGCATCCCTGCATTTGCACGTACACTCAAGAGTGGGAAAAAGAAAGACAGAGAGCGATAGCAGACAGATAAATAGACACAGACAGATGGACAGAGGGGGACATGCGGAGGAGGATCTTTGAGAGAGAGAGAAAGCTGAACCTTGTTCTCCTGCTGCTTCCACCCATGCCTGGGCTCCATAATGACACAGCACTGGCCATCTAATGACACAGCGTTAGAGACTAAAGAAACACAAATCTATATGCACAGCAGCACAGCATTGGCTCATCACAACCTCCACACACAACTCAGAAACACCAGTAAAGTAGAAAAAAGGAATAAGGTAACCAAGTGAAAAATTCTATCACAGTAAGATCAATGATAGCAAGGTTTATTCTAGTTAATTAATGAAAAGAAAGCAAAAATGGATAATCATTTTGGAGCATGCCTTTGAAAGAGTAAATTCATAATAAATATTAAAACATGCTGTAAGAAAAAGGGGGATCAATCTGAATGTGAGAACAATCATAAATCATAAAGATGGATACAAATTCAGGTAGAAGCTAATGTGCACCCCTGTGATATGTAAATGATGACAAATGACTTTTCTGGCAATTATTTCACAAACCTTTCTAAGGTCTACAGGTTAGAAAAGGTAAGTGCTAAGACAGACATCAACAGTGGAAATGTTTTTTTAAAAGCTTTTCCCATCGATTGGAAGAAGCATTCTCTTCCTGAGAACCATTCAACACGGAAATGCATAAACCAATTTTATATCTATTAAACAACTTACTGTATTGCCTATGATGAATGGGTAAATAGGGGATCCTCTGAGAAAAGAGGGCACAGCTAAAAGAGCAAAGACTGGAAAGAGTGGATAAAAACGTGTAATAATAACATACACAGACTACAAATGAGGGCAAGAGAAATTCAATTGGAGGACAAGAAGCAAATAAATTGCACATCACAACGGGGCCGCACTAACAGCTTAACAAAGGCAAGGTGTACTCTGCTTCATCCAACCAGTGCTTGACAGGACAGCTTGTCCCTGACCCAGAAACACAACCATCACACACATTAGACTGTCAGGTGGAGAAGAATAACAAAATGAACATTGGGAATATGTGTATGTCTCCACTAAAGAAAAATCTTTTTCTTCTGGTAAAGGGCATTAACACTGACAATACATGACTTCATACTGAGTGAAGAGTCAGATGAAAAGAATTTTTTAATACCTCTTATAGCTGCCACGAAATTGATTTGAACACTCCAATGAAACAAGCAAGTACTTTCATAATAACTTAATGATGAGTGAGACCTTTAAAGAGTCTCTTTCTCTCCTTCTCGTCTTTTTATGTGTGCGTCGATGTGACAGAAAATCAACCAGTCTTTGTCGTGACCGATTTATCTCCTATTGTATCTACTGTGAATATGTACATGCCTATGTACGTGTCTATAGCTTCCAACAATCACTTTCTCTACACCACTAGCCTTGGCAAAGCACAGCAGGAAAATGACAGCCATCATTAATAAGAAACGTGTAATGTATCCCACAGCATATTGACAGTAAGTAAGTGTGCACTGTAGCCTTTACTCAGAGCCATTTCCTGAACAACCGAGGGGTTCCCGTGGATTCAAACTTTCCATATATCAGTGGAAGTGCTCCAGCCATTCCTTCCCCCTGCTCCATGACATAAACCAGCCATGCCTCATCCTTTCCTGAAATGATCAGTCACTATTTATGGCTTAGAGGAGGATCTGTTGACACATTCAAGTAGTCTCATTTGTTTTCCTGAAGGAGGAGCCAAACACAATAGTTACTTCAGTTCCTCTTAACTGTTGAATTTATAGAAAAGGGTTCCATTATTGGCTCACCCCACACAAATCATCCTTCTATCATGAAACGAAATAGGGCTTAAATTGACATACAACTCTTTTAAAAGCCATCCAATGACACTCTATCTCCCTGTCCCTTCAGAACACATTAGCCTCAAATGTGCACAGACATTAAAAATTTGATCAAATCAATGCAAGACATCAATCTGTTTCAAAGTTGTCTTCTAATCACCGCTTAGAGGATGACATGTGCGACACATAAGGAGTGAAACATGAGAGGAATCATCTCTTTTGCCCCTCCCTGGTGTGTCTCTGGGGCTGCTTGGATTTGAAAGACCTGCGCTGTATGAAGCTAACACAGTTTGGGAATTGGGGAGCTGCGATCGGTAGACAACTATATTTGTGATTCCCCACGACAGTGTGGCACAGCAGCTCCCTGCACCCAAACTGATGAAACAGGCCTTCCAGCAACATCGAACACCGCTAAAGCCCATAAGTGCTCAGACACATGCTAGTCAGCCCCATGGCTTTGTTAGTAGCCACAGCAGGAAGGCTCTTATGTGTTGACAGTGCTCGTCTAACCAAAAGGCTGGCTAGGGAATTCAATGTCTAGCTTATTAAAGCCCAGTATTGCAAAAAAAACCATGAGTACTAGATGACCACCAGGGACACACCCTGCACTGACTCTGTTCATCAGTGTTAACAATGAAAAAGACTTACAACATACATATATCCAACACACACACACACACACACACACACACACGTAGCCACAGGATCCAGGTATTGCTGCAGTAAAACCAACAAAGAATCAAATTTCATAAATTGTGATTGTGCAACCAAACTAAAGTGTCTCTCATGGTGCCTTCAGGTAATGTCTTCTTTCTACTGTACACAGGCTTCTCTCAAAGTGAGCGGTGCTCATGTTCACAAGGCATCATCTGCACAATATTCTTTGCCAGCAGGATCACGCTCAGCCTGTATATGCGCTTTTTAGTCATCATCAGGCCTACTGGCTACCTTTCCTCTTCGCCAGTATTAATTAGGATGTTGTTTTTAGAAGCTTTTTCTGATTAATAGGAAGGGACATTCATCAGGCCTGATGCTTCATTTTTTTCAGTTTTTAAGTTAACTTCACTCTAGTTATTTACCGGCAGAATTATGTGCACTGCTCTGAGGACATACACACGTCATGGAATAAGTTATGAGGTCTGCATGCTCCCTCATCACCACTTCCCTCTCACCCACTCTCAAATCTGATAAAATCAACTTTTTACAGAGTGACTCTTCTGATCCTGCAAACCATTTGTATTGCTAATAACCTCCCTTCATGCCAGCTCTGGCTCTGTAGACATGATTCATCCATGATTCTACAATTCTTGACAGAGATTGCCATCAGCTTTTTTATAAACACTATGACTGAAATTTACATGAGCTCTGAAGAGCTCACTTAAAGACTCTGGTGTCCACCTTATAGTGAGGTGAAAGCATAGCAAAACTGGTATGAGTATTGACAATATTGATGGATCATGGTCTACATTGGCCTTACTAGATTAAGGCTTGACTGGAAGAATTAAGAGGGAGGTAAGGGGAGTAGGAGCCTGGGGAGAGAGTAGACTGAGACAGTTATTGAGTGAGAGAAGATGTGGAGGTGACAGCCAATAAGATATTGTTCTAAGGACAAAAGGCAGTCATTTGTATGATAATCCTGCACCCCGAGGAAAACTCCTGCTGAGGGTTTCTGTTGTGGAGCAATGAAGACTATTTCATTTCACTTCTAACAAATTAGACATACAAGCAGAGCTGTGCTAGGAATCATGTGTGTCTTTATAGGCTATTAACTCGAAGAATGATATATTGCACTGCGATGCTGAAACAGTAATTGCTGTAATTGCCAGAAAATTCAGTCTGTTGAGAATTCTCAAAATGTATAAAACAAGTTCATTCGTCCACATAAGGCGCTAAGGAACAGAAGACAGGAGCATTTAGGTGAAAGAAATAGCTTACTTTAAAAATTTTACCTAGTTGTGATGAGATTTTACACAAATTTAAAAAAACACTGCCAATATTAACAACCAGCCAAAAAGAATTTATCCATTTCAGTGCTCGATATCATGTTAATTTTAGGCAAAAACCAGACAGCTCCTTTGACTGTCAAAATCCTTATCAACCTGCAAAATATCTGTATTTAATTGTTCAGTCATCTGGCATTTCCTCAAAACAGAAGCCTCTGACTCACTGCCAGAAAATATAAATGGTCATCAAAACAGTATCATTAAAATGTTCCTACTTCTCCTGTGTCCTTGACACATTTCTGTAACAGCAGGACACACATTTACTTACTGCTCAATTATCAGGCACAATCTTGATTACAGTTATGGGTTGTAAGAAAAGCACATATAAATAAACAACAGCAGACCCATTTTCAAATTCTGTCTTGGAGGTTGGGTTACTTTATTTGAACTCGTAGGTAGATTTTGTGTAAAATCTAATTTCTGTTTGTTGGAAAAAATATATATACAGCCAATGCCTTGTTGCCAAAGACAAAGTCTAAGATGTTTTCAGTTTTAGCCAAATCTTGTTTTAGCCAAAGAGCAGTTTAAATTAAAATATAATGTTTAAATTATATATAAATACAAAAAAACAAGAATTACAAGAGAGTTCATGGTATTGGAGGCACTTCAATCAGAACAAGATATAGAGGGGTGGGGGTACGCCGCCGCCGCCCCCCCCCCCACACACACACACCCACACACACACCCACACACACACACCCACACACCAAGAGGGATGTAAGCTGAAAGGACACGAGAAGGCCCACAGAGGGTGACAGAAGAGGGATTATAAGACTCAGTAATGTATGTGTATGTAAAGTATAACCGTATGTGTCACAGAGATAAGTTATGCATACACATATATAGAAGATGTGTAGAACTATCTGTGCACCCGCACCCACAGGGACCCTCGTGTTCTTCGGGATGTTAGTTAAAGGCTACTCTTAGATTAATGGATCATGGGAGACAAACTGTGATTCAGCTGTAACTTAGCTTTCACTATCAATCACAGCTCTCACTTTACTTTCACTAATCAGTCAATTCTACTCACTGGGCCACGGAGATCTATATCTTGACCCTCACTCCAGCTCTTCTTGATGTTAGATGAAAGCAACACACACACACACACACAGTTACACTCACAGTTACACACATCAGAGAGACAAAATAGGCTACTACATTTCTTTGCTATATAAAAATACTCATAGGATCAACCTAATATGTGAAACATGCAGTGTGTGTGCACTGGACATTACAGCTCTGCACCATGAGAAACAAATGTAACATGCCCAGCCCACATAAGCTTAATTTGAACCTCAGTACTTTCTAGAGCCCTTAAAATGATCAACAACAGGATATCCCTGAAAACACATTATGTGTTTAGAGGGTATTACAACACATCTGTGGCACACACACAGCCTTCACCAAATCACTCACAACCACACTGTCACTATACACCTATTTTGTTTCCGTAACATTTATTTGGTGAAATTATTACCAGCCGCGACAGTGTGGCTGGTATTGTTTTCACTTCATGAGTTTGTAGGCCTATGTGTAGTGCCTGGACTATAAAAAGTAATTTTGCTTCTTCCAAGAAACCAGCAGCCCCCCACACCCCCCATCACTAAACCTCTGTAATCAGGTGACTGAGGTCACCCTTCATCCTGGTTTGGAAACATTAGTCCTTGGGCAATAACCGACAAATCACAGAAGGCCAGAAAAACACGACCAGAGTGAACGGGCCCGTTAAGGCTTCATCTGTGCAAGATAAGACCCTTTCAGAGGTCATCAATACAAATAGCTTACATATGCTATGTATGTATGGTATGATATGTCACAAAAAAGGACAATGCTGGATGCTTTCGTATAGTTTCAATAATATAATAAGCATTTTTCTCAGGCTTCTATGGCATCTTGCAGCAGTGCCTCTGTGAAGCCTGGCAATGGCTGGACCTGGATTGTCTATGCTTTCAAGCAAGATTCCCCCAATTATATGATTCGAAACACCCACTCAAGTCACAAGCATTTTGGGCCTCATTTCCACCTAGCAACAAGATACACCGAGCGTGAAATGGAGGTTAAGGTTTTCCATTAGACAGCATAATGAAATAGCAAAATTAAGCAATGCATATCATATAGCACATCAGATCTATGGGAGTGTATGGAGTGTAAGTAAAGGTTAATTGCCAGTTACAGAGAGCACCCACTTGAAATTGCCTGTCCAGGTGGCAGATGGTTCACTGTAAAACTCACACTGTAAAAAGAATTATGGCATGAGAAGTAACATAAAAAGGGCAACATGCAGTAAATCTACCCTTCTTTTTCATGTACTTTCAAGCTGATGCCACTAAATTGGACAACTATTTTTCATTTTATTTTGGTTTCAAATGTAAGAAATGTAACAACTTGCATAACAGCAAAATAAATTAAATATTTCTGATTAAATATTGAGTCTCCCATTCTCTTTTGAATATTTTGCTTTTGCTTTTGGTGGGATAATATTGTATGACCAGTATTAGCAGCAGTCGCCTCTGCGCTCACAATGGAACTAGTAAACCTGTTGCAGCATCCCTTAACAGAGATGCACAGCTGGCGGTAAAATACTCCTACATATTCATACACCGGAAACAACGAAATCACAAAAAGTAAATACAAACACAAAACAAATTGCAGGTATATGATGCTCTTATGATGCTCTTATGATGTTCTTATGGCGCACATATGCGCAACTGATTTAGTGCGCCGTGCGTAAACGATGCAAGTGGCTGCATCCTTACCTGTCGTCGGTCTGCCAATCCCCGAGCAACAGGTCTCGAAACCGGTACCGAGGGGGCAGCGGGAGCACCTCCTTCTCCAGTTCGACCATGGTCCTCCTCCTCAGAGCCCCGAGACAAAGACAGATATCACCGCAAACCGCACCTCCACGCCGAGGAGGTGGACCCCCCAAAACCAACTCCGTTCCTCTTCCTTCTGCTATTCAAAACGTAGTAGATTAATAACGAACACATTGATACACCTCATGGCATCAGTCTTTGACCTCACTCCTAAACAGAAGAACCAACTTCTTTCTTTTCTGGCACCCGTCACAATGCAGCTCTACTTTTCTTCCCGCCGAGGCAACAGGTCGAGGATGTTCATCCGTCGGTGTGTTGGGGAGGCTCCACTTTAACTGTGACAGCTGAAGAGCAACTGGTTGTCTCTCTCAGCACCAGCATCCTCCCTGCCTGTGCTACGCATGGACGCGCTGTCTGCAAACGTGTAGCCAACCGTCGGGGACTACTGTAGGCTACTGTTGCGACGACTTTTCATTTCAGGAATAACAAAAAAAAGCCACAATTACAAAAACAATACCTACTCACAAATCTACAATATTGTAGGCTACAATACGCCATCCCCGTCAACATCGCGCTGCACGAGCATAATAAGCTACTATCCTCTCTAATCCTGAATGATAATAAAACTGTCAATCATGTACACGTGATCCTCATTTCTATCATACTTATGTGAAGACCTGCGCGCATCTCAGTCTTACGTAGCCTATATTTACAGTTTTCCTTTTGTTGCTGGGCTTCTAATAGCCTAAATATTATGGGATTGTAGGTCTTTTCGGAGTCAGTTTAAGAATCAATTATGTTCGTCTTGCTGAAATATACATGAGAACACATTCAATTCATGGACTGTAAGCTTGCCAACTGAGCTCTAAGCATTCATATGCTAAATATAATCAAAATACACAGTGGGAGCAGAAGATTTTTTTTAAAGAAAAAAGCATCCATTCTCACGACAATAACCATATTCCTATACTATTAAAAAAACAATACAATCATCACATTCAAATGAGAAGTTCCTCTGAATGAGGGCTATTGTAATATAAAATTACAAAAAGGTAACAATGAAGTATCATCGCAATCCCCCCCCCCCCCCCCCCCAATGAATTTTAGTTAGCTCTTATTGTAACTAAATAATAAACACTAAAAGTATACTGCACTTTCTATTGTACTACACTGTTTTGCTAGATATTAGTTTTACTGCCACTTATTACATGTCACAGGTTTAATTTCATAGAGCCTGTGGTCATCACAAAAGCGGTAATGAAATTCTAATGTAGTACTCAAGAGGACTGTTGACTCAACGCCACAGCAACAGGTGTTATTCAAATTAACTTCAAATGATTAATATTAATCACCCACAGTGGAGCCTTGATAAACCAGCACCTCTGTAAACACCAAACAAAACCTTTACTCAGAGGGTCAAAAGGATTACAGCTCATTTAATTGGTGAGAAAATTAGAGATTACAATGGATATGATTTATTTGATACTATTTAGAGGGATGCTGGCTTTAGTTTGTGAATAATTGTGATATCAATGTTTTGTGCCCTCCTAAATTTCAGCTCATATTCCTAATCTTACTATAACCATATTTTATTTTTATTAAGAGACATCTGACCTGCTGTTTACTATATTAAGAAACTCAGACAGCATTTCATTCAGTCAGACTTTGCTCTGATTTTGGTCTATTTTGCCCTCTGGTGGTCATCATGACACAAGCACACAATCTGTATTGAGCCAGAATAATTTATCTCCTTAAGCAGTTAGCTGACAATTACTAGTCTGTTAGGTTAAAACACCAAAATACATATACATTTATTAATATAAAAAACGAATACCTCTGTTGCGCTCAGGCATAACAAACAAGACAGGCAGGCAAAACAGTCCAAGTGGGTGGGCCTGGCTGTGTAGTCATGGTAACAACAAAAAGTGTTGGAGCATATCAGTGGAGATAGTTAATGTGTTTGAAACCTCATTTAAACCCCATTCAGTCTCAGATTATCATAATGTGTATTCTGAGGACAATTTGCAGAGGCTGAGTAAAGCAGGTTGTTGAAAAAGACAATCAGGCTTTATCCTTTCAGATCAAAAGTAATTTTCTTCATTGTCAACAAAACTGACAATGCATATAAAAATATAAACAAAGAGTATAAAAGTATCATCCATAAAAAAGTCATTTAAAAGATATAAAATCTTTAGCCACTGTTTGACATTTATCCCCATTTAGAGCACAACAGCTGCCTTCCAGGTTTTATTCCAGTGTAATGTTGACGGAGGCAAGAGCATCCACAGCCCAACTGGGGTACTGGTCACAAGAGGGAAACATTCGCTTCATGAATGTCCGTATAAACTCAGGGAAGCGGCCTTCCACAATGCTCTGTCTCACAGAGCGCATCAGGGTGAGCTGCAAAGAGAAATATTGATGAATTGAAGAAAAGATTATGTGACTATTGATCTCCGATGGGAAAGCCACTAGTCAGCATCCTCAGTCCTGTTACTTGTTTCCATGGCAACATTTTAGGCTAACATGTATATGTTTCATGGTAATTAAAAACTTGTTGTGACATTTTAAAACTAGTAGAGTAATGGGCCAACAGGCCAACGCAACATGGACGTCCCTAGAGTCACCCTGCTAGTGTGGATTAAATGGGAAAATGGAAAGAAATGCATGCATCATGAATTTTATATGTTGCATAATCAGACATGATCGGTTCTGATCTCTTACCATGAACATTATGTTTTGGGACACATCTGTCACAAGAGGACACTCTTCATTGTTTTGATAATGCCAGAGTAGCAAAGCAAGTTTGTGCCACTTTGAGGTACAAAGAGTAAGGAGGCACTAAATGATTGTGACTGAGGTGAGAGCATAGTCTGAATCATGTCACATACATTGGTAAAGTTCAACATCTTTTGTTAGATTTCTGTCAGAGCAATTCAACTTTGAAACACATCATATAAACTTGCAGCCTGGGTCATTATCTCTCTGTGGCAGGACTGAAGATACAGGAAACCAACTAACTGATAAAAGGGTAGTTTCTGTATCTTTAAATCCTTTTTAAATGAGTAACACCTGGTAACACCCTTTGTTTTTAAACCAAAAAATGAAGTCTCAATCAAGGGCAATTCTTGCTCTCTAAAATCTCATGAGGGGCGAGTTGTTGCAGGAAGACGCCGTCAGAAACGTGAGTGAGAATTGGAGGGGAGTTTGTCGTGTTGGGGTAACGTTAGGAAATAAAGACTTGCTAGCAGTTTCTCTAAGCAGGCTACACAACAAATCCCTCTCTCCTTTCTATTAGGGCTGGACAATAAAACAATAACAATAATTATCGCGATAAAGAAATTTTCAATAACAATATAACAAATGTACACTAAATATTCAATAAATGTATAATTTTATTCACCTAAATCACACATGAATTCGGACTTAATTTTTTATTAAGATGTTTATTTGTTGAGGAAAAAGGACTGAAAAAAGTTTACTTAATTTTACTTGTGCATATTTGTTGACAAAGTTTTTGTCTCTCTACCTCAGATTTGTGAAGTGATTCACTGTTTGTGTTGACCATAAAGAAAAATTTAAACCACAATTACCCATCAGGTTTCTTCAGCTTTCACTATGGGGCAAAAATCAGCCATTAAACTCGAAAGAAATAACAATTTGATACTTATCGTGATAATTAGCGATATTGAAAGATATGAAAACTTTTATCGTGATAACATTTTTGGCCATATTGTCCAGCCCTACTTTCTATGTTGTCAGACCTGGACCTTGTTTTAGAAAGTGGTTTTATTGAAAACTCTTTGAGATGGTTAAAGCTGAGATGAGGGATACTCTGGGTTATCTGCTTCAGAGACCGAGATCAGCAACTACAATAACTTATGCTGTGAAGCTAAACTGGTCAACTAACTCTGAGTTTCTCCCTGACTCTTCACTTACAACGTTTCACTTCCTCGTTCACACTGTCGATATCAAAGCACATTCTTTTGCAGAAGTTGATGTCTTTCGAAACATCTATATTCCTGTTAACATGACCGCTTTTATGATCAGTCATCGATGTATGCACAGAGACAGCGATCTCTAAACATCATGGATTCATTCTCAGCACAGAATAAACTCTACAGGCTACACTGTCCGTCTTTAGAACACTGTGACTCTGTGGACATTAAGGCAGCTGTCAGGTTGGCTGCACTGAAACATTTACTGTGGGCTACATTACTGCATTAATCACTGTTAAATCAAACTAGTCTGTTTGAGGTTGTAAGTGATCAATCAAATAAAACGACATCCGATCGAAACCGTCCATGATGTGAAATATTCACATCATGGAGATGATGCATTCATAGTCCTAGCGCCACTGGATTAAAATGGAGGTTCTGCTCTTTATTTACCCATTGCCATGCTGAATTTTAGTATCTGAGTCCATTGATGACAGCTTTTCTTCCATTCCCCACGCATGCGTTTCCATCAGGTTCAACATGCTCCGAGTTAATTGAACTAATTCTGATCAGCTACTCTGGAACCAAAAGAGATTCCCATCTTAGACTACGTAAGTGCCTGTCACATACATCAGCTCCTTTAAAGTCATTAAGGAAATCAGCATTTATATTCAGCATCATTTTTTTTATATGTCAAATGGGTTAATTGTGTCCCTAATATGAATAAAAACTAAATGTATTATCGAGCATGTTACATCTAGGTGTTTTTGCTCCAGTGTTGAATTATCCTATCCTATTTTATTTGAATTTGACAGAAACGGCACTTTCAGCAGCATTTTGAGACTCAATTATTTTGAATAAAACCAAATGGAGTATAATCCTTGTTACGGCAATGACACAAAACGTTTAAAAACTGCTATTTTTTTTTGCTAATTACTTTTGGAGGCAAAGATCACAACATTATTTCTGCTCAGTGGCAAAATGTTTTTTTGTTGTTGTTGTTTACTCTTGATTTAATCTTGAGTTATGATACTGTGTGATGTTAACCCTTTCCAATACTGACCTGGTAGGCAATGTTGTGGATGGTGATGTGATGCATGGCTGCAGTGTCACTCTTGAACAGAGCATGGAGGTAGGCCCGACTATGTCTGAAACAGAAAACAGGCTTATTATTTATATCTTCTTACCAGTTATACGGTTATACAACATACAGTATTTGTGGTACAAAATGCCAACCACTGGAACCAAAATGCAGCAAAACTGTCAATCCACACATTTAGCACAACACACTCTTACTGCATTGTCTGCATTGCATTTTTGAGCCAAGCGAGATCAAAGTAACCATTTTAGGGTAGCTGTAAGTCTGTTCTGGTGTTCTGTTACTCTGGTGTTCTGTTTAATATAGATTAATTAAAAAGAGATGCTGAGAAAAGAAATCACACTTTGAGGTAGTTTTGTATTATTAATATATCATCACTTACGCCAAAAATATGCTGTTGACTGCTAGGACCCAAAAGTGGAATGCCAAGATTTACATGATGTGAGCCAGACCTCAAAGCTTACACAATGATCTTTGGTTTGTTCTTTACCTACCTCTTGCAGGTGGGACACCTGCAGTCTGGGTCTATGGGCTGGAAGTCCTTGGCATACTGCTTATGTTTTACTTGGACAGATCCCCAAGGCACCAAGGCAGAGCCAAACCTCTGAGGAAAAAGGAACATGGCTGTCAAAAAAATAGTTGAAATAAGTTGCCAATTTAAAAGTGATTATGAGAGTGTGAGGTGAAGAGAGCTTACTGCAGTGCGTGTGGGAAACACGCAGTCAAACATATCACACCCCAGAGCTACACATACCACCAAATCCACAGCATATCTGCAGCACAAAAGGATAATTCACACTTTTATCTCAATTTTTAAGCCCATAATCAAGACAGTTCTCCTGAGATATATTATCAGAATACAGGCAAACATACCCCACACCCATGAGATATCGAGGCTTTTCTCGTGGCAGGTGGTCAGTGCTCAGTGTGACCATGCGCCAGAAGTCATCCTTCTCCTCTCCTCCACTCAAGCCTCCGATAGCAAAACCGGGAACATCACGTTGAATCATTTCTACAGGAAGGGGATTTTATAAATAAAGCACAGGTTTGAGTCCTTATCAGTGTCTCACAGAGTGGAAAAACATGACGTGTAACCTTTCTAGTTAATATGACCAGTTTCCAAATTACTTTAAGTAAGTGGATTTTCAAGGCAAATTAAACATGTTCTGAGGCTCCATCCAAATATCATCAATCCTCCAGCATGCTTGTCAAAACCAAGGACAGATATAGGTGAAAAGTGGAAAAAGGATCATCACAGAGCAGGATTCTTATTACCATCTAGACAGGCCTTGCGCAGCTTTGAGTCCAGGCCTCCTTGGATGATGGCGAAAAGGTTCTGTTTGTCTGGATTTTTATTGGCTGCTATGCAGCGGTCCAGCCAGCGAATGGATCTGTACATTGCCTCCTCCACCCGTGGTCCTGTCACGGTACTGCTGACCACATCATCCAGCTGCATCATAATGTCTGACCCTGGAAAAACATGGAGAGGTTTTAGCCACTGGGACATCGAGGGAAAGGCACAAAGGAACATGTCACTTAAGAGTGATTTAAATGATTTTACTCCTTTCCGACCTAGACTGTTCTGTATGCTGATGGATTTCTCAGGACTGAGGAGGATCTCTATGCCATCATAGGGGGACTTGAACATTACCCCTTCCTCTGTGACTTCCGAGAGTTCAA
This sequence comes from Micropterus salmoides, assembly GCF_014851395.1. Classification (NCBI taxonomy): domain Eukaryota; kingdom Metazoa; phylum Chordata; class Actinopteri; order Centrarchiformes; family Centrarchidae; genus Micropterus; species Micropterus salmoides. The sequence continues at coordinate 21,465,824 of NW_024040041.1, forward strand.
CAAGAGACACCATCTGAAACCCCCCGCTGTCCTGTAAACAGAGGAAAGGGAAACACAAGATTTCACCCCAAAGCTAATCACCTACCACTTGTACAGTGTTGTGCTTTTATGAATATTAAAAATCTCCACCTGTATTGAACTTTTTTGTAATCTATGCATTCTTCATTTCACACTTACAGTTAAAAGATTTCTCTTCCAGTTCATGAACCCATGTAAACCATTGGCTTTCTCGATCAAATCAGGGCCCTGCAAGCAGTAGAGTTGAAATGGAAAAACACATTTACAAAAGAAAAGTTGTCATGAATTTGTACAGCCACTACTAAAATCAAATGAATCATAATTTAAAAAACTGTATTATTTCCTACCGGTCTCATGCCCAGGTGGTATGTGTTTCCAAGACAAATCTGACATCCAAGACCATCCAGCTGATCCACAGTGATTCCCTTCAGAGTCCCCTGGGTACCGACAGGCATAAAAACCGGGGTGCTGACGGCGCAGTGTGGCAGTATTAGATCACAAGCTCTTGCTTTTGTCACTGGGCACTCAGCAATAATTCGCAGACTGAGGGGAGAGGCTGCAGACAGAGCTTTCTTTATGTACATGTTGTTTTCTGAAGTATTTGCATCAACCCCACACTCTGTGGCAGCAGCCATCTTGCAGTGAGCATGTGACGTAAAGCGTCTGCAACTGATAATCGCGTTAGCCAATCGAAAAATGAGGAATTTGTTCAGAGTAAAGAAAACGCCTTTCAGTCAGCCAAACAAAATAGTAGCTTGATTGAAAGGCAGAAAAAATAGCCAATAGACTACCTGATTTTGCAGACAAGAGGCGGGTCTATGCTCACCGGTTTCGATCGGATGTCGTCTACGAAAACCGGATGGTGGTTGTGTAGAGGAAGTTTTGTTTTGCGAGTTTTCCCGTCCGTGTCGACTGACTGAGTATTGCGCTTAAAATAACACGAAATGATATTAGCGTGAATTGCATTACAGGTAACCCCTAAAGTGCTCAAGGAGAGAATAAAAGCTTAAGCTGTTTGAAGCGGCGGAACTCAACACTTCAGAGTAACCCGAGAGGACCTTTCTGCTAAGCTAACGTTACCTACATAGTCAGCGCGGCTAGCGTTAGCCTCTGGTCTTCGTTGTGTTGTAGGGGCTCTCCGAGCTAACGAAGCCATGGGGAACCGGGGCATGGAAGACCTGATTCCCCTGATCAACAAGCTTCAAGACGCTTTCAGCTCAATTGGCCAGAGTTGCAATTTAGACCTTCCTCAGATTGCTGTGGTCGGTGGACAGAGTGCCGGAAAAAGCTCAGTCTTGGAAAATTTTGTCGGCAGGTAAGCTAATCATGGCAGTTATCTCATAGTTTACGTAATTTCTTGCGTGGTCTACCATTCCCAAACTGTGTTTTTGATTGTCCAGCAGGTACGATATGTTTTTATATGCCATGCCATACCATAAAGCTGAACTAACGTTACTCTACCAGTTGCTACGTAACGTTAAGTTACGCACTTGTCGTAAACTTGCCTTGATAGTGTGGCTGCAGGTTCAACAACTTCACGTATATAAGCTAAGCTACAACTCATAATCGTTACGCCCTTCATGAAGTTTCATGCACCCATGGCTCAAGTATAGGCTTTATTAGTTTTAACAAGGCAATCTTTAAATTGAGGGTACAAACGTAAGTATATAGACTATAATGCTCTTTGACAATAATCATACCTTCTAAAACTGTCAGTAAATATATTTTGCCCTGTATCCTCTACACAATCTGACATTTTATGAAAATGACATCAATTAAGGTTTGCATCTGTAAAGTGCCTGTTGTGGTACTTCTGTTGTCTATTTGGCCGTTGTTGTGAATGGGAACTTCTCCGGAGGCCTTATTTATAACTCCATGCCACACAAACAAAGTCCTGGATTTGCATTTGCCATTAATTGTGATTTGGTCTGTAGGTCACAGCTGTTGATTGGAGTTTTATTGGGCCACAGAGTTTGTTGTTTGATTGGTGTGCCTATTCCTTCCAATGTGTGAGTACAAATATGTTACTGGAAAGGCCAGTAGAGTAAAGCGGTGGAGGCAGAGCAAGCCACCTCCCTTCCTTAGGGATGTGTATTATTGCACCTGAATTGATCCCCAGTGCATTTTATATAATGCATCGCTTTTGACCTGAAAGCTCACAGTTTTGCTTTAAAAAATTGACAGTTTGCAGAAGCTGGCATCTGTGGCAGACACAACTTCTCTTACCACCTTCCTCTTTTGTTACTGTTTAAGGCAAAACTTTAGAAACTGAGGAAATAGCCTCAACTTCTCTCCATTGTCTGTAGAGTTAAGGTCAAGCTACGGTGCTCCTCGACAGGCTGGTCCTGTTGTCCTCTCCCACATCAGCAGTGAGTGAGATCACCCTGCAGATACAAAACAAGCTCACTCTAAAGCAGCCTGTTTAGCAGGTTTCCAACCCATTCAGAGACACTGTGTGTGTGTGTGTGTGTGTGTGTGACCCAACCCACTCTGTGATCGCACAATCACACACATACACGCAAAGCCAGCTGACAGAGAAGAGGAAGTACATTGGCTATTAAGGTGGCATACAGACAGGCCTTTGGTTGAAAACATGTCGTAAATGTTCTTAAGCAAGAACACACACATAGATTAGACTACCACTCAGTGCACATTAATTCAGATGAGTCGGACTTTGAGAGCACTTGACATATCAGCTGCAGGCTTTCCACTTTGTGCCTGTTGGCAGGACTAACATACACCCATGTGCTGAAACTTTGCAGATATGCTATAGCGTATTGTACACTTGTACATGCTTATCCTTATATGAAGTATTTGAGTTGATAAAATGTACCACAGGCAGCTACTCTGTATGGCTGTTACCGCTGTACAGATGAACGTGAGGGCTGACAAGGTGGAACAGTAGAAGTCAAACGTTTCTACAAGGTCGAGTCTTAATACCTCAACCTGGAAGCACTTGGGAGGTGCTGCATATCACTATAGCAACTGTTGCTCTCATGTACAGGTGACTCATTGTTGATCTAAGGGCTTGTTCAGGAGCTCAGGAGTGGCCGATACCTACCCAATACATTGGTTTTCAATCATCTGTTAAACAAAGCTGTTTAGTGTTGCATGGATAATAGATTTGCAAATTCTCTGTGGGTACAAAATACTTTAACCGCTGAGCATGGAGCTAGTGTCACTCTGTTGCTGTATGATTTCCCTTGTGGCTGGGGTCTCTTTCTTTGGTGAGGTGCATGTTGTGTGTGAAAGGCTGGCTTCATCCCAGTGTCCCCCAGGCCTGGAAATAATCCCTCTTTCCCTTTCTGTGGCACCAACACCAGAAATAGAATCACTTAGTTCTGGGAAGAGACAGATTTCATTGTAATATGCATGTCTGTCGTTGCTTTACATTTCCTGACACTGATGAAGTAAGGGAAAGTAAGGTTAGACCAGCTGGCTGGTCTGCATTCTTTGCTGGACAGGAGCTAATGAAATCACTTTTGGCTCAACAGCCTCAAATATATATAAATTCATGAATGTTTCTGTCTTTTGTTATGGGGGCATGTGTGGATGTGTTGTTACCATGTTTAGATTTTGCATCAAGGCAAACTAATGACAGACCTTAAGTTTTGCTGACAAAATGAACAAATGCTCAATGCATTATATACTCTCTTATAAATCTGCTGTACATTAATGGTAACAAGCATGTAGCCTTAGCGTTTGAGACCTAATAGACCTTTCTCAAGACAGGTTTAATTAATAACAAGAGTAATAGCTGCATTACATTCATGTGTGTCAGTGCCCTGATATTGTGCATGCTGTGTCACTGGCATGACTTACACTGACAAACCATGATCTGTGTTATCTATGTCAAGTCAGCACCTACCTGTCTCTACCAGCTGTTATGTGTACAATGTAGGGCTCACTGGAATCTCCAGACTAGTCCACTATTGAATAACTGGTTAAATGACATCAAGAGCTCCTCTGGACAACAAATATGTCAAATGAATATAAAGTGAGCTTCATAAAAGGTTAAAAAATTATGAAAGTGATTGTTACTAGAGACAATGACTTGATTTTAGTGAATTAGTGATTTTAGCTGTGGCTTGTCTGCAGTTTAATGTGTAACTGGATCATAATTAATTCTCAGTTTAGAGATGATGATCAGGCCCGTGTCTGTATTTGAGTGTGCGGTGTGTTGTGATGTCATAGTCCCAGTGGGGAGTAAAGACGTCATATCTAGCACTGCAAGCTGCCCTGGGTGGAGGCTGTTATCAGATGTGTGGCAAGTAGACTACTGAGAAACCAGGAGTTTTTAAAGTTTAACCCTTTGTCCTAGATTTAATGCTTTACTAGAGTTTAATTAATTGTTTGTCATAGATAAAGAATTAAATATGGCAGGTTTGCTCTAATTCTGTGCCACCATCACCAAAATATGACCATGTTGGCATCATTTAAAAAAAAAAAAAAAAAAAAAAATATATATATATATATATATATATATATATATGAACAAATGTCCACAAGTCTGGATGCCTGTGTGTAGTACAGTGGTCATCCCTGTGAGAACGAAGTACTGACAGCCAAGTGGCAGAGATCGAAGCAGTTGGATTTTGGTAGTGCTTGAAAGGCGTTTGCTGCCTAGCGATGCTTCTTGACATACCGTGATGTGGGAATGCGGGTAGCCAAAATTATATGTCCGTTGTCACACCAGACCCATGAGATAAGTCCCATCAAACCACAAACACATTTTTGTGTCCTACACCCTCCCCGTCAGAGCGCACTATGACCTCAGAGTTTCATACACTCATTTCCATGTTTGAAAACGAGCCTTGCCAGACTTCTGTAGACTTGAGGAAAAGGAGGATCAGCTGGGGGCTATGGCTCCTCAGTGTTGCTCTGCCTGTTTAGAAGAAGCAAATGCTGTCGGGCAGACAGGGGGAGGGGAGTTGGCACTGTCTCCCTGCCCTACTCTCTCCCTTGCTTTTGCTTTCTCTTGTGATAGACGGAGGGAGGCTCACAGACTGATGCTCTTTGCTTGGCCATCCATAATGCATGAAATGATACACAATCTGCTCAGCTTCGTCTATCATTTACAGCGCATCAATAATGTATTACCGGCCTCTTGCTTCTTTTCAATATGCCACTGCTGTTTATCCAGTTCCGTCTATGAAGACTGACTGGTTCAATTCTGTACTTGCATTATGTCTTCTCAGAAGAGCACTTTTGAGTAAACTATTTCTTTGTCTGTTTTTAAACGTTATTGGCGCTTTATTTTATTGCTGTGAATCTTTGACCAGTGGCGACTTGATGAGGCGGCTGAAAATCCACCTGTAACTGGAGAGATGCATCAGAACATTAGCAGTTTCTTGAAGGCGTCATTCTATAATGACCTGTTATCTCTCAGCAGCATCTTGCTGCCATTCTCCTTATGCAGTCAGTTTAGTTTATCTTTTCGTCAGCCTACAGTCATGTTGTTCTTTAACTCTCCCTCCCTCCCTTGCTTCCATTCCTCAACCAGGGCTTTCTATTATGTCCACTGTGTAGACAAATGCCTGCATGTTCCACATTATGTGCAAAACACAGCACCAGTGCTGAACTACAGACCTGTGGATTTTTGCTGATGTAAGGAACATCCAGAATGTTCTCCACTGTTTCATCACGTGACTATAGTGTAGGAATAGCAGGCAGTATGGAGTATGGTAGCACCTCTCTTTTCTCTTGTCCTGTGGATGACACATTGCTTTCAACCCAAAATCAGCACCATAGTTGCCTCAGGCCTGTAGGTCTGGCGGTAAGGAGGAAAAGGAATGTGGGTTAGTGACATGCTCAGCTCTGCTATGATTGTTCCAAGACTGGGGCTGGTGATTACCACCAGATGTAGTATGTTTGCAGAGCAGTAGAGAGGCCTTCAGAATTGGGAGGGGAGCGCAGAAGACTGGGTGGAGGAGCCTCATCTGAGGGCTGACTAAGCAACTTTGGCCATGTTGTTAAAAATTCCTCAGGTACCCTGCCACTAAGAAGAACAAACACTCCGACTGTGGGAAAGTTCTTATTGTTTCCTATAGGCTAGTGTTCTCAATAATGTATTATCGCACCAATAGCATTTGCTGTTGTTGTCTACTGTCATCTCATGCTTTGTGTAGTGCATTACCTTATGCAATTAAGTAGCATAATGAAGTTTGTTCTTGAGAATGTGTACATAGCAAGATAATGTTTGAGGCAGTCCTCAGGCCTTTGGTGGATGTTGTTAAGGCGTTATCGTGGGTGCTAGGTCTTGTACTGACACTGCCTGGGCTCACCCCAAAGCTAAGAGTGGCAAGCTGTAACCATTGGCTTTGCCTGTGATAAATGGGCAGTCAATGTTGGAGCAGTTTTATAGAGACCTTTGTCCATAGTAACCTGAACAACATGAAATGGCTAAATCTCTTCTTCTTCACCCTCTTTTCAGTTGGCAAAAAGCAAAACTGCACATCACAGCCAACATTTGGTGGACAGCCCAGCTGAACAGATCATTATTTCATGGTCGGGATGTCGTCTGACAAAATCAACATATTTGCAGGTCAATGACAACAGCTGTGCTGTATGACCGGCTATATCGATGTTTAAATGCGTGATAACTAAGGCTAAATTAGAAGACAGAAAGTTGGCTTCTTAACTTTGCTGGCACGCAGCCTGCAGCTGTGACTAGCCTACAGACACAGCTGGTTATTATGCAGAATGACAGCCCATTACACCTTCATTTAGTGTTCTCCTGCTCTCTCTGGCCACCTATACTATGTTTTAATACAGTCAAATTCACAATATAGTGGTTCTCAGCCACCAATTTTCTTTTGTCTGACAAACGCAACATAAATCCTGTTTAATGACAGGTATTCAAATGTGCATTTAAAATGAATAATCACAAAAAAGTTTTAGATTTAGTCTGGATGGAGGGCTTAAACAAAGTGAAATAGATATATTTACAAATTTAACCAGCTTACTATGGATGAGTCTGTGGCCCGTTGAGATACATCAAAATAAGTGTCATTTTAATGTAGGACTTTCAGCCGTGAATCAAACAATGCATTCATATCCCTCCTAGTGTTGAGTTGTTCCATTATTGACTGTCTGTGGACCTGCTCTAGGATTTGTTTGACATTATCTTTACGGTCTATATAGTTCAGCCTAAAGAGAGGCTTATTCAGTCCCAAATTAAAAGTAGGGTTGGGCAATAAAACAATGATAATTATCGTGAGGTTATTTTCCTCTAACAATATAACAAATGTTCAATAAATGCTTGATTTAATTTGTTTGAATAACAAATGAATTAGCACTAGATTTTTCTATTAAGATTTGGTTTGTTCAGATAAAGGGACTGAAAAAAGGATTTTACTTAATTTAACATCTTTAGCATCTTTGTTGAAAAAGATTTGATCATAATTGTTTTGAATGTTCTACCTCAGATATGTTAAGAGATCCACTGTTTGGCAAGTACATGTTCTCACCATAAAGAATAGCTTAAAACCACAATTAACCATCTGGATCCTTCAACTTTCACTCAGGAGCAAAAATCAGCCTTAAAACATGAAAGAAAAAATGGTTTAACATTTATTGTGATAATTTTTGAAATCGAATGATTTTAATTTTTTTATTGTGATAACAATTTTGGCCCTATTGCCCAGTCCTAATTAAAAGTAAACTGAAGTTTAGAATATCGTAGATATAACATCTGTGAGTTCTATTTAAGGTGGATTTTCCCTATAACCGCAAGTGTGGATGTGCATGAATTGATCTCTAAAGCTCTAATGATGAGAGTAAATGACTTTGTCACATTTAATTTGTTTTGAGACAAGCTGGAGGCGTGAAATTCCCCTGTGCCCATCAATTTAGTAGAGGCCACGCTGTGAGGAAATGGACGTTTGAGTGTAATGAATATTTGAACATTCTCCATCTTATTTTATTCTTTCTCTCTGTTGCTTTATCTTTCTCTGTCCTGAACTGCCCCATTTTACCAAACATACTGTGCTTTGATTTCCTTCATTTTCATCCCTTCAATTTATTTTTCTCTCTCACTCAGGGACTTTCTTCCACGTGGATCAGGCATTGTTACCCGTAGACCTCTCATTTTGCAGCTGGTCAACAACAAAGCAGGTGAGTGTACCAATCCTGTGCTCAGGACTGGCTGATCTGTATATAGCTTCCCTGTCACAGTGCCTCAAGCAATGCCCACTGTCTGCTCTTTGCTACCTTCATCTCTTTAATTTAATATTCTCTCTCTTCAATGCTCTTTTTCTTTTTGTCCTTTTCTCTGTCTCTACCCGCCACTTCTGTATGTCACTATTACCCCGTGCGTGTAGAGTATGCTGAATTCCTGCACTGCAAAGGGAAGAAGTTTGTGGATTTTGAAGAAGTGCGGTTGGAAATTGAGGCAGAGACTGAGAGGATAACGGGCTCCAACAAAGGCATCTCTCCCATCCCAATTAACCTAAGAGTCTATTCCCCAAACGGTAATATGGTATATGACAATATATACTGTGAGACGATATACATTTGTCAACAATTAGAGATTTTCCCATACTGTTTATATTGTGTCTGTATATTATATCTGTTTATTATCTGTGGTGGTTTAAATTATAATACCATGATTTTATCAAATCAGTATGTTGAAGGATCTTGATCAGTCGGGTAAGTCTAGTTATTGTGTCCATAAAAAAAATCTCAATTGAATTTTGAGAAAATGTAATGTATCACAGTATACAGGATATATCATAATATTACTTATACCATGATAAAATATTTTATCGTATTGTGCACCCGTAATGCGAAAAGCATGGAGAAATTTTCTGTGTCTTGTAGCTGTTTTGTTTTTTTGACATCTACCCCTCGATGTTTACTAAATTACTTTGAGTCTTTTTAAGATAAAAAAACAAAACATATGGTTGTGGTTTAAAGCAGTGTGGTTTTGGTAAAACACTGAAAGTAACTTTTTTAATGTTTAATGTGTTTTTTTGCTCCATCACTGAATAGCTGTCAAAAACATCTATTCATCTCCTTGTGGGAGCTGTCGCAGGAATTCACTGTCATATTGGACATTTTTAATGTTTATTTCTTTAAGAACATATTAACAACACCGTGTATAGGCTGTATGCTTTGTCAACATGGCGATTGGCCATTGAGAGTGCTGTTGATTAGTCGTCAAGCATTTATTTGTCTTGTGTCTGTCACAACGTTGGTTTCCGTTCAAATGCTGATGTGTTAATGACGTGTCAAATTAAACTAGATACAGTGCTTTGTTAAATTAAAAAAATTAATGGTTAAGGAAGCACATTATGTGAATAAATGATATATTGTTGAGATATGTGTAGGTTGGGTTTGTAATAAGACTACATTCTGAAAAGCCAGATTATTTACTTCAACTCAGCTGATGGGAAAACATTTGCATTTCTCATTTTTTCTGACTTCTGTCGATGTGACTCAGTGCTGAACCTGACACTGATCGACCTTCCGGGAATGACTAAGGTTGCTGTCGGAGACCAGCCTGTAGACATCGAGCACCAGATCAGGGACATGCTGTTGCAGTTCATCACCAAGGAGAGCTGTCTCATCCTGGCCGTCACCCCTGCCAACACTGACCTGGCCAACTCTGATGCTCTGAAGATCGCCAAGGAGGTGGACCCTCAGGGTAAGCATGGAGCTTTCTGGTAGTTCAGAGATCAAAGAGTAGGCCTTCCAACACTTTTTTTTCTCATGCTGTCTGACGAAACAAAAAAAATTACATTAAACATATTCCTTGCCCTCTGCTAGGAAAAGGTCAACGACACTGACATAATTTTTCCATTTCAGTACTTTTCCTCTGTATTATTGTCTAAGACCTGTAGTATGAAATAAGGTGAGATGTAATAGATCAAATTTGAATATATGTAGTTTCACATTCTTATTTTGTGCAGGTATGCGTACAATTGGTGTTATAACAAAACTGGACCTGATGGATGAAGGGACGGATGCGAAAGACATCCTCGAAAATAAACTGCTGCCACTGCGTAGAGGTGAGGATTATACATACACATGTGCGCACACGCACACACGCACTCGCAGGCTTTATTCCTGACTTTAGAGTTACTAATTGTGTTGTCGCCTGCAGGCTACATTGGTGTGGTGAACCGAAGCCAGAAAGACATTGATGGGAAGAAGGACATTCGCGCTGCTCTGGCTGCAGAGAGGAAGTTCTTCCTTTCCCACCCTGCCTACAGACACATAGCAGAGCGTATGGGCACACCACATCTACAAAAGACACTCAACCAGGTCTGCTATCAATTTTTTGTTTCCTCTCTACCATGATGATTGATTCTCATAAAATAACAGTACTACATCGGTCTGTTTCCTAGCAATTGACCAACCACATCAGGGACACCCTGCCTGGTCTGCGCAGTAAGCTGCAGAGTCAGCTCCTCTCCCTGGAGAAGGAGGTGGAGGAGTACAAGAACTTCCGTCCAGATGACCCAACACGCAAGACCAAGGCCTTGTTGCAGTGAGTGCTCCTGGACATTGTCATTCATAATAATGCAGCTTATGATTTAGTATTTACAGTAGATAACTTGTGGGTACTGTAACTTGTGGCAGCCATATTGGATGGCACCTACACAGGGCATCTGTGTATGAGAGCAGATGTTTCTTGGTAAAATACCATAAAACTTTGATTAATAGCCCGGACTTTTATTTACTAAAATCACTGAATGCCTTTATTTGGGACATGCATCCATATTGGACAGGCCTTTAATTCCTCTTGCACAAAACTGAAATAGGCTACTATTTAACAGAATATTGCTTGTATAAAAATTATCCAATAATATCAAATACACATCATTCATTTGATCTAGCTCCAACAGACAGCTTCTGCGCTTTTATTTTGAAGGCAGCAACGTAACGAAAACAACAGGGTGCAGGATGAGAAAAGTGTGGCAGAAGTTAGCAGACAGAGAGCAATGGACTTCACATGACATGATTCACAACTTGGATTAATTTTTATGAAAAGCTGTTTTGATTCTTTTGATCGGTGGACCCCTACAGACTAAAGGAATATAAATAATCAAGGAACGGATACATTCAGACTTAAGAGCGGACTTAACGAGCGCTTCAAAGGTAATGTGAGTCTGCACTTCTTTTTCCTTTTCATCTCTTGTATCATGCAGATTACACTGGTAAATCTGAGAAGAATTAGACTTTGGGGCTTGTTGTTTCCGTTAAATGAACTGAACGATGAAATTGTGGAGAATCTAACCAATCTAACGATGTGTAGCATGTCCATACTGACATGTTGACATATTGATCATACATTAATATTTGTATTAACGATCTGAGCAGCTTAGAAGCAGCTAAAGCAGGTTTTATATATCCAAAGAACTTAAATAAAAACCAGATCAGGCGTTTGATGGGGAACTGCGTTTATTTGGTGTGTGTTCCCACCAGTGTATGGGGTAGGCGGCTATTTGGGACTTGGTTATTAATTGAAGTTTTATGGTATATGCCGTTTTTGATCATAGGGTCATTTATCCGGCACTTTCTCGAACTGTAATTGCAAGGAGAATATCACGCCTGCTTCATGTCTTTTGTGCTTGACGCCTATCAGGATGGTGCAGCAGTTTGGTGTAGACTTTGAGAAGTGCATTGAGGGCTCTGGGGACCAGGTGGACACCAATGAGCTGTCGGGTGGCGCCAAGATCAACCGCATCTTCCATGAACGCTTTCCCTTCGAACTGATCAAGGTTAGTGTGCCACAGTGATATGTTGGGTATTATAGACATAGTGTTTTGTTGATAGATTTGTCAAAGTATCATTTTGTCTCTTCTCTCCCTGTGCTCCAGATTGTGTTTGACGAGAAGGAGCTAAGGCGAGAAATCAGTCACGCAATCAAGAATGTCCATGGTGTCAGGCAAGTGGAGCTGAGACAACAAAACCAAAAATCTGAGTTCCAAAGTAGCCCCCCGCAGAGCTGAGTAGATACCTGTATTCTGTTTGAAATACCTACATGCTTCGCCTTTCTCCCTTCATCAAAGCTGTTATTCTACTAATTCAAGTTTTTATAATCGAGCCTTGCCATCTGAGACTAAAAGCACCTATTCAGAAAAGTGTTTTGTCTCTGTTGTATGTGAAATATATTTCTTCTTTCCCTCACCGTTTTTCCAATCTCCTTCTCTCCTCACTGCAAAACCACCCACTCCTTTTTTGTTTCTGTCTGCTGAAACATTCAGTTATTATAAGGTTTTGTGTTACATGTATCTTTGTTGTTGTTGATGTTGTCATGTGTCTTCACTGATACTCTTCTGTATGTCATATCTCATTTGTGGTCGTCTGCTGAATTATATTTTCTCCTGGCAGTCTTTGGTGCTTTATCTTTCCTCCCAATCATGTGTACACAATCGTCTGTCTATATTCATCTGGTTTGTTTTGGCCTACATGTCTGTTAACTGTCCCATCTGTCTGTCGCTGTGCCTCTGTCTCTCTGTGCATCCTCAGAACGGGCCTGTTCACTCCAGACCTGGCGTTTGAGGCCATCGTGAAAAAGCAGATCGTTAAGCTGAAAACACCCTGTCTCAAATGTATCGATCTGGTCATTCAGGAGCTCATCAACACAGTCAGGCAGTGCACCAACAAGGTACTGCAGGTGTCCAGCATCTCCCGACCCAGCTGGGACATAGGGCAGGGAGAACCATGGGTGTGGCAGAGGGTGCGCTGACACAGAACATTCGCCAACAGCTCTCTACAATATGTAGAGAAGTCTCTACTGCTCAGTGCAGTTCTTGCATTTAATACAAAAAAAAAAAAGAAACGTTCTGTGCGGTTAGCCTTCAGGCCAGCCCAGCCCTGTTAGCCCTGTGTGCAGGCAGTGCTGTCGTGTTGTGGAGTGTTGTGACGGGTGACGTGTTGTCGTGGATTTGAGATGTTTCGGGGACTCGTTGTGTCTGAGCATCTCTGGTCTCTCCTGGACAAGCTGCAGGTTTCACAGCTCAGTACACATAGCCAGCAAAACAAGAGGTGGTCTTGAGCAGTAATTTGGCTTTGAAGGTGACATGCCCATCTCTACCATTGACCTAGTTTTAGAGGAACTGGCTTGTCAGGGAAGGGGATGTGTAAAACCTGTGGCTTGTCCTTCTCCACTGGTTGATTTGTCTGTCAACAACTAGAAATAACTAACTGAATAAAGACTTCTTTTATTTCTTCTTTTTCTCTTTCCCTGGCTATCCTCTATTTCTTTTTTCTTAATTTCTGCCTATCTCCCTCTCTCTATCACCACAACAAAATGCAATCTAACCCCATGGACCCAATTCAGAACGGGGCTCTTCACCCCTGACCTGGCTTTCGAGGCGATTGTCAAAAAGCAGATCCTCAAACTCAAAGAGCCTAGCCTCAAATGTGTGGACCTTGTGGTGTCCGAGCTCACCGCGCTCGTCATGAAGTGTGCCGTTAAGGTAACCAGGAAAACACTTGCTGGAATGATGGCGTGAAAAGAGAAGGGATTCCTATTCTCTTTTAAATGTTCATCTCTGTCATCCCAGTATCACCCTAGTGAAATCAGCCCCACCCCCCCACCCCCCTTGCCACTTCACCGTCTGTGCCCACTGCTTCAAGTGTATATACTGTGCCATCCTTCCTACCTCTGAAAGCCTCCATCGCATTCAGATTGAGAATTTACTTACAAATCACGTCTAAAAATTTAAGCGCAATTTCCACCAGCCAGCTCCCACATGCTGTTTGACCTCAGCATCTGTTTATTGAAGCATTTTTCCTCCCCCACCTCCACATTGCTTCCTCCATCTCTCTCTGCCCAAGACCCAGTCTGGTCTGGCAGTCTGGGCAGAGCAGAGCCCGGCTACGCTCCCTCAGTGATCCACATGTCAGACTGACATTCTGCTATCTGCTGAACCGGTTAGAAAGGGAGTGAAGTCAGGGGGGAGATGATACTGATAGCCCCTGGGCTACTTGGGTGCAGTGGCAGCTGAGTGTTTCCATAGCAACGGTGCTTCACTGCCGTCTTGTGGACAGAGAAAGGCGCTGCACACCATGACATGATCCAAAATACACGCAGTAAACCCAGCCTTCCTTCCCCTCTGTCTCTGAGGTTTACCTCTGCTCACCCACTCTGTCACCCTTCCCTTCTCATTCAGTATTCACTAATACTGTACTATCAAAACTTTACCATCAGCTAGACATGAAAGTTTGGGATGTACTGACACATCAAATTTGAACATTGCTCTTTTTGTTTAAAATATAAAATGTTTGTCTGTTGATATAAAAAAAATGTGTGATTAAGGCAGTCCCAAACTTACAGCATTACCATTCGTTATTTATAAAGTCATCCCTAGCTGATGGTAGATGCCTTATCACCTTGCAGAACAGTCATTGTGTATTTAAAGTCTTGTACAGATGTGTATGCAGGTTTGTGGTTGTTTGGATATGTGTGGCATTGAAATGTCACTTGACTATCTCTTTCCCTTTTCTTTGTTCTCTATTTATTCTCACTTCTCTCTCCTATTTCTCTCTGATACTTATTGGTAAGTCTTAATATGTTCAGACCAACGTGTAAGTGTGTGTTGTGTTTGTCTCTATTCAGTACTGCAGCTGTGTGTTGTGTTGCCTTTCAGCTCAATTCCTACCCCAGGCTGAGAGAGGAGACTGAGAGGATTGTCACCACCTATGTCAGAGAAAGAGAAGGGAAGACCAAGGACCAGGTTTGTTGCTAGGATGTTGATTGAAGGTACCAGTTGCTCTCAAGCACCCCAAGCAAAAGTACTTATACGATTACTAGATGAACCGATGAAATAATCTGTAGAATACTCGATTACTAAAATCATCGTTAGCTGCAGCCCTAGTTTAGATGCTGGTGGAACAAAGTGACATCTTCCAAGTTATTACATAAATGGGGGAAGGGGAATCTGACAAGATGCAACATAAGGTAAAGTTAGCAACTGATCCCTGCATTCCTACCGTTATATCCTAATAATGTGTCATCTGACATTGTTAAATGGTTAAAGCTCATAAGGCCTTTCTGTTGCTTTGGTCAGCATGCTCACTTGCCAGTAGAGCATAGCCAAAATACAGTTAAATGTTTTTCTTCAAGTTTGCAGTGCCTTTCGCCCACTTGCAGTTTGATGCAGATCATAAATCCAGCGCTAATTGTGCATTATAATCTGTAAAACCGATAATTAGATTCACTTTTGTTGAGCTTAGAATCATTGATTTCATTTATTGATAAAACGTATTTGATTTCCTATAGTCTGTATCATCCAAGGTTTTCAGTAGACATTGAAACTTCATAAAGGTTTGGACACTTGAGAAAGCTAAATACAGTATATAAGGCATCAAATGTATTTGAAAAAGACCAGATGGTCATGAAACATTTTTTTTTCTAGAGCCCAAGTTAATGTTTAGGACTCACTTTTCCGAGCAATAGTTTGATGAAACGAAACAAGTTGTTTTGGTCAGATTCTTATCTAAAAATGCTAAGTCACCCACAGGTGCGACAAACACATTTTCCAATTTCCTGGTTTATAAATTCAGTGTTGTAATGGTATGATTTATTTGCTTCAGGTTTAAGTTGACAGTGTTAGTGAGTACTTTCACCACCACCTTCTGAAAACCCAAATGATCAGACAAGCAGTTCGACATTAGAGAACACTCAATGATTTCAAGACATCACAAGACAAAGGTATTAAAATGACCGCTGACTTGTGTAATTTTGAGTAAAATTATTATTATTTTTTTTTTTGGAGAAGCCTTAGAAACAGCATTAACTCCGTAAAAACCAAAACCAATAAGGTTTAGGTTTGGTAGCACCTCTTTCAAGCAGGAAGTGGGGCCGTAAGGTTTATATACTGAAACTTTTGAGTAACATTATATTCTCTGTTCCACCATATCTGCAATTTGCATTGATAAGATCATGGTGACAGTCTGTTAGTATAGTTATATATAAATTCAGCTTTAGATGCCATCTCTGTCATGGTTGTCTGGGTTTTCTTTGGTGAAGTGTGAAATATCAGAAGTGATAGTGAAGAGATTAAACACTCTACTTCAGGCCTTCTGTAAGTGGTGTTTAATTGAGACCTCTCCATTCTAATCATGATTTTCTGCCTCTAATTAAGGTTCTGCTGTTGATTGACATTGAGCTCGCCTACATCAACACCAACCATGAGGACTTCATAGGTTTTGCTAAGTATGTACCCCTCCTCCCCCACCTTTCTGTAGCCCAACTTACAGCTTGTTGGTGACCCCAGTATCAGCGCAGGCATTGTGATCCCGATTAACTACATGTTGCCTGTTGCTCGAGGTGCACTTGTGATTCTGTAGATTTACAAAGTTTAATACTTGTAATCCTGTAACTCTCTGCCATCAATACATGTGGAACCCAGCTGCCATTTCAAAAACGTTACAGAATCGCCACCACTTCACGGCTACTGAATCAAAGTGTTGCTTATAATTAGCCACATGTTGTAAGCTCTGGTGCATCAGTGTGATGTAGCATGCCAATTAATGATCGAGGCACCTCAGAGCATTTGTCTCCCTGTGGGGGAGGTGGATGAAAGATTGATCAAGGTCGCACAAGTTCCCCCCTCCTCCCCTGCATGCAACAATGCCGCTCCCTCTCTAAAACAAAAGTCAGATAAACAACTTGACAGATAAACTTCCTGTCAGCTGCAGGCTGCATGTCACTATAAAGAATGCTTCCTGTAATAATGGACAGAGAAATGTTAATGTTTTACTGCATTCACTTGTAGCTGTTGCTGTGCACTGAAAAGTCATTTGCACACTGCAAAGCACTCTGTTTTTTTTGTGGTATATCTCTAAGCCGTTTAGAGTTTGTGGCTGAATTCACACAGTCCTTAGTGTAGCAGTCACAGTAGCATGCAGTTGAGTGGAGCTCCCCTCCTCTGTGTGGGTGGTGTCACTGACCAAGTAACAAAGAAAGTCCCCGTGTGTGTGTGTCTTAGGGTTTATGTCTAGCCTGTGCATGGAAAGTGGATTGCTGTAATGTGTCACAGGTCAGCTAGGGCTGTTTAATGGTTCTCATGACGTCACTTTCAGTCTTGACTACAGAAGGCTGGATGATGGTAGCCCCCCAGGGTACGGCAACAACAGGTGGGCTGACAGAAAGGATGTAGGGTTGTGAGTACAGTATGTGTGAGAGACAGTTTGACCCTCCATTATGTCCGAATGCCTCCCAAACCCACTTTCATCTTTATGTATGTGCGTAGTTGTATAATAAAAAAAAATGATGACAACAAAACCTTGGGATTTGCACATATCTAAAATCAGATAGGTGATTTACATAAAAGCCTATATAAGAATATATTAAATCTATGAAACACAATCCTGGAAAAGAATAGAATATTAGTGGAACAGACATTCACGACAGAATATTAAATGTGTATGTTTTACACGGGTTGTGTTTGGTGTGGTGTCATCAATCATTGATTGTATTTTCTCTCCATCTTTGTGTAATGACAGTGCCCAGCAGAGGAACACAGCTGCAAACAAGAAGAGGGCCATACCCAACCAGGTACGTTTTATCACTCAGCTCTGGCCTTTTCACCAATCCCAGATATAATCTCCCCTGATTGATGCCTCCCATTACCACTCATTAATCAACCATGTGAAATAAACCTCACTCCAACAATGATTTAGCCCATAGCTATTAATCTATCTCAACATATCTAAGTGGTAACAAGACCTCCCCCCTACATCATTTTAACTACTGACTGTCCCAGCCTTTGAACTGGCTGGTCTTTGTCTACAATGTTGTAAAGCTGGTACCTCTTCTTTCCACTTTTATTCAGACTGATATTTAACAAAGTTTGTTAAATGTCAATGTGTGTTTGTAAGATCCTGAAACACAATTTATAATACTGCTAATTAGCTTTAGAGATTGCAGTTTCAGTGAGGGGAAAGTTGCCTTAGTGAACTTAAAGAAGACCCCGCATCCCTGCTTTTCTGAAATGAGCATTTGTTTCCATGGCTATTATTAATTGCTGTTTGCATGTGACCCAGGCATGTTGTTCAACAGCAAAGCAACACTTAATCACATAATTGTGTTGGTTGTTTTGTGGCCTGCCCATTAACACACAAGCATCTTTTTTATTCAGAATGTGCATGGAACTCGCACCTATCAAGTGAGCAACAAATGACATGACCAGATTGTGGTATACTTGAAGTAATTCTGATTGCATGTAACTCTTTTGCTCTCTCTCTCTCTCTCTGTCTCTCTCTTACTCTCCTGCCTCTCTTCATGTGTCTTATCTCATGGATTCTTCACTTCTGTTTCCTTCTGTTTTTGTCCCCTTCAAACCTGTCATTCTCTACTGTCTATTACTTAATTCATCTTTTCTACTTCCAACTCTCCACTTGCCACCCTTTTCCCTCTCCCCCTCCTCCTACCTCTCATCTGTCCCTCATCTTTGCTTGCTTGCTTTCTCATTTCTTTTGGCTGTGATTTTGCACTGCCTCCCTCCCTTTCATATTACTGCAGGGTGAGATTCTGGTAAGTACCCCACAGATTTAAACCACACCCTGCCAGGGGGCAGCAGGGGTAGGCCATGCAGAAGAACTGAGGCTATCATGCACAGGTCAGCCTATATAGTTAAGGTGGAAAAGATAAACTGATGTGAGATAACAGGATAAACAGGCTCCTGCAAATACAAGAGTTGAGAGCTTTCACCATAATGAGTTGTTCTACCCTCTGCAGCTTGGCGGATTGGGAGAGGTCCACGAGGAGAAGGTAGAGTCTCCAGACCGATCAAACTGATTCATCAAATCAGATTCTAGCATTAGCACGCAGTTATCAGTAATTTGGAATTGTCTTCACAGTAACAGATGGCACGTTTGCTCTCGTAATTCTTGGTGTCAATAGAATAAGACAGTAATTGTCTTTAATTGAACACATCTGGGCTGCTACTAACATTTTACCTTTTCTCCACCAAGTATTTTAAACAAGATATGAATTCTTTTACCACCACAAATGGAATAGGTAAGATTAGAGATAACAGGGAAATCTTCCACCATTGGCTTTGGATGGCGTCAGTTCTCATGTCTTCAGGTTTATACCTCTGCTGCTGCCTCATGCAGGGTGACTCAAAAGTTTGCCTTGTGAGGATTATCCTAAACGTCGCTGGGGCCAAATCGGGGAGGGAGTGGGGAGTGATTAAATCAGCAACACACAATACAGTAACCTTTTTTTATTCTTTGAAATTTCCTTTACATTCATTTTTAGTGATTTCTTTCTTTTGTTCTTGGAGGTTTTTTTGTAACAAAATTTAGATATGAACATACATAATCCAAGTCTTGAATTGTTATTTCTGTATTCAAAGCTGATCAAAATGACCTGTTATTTAGTGTGGTGACTGGTCCTGGCTTTGGGATGTATTTAATCAAAATTCCTGCTTAACTCATTATTTTCTTAACTTACTGATCTTGACAGTTTTAAATTGGCATGTTTCATTGTCATCATTTACATGTTTTTTTTCTTTGAATCCTTGGTGTTAATCTTAGATGTAATCTTACATATTTAATTAACCCAATGCGTTACTTACATTTACAGAAATTTCTTAATGTCAACTTGGTTATAACATTTCTAACAAATTTTAATACAGGGGATTTAAAGTTATTTCCTCGCAAACGCAAACTACCAGTTTAGCTCATATGTAATTGCCTCCTCTCCCATGTTTATGTTGGCGCTTTGAACTAATGAACCTTTTTTTTCCTCCCATAACTCACTCCTGTCCTCTGCTGGATGGAGAGGGAGTGCATGAGAGAGGGCTAATGATGCAGACTTTGAAATGGACATCTCCACTTACCTTTAGTTTGCACAAGCACACTTTTCACAGATACTGTAGTTCCCCTCATTGTACTGTACTTGAAATGTATGGGAGTCTCTGTGAAAAAATGGAGCCACGTAGCTAAGAGGGCTCCTCCAAAATGCAAAATGAAAAAAATTTACTCTCTTTCATAGCTATTTACTCCTCCTTAACTGTTTTAACATTAACCCCCATGTAAATCCGAGTCAAGTTAACCCCACTAACCCTGCTTTTTTTTTTTTAAACTACCAAGGCATAGGCTAGCTTTTACTAACCCACTGACACTAACATACCACCATCGACCTTTGATCTTTGACTTGTGTCAGGGCTAGCATGGTTTGGACACCATCTGGTCCTGATTGTTGGTTTAAGGATTTCTTTTCTATGGAGTGAAAAACAGCAAGGACTACATCCCTTTTCAGTATTTTCAACTAAATCTACTGATGCTTTTGTATACATTTAGCCATATTACACACAATATGTATTATTACTGTCCTTTAGTCACTCATTTTATTAGTGCTTCTGTGTTGTAGTGCATATTTAACGTTAGTCTCACAGACACAAGAATGTTGAATATTAAGATAAAAAGATAAGAGACAACCAAATTTACAGTGATCTAGCAGGCAAGGTAACTTTTATTAGTGTCCGTCACATCCACAGTATTAATGGTACAACAATGGGGCCCTCATGTCACCTCATGTACGCCTGATTGATAAAGCTATTTTTCCTCCACCCTCCTGGTACCTCTTTCTCCCTCCCACCCTTTTCATCTCTCCCACATCTTCTCCTCACTGTGTAGGTGATCAGGAAAGGCTGGTTAACCCTCAACATCAGCATCATGAAGGGAGGTTCCAAGGAGTACTGGTTTGTCCTGACTGCTGAATCGCTGTCCTGGTACAAAGATGAGGAGGTGAGAGGAATTTCTGTTCCAGCACTGTATTTACTGGACACACAGGGATGTGGCTAGCTAAGAAAAGATGACACTGCACCACAGGAATGTGTAAAAATGAAGACACTGTATTTGGCACTGTTGGGATAAACTATCCCAAGTGGAGATTTGGTGACCCACAATTGCTGGAGGTGTGTGCGTCCCAGCCCAGCCTAACCAATGTGCAGACTACTGTTCAGCTGTAGCCTGATGAACAGGTAGTCTGAACACTGGGCAGGCGGGGGGGTGAGGAGGACTCTGATGGGAGGAAGGACCCCGAGATCATTGCGGCTACAGGTTGCTACCCTAGGACAGTAGGACAGAGGGCACACAAAGCAAACATTACATTCAAACAATTGCACATAAAAAAAGAGCCACGTACATGGGATAGGCTGATAAATCCAGACCCACACTTCTGAAACGCCACAGTACTTTTTACCTTATTAAACATATATTATTTTAAAAAGAGCTTAATATGAAAAATCTACCTTTTTTTTATAACAACTGATTCAGGCAAATAAATGTAGACACGGCTGGACTGCATTCTCCCTTGGCTAAATAACTACACTAGGTGCACGCTCAGCAGACTCCGCTCTACAGTTTATAGACCTTTTCAAAGGTTGTAAAAGGACTTGGAGAGTACCATTCAATACATGACAAATTTATTGAACATTTGTCTACAGTGATCTTAAGTGCATGAAATGCATAAAATACATGAATAGCATGGAAAATGCCTTACTCACCGCTTGATCTTCTTCCCAAGGCCTCGGTCGTATCCATTCTTCCAGCAAAATAAAAAGACACCTTAAAGATACCACTACAAACCACAACTAAAGATGAACTCCAGTCCAGTGGCCTCAGTGTGCCCAAACACCAACTGGAAACGGTGTATTTTCACGTCTGTCGCCTTTTGCGAAACAGCAAAGAGAAAGAATGAGAGAGGGAGGATGGTGGAGGCAAACTGACGTGGCAGGCGGGCTGAAATGTTCCAGCCGGGATCTGACTTTGGAATTTGCAGGAAATCGTACTGGGTTACGGGGGCCGGAGGGTGGTGTTATTGTGTGTGCACAAGTGTGCATGTGTGTAGGCGCTTGTCCACATGAGTCCTCCTGTACTTTTTAGTGTTGTATCTGTACGAGTGCATGTTGATGCACACGTCCAAATACCATGAAATGTGTTTGTTCAATTCGTTCACGCTTATGTATGTATGTATGTTTGCCTTTGCACGTGCAGTTGTGTGTGTGTGTGTGTGTGTGTGTGTGTGGGGGCGGGGTATTGTGTGGAACTGTGTGTGATGTAACTGTTGGGCCTGTGCCGCTCTCTGTGTTAGTGCAGCCGTAAATGCTTCCAGATGTCTCTGCTCAACAGTGAAGGCTGGCACCCCATCCCCCAGAAATCCCTCCTCCTCCTCCTCTCCCTCCTCCTCCTCCTCCTCCTCTCCCTCATCATGCATTTCTCCATCTCACCAGCCTGGTGGTGGTCCACTCAGAGGAAATGCATTCCATCATGTCTGCTCATTGGTGGAGAAGTGTTAGCACTGCTATCCTTTGTTTTCATCTCCATTACCAAAATATATACAATTGCTCACAAGATATAACTTCTTTCTGTTGTAGATTTAAAATGCACATTTCTTTTGTCTGTGTCATACTAGGAGAAAGAAAAGAAATATATGCTGCCCCTGGATAACCTGAAGCTCAGAGATGTGGAGAAAGGCTTTATGTCCACAAAGCACGTCTTCGGAATCTTCAACACCGAACAGAGGTAAGAGTTATGTTGTGAAGACGTGTGAATGCATGTTTATCTTATCTTTGTGTTTCTGTGTGCATGCATGTCCTTGTGTATTGGGTAAGCCTAGACACTCACAAGCACTTGTGTTTGTCTGTACAGGAACGTGTACAAGGACCTCCGCCAAGTGGAACTGGCCTGTGATTCTCAAGAGGATGTAGATAGCTGGAAAGCGTCCTTCCTCAGGGCAGGAGTTTATCCTGAGAAGGACCAGGTATGTGGGTGGATGGGGTTTAATTAGTTAATATTACATTGTTCATTAACGCATGTACCCCCTTATTTCTCTGTTCACGATTTTAGGACAATTGTCGCATTTGCTACTTCTACAGAGAGCACCTACAAACATGTATGTACGTTTTTATTAGTGAAGTTTATACTTTGGTTTACATCTTTGGTGTGTGTGTGTGTGGTGGTGGTGGTGTTAGACGGAGAATGAAGAGGCTGCCCCTGCAGACACATTCTCTATGGACCCTCAGTTGGAACGGCAGGTGGAAACCATACGCAACCTGGTGGATTCGTACATTGGCATCATCAACAAATCCATCAGAGACCTCATGCCCAAGACCATCATGCATCTCATGATCAACAGTGTGAGTCCAGCAGTCCTCAAAAGCAGACACAAGTCATTAACAGACGGAGTGTCATCAGATTTGGCAACAGACCTAAAATGAAAGCAGTCATCTAGTCTATTACCTTAACACACTGTATTTCACTTTTTTATTTACGGAAAAGAAAGCTCTAATTTGTACAGTGCTGTGCACACCCCAGTATGTTTGGTGGGTTAGTTGTATGCTGTGTGCTATGTTAATGCAGGAAATAGCTGGATGTCTACCTCAACTCTGTACATTTGAACATCCAATTCCGCAGACCTCTATGTACGTATGGATGGATGTAATATGACATTAGCAAGGCATGCTGACAGAAATGTTGTCATTATCTGGCAAATGTAGCATCATATATTATTGAATTCTATAGAAGTAATCAAGGCACCTGATAAACCAACGGATCTGAGCTGTGATCAAATAAAACTGCTATTTAATTAGGTCTGAATGTTATTGCATCATGGAGCTGTGCAGAATAGTGTTTAATTCTCTTGTTCATTTTAATAGCAAAAGTGGACATGTATTTCATTTTAACACAAGGTCATACACTTTGAGACACTAATTAACACAATTTATGATACACCATCACAGTGACTTGTCCACTGTCCCTTTTATTAGATTTTATTATTCTAGTGAGCTCACTTGATTGCTTCCAACAATCTAGCAGCAGCTCCTTTTACCAAGGTTTTTTATTATTTTGTTTAAGGATTAAATATCGCCAATCGATAAATTGTTTTTGCTCTCTTTTGTTTGAATAATCCCCTCATTTCTTAGCTTTAGTTCACTTCTTTCAACCACATTTTCAGTTTATGAAGCTTCTGATCATTTTATCTAAGAAATTCTCATTGTTTATTAATGTAAGTTGCCAACCTTCTGTGTTTTTAATTTCTTATCTTCCATTCAGGCAAAGGATTTCATCCACTCTGAGCTTCTGGCCTACCTCTACTCATCTGGGGACCAGGCAAACCTCATGGAGGAGTCGGCTGACCAGGCCCAGCGCAGAGATGAAATGTTACGCATGTATCATGCACTCAAGGAGGCACTGCATATTATTGGTGACATCACCGTCAACACCATCTCCACCCCGGTACCCCCACCCGTAAATGACAGCTGGATCCCAGAAGTCAGGTAAGACTGGAGATAACTATCTAATGACACAACCAATTTTACATAGCGATGTTTTGAACAGGGTTTTTCCTGCATAGAGAAATTTTGGCGCCCCCCAAAGAGAAAAAGCCCAAGGAAAATCACCAGCGCCAAAATGATCAGAAATGGAAAAAAAAGAGTTTAAATCCTCTCCGAATGTGTTTTAATAGCCATTGAGAGGGTGGCGATGGAGCATTGGATAAGACACATGCCTCTAGTGTGAGAGACCCAGGTTCAATCCCCCACTGTGACACATCCACCAATGTGTCCCTGAGCAAGACACTTAAAAATTGTAAGTCGCTTTGGATAAAAGCATCAGCTAAATGAATAAATGTAAATTTATCAAACAACTGTTGAGCAAGCAGAAGATAAACTTAAATACGACGTCTTGACTTCCAGCAGTCACCTCTCCTCCCATCTCTAGCCACTGTATTTTACACGCTGGATTTATAAACCAGCTGCTGCGTTCGTTTGACTGCCCTCGAACGCTCCGCTACGAAGTGAGTTGTGGATATATTTTATTTATGAAATGGTCAGAAATAACAAGAAAATGCGTAGATTTTGGTCATAAGGTAACTCATTGCCTTTCCTGTATGCATACCAATCATGCATACTGTTGCACGAAGTCACCCCCCAAAGGCCCATTCTGAGCCAGGAAAAACCCTGTTTAAATATATGAGATTACACTTTTTTGCTGTGCTAGTATTCTGCCTGCCTTGCTGAATTTGAAAATAGGTGCAATAGGAGCATCAACTGACCTCCACCTCAGGAGAATTTATGGGATCTTTTCCATGTTTATTACAATATCAGTTTAATTTATTCATATTCTTCTTTCAGCCCGACCCCTCAGCGCAGGCCGCCTCCTGCAGCAGCCACTCATCCAAGTCGTCCGCCTGCTGTTCGGGGCCCAACACCAGGACCACCCATGAACCCTTCTCCTGCCTTTGGAGCTCCTCTCAATCCCTCTCCCGCCTTTGGTGCACCACCAATTCCTTCTCGCCCAGGCCCACCCATCAATGCCTTCAACAGCAATCTGGATCCCTTCAGTGCGCCCCCACAGATCCCCTCCCGGCCAGCCCGTGTCCCACCCGGTGTACCCAGGTACGAATTCCTGTTTTGGTGTGATTACTAAAACCGTGTGTATGTGTTATGCAATTTTTAGTTGCACAGTATTTTAACCTTTTGTCACTAAAATCTTATCATCCCTTGTTTTTCAAGAGTTACAGGCATGGTTAGTCACCCGTTATACCATCTCTATATTTATTATTTTCACTCTCCCACTGTTCTCACCCTCCCTCTTTCCTCTGTCTGTCGGGTTGTTATGGTCTCTCTTTGCGAGTACGTCTCACTCCTTGTTCTGTATCTTTTCTCCCCGTTGCAGCCGAAGACCCCCTGGCGCTCCTTCTCACCGGCCCACCATTATCCGCCCTGCTGAGCCCTCCTTGCTAGACTAGACCTGTGGCCAAGCCCACCTAAGTGTGTGTGTGTGTGTTTGTGCGTGGGTGTGTGTATCTGCACACTAAAGGCCGGGGGCAGGGCTCAAGGGCAGGGGCAGACTGATAGCGGTGCATAATGTGCGTCCAGCCGTATTAATATATCTCTTCAAGTGATGTAATAAGCTGCTAATACCGTCTTTATCAGTGCACATGAACGAAAGAAAGCCCATAACCACTTGAATTTTACATTTGACTGCTGTGGAAAATGTGTAATACAAAATAAAGCCCAGCTTATCTCTGGGATGCATTTAACTTCTATCAGTAGGAGATGGTGTATCAAATTCAGTTGAAGAGCTTTTTTATTGTAATTATAGGTTTATTTCCTCTGATAAGATTCCCAGCAGAACCTCAGTGAATAACTTATTAACAGTTACAGGCTGGCTTTCCTCTCCCCTCCCTCCACCTTTTTAGATTGGCCAAGACTCCCAAGTCTAGATCTCTGTGTAATATACGCCTTTAACCTGTTGTTACTGTTTTACTGGGTTTTCATTTCCTAACTGATTTCATACTGGAAAAACAATAGATTATTATCACTATATTGTTTTGATGATGTCAATTTTCAATGTGTTATTTTATTTGAGTGTCTTTTTCCTTATAAATGTAGCTTTAAAAATGAAATCCTAATCGCGGCAAAAACAGAATAAAAAGACACACGGCGGAGGGGTAGGGTTGCATGAGTAGCTTCAGCCCCCACCCCCCCGTGAATTATCCTTCCATGATGAAAAGATGTCAGCCAGATCGACCGTTATAATCCAAGCACTTCTAACCATGTAGCCTTACAACAAGCCACTCATAACGGGAATGTTGTAGTCCGTTACCAGAACACTATGCACAAAAACCCGGGAGAGGGAGAGAGACAGACTGAAGGCTCTCTGCACTTTGTGGGATTCTTTCTCTCCACTAATTCTGAATTGTTAAAGCCTTGAATTTTAATCCCTTTAGTCTCAGTTGAACCCCAATGAGACTTTCAGCCTACGGGTAGACTTTGTTCATTCCTGGATTAGCTGATTCATATAGAGCAGAGCCCACATCTTCCTCTCAGAGAGGATAAAACTCAGTGAAGCAGTGGGGTGTGTAGACAAGGACGTATCTATGATTTACAGTATAAAGATGGTATTAAGCATTTAGGAGTTCGCACGTCTCTTTCTGGGCTTAGTTGTCAAGGACATTTATTATTGCTATCAGTTCTGCTTCCGTGCATTAAATATATCATTGTATATAGCTGGCCTATACTGGGGAGTTAGCACTTGTATCGCATTTAATTGCAGGGTTGATGACAAAAACATACTATTGATAATAAACCAAGATGTTAAAATGCAACTGTTGCTGTCATATTAAAGGAAGCACTAACAGTGTAATTTCATAAATTAGCCTTGGGTGTAGGGAAGAAGAGACTGGTCATCTCCAATGCATTATTTATAACCTGGGCATTTGTCATTTCTTTGATGTTTTTGGGTGCAATTTTATCAGCTCTGTAAAACTCAGCTCTCCAGCTTCTCCTGGACTGTTATTTGGGGTTCTGCTACGGGGATTGGCAGTCTAAACTTGTTGTATGTTGGGATGGCACTTGGGGCTGGACACACAGCTGTGATTATTTGATCATGATCATCATTTTGATTGCTCTTCCAGGGTATTTGACCATTTAAAACCAAATTTTCTTGAACATGTTTAGACGCAAACTGGTCAAGCTGAGAATGATGTTGAGCTATTAGGATGCTTTCTGTTTTTGGTTTGATCAGTAGTGTTGGTGAGTAGGTGGTGGGATTTGTGGTTTATGAAGGCACACCCTGTCTTGAGAAGCTGTCCAAACTTTTTCTCTGTTCTCAACACAGAGAATAAAAACATAATTAGACCTGACATGACAAAGACACTATAAAGAAATCAAAACTGTTCCAAACCACAGACTCTAGAGACAGTGTGTTCCTCCCGAATTTGTCTACAGGTCTGGCTTTCAGTGACAGTAAAACAAGTTATAAAACCCCAAATCTTTAGATTGAAGATCCTTCACATTAGATCTTTCACAAACCCCCTCTACACACAAGTTAGTTCGTGTGATAAAACTTATTGCCCAGCGTTTGTTGAAATTCCCTTGTGCCTGTCACTTCAGCCTGCCTGTGAGAAGCCCAGACTGTAAATGCCCTGTAATACATTAGGTTGTGGCAATATTGCCTTTCTCTCTAATGGATGTACCCTGCCTCCTTCCTTTCCCCCCTCCCCTCTCTGAATCTGGTGGATGGGGTTGGAATCCAACCTGCAAAAAACTCTTTTCTTTTTGTTATGCAAACCCTTGTCAAGTGCCTCTGTAGCAATTAATTGATTTGAATAAACAAAATGAACTGACTTAGAATGGAGAGTAAATAAAGAGGTGTTGTGTACAATAAAGGGACTGGCTCTGGTGGTTGGTGTCTCCTTGTGTCCTGTGTGATCCACTTTCTCTTCTCTATCTCTCAGATAATGTATCGCTCCCCCTGATTTTCCTCTCCTCACTTGCCTCCCTCTCTACATCTAAACCAATACAGACTGACATAAGCCTGCAAATGTTTCTATGGCAGCCTGCCTGTATAGAGAGACAATGTTCAAACAATGGTCAATGTTCTTTACTGTCAGCACATGCATTTTCATCAAATGTAAAGTGGTGAACCAAACAAATCAATACCTTATAGCAACAGTAACCTTCTGTCGCTGCTGAATCGATTCAATCATTGTTTACAGTCTCTTTGAAAAGAAGACGTTTGTTTTAAGTTTGTTGTGTGTTAAAGCGTTTAGAGTAAGTAGATTTAGTGAGACTTTTTTAAAACCCTGATCAACAGGGAAGTATTCTTTAATGTCAAAATGAAAAAATTTGTAAAACAATAAGACATGACAAGTTCCAAGGGAGTGGGATTATTTTATAGGCACAATATGTAGGCTATATTCTGTTTACTTTGAATACCTTTAAATTCCCTCGTTCAGATTTTTCAAAACAGCTTTTAAAACAATTATGTGCTAAATATGCTCAAATCTCAACCAATACGTATATCAGAAGTAGTGTTTTTTGTATTGTGATTGTCTTTGAGCTGCAGCATTAATTAATGAATCCAGTTTTATGTGTCTAATCTTTTCCTCCAATGAGAGTGGTAGATGATCTCTCTAAGCTAACAGAGATTGCCTCATTACAAATGCCCTCGCTGTTCCGACGACTGGATCCTGTATTATGACTAAGTGCATGTCAATATGTTAAGAGATTGATGTTGGTTGATTCTTCTTGAACAGGCGCCCGGCTCCCCCTCGAAACCAGTGGTGACCTTGACCGGGTTGGAGAGGACATGAAATTACTTCAATCCATGACAGCAGCAGGACCATGGAAGAACTGCATTTTTTACTCAAACTCAAAAAGATTAGCTCCAACAATGCTGTTAAAGGCCTACATAAGTAATCTGATACTGTCAGTAAAACAAAAACAAATTGTTATTGAGCACTAAAAATGTTTTTGTATTACCACAGATGGTCAGAATCATTTTTAATAATGTGAAATCTAATTCAACAATCTAATGCTGGTATTTTCTTCATACCACACAATCCCCCAGAACACTGGCAATTATTTCTTTGAACAATAATTTTTAGCTACAGTTTTTTTACAGATTAATTATGGTACAGTAATAAGGACAGTTCAACATGCAGATGTTTTTCTTATTTTAGCATGTCACTATTCTGTGATGGCAGAAAAACAATGCCGGTCAAGTTGTGGAGCGTGACCACTGAATATGTTTTGTAGACAGAAAATGTTAACGATGCCTCAGGAAACTGAGCTGGCAGTCTCAACAGTGTGAGAAAATGCTTTAATACTGATTGAAATGCACAATAGGTTTTTCCTGCTATGTTTTGTGCAATTGTACAAGTGCAATCACATGAAACAAATAATGTCAAGGAAGTTAATGTTTCAGCCAAAAGTAACTTCGTGTGATATGCCTGACGTCACTGTTTTCTTCCTCCTTAACCTCCAGATGGAGAAACTGATCAGGAAGTTTGACTTGATGACTGTGTGAATATACACTGCTAAAAAAAATAAAGGGAACACTAGAATAATACATCCTAGATCTGAATGAATGAAATAATCTCATTAAATACCCCTTTCTTTACATAGTTAAATGTGCTGACAACAAAATCACACAAATTATCAATGGAAATCAAATCTATCAACCCACGGAGGTCTGGATTTGGAGTCACACTCAAAATCAAAGTGGAAAACCACACTACAGGCCGATCCAACTTTGATGTAATGTCCTTAAAACAAGTCAAAATGAGGTTCAGTAGTGCGTGGCCTCCACGTGCCTGTATGACCTCCCTACAATGCCTGGGCATGCTCCTGATGAGGTAGCGGATGGTCTCCTGAGGGATCTCCTCCCAGATCTGGACTAAAGCAGTCTGTGGTGCAACGTGGCGTTGGTGGATAGAGCGAGACATGATGCCCCAGATGTGCTCAATTGGATTCAGGTCTGGGGAACGGGCGGGTCAGTCCATAGCATCAATGCCTTCCTCTTGCAGGAACTGCTGACACACTCCAGCCACATGAGGTCTAGCATTGTCTTGCATTAGGAGGAACCCAGGGCCAACCGCACCAGCATATGGTCTCACAAGGGGTCTGAGGATCTCATCTCGGTACCTAATGGCAGTCAGGCTACCTCTGGCGAGCACATGGAGGGCTGTGCGGCCCCCCAAAGAAATTCCACGCCACACCATTACTGACCCACCGCCAAACCGGTCATGCTGGAGGATGTTGCAGGCAGCAGAACGTTCTCCACGGCGTCTCCAGACTCTGTCACGTCTGTCACATGTGCTCAGTGGGAACCTGCTTTCATCTGTGAAGAGCACAGGGCGCCAGTGGCGAATTTGCCAATCTTGGTGTTCTCTGGCAAATGCCAAACGTCCTGCACGGTGTTGGGCTGTAAGCACAACCCCCACCTGTGGACGTCGGGCCCTCATACCACCCTTAATGTTAATGGAGTCTGTTTCTGACCACAACAGCATGTGAAATTGATTGTCAATCAGTGTTGCTTCGTAAGTGGACAGTTTGATTTCACAGGAGTGTGATTGACTTGGGGTTACATTGTGTTGTTTAAGTGTTCCCTTTATTTTTTTTTTGAGTAGTGTATATATCTTTTTATCACAGTAAAGGGTTTAGATGTGATTATTTTAAAAACAGCCGAAGGCTTGATTTGGCTATTTGTTCGATAAAACAGCATAGAGTCATAAATGTTAAATGTGGTATCTGAAATTCAATAAAACTTTCCAATGACAACAGCTGTCATTTTCTAGCTTCCCCAGTGACATCGCCAGAATATCAGTGCTGCAAGAATTTTATCTATGTATACACACACACACATATAATGTGGCTTGGTCTGTTATATATTACAGTACTTTAAATGTGATTTATTAGGAATTGATGTGACTGGAATACACAATTTCACAAAGCATCCAAACAAGCACATTTTGGTTGCAATAACAAATGTCCCAGTGCATGATGAGTTTTTCAAAAAGTGCGAAGCTTTAAATTCATCTCACAAGGCACATATCACTTGCTCGTGTAGTGTGACCCCCTGTCACCGATCAGCCAGTGAACGCCACAACAACTTCAAGAATCCCGTCACAAGACGGCAAGTTGTGTAGTGTGAACGGCATCGGCCGACGCTGAAAGCCGTGTAGCCTGCACCAGCCTTTAAAGATTCATATTTAGGAGGATTTATTTACAGAAAAGCTATATAATATACATAACTATGTGTCCTTTCTATCTACATACACAGAGGGTGCCCTCACATAAAAGTCGCCATGTTGTGCCTCCATGTTTCTACAATAGCCTAAAACAGACAAACTGCTCTACAGAGCGCATTTCGTCACAACGTTAAATAAATACAAAGAAAAGGTAAGTTAGTAGTAGTTGACTGGTTGATTAGAAGTAAGAGGAGAAATTTGACAAATGGAGGAGCACACATATTTAGCACAACAGCTGACAATCAGCCACTGTAGCTTCTGCCTGCTTGGAAAGGGAGGGATGGGTCAGTGATGATGCATTCATGTGGTGTTGGAATAATCAGAATCTTTTTTTCCCTCCTTAAATCTTTATTGCAAAAAAGAAAAAGAAAGTGTACATGGAACATAAAGAAGTAAACAGAACTTTTCTTTGTGCAAAATCACATATTGCATGTACAGATTTTGCAAACATGTAATTTGTAACCGTTATAACGGTCAGTTTGTTGTCCATGTAGAGTGAACTAGATGTCTGCGTGTTTATATGCTGTGATAATGCTAATCTAGCACATTTCAGAGCAGTGTCCATGTTGATTCCACATTCCAACTTAAGAGCACATGAACACACACTGAAGTCGGAAGAACGACTTCACAACTCGGGAAATGGGACCGAGCCACCGTGAGCCACTAGTTGCAATTCGCAACCCTCACCACTAGATGCCACTGAAACGTACACACTGAACCTTTAAAGGGATAGTAAGTTATTGTAATCCAATACACTTTTTGATAGATTCAGCCAATATTTCCTCGGAGTTGCTAGGTTCCCATTTTCCAAAATCCAGTTTTCCTACACAACCCTGGCTCTGTAAATGGAAAACAAAGACAGTGGTGTGGACCTTCCCCACAACAGTGTTCCAGCCAATCATCAACAGTAAGTGCTCGTGCACAGGAGTGATGGTGGGTGGGGGGCAGTGGGAGAGAGAGTTCTACACAGGGGTACATTTGAACGTGCTGGAATCCAGGCACTGTGAAGAAGGAGAGATGGCCGAAAAACAGCCAAACAGGAAAAGGTCTGAAGAGCATGAACAGAGAAGAAAGTGATATGACCAGGCAAAGCCGAAGGCATTTCAACGCTGAGTTAAAATATCAACAATCCTAAATCTGAATAACTTACTCTCCCTTTAAGGGTTTTGGGTCAAACTTTCAAGTGTGAGCACAACAGCACATGGAGATTCTGCACTCTATTGGCTGGAAGTTAATGAAACCGTTTGCTATGATTACGTGCGGATCTGCTTGGTGTCATCAAAGAGGCGTCGCAGGGTGTAGATTTGAGTGACAGCAACGGTGAGCATGACAAGGAGATTGAGGCAGGACCAGAAGGACACCCGCCACAGGTTGTCCTCCAGAAGGTAGCGGTCCCTCGTCTCAAAGGCCCGCAGCACAGTCTGGGTCTGACGGCTCCTCTCCAGGTGGCGGTACACAGAGTCCATCCTCACCTGGAAGAGGAAGAAAGGAATGGCAGACAGGAGGAGATGAAAGTCAGTGCAGAGATGTGTAGACATCAGAAAGAATGACATCAGATAATTCAAGTGTTGTCTGAAGCGGGATCATAGCTGCAGCAGATGTAATGTATCTTTGTGTGTCCCCTCTCACCCTGATATCCTCCAGTTTGTAATCCACCATGCTCTCTGGCATGGCTATGTCCGCCCACTCATCTTGGCCTGCGCTGCTCTGACTATTAATGATCACCTCAAAGAACACCATCTTCTCTGACAGTTTACTGAAGCTGTTGTCAAAACACAACTTGTAGTCTCCATCCTCCGTAGGATCCACCCTGCATTAAAAAATGTGACATTTGCTGTCAATAATATCATGGAAATCAAGTCCCTTTGGTTTTTATGTATTTAGGGAATTCTCTCTTGATTGCTGCCTTGGTGTTTGCTTGTGGTTAATTGGTTTCAATACAAATAAAGAGCATTACAGGAAGTGAGCACCACATTAATAGCAGGTGGTTGTTGGAAAGGAAATAGGTTACCCACATGTGAATGCCATCAGATCTCCTGAAGTCAGAGACCAGTCGGTATCCGCTGGGGGAGATGAGGGCAAAACCAACATCCAGACCTGACCCAGCTATTACCTGCAAAAGACACAGATGGTTTGGGCTCAGTAAAGGAGGATGCCCAGTCTTCAGCAACCCAGAACACACTCACATTTCAACTGCTATCTTCACATTTTCCCTCCAGATATGCAGACACCTGTCTGAAATTCAAATTAAAGCCCTGATAGAACAATGAGCAACAACCTAGCTCACATACACCCATCAGACATACAGTAATAATATGACCACCTGCCTAATATTGTGTAGGTCCCCTTTTCGCACCCATGACAGTCCTGACCCATCAAAGCATGACCTTCGCAAGAACTCTTCAGGTGCGCTGTGATATCTGGCACCAATACGTTAGCAGCAGTGCCTTTTAGTCCTGTTAGTTGTGAGGTGGGGCCTCTATGGATTGGACCAGCACATCCCAAAAACGGTCAACTGGATTGAGATCTGGTTGATTGGATCTGGCATGGTCTGCAACAATGCTTAGGTATGTGGTATGTATCAATAAAACATCTACATGAATGGCAGGACTCAAGGTTTCCCAGCAGAGCATCACACTGCTTGCCTTCTTCCTATGTGCATCCTGGTGCCATGTGTTCCCCAGGTAAGCAACGCACACTCACCCGGTCATCCATGTGATGCAAAAGACAACTTGATTCTTCAGACCAGACCAACTTCTTCCATTGTTCCATGGTCCAGTTCTGATGCTCACGTGCCAATTGACAATTGCCAGTGGACAGGGTTCAGCATGGGGAACCTGACTGGTCTGGGGCTAAACTGCCCCATACACAATCAACTGCGATGCCCTGTATGTTCTGACACCTTTCAATCAGAACCAGCATTAACTTTTTCAGCAGTTTGACATACAGTAGCTCGTCTGTTGGATTGAACCACACAGGGCAGCCTTCGCTTCCCAAGTGTATCAATGACCCTTGGCCACCCATGACCCTGTCGCTGGTTCACTGCTTTTCCTTCCTTGGATCACTTTTGATAGGTAGCCTACTGACCTCTGCAGACTGGGAACACCCCACAAGAGCTGCAGTTTTGGAGATACTCTGACCTAGTCGTCTAGCCATCACAATTTGGCCCTTTTCAGAGTTGCTCAAATCCTTACTCTTGCCTATTTTTCCTACTTCTAACACATCAACGTTGCAGACAAAATATTACCTAATATAACCAACTGTCAGTGGTCATAATGTAATGGCTAATCCATGTATAATGCCACAGTCACAGTTTTGGTATATGTGTAGAGAAATTCTCTATTCCGCTACCCACTACTGCCCCCCTTTGCTCTCTGTAAAAGAAGAGCTCAATGTCAAACATGGTACAACAGTCCTGATAGGGATTCAGTGACATTCTCACTGAAAAACTACAAAATGTTAATGTACACTTGATCTTTTATCTTTTTGTTTTGACAGCAATATTCTCAAAATGTGTCAGAAACTTCCACAGTTCCACATCAGCCCAGAAGCAGCCCTCAAACTTACAGGCCATTGTAGGCTTTGTTGTGACTATGTGTTGAGTGAAGTTTTGAGAAAAGGCAGCAGACAGGTCCAGATTCACGCTGCAGCCCTGGAAGCATTGTGTGTCAACAGTTCTAGTGATGATGACCCGGTAATTCTGCCAGGCTCTTGTCTGACTCCACACTCACAGAGATCACAGAGATATGTTACGGGGGGTAGCCAAGACTGTAACTTTACCCTAACACAGTCCTGCAGCTGCCAGAGTGTGCAGTAAGATGACTGTAGGTAGGAAGGGAAGCAATGCAAAGGTCTTGGCCAAAAAATCACTGAGGTCATTAACACATTATAAGAGACTTGAGAACAATTGCTTTTGAATTTGAAGCTTGTTGTATTTAGTGATAGCCTATGTAGCCTGTGAATGCATTTTGCATTCATTTAAAAAAGTATGGTGGTTATAGAGGATGTATTTACAATGCCATGTAAATACATGTTCATGGTTATGCAGGGTACATGTTTAGTATTACTTTTGCAATATGTAAAGAAGCAAGGGTAATTTTGCCATATCTCGGGACAAGTGTCTTCCACTACAACAGCAATAGTTTTCTTATCTCTTTTTGCACGCAGGGCCAAAGTACAAAGCCTGTTAACTTGTTTTTCAGTTAAACATTATTCAAAAACTTTAATAAAGCTATCCAAAACATTAAACACATTTAACACAACATACACAGACAGGAGAGAAAGAGAGAAAGAGTGAAAATTATATTTACCTGGTATTCAACTTCCATACTGTCATTCCTCGCGGTGGTTTGGTAAAAACACTCTGTAGTGCCAGCTTGTAATAGAAATGTAAATTCCATGTTTTGGTTTGGCCCAAAACCCAAAGTCAAGCCTACAGTCAGAATTAAACATGCTAGAAAACAGAGCTCTGCCGACACATTCATCGTCCTCCCCCTGTAGTGCATAGTACATTTAATCCACGTCCACCTACTTTGACCCACTTTGTTCTATATTACACACGAACAATAAAAAAAATTACTGTATATATAATTGCTTGCTCTTATACCCTCACAGTTGGGAAATAGCCTGACAGCAAAAGCTGAATGAGTGGAGCCACCATCTGTGTCAACCAATAGCGCTCTGCA
Source organism: Micropterus salmoides (assembly GCF_014851395.1). Lineage (NCBI taxonomy): Eukaryota > Metazoa > Chordata > Actinopteri > Centrarchiformes > Centrarchidae > Micropterus > Micropterus salmoides. The sequence goes on from NW_024040041.1 coordinate 21,502,037, forward strand.
GTCTGGACTGCAGTCATATGCAAAACTGAGGAGGAGTGACAAGGTGCTATAAGAGCCTGATGATGCCTGATGATACCTGGATAATGAAGGCCTTTACAGTTAGTGAAGGTATATTTGGTTGTTGTTTTTACAACAGTCAATGCTCTTGCAGCCTATTTGATTTTTACTTGTGAGAAATGTTCTGTGTACATTATGAATTAATTCCAACAAATGTCATGTCATGTCCTATTTTATTCTGAAGGGGGAGCTATGGGTAAAAGCAGACCAAACAGGCCATGAAGTTTTGATATCATGAATGTATTAAGAATAGCTTGATGTGGGTACTTGAACCACATAAAGAAAACTCGGTATGGTACTTAACTAATGCATCACTTATACATGATGAAAAAAGCAAACTCATGGTGACTTGATCATTTCTTAATGGTGAGTAACAGGAATTCATGATACATACATTATATCATGCAAATCATCATGAACCATGCTTTAGTTATGCGTTGTTTAAGCATGTGTTTTTGTACCCTTATTAAAGAGAAGGATATATATCACTGTTCTATAAAATCTATAAAAATAGGGTTGCCTTTAACTAGCTCTTCAATTGGCAGATTAAATGTATTGAAAATAAATAATGCCTACATTTTTATTTGTTTTATTTGTTTAATTTATTCCATAGTATTTCCTTAGCACCACCACAAGGTGTGTTTAAGAGAATAAGAATGGACTAACAGGTGTCTCAGACTTCATCTCTTATTGTTACATCTTCCATTCGACAGAGGGAGGGCAAATCACTACATGAAGTAACAGGCTCAATAATCATTATCTGATGATCCAATAATGTTACATGGACTCTACCTGTCTAACTTTGTAGTCTTCTGGCCACTCAAAGGGCTTTACACTACATGTCACATTCATCCATAATCATACACTGATGGCAGTGGCTAAGGTGTCAACTGCTCATCGGAAACAGGAAGTAATGATTCATGCTCCCCTATGGCAGAGGAGCAATTTGGGATTCAGTATCGGGAGCAATTTAGGGTTCAGGACACTTTTGACATGTAGACTGGAAGCCAGGGATCAAACTGCTGATTTTCTGATGTTCTGTGGGCGACTCGCTGTTCTTCCTGAGGCACAGCTAGGCTACACCATAACAATCAATAACTAAAAATTCAAACTCATGGTGACTTTATCATTTCTTAATGGTGAATTACAGGAATTCTTGATTACTTCCTGCCCTACTTAATGCAAAAAATTATTATGAACCATGCATTAGTTATACATTACTTACGCATGTATTTTGTACCCTTCTCATAAAGAGTTACCATAAACTCCTACTATACTACTTTAATTGTGAGATTCATGATATACCGTTGTCATTCATTAGTGTATGGTATATTTTGAGCAGTTGAACTATAATGTTTAATTTTTCCGTTTTTCATCTTAAGATTCTTCATGGAGAGATCTGAAATAACGTTGGACTTACCATTGCACTCATATATGCACTCAGCTTCGCAAAGTACCTTAGAAAAAATACAATCAACCCTGTTGTGTTTAACATGATAATGTTATTTATTTAAGATAGGGTGTGATGTTGGGAATCTTCTCATGGGTCATATTTAAATGTAAATATAATGGTATACCTTACAAGATATAACTTAGCCTTATACTAATGCTAATTGTGTGAAATGTGTGAGAAAAAATTATTAACAAAGGCCATACATTACAGCATTATTAAAGTCTGCAGTATTTTGACATATAAGCTCTCTCCTTTTAATGCCTTCACTCCTGCTAAGACAGCAGAAAACTCCCATTTCTTTGTTCATGTTCACTTCCATCTATCACACAAAGACACAATTCTTTTAGGAAGTAAAAAAAACTGTCTCATAGGTGTGATCCAGAGAAGATGTAAAATGTACACCCTCCTCAATTAATTTACCAAACATACATTGGTCCAAACCCGCTGCTTCACCGTACCCTACCCTGAGTCAGGTGGCTTCAGTGTTTTTTTGTTTCTTGTCCTCTTCATAACGCCTCACAACTCTGCTCTATCCTGCAACAAAGCACAAACTTAGCGACAAAATATAACAAACAAAGTGATACGTGGTTGAGATTTGCATCTTAAACTCCATTTTGCTCAATAGTTGTTGTTCTTGTGAGACTCTAAGACAAGCCACAGAGAAAGTGTATGCTCGAAAGGAAGTGTGAATGGAGATATTTCAACATGCAGTGAAGTGGGAGGGTATAAAGGGGAGGTGAAAATGCAACGTGCTTGGTCTCCCACTTAGTGATTGTAACCTTCTACCTTGAGGCTTTGTGAGTGGTTGATTGTCATGGACTGCAGCTGCATTGCATCAACTACAGTATCATTTTAATGTTTGCAGTTACCGAGTGCAGGCAGGTGCATCTCTGACAGCCTTAGAATGTGCTTTGGTGATACATATCACATTCTATATATCTGAGTCTGTTCTTTATCTGACTACTTGTGAGCAATCGCTATATGAGCCAACCAAAAGTGAGCCCACCCATTTTGTTACTTTGTCATAGGTCTCTGTCGCTCAAGTGTCTGTTTGTCTTCACAGTCCCTTTGAAGCAACACCCTATGACAACTTCTGGTGGACATTTCTACGCTGAATCCTTTTCAGTTACAGAGAGCACTGTAGGTATGGCTGAGGGTGGATATCCCTCTGTGTATGTGGTGGACACCCATGCCACCCGGCCATCAGTGCCACCAAGGCTGAGCCAGGGCCAACAGCGTGCAGGGGTAGGACAGACCCTGCTGTTCCTGCTGGTGAGCGTGGCGTTGTGCGGCATGGCCATAGAAGCCTGCTTCATCTACCGTCTGTACAAACCTCAATCTGTGAGTATCAAACCTTCAAACTTTCTCTGAGTCTGCACCTGCCAACAATACTTTAGCAATTTCATCCTGTGATTTCTTATCAACTGAGAGTCGCTGGGCGTCTTTTTTGTTTCATTACACTTCCTTCTGAACCCTTTGAATCTCACTTTCATCATAAGAGATGATTCACATTTAACTCCTTATTCTCACTTTCACTTTTCTTCTCTTATTTTCTAATAGTTTTCTCTTACTTGTTTTCTGTCTCTCTCAACCCAAAACTCTTCTGTTGTGCTTTTTTTCAATAACACATTTAATTGTCTTTTAAACTGTAGTTGTGAGTTTTCATAATGGGAATGTTTCTAGTTTTCGCCCCAACATCTTGTTTATTATTTATTTTTTCAACACATGTGTCTTATGTAGGTGATACATATTCATACTATAAATGTAGAATCTCAAGTCAAAAGTTGCAAAATACAAATATTTATGACCCCAGAACACAAAACAACATCATGAAATCTTATGATAGAAGCACACTGTCTTGGTGATGAAAAATTACTTTAGAACAGTAAGATTTCAACATTGGGAATTTTATTAATTAAACATACAATACAAAGTAGAAAGGCAAGGACAATTACCATTGTTCACATAACTTTAATACATGCATTCCACAGAGTCACATGCTACGTGTAGGAAACTGTCACACTTGCATAACCAAAGTGGAAACATCTACTGTCCAGGAGTCAGATTGTGATTACAGATATTCCCAAAGCGTCTGTCGTGGAAATTGTCTGCAAGCACTCAAGACATAATTAAATGATACCAGCAAGACCAAAAATGAACAAGAACACATAGACAGCTGTGTTCAGTGACCATACATAAAATGAAGAGGAGCACAATTTCATGGTTAACAGAACGAATAAATGATAAACTAGTAATTTATGTTATTTTACTTTCACATGTTGTGATGAAGTTGTGGTGTAATAAAAAAATGGAATTTCGCATGTTAGGAGACAAAAGCAGGCCCATTATTTATACCAGCGGTTCCCAAACTTATTCACATCAAGGACCCCTAAACTGACACAAATTAGACCATGGACCCCCATGCGATTAGGTATTGTCACAGGGTCCCCCATCTGATTTTTGCTTTTAGATGTTTATTACATAAGGGGTATGAAACCCAAGACGAGAATAGTCATACATTATGTCATTATATTATTTGTGGACCCCACTTTGAGAATGACTGCTTTGTACTACACTTCTCTTTGCACAACAGTTATGCATGGGAGTCTTGTTTGTGGTTAGTGGAGGAAAGGCGTAAGTAAATCACTTGACAAGGACTCTCGTGATAGAAACAATACTGACACATACATGATGATTGTTTTTTTTCCAAAAACTGCTGACAGTGAAATAATTTCACTATTATGGGGAAGAGAGTGAGTAGAGATGGAGAAGTACAATTTACGGAGAACTCTACTGACGTCCCTGGGGGCAGGAGCATGCAGGCTTGATGACAGCGGATGGTCACTGCTTTCACTGTATGGCTGTGACTCAGTTTCCTGTCCTCATTTGATCCTCTGTGTGAGGGCAGCAGTCACGGGGCTGGGTAGGGGGAGGGGGGCATGGCTGTCTTGGTTTGACACTGTTTGACAAACAAGGGTCTATGCATACTTTACAAAGAAGGGACGATGAGAAAAGGAAGTGGTCTATTTCCTGTAGCATGATAGTGATCTACCTTGTGCTCATTACCAGAAAGACAGTGCTGCCACACTTTGTTGTGCAGACAGATAACATAATAGAAAATAAAGTAATCCTTAAAAATCGTCCTTCAACACAATTCAGATTTTATGATGTTTAGAATTTAGAAAAAATATGCTAATATTTAGTGCAGTTTCGTACATCTTATTTTCACAAGTTGTTTGCATATCCACTAATGGTGATTGCAACAACTAATATACACGTACAACTGAGAGATAAACAATTTTCTTCTCCATTGCAGGCCACCTCAGGATCGACCGCTATGTTACTTGCAGGTATGTCTTAGCACTACTTACTCAGTTAATAAATATCTTCAGTTACTTAATCCACATCAGTGGAAACAGAGGGTTTTGACCCACTCCGACACGTCCACCAATGTGTCCTTGAGCAAGCAACCCTTAGTTGCACCAGCGGTGTGCGCCCTCTGACATATATAGCACTTTTAAGTCGCTTTGGATAAAAGTGTAAATAGTGTAAATTTTTAAATGTATGGTTCTCACACAGGTAAAGATGTTACTCCTCCCGTTAAAAGGCCCGGTTCTGATATTCTTCCTTCCAAACCAGTTGCTCATCTGACAGGTAAGGCCAGTTTTGTTACCATAGTGTTCAATTAAATAGGAAGGCAGAAAATAAATCACATATTTATATTGTCAAAGCTTTTGCTACTAAAATTGAGGTTCTCAAAGTGCATCATGTGGTTTGAGTGAAATGCCTATTTATGATATAGTCATCATTTTAACCCTGTTTTAAAAGAATCAGACTTCACATTGTTGCTTGGTTTCTTTTCCAGATGGACAAGATGTAGTTCATGGAAATAAAACCATGGCGTGGAGCATGGTTGCAGATCCTCTCATCTATGAAATGGACTACCAAGACAGAAGTCTCATCATTCAGATTGAGGGTTTTTACTTTGTCTATTCCAAGGTTTACTTCTTAGACACCGATGTATTTCACCACGCTGTTCACCTGAAAACTAAACGGTACACTGGAAAAAGTATTACCCTCCTGGAATCCAGAAAATACCAGTCCAAGTCCAGCAACATGCGATCCAACAGTTACCTGGGTGGAGTGTTTCACTTCTACAAAGATGATGCCATTTTTGTTAAAGTGAGCAACACATCAAAGATTTTGCGATACCAGTCCTTTGAGAACATCTTTGGTGCGTATATGATATAAATATCACATTGATATTTCAAAAGTTGATTCAAAAATGTTATAGAATCTTCTCAAGGATTGATGATTCTCTTTGCAATAAAAAAGCAGGTCAGTAACTGGAGAGAGAGGAAGGTTTTGAAAACTTTTTGTGCTTTTGAACATTACAAAGGTCTCCTCAATTTACGAATATGCTTGACAGTGTAACAAAGCTCATTTTCACATCAGGGACTTTTTATATGCATACTTTTATACTTAATCTTCTGAATGTTAGAAAAATAACATATCATTTGTGATTTGGCTTGTCATATGGATTTTTTTTAAAAGCACACAAAAAATATTGTTACAGTGCTCAGCCTTGCTGACATATAAATATATATTGTTGTTGAGTATAGATGCTATGTGTCATGTTCATACCAAAATTGGAAACATACAAAATGTAACCTTACACATTTCTTTTCAGTCCTGCTGTAACACAGACTGCACACTATTTATTTATTCCTCCAGTGGCAAAATGAATGATACTGCTTTTCAGGTCTGCTGTATATATGTGCAATAATGTATACAAAACAATGAAATAAAAAAAGATCGTGATTTAAAAGTCTTGATTGTTGGTTTTTCTAAAGCATGCAGTGTCACTGAAGTGAGCTCCTGTATGCACTTCCTGCTGCGTCAGGTGAGGCCACGCTGGAGCCTTTTTCAGTGGTCTCATTTGCAGCAAATCTTTCACCCACTCAGTCCAACCACACAAAACACTGTAGAGAGGGTATTTTAATACCACGGCAACCCAGAACTGTCATTCTGTCAACTGCCTTTAACCAGAATGTGTTCATGCAGTAAAAACGACGTGCTTCTATTGAGTGTTGGGAGGGACAAATGGTGTATAGGACAATATGTGTATTCCTTAGATCAGTAAAGAATTTACTGTAATGCTATAGATAATCATCACCATGGCAAGCTTGTTCCTCTTTGAAGCTTTTTTTCTCTGTGGTATCTCTCATTCAGTCACTGTTACGTTTCCCTTCAGCTGTATCTGTTCGAAGAAGCCACTTTTGAACACCCACAGAGTTGTATATTTGTAAACTGAAGAGGAAGTGGTAGTGGGGGCCGCTGGGGGGGAGGGGATGTCAGTAGCAGGTTGCCTGACTCACTTTCCAACCCCAGACCTGGAGATTAGTGGCTGGTGAAAATGTACGACAGCAGGACTGTGTGTGTGTTTGAGTGTGTGTGTGTGTGCTTATGTACATAGGTGGGTGTGTCCGTTAAGTCAACCTTAAATCAATTTTCCCCAGGCATGGCTTACAAGTTTTGTTCAAACTGATAAAACACTCTTGATTTGAGACTAATTCCAGTTCGGGGGTTGGCCATATATAGTCTGAATGCATAAGAAAACATCTGTTAAATCAGTGGCCTTGTCTAAGACGTTTCATACAGGCTCCTTGTATTTTCATGAATGCTTCTAGATGCATCTGTGAGTCATTATCTTCCAGCGCTGGTTGAACTGTGAGGTGTGAGAGACTGTAGTAGCAAAGGAGGGGGAACAGTTCAGTTGTGTGGGAGGGATCCATGATGTTGGTTTTTCTCTCGTCATTAAACTTTGGTCTAGACATGACTTTTTCAGAGAACGTATGTGGGATGAGAGTACCCTGTAAGTGGCTATAATCGCAAATTATTCACACTTTCATATTCAAAACCATTATTTTCCATTGATTAAGCTACTTTGGAAATAAACCAGTACCTGCCACTCAGAAGCCTTTTTTTTCTACATTGGCACAACTTGTGATGCCTAGACCGACACTTTTATGTAAAGCAAAACTGAAAGAGGTCTTCATGGTACACAGGACACAGTCTGCAGCTAAATGCTGTCCCCTTGTGTTGGTCTTTATGGATGGAATGGAGTGGCAGTGGAGTGCTGACATTTGAATTATCTGCAAGCTGTGCATTCAGAGGATTTACTTTACTGCTGAGCTTACTGGAAATGTTTTTCACTTAGCCAGTGTATACCTGCTGCTTTGATAGTAATGTGTTTTTAATCAAGGTATAAGGTCCAGTGGCCAGATTTATGATATTGCTCTTTCCCAAATATCATCTCAAACATCTTAAATTCACATTCATTACTTTGTTGATTATTAACTGGCAGGTACTGGCAGTTACTGAAAAATAACAGCAGAGGATATTATTGAGAGACTGCACATTGAAAACATGTTTGACATTGCACAGTGACGTTTGTGTGGAAATGATGAAAAGAGGCGATGACGGTTTATGTAGAAGCTGTCACACATGTTTATGTGGATAAACAACTCTTGCATGCCTGCCTTGACATCAGGCAGTGGAAAGCAAGGGTAGGAACAAACCAACCCATGCAGATTTCTCTAATAAATAAGACAATGTGGGTGGTAGCTGGTTATGTCTGTTATCTGCATTTGAATTCAACATCTTGGACCTATCCTCTGTGCAATCGAAAGCTGCGGTTGCAACAGCTAATGCAGCAAGCGGTGAGAAATATGGGACTCTGCAGCAGAGGTTTGGAAAAGAAGAGATTTCAGATGAAACCTCAGTAACTTGGAAAATGTGTGTCTTGGCTGTGATGACTAATGTCATGTTCCAATGACCTTTCATGTACTGTATCTCTACATCATGATTTGCAAGAGGCAGATTTTTAATTTTGCTATGTCAGAATTTGGAAGGAATATTCTTCGACAGCATACGGCAGGAGGTCCCGCTGCATCTTTCCATTACTGCGGGGTCCCACCGTTAACTTATGACCTCTCACTTTCACTTATACCCGGGGTCTTGAAAATGACTCACAGTCAAAAGCATTGTAATTTAATTTATTCCGTTGGGCTCCATATTGGGGTTTTTAAACAAACCGAATATAATAAACAGTATGAAGAAAATATAGTTTTTAATTATAACAAAGTTTTGTAGATGTAGTCAGATGTAAAGACACATGTATAAAGGTTTCCAGAACAAATGCAATGTTTTTTTGAATGCATCACACTAATGTACACATACCATCAGGGGTGCAAGCAGTTGCTGGTTAAAGACAACTGAAAATCATTGACAAAACCAAATATTTCTTTCAACTTCTGTTAACACATGAAACTTTCCGCATAAACCACCATGAGTCGTGATTTCACGTGTCATAATGTGCGGTGCAAGTAGTGAAGGAGATTTGTAGCTTAGTTCTGTCAAGTCATTTCACTTTTCATTTTAAATTTAGATTATGAAAATAGAATACTAATGTATGTAATTGTGGTTCTCATTTTTACATGATTAACGAATACATGAATTCAATTTCTCAAAATTTTTAGAGATGTACAGACACGATAATTCCACAATACTATGTCTAAACAAATAAATCGTATCTACAATTTTGTACTTTCTTTTAAAACACTTACCAACCATGTTGTCCAGTTTGTACAATTTTTGCTACATATTATTGCAACAATTAATAAAGAAAACACTGTACATACATTCCAGTAACTGACTGCAGATACTGTATGTATGCCACACAATGACATACATTGTCACACAGTGACATACATTCATTGCTTATTTGCTGACCTGTCCATGGAATTTTGATAAATACAGTATAGACCTGTGTACTGTATTTTAGCCCCAAACCATAAATAAATACAACATAAATATATAACCCATACAGTTCAAAAGAAATAAATCAGTATGTAGGAAATTGGGGCTGTGCAAATAACAAACACAGTTTTGCCAATAGATGTGGCACTTTAAAACATACATTCTTGCAGTTAACTAATACACATTTTAAATGTAAGAAACTCCAACAAGCAAATACAATTTAAACAATCAAGTAAGATTGGTTCACTCTGAATACCTTCACTTACTAAAAATGTGCTCCCTGTTCACAGCTATTTGAGAGCCAATGAGAACAATCGAACTTTGCTTTACTGATCTATTCAATATACAAAAAAACTCCTTCCCCAAACCCATGGTATACTTGTAGTGATGATGTCAACCTTAGACCAATCCTGAGCTGCTCTACAGTATATATACTTTACTAGCCAAAATAAATGAATTTGTAAATCCCATTTAAAGGTGGATTTTTCTTTTTAGTAGACTAGAATTTAACAGAGTGATGTATTTACCCAGCCTGTGGGTAAATGATAGTCTTCAATGTTGAATCCAGCCTTTTTATTAATTATCCATGACTCAGTCACCCTTCTGACTGCAGAAAGACAGTTAAGTGATTGGAGATCCAAAGGCAAAGACTTTGCATCTGAACAGGTTCGCTGCAGAGGGGGTCCCAGAGCTGTACAGGTGCCCTGGAACATGCCAAGGATTTAGAATATAGCTATGGATGGTATAAGAGCTGCATCTAAGGCTTGTGCATATAGATGATATCCAGGTGGGTAAGAGACTCTGTATCATTTATATAATTGGTTGGTGGTTGCATGATGACCTCCAGGGTGCCTCCAGCAGGCAGAACCTCTACCTTGCCGAGGAGGCCAGTACTGCGTGTCTTTGTGTTTATCCAACCCTGCAGGAGAACTTTCTTGTTCCACATCAGACTGACGGACTGATCGTCTGATTCCTGTGACTTCAAAGTCACCTGAAGATTTAGGAAGTAATATCCATCCTTCTTTATGGTCAGAGATTCTCCTTCTTTTGAGATCAGGCCTTCACTATTTGGAGTCATTGCTACCCATTTAATTTTACTTGTGGCTGTGGGTGACAGAAAAACTGCTATTAGCTTCATTCTGAATATCCTGTATGCATCACTTGCTGGTGTACTGTAATTAGTGATGAAATTATATCTGATGCTATTGTATTGGATGGAATTACATGTACTCTCTGACCAGGAAAGTATCTGTACTTCCAAAAGCTTGTGGTGACCTTATCCATTGTGTACATATGTTACAGCCTCTGTCATACATTCTTAGCAAGGAAATAATAAAAAAATAGGATGGCATTACCTTCAATAGCCTTAAAGGTGACCATTTTGCCTTTTCCCAAGAGAAGCTCATGCTCAGAGGAGGACTGTTGAAAGAGGGAGAGACGTGTTAATCTCAATAAAACAAATAAAGTTTATGTGTTGCCAGCATGGCTCCCGCAGTGACACACAGACCAGCCACATAGGATGTCATGTCATGTAACAGCTACGTCATAGATGTTGATTTTTCTAAGCGTGGTGATGAGACTAGTTCCTCCATTTTAAAAGTGAGAACAGAATACATCATGAACTATCTTCAGAAGGAAAATGTAGAGACAACAGTTTAGTTTAGTGGCATTTCCCCGAATGTGGCAATGACGTCACTGTGCTTCCTCCATGAAGTGAGGAGAGTGGTTAGACTGTCTGACATAAGTAACTCAGAAGAAAAGTAATTTGAGATTGATCTGCCTGGTCTGCAGAATTGTTTTTGGGGAATATTGGGATTGCAAAAACATAAAAACAACAAATAACAATAGCATGACATCTTAATCAACAAGAATATCTGTATTCATATCGTGAGAATATATAAGACAACACAGTGGGGTCAGCAGGAGAAGCACAAACTCTGAAGCTGTGGTTATCTTACCGAAGGTGTATGGAATTGCATTGTGCGCTCTGGTGCTACAGCGCTACTGTTCTGAGACTGGAGAAGAAAACAGAAGTACAAAAATATGCTCATAATAAATGTTACAAGAGGGTTCTGAAAAACAAAAGTGCCGATGAGTGAAGTTTGACCCAACTGTAGGTGCAATAAAGCCATTTAATTCAAGCTCTCTGAATGGCATTTTTATGCAAAACATCAAAAGCATTCTCCTGTAACACACTGACAGTAAACACAGTTGCTTAGTAGTCAACATAATAATAGACTTATTTTTCCCACTAGTTATGATCCTTTGTGTTGCTCTGGATTTTCTCTGGGATGTGGATTAATCTAAAACAAACAATTTCTATCTGAACATTTTGCTAAAGTTTTGACCGTCTGGGAGTAATAACATGGGTCTCTGTAACCAGCTGCAGACCACAAACAGGGGTATCTTTCTCACCAGTTGTGCTACTACCAAAACCACAAGAAAGAACAGATGCACTGCACAGGTGTTTGAACATACCAGCACTGGCTTCATTCTACGCTCTGTTATTTCATTCAAATGTTACATTAAAACTGTTGTACAAGTTTACAATATAAAGTTTGTATATCATCATCATTAACTGTGAGATACTAAGATTCTATAACTTCAAGTTCTCACCAGGCCATGATGTCCATCTGTGAAGAAGAGGATGATGACCACCACCTGGAAAATGGAAAGGATGGTGGTCCACAACAGGAGGACATGGATTAGGAAATGCTGGGTAGGCTGTGGCATCGTCAGTCCGATGGCAGAACTCAGAGCAGCCTGAGCCTGGGGAGCGCAAGAAGACAGATGTTACAAGCTGATGACTGTACAGGTCCTTAGTTTCCTCCTCTGTGCACCAAAGCAGTGTGTGTGTGTTTGCTTCCTGAGATCAGCATGTGCATGTGATGAGGCCGTTTTGATGTTTGACTGTGTTCTGCTGTACCCTGAGTATCTATTGAACAAAGAGGAATCCAGATGGTACTTTCCCCTGTATGTTACTAAAGGCCCAGATTGTATCTGCGTCTCGGGGCTGGCCCTTTTCTCCTACTCACACAAAAGGAGGAACAAGACTCACTACCAGGGAGAGAAGGCAGGAGTGAAGACATACGTTCATTCCAAAATGAATCATTCAGTTTTTTATTTTTACATTGTTTTTGTTAACATTGAAAGCCATCCCCTTACTGTTTTCTCTACATATCTTTATAGTAATCATGGTAGAATAAAATTATTAACATTCTTAAAACTATACCGGATCATGATAATGTATAGAATGTGAGTAAAGGTTGATTAAAACAATTAAACAGGACTCTATTTTTATTAATTAAACAATAACATGGATGGCTAGATTTAGTAGCATTTTTCTGTGTAGGCTACAATTGTTTCACTTAAGTCTTTGGGTAAATGGCTAATAAGACCAGAAACCATGGAGATAAAATTAATAGAGAGTATACAAAAACAAGCAAAGGTGAAATGTATGAGCATTAACATTTGAGAATTAGAGGAATTTACACCTGGTTAAAAGCAACAAAATGCAGATAGCATCTAACCAGAAGTGCTTAAGCAGTAATTAAATAGAATATGATACATTATTATACAAGTGCAAGGTATGAATGATATATAGATATATGTATACATGAATATCTATTGCTACAGGTTTTACTCACATCTCACACATTCCACTGTCGGTACAGCATTATTCTTTTTTAACAGTTCAATCAACAATGTGTTGTTAGATTGTGATTAAATCAAACAATCAGCACTCAAACACAATTATCATTATCTGAGCTCTCATCTACAGAGCAAGAACAAAATGAGGCAGACAAATTTATAGTGGAACTCACAAAATGTCATGTGTTGTTTACAATTTGCACTTCTTGAAAATTACGACCTGTATCTAAATTCTGTTTAAGGTCAGTACATGTGGTTTCACTTTCTCCGTTTGTGCTTTGCCTGGGGAAAGTTTCATGGCAGCAAAACAGGATGGGCTTTGGTTCAGGTATGTGTCATCAGACTGAATACAGGGCTCAAAGACAAAACGATACCTGTAGTGGGCTACTTTTATGACTGGTAATGGTCAAGTAACACAATAACAAACAACTTGCCCAGACTTGTTACTGACTTTAATCCACAGTGACTGAAGATCTTTATGTTCACTGCAGAATAGTAGTAGAACAGTAGCATTTCATTTTAATAATGGCAGAAAGAAAATATCATGTGAATGAGATGGGAAAAGAAGAAGTGCAATTTTTGAGAGTCAGCAGTATCCAGTTATATGCACGTTTAAAAAATAGGGAAAAATCCCTTTTGCTTTTTGGCCTGTGAAGACAAATGAGGAAATGCACAGGAAAATACATCGTTTAAGCAATGTTTGTAGTATAGTTCTGCATTTTCAGGGGATGTAACACTTTCCAGACAAAACCCAAACCAAATGGTACAACCGTGAATGAATCATAGTTTCATTTGAGAGGCTCAGAGGAAAATCATTCAATATGACCTTTGATCCAATATTATTAGACAGAGTGAGGACGTATAATGTGATATACGTGATAATATTCTAAATTAATAGAGGAAACAGTGACATGTGTCAAAGGAGGATGGAAAATCAGATCGGAATCATCTGAAGGCACCAACATGTACATCTAAAAGTTACATGTTAAAGGCCTTACCTTTAGGTCCTAAATTCACATTACAAAAATATATTAAATCAGTAGAGGAGCAATCATTGTGACTCTAGCCATTTTAGATCAACTCCTCTATGACTGCTGTTGATATACACTATGTTTACTTCCTCAAATTCTCTATGATGATTTACAGCCACCTAGTGGATGTAAATTAATAATGCACAAAACAGAGAAACTTTGTAAAAAAAAAAAAGAATAGGAAATGTCAGGCAATACAACTAATTACAACATGCTTTACGCTTTATCAGTGTTGACTTACTGTAAATGTCTAACTACACCTGCGGGATTCTCCAAAGACAAGGTAAGAAAAAAACAAACCAGCTGAGGTGGAGACATATGTTTACTAAAGTGCTTATAATGAACAACAATAGAAAAGAGATGGTATTGGAATACTGATTAACATGTGGACCTGTCATCGTATCAGTCTCCGTTAGAAATTACATTAGTATTGAATTATCTTTAGTATAAAAACTGCTGTTGTCATGTTGTGCCATGTGCTCAGGCAGAAACAGGTTGGTGGGGACCAAAATGCAGACACTGGAACAGGCAGGTTCATTTCTTGAGATTTATTCAACAAACAGAAAGTGAGCACACTTGCAGGCTGAGTAGCTGAGTCCAGAAAATCCAAAATAATTAAATCCGAACGAGCAAACGAAACAGACATCCAAAACAGGTAAACCAAAACTCCATGAGACAGGCAGGGAACAAGCAGGTTGCAAAACACAAGACAAGACTCTGACTGGAACTCAAAACAGACAAGACAGACCAAGGAACTGAGAAATACAGGCAACTCCACAAGACAGAACAGATCAGAATAATATAAATAACAAACAAATCCAGAACACAAGCAGACAGATCACAAAGTATACAAATAAACTACAACTAACAGGGGAAACAGACTAAACTGGGATCAAACAGAACACAGAGCAAACATGGGAAAAATAACACAGAAGTAAACAGACCAGGGGTAGACACTAAGATATGAACTAAAACGCAGGACTAAGAAGTGAGACAAGAAAACAGAATGAGAACCAACACAAAATCCTCACAAGAAGGAAAAACAGTAGAGCACAAGACATGGAACCAAAACAAGACCAAAATCATCTTAATTCATAATAGCTGTGGAGAATAGGAAAAGAAAACATGATATTGTCATGCACAGCTCCAGCACCTAAGGTTATGTTTTCAGTTCTCCTTTGTGTTTGCTCTGTTTGTTATTTGGTATTCTCGTTTCAGGTTACTCTGTTTCCTGCCTGCCTGCTCCCCCCGCGTGTGATCACCTTTCCCGCCCTAATGTGCGCAACCTGTATCTCATTGTCTCCCCTTGTCTCAGTGTATAAATACCCACCCATTGGTTGTGTTAGTTGCTAGATCTACTTGTTCCCAGTGACGGTGTTCCAGCGTTATTCTAGGTGTTAGAGTCCCAGTGTTAGTCCCAGCTACCTCCCAACCCAGAAACTTGCCTAGTGATTTTGGACCTCTGTTTGTGAGTTAATTCTCTGTTGAATAAATCAGTCCTTGCCTGTACCACCTGGAGCCGTGCATCGTGGGTCCATTCCATGTTTGAATGGAAAATGACCTGCAATACATGTATTAAAAAATCCCTCCCTCCTTTTTCTTTCCCATTTGCCACTTTAATTTTTCTTATTTGGTGTTTGTTATAAAATCAATACACATTTTCTCAGTTGCAAACCAAAATCAAAAAGCCCCCCTCCCCAGCAATTTGAAGAAAACCACTACTAACTGGTCTTCAGGTTGGTAAATCTAAATTTTGACATGTTTGGTGCTTTTTTGCTTGCATTAGCTCAAAACATTTGCAAGGGAAGAATGGGGCTTATAGATTAGGAAAAAGAGGAGTGAGACAGTGAGGCTTAGATTTGTTAGATTAACCGTAGATCCAAGAATGTAAGGCTGACAAACTCACATTAGTAACTCTAAGTTTTGCCTTATGTTAGGGCTAAAATAAAATACAAATGAATGAAACTGATGAGACAATGGAAAATTGGGGGAGAAAAAAATTGCTATTTTATTTATTTATTTACCTGGTTGTTTTCAGTTTTCAATTTAATAAATAATATATTTTGCATTTACTCTCTTCATTTTGAGTCAAATCTAGGGTCAGACATTTTCAAAAGTATTGTTAAGTTAGTAATTTATACAAAAAACATTGTTAAAAGTAATTCAGCAATAACATGAAGTGGGAATCACTTATTAATTTAGGTTTGGGAGCAGGGGCACGCCTCAGCCATACCTCTAATCACCTGTAAAGCATATCTATATCTGTTCTACTCAGCCTGACCCTTTTGTCTGAGATTGCTTGACCCACCCTCCATTCCCCTTCCTTTCATACATTCACCCCCTCGATCACTTTCTCTGTCTCTCTCCGCCCTTCTTCTTGCCTCCCCTCATCCCTTCAGCCTATCTTCCCTCATCCCCTCATCCCTTCTAGTTTAGGTCACCACAAAGGGAAAAATGCCAAAGATTTACTTGCTGGTTTTCTTAGTCTTTTATCATAAATAAATATGCCAACTTGGGCTTTTTCCTATCTTCTAAACTTTTACACATGTTCATGTGCGACAAACAGGAGCCAGAGTCTTGAAAATGCTAAGAAGACTCTGAGATGAGATGAAGCAGCTGTGTCTGTGTCTATACACCAGGTGGCAGGAAAACTCTTACCCAGTCTACTACACACAATGAGCAAGGTATTGCTAATAACAACCAGGAGTGAGGAATCAATGGCATGTGATGCTAATTGGCTGATTCAAGACATTAAATGTGTGGCAACATGTATTTCACAAGCTTATTATAAGCTTCCTGAGGGAAAGACATGTGTTCACATTGTGTTTTATCTGTTTAGTGCATTGGCAGACAGTCAAACAGCAGTAGTCAATATTGTGGAAAAATCTAATTTAGCAGGCAGTCTTGCATGTGTAAGTATGTATGGTGCAATAAAGGTCATTTTAATTAAGACAAATAATAGAACTAATTAAAATTTACTATCCTTTCTGTCCAACCATCAAATCTAAGCTATAATTAAATCACCACTGAGTAGACTACATTGTTACATATCAAATAGTCTATCGATATTAGTAAAGTGTTGCTGGTGTTTCTTTTCTTTAGGGTTTGTGCAAACGAAAACAAACTCTCCTTAACATCTACATTATTTGGGACGTGTCCTCACATGGCTGGGACAATGTAATGGGACACGCGACATCTCAGTGAAGAGGACCAGTCATAACACAGCTGTCAGGTCAGGTGGATCGAACATATTGTGAGCTCCAGCCTCGTCGTTACACATTGATTATGTTGTTTTGTTTTTTTACCGCGGAGGTTTTCAGAGTGTTGTCAAGTCAAACCGAATAACACCGGAAATTATACGATTTTTCAACCAAAATGAGTGTTTCACTGTTACTCCAAAAACGGCAAGACTAAAATCCATCAAGAAGGCACTTTATTTTGAAGGTTTGAAGCAAAAGTTGTGTTTTCATTCACGTTTAAATGTGTGTAGGCTGCAGTTGTGCTCGGGACGCCTTGAGAGCAGAGTAGGATACAGCACGCTCCCATTTAGAAGTTTGTAGGGAGGTTTAACTGAGGAGAAACTTAGCCTACTCGAACGTTTGTGTACCTTTCCTATTTCCAATTGGCATTCATCTTTCTTTTTCTCTGCAATTTTGCTTTTTGATGACAAACGTGTAACGTCACCTCAACCAGTGGTCGGTTGTGTTGACCAGGGTCTGCTGCTGCTGCTGTCAAACTTCGGTTGACATGGATTTGTTACACCGAAGACGGACGGACTGAACAGTTTTAGGGGTTTCCATCATTCACCAGCTAGCTACGACGAAACAGACTCACTGCAACAGTTCGTTTTTTAAAGTCGTCATTAACATATTTAGTTAGAAGACATGCAAAAGTTAAATTCCACCGGTATTAACAGCAACACGCTTCCCCGGGACACGGAGCTCCAGCTGCGGTTAGGTGACAGCGGAGGAGCCGGGGAGGGGAAGGAGAACGGCGCTGGGAAGCATTTCCTCACCCAACCTGAGGAAGAAAGTTCGTTCTGCACCAAGAGGAGGATGCTTGTCGGCTTGGATGTAATATGTCTTTGTGTCGGTAAGAATAGGCCTGTTTACTTATTTTAAATTAGGCTAATTGTTTTGACCTTAGGCAACTTTGTGTATGTGTTTGTGTGTGTGTTTGTGTGTGTGTTAGCCTACTGGGGGATGACTAAATGCTCTGAAGACCACTTTAGCACCGTTAAAGCTTTCAGTTTATAGTAATTCACTATAATAATTCGAAAGCAGTCACGTACCTCTGTCAGCGTGTCATTTGGGTGCACATATGTCAGCACCAGCATTGTATATCTATTACATTTTTAGGGGTTTTTATAAAAAGGTTAAATGAAGTTGGTTTTCGGGGTAAAAAACACATTGTAGGGGGATTTGTAGAAGTTAACTAGGCTGCAAAGCATTTTTCCACAAGTCATATCGAAACTGGCAGAAAACTTTCAGCTTGGGGCACGTGGGGCCAGTAGGAAGGGAGATGGGGGCTCAGCTGGCAAGAGCAGAGTTGTCCCGGGAATACATCAGTTTCCATGGAAACCCCCAAAGTTCCCGGGAGAAGAACGTGGGAATTGGGATAAAAACATGCCCCGTGCTTGTGTTCTCGTGCCGAAAAAATTACCTTTGTTCACTGAGCGCTTTAGCCTCTCTCACTGCAGGATTACTGAATGTCAGCCACAAGTAGCTTAATTAACAGTGCTTAGCTGGAAGGCTGGACAATCTTATTAATTCATTAACAATAACCAGAAACCTCAGTAACAACATGTGGACAAAAACTCAGGGACCACTGACATAACCATAATAAAGAAGTGGTCAAAGTTTCTCAGGCTGCCATATGTAGGCCTGCATGGAAATGACTAATGGCTTAGGGTTAGGGGTTACTATCACAATATGATGACTTTTTGCCTGTTTTGTGTATCCTGCAGCACAAATGTTTTGTATTTTTACTTGATAAAAAGAAAACAGTATATAAATGGAGAAAAAAGCCAAATTAATCAGCACTAACCATTATTTGGGCAAACATAATATCAGAGACCTCTATGATTTTAACCAGATGATCAATGTGTTTTGATTCAAAGCAGCATTACATTATCACATTATGTTGGGTAGGATTAACACAGTTATATAAGCTGAGACTTCATTTACAGTGAACACAATTACAGATCCTCTTATTGTGCCCTTGTAGTCCATAAATTACCATTATATAGTGAGACTGAATTTTTCATTGGCAGAAAGTCTCCAAATCAAATAAATGTAGCACGACCAAAATCCCAAATGATAAAACATTACATCAAAAACAGACAGTTAACTGAAAATTAAGAATTATTAGCAGCAACATGTTCATCAAAGTGGAAGTATTTTAAATATGTACTGTTTGTCCATGTCAGCTTAATAGAGCTGATTTATTAGAAATGATTCTGTTTTCATGTGTAACATTAATCTGCCAAGAATGTAGTGAAATGTAGGAGAGGAAAAGGAATAATATTTCTCTTTCTTGTTGTTGCACAAATGTCTGACAAAATGGGAATACTCCAGTGAAAAGCCAGTACCCCAGAATTCTACTGGACTGGACACAGAACTTGAGTAAAAGTACTTAATTACTTTCCACCTCTGTCCATATCAGGTGGGAAGTTATCTGAAGTCCTCTCAAAGCCTGCTGTACTGCACTGTGATATTTGGTTAAATTGAGACAAAATATAGTTTAATAAGTTCTATGTCGTCATCTGACACAACTCTATAGGGGAGGGAGCATCATTGTTGTGTTGAGTGAGTGGTTATTCGGACCAAGAAACAAACACGAGAGAGGAGGAACCCGTCAAGGCAGACCGACAGGTCTCACCCTCATTGGCAGTTAAAGCATAGAAAGTAGCGCAGCAGACAGTATGAAGCTGTTAGTTTTACTGTTGGGTTATTCATCACCCCTACTAGGTATGCTATTAACTGCCATCTCTGCACACTTCTCAGCAGTTTTGTTTTGGGGCTGGGGTGTAGGAAGTAGTTAGCAACCCAGTATCAGTCAGCACAGCAGAGGATGTTGTCTCTCTCAGTTCTCCTGAGACACACACTGAGCACGCCACTTGCTTTCTCACAAAATTGTTTGCACTGACCCATCTTATTCCTCCTCTGACTAGATTACAACACTGAGACTGAGTCACTGAGCCTCAAGCTGGACACAGCTGAGAGGATTTAGAGAGTCAGTTATTATTGTGACAGAAATATACTTTTGTAAAGTAAAAGTTCACCTTCTTGCTGTGGATGTAACAATCGAATAAGTCCTGATTTGATATAATAGGTTTATACATTTCCAGTTTCATTTTATGATTTTCAATATTATATGGTTTTAAAGTTAGTTTGAGATATACAATTTTGATTTTACCAACTAGTGTAATTTCTTTACAGGGAAAAGGAGAAAAACAAAAACAGTGCTTTACAGTTTCAGCAAGCAAAACCTGAATTGCTTAATACACTATGTGTACTGAAGGGAGAGCACAATATTAATGATATAGCACAATATAATGTATTGTTATACCCATTGCTGCTAGTGGTAGAGTCTATTAGCAATTAGATTACTTACAGATTCCCGGGTGTCTGACCGCATCATGCCTGTCTTTGCCCTGTTAACCATCAAGTCAGTGAGGCCTGACCTTGACTCATGTGTGTGCTATCTGCAGTGAATACCATCACTTAATGGGAATGAATTGGGCCCTTCATTTAGCTAAACCCTCTTATATCTGACTAACCCAATTTTCCCTTAAAAATGCCATCATCAGATTTCCTCAGACAGTTGACCAGCCCGCTTTATTCATCCTGTAAAGGGGCTTATTCAATGCTTTAACTGGAATTTTACCCTGAAGCATCCTTTCCTCATTATGTTATCAGCTGAAGAGGGATTCCACATGGATCTGGGGTTTTCAAAGACTCTCCACGTGTTTTAGTATTTCCTTCACATTTAAAACTGTGTGGTGCAGCATTATGAGTAAATTTTAATTTGCCTGTGGAATGCTGCAGTATTGAGGACATTAATTGAGTCTTTGTGTGTCTAAGTGTGTGCATTTAAGATGTAGCGTCCAGCCACCCAGTGGTCAGGAGTTGTCGGGTGTCTGTCATATTTGCCAAGCATGCAGAGACAGGCCTCCCTGCCTGCACTGCTATTTCCCTAATAAAGCTAGTTATTGACTCTCTTAAGGGTAATTGGAAAATGATAGGTTGTGACACTATTCGCTTATGTTATACTATTAACTTATAGCTTATACTATACTATTACTACTTATACTCTAATATACTATTCATACTTTACCAATACTATACTATTCGCTTATACAGCTTAGAGGAACATTATGATTACCACTAGGCTTGACCTTCTTGTAGAGGTTAATTGTGAAGCAGTTTCATACTTGATATGCACAAATGTTAGGCTGGGTTAAAACAGTACAAAATGATTCACATTGTAGATACGTGGCATTTGTCTATTTTAAAAAAGAAAGTTTATTTCAATAGTGAAAACAGAACTTGTTTTTTGGATTGGACTTTAGAAAGAGATCACTTGTGTGTGCGTTTTTGTTCCAGACGTGAAGCGGCATGCCAGGACGAGAGGACTGGTATCTGCCTAAGTGATCTGAATTCTAAAAGGGCTCCCTCTTTTCAGCTTGCTTTTGCCCCCTTCTCTTTTTCCTCCTCAGTTTTCTTAAGGCAAGCTCTATACTAGGATTGAAGGTGTTCTAGCAATGTAGTGAGGTGTGTGTGTTTTATGTCTGCATGTGTGTTTTGGGCGGGTGGCGGGTTTATGTTTTAGGATTGCTGGTGCTGTTCTTCTGGCAGAGAAAGCTGCCAAGTGAGTGAGACAAGAGGCCAACACGTCACAGCATGTCGGTGTGTGTGTAGGGCCAGGAATATTAAATTGTGTCTTATGTGTGTGTATTTATGTGTGTGTGCGTGTTTATGAGTAAAAGTGTGGGTGTGGGTGTATTTGTCTATGCGTCATAGTGGCTGCTAATGTGGATACCCTACTACAGCTGCCATGTGCGTGCTGTTTGTTGACAAATTTGCCGGTCGTGTTTTGCTGCATGTTTTAGGCCCCTGATCACACACACTCTGAAGTTATGGAACACACTGGCATCACTCTGCAGCTGACAGATGGAGAGCCATTAAAAATGGCTCGGTCAAATCATTAGCTAGTGGAAGAAGTGATTTCTCTGCTTACTCTCCCTCGTTAGTGTATTAATGCATCTCCTTTCCATTTGACAGCACTGCAGAGGTTCAGGAATCCATTAGCTGCACCCTTCCTCAGACAGACTTTATGGGCACTTGTACTTTTCTGTCAATACGTCTCTTTCCCCCCATTAGCACACCAGAGCCAGCTCAGGCATTCGAAATGTCTCAGTTGCCTGAAGGATGAGGAGCAAGTGAGAGCCTGAATGAGTGAACAGCCTTGGGGTGGGAGGGTAGAGTGAGGCGTGGAAAGAGAGAAGGGGTTGATGATCTACAGTAGGGGTCAGAGGTCAAACCCAGAGGCGCCTGAGGGATCTTATCCACAACTGTCTGTTTATGTCCTTGTGAGGAAGTAGTACTGAGAGTGCTTCAAATGTACTTTTAATGAGGGAACTGTAATACTTTCCTCAAAGACAGTTCCATAAGTGCCCAGGGCGGTCCATAGGTATTAGTCGTAATGACTGAATAAAGATGTGTGCAGTACTCTAATCCTCAGTGCTCATTAGCTACAATGGGTTTGGAGAGGCTTACCATCAACGTATCTACCTGAATCTGAATGCAGCCTGTAGCCCCTCCTTTACGTCTGTCAGAACTAATGACTCATCCTCTTCTGTCTGTCCCCCCATAAGGAGACTTAGACCCCCTTGGAGCCACTGCATGGTTACCCATCATCGGGACCGTTTTATCAGTGTGTCACATTTCACCTACTGGAGCCTCGCCTCCATTCATCCTCAAGGTCCACCCTGAAGTTCTTCCAACTGCATGTTCCCGTGCAAACCAAAACACACTGACAAAACAACCCTGCAGCCCTCAACTCTTTCCTTACATAAAGCACTGCCACAGCCAGGCTGCTTCATGCCAGATACTTCCCCTGTAGTCTCAACCACAACCTTGTCTCATTCTCACATTGCAGACTGCCAGCCCTCACCTCACTGCGCACACCCTTACCTTACCTTCACACCACAAAAAACCCCACCAGGGAGACGAATTATAGTTTCCAAGGAACATACCAAAGTGGCGGGTCCTTTATGTTTCTGCTGAATCAGACAGGCAGACAGACGGCCCACTTAAGACCTCCCCACTCATGCCCTGAACTCCAGATCCGGGCTCCAGGAAGCAGGTCAGTGAAGTGTGGAGAGAACAGAAGCAGCTGTGGGAAGCATGTCTCCACTGGCCAGTAGTAACACTAACAGTGTGGTAAGAGCTCTCCTGGATTGCTGGTGGAAGGTAAAGCAACATAAAGGAAACTACCGTGCTCACAATAAAAATTGTAGTTAGTCTTTGTCCACTCTTTCTTTTGCTCTGTGTGAGCTTGTTGATTTTGCACCAAGTTTCAATAAATTTTAGCATTTTTGGTTACAAAGTCTTGCTGCTCTTTTGGCCTTTTCGGATGGCCTGCTTTTGCCACTGTATATGAGGTGGATATGTTGGGGAGGGGAGAGGGGTAATGTGATGATAGATGAAGCAGTGAGTGTCTACTTACAGAGGTACAATGGAGTCCAGCAGCAGTATATGCAGATGATAGCAGATGGTTAACAAAGATCCAGGACTGTTGTGGCTCCTCAGTCCCTCTTTGTTCTTCACCGATTAGTCTCTTTGTGTTACCATCAGGGCAGACAAAACAGATGAGTCCGCCCGAACAATCCAGCTAGTTATGGAAAAAGAACTAGGTGTGTCCGTGCAGTGAGGCACCACTCACCCTTATCCCACCACTTCAAAACCTGGACTGGGCCACCAAGGATGAACAGAAAGTCACTGACACACACGTGCAGTACATTAATTGGGATTGTGGTAGTTTATGGTTGTCAATCATAATCACTGCCTTGCTAGAAATGACTTCACCTCCTGTTTAAGTGTTACCTGCCCTACAATACAACAGTCTGTGTGCGTCTCTGTATTCTTTTGTGTGCTTGAGCCTGTGTGATGGTGCATACAGTCTCTTCCCAGACTGCCTCTTCAAACAAAGACCTTTTTATATCAGGGAAAACATGAAAGACTTGGCTTTACCTTAAAGTACATGACTCAAACTGAATGGTGATTAGATGAAAGAACACATCAAGGCTAGCTTGGCAGCTTTGTGAAGTTAGTCATTATTATTGCACAAATAATTGTACAAGCCCACCCAGCCCAACTGCTGATTGCTGTTTATGAACATGTTAAGCTGATGATACACAGAGTAACTTTTAGAGCAATGGTGGAGGGCAACGTTGCCGTCAATGGTAATGAGTAAAGATTACTACCGTAATCCCCTTCCCCCACCACTCTGCCACCTGCCTCGCACCACCGCTATCCGTTCAAAACATAGTCGGACTTGCCACTAGCAAGATATTGCTCAAAAAGCAATATTGCTCAAAAAGTTGCCCCGTATATCATCAGCTTTAGGCAGGCAGCTACACTGCTTCTTGTAATGTCGTTACCAAGGATTATCATGCCTCCAAAGATTCAAATTATGACAATTGACACTTCACTTAAGTTTGTAATTTATTTTGCAAGGTTTACTTGAAGGTAAACAAACTAGTTAGGAAACGCTGGCACATGCAATCTGGTCAGAGGCCCATTGAGGGTGGGCCACCCCTGAGGGGTACTGAGCTAGATCCCAGGCGGAGCCCAGTCCTAAACTGTAGGCCAGATGGACCTGTGTTGACAGATCACTAATAGTTTGTCCTCCACTTCTGTCAAAGGGCAAATGTAGAACGAGGCCTGTACAATCATTATTGCTTTAGGCTGATTGTCATGCTAATCTATGAGGATGCACAGGCTGTTTGTCTGACAGCAGCAGCATCCACAAGAGCTCATTTAGGTCTGTGATCGTAAATAGGCTGTTTGACTCAATGCATGTCTTTAGGATTCTTTGGCTCTAGCGTGCTTCATTTGGTTGGTTAGTTTTTCGTCCAGGTGCTAGTGGTTTTTTTGGCGGTTTGTTTGGTTGTCTGTTAGTCTATGTGGCTGTGCTTGGTTTGCATCCCAGTGTGGTTTTTATGTGTATGTGAGTGTGTTGAGTCTGTATGTGTGTTGGGGGTATTCTGCTGTTTGAGGTGGGGTCGTGTTTACAGAGCGGGTCCCAGTAGAGCCCAGATCTCTGACCCTCACATTCCAGAACCGCCACTAATCGCCTCCTTCTGCTGTTCTCTGTAGAGAAACCCTTGCCGCATCTCTCTTGGCTCCATCTCTCCAGTTTTCTCTCACCCCAGCATTACTGCCCTCACCCCCAGTTGTCAATTCTAGCCTCCTGGCCATGAATTTTAGCCTAGGTTTTGGTTTGACACTGTATTGATCAGCACATATTTAGCAATATGACTGTAAAGCATGTTGATGAATAACTACCATCTGCCCTCTGTTTTTGCACTCTGC
Organism: Micropterus salmoides; assembly: GCF_014851395.1. Lineage (NCBI taxonomy): Eukaryota > Metazoa > Chordata > Actinopteri > Centrarchiformes > Centrarchidae > Micropterus > Micropterus salmoides. The sequence goes on from NW_024040041.1 coordinate 21,527,650, forward strand.
CTTTAATCACTTTCTTGTTTTTTTTTAATTTCTTGCTGTTGGTTGTTGTTCTCCTCTCACAGTGAGCTCATTCTGGGCTGTGGTCATAGATGTGTAAATTAGAACCAGAAGAGTTTGTCAGAGTGAGGCACAAATCCCCTCTGCTCTCATTCCTCATCTACCCCCCCCCCATCCCTTTTCACTATTTGAAAGCATTCCTGCTTTGAGTGTCAGGCCCAGCGAGCAGCACATTTTGGCCTAGCTATGTGAGCCGACCCACTCCTCCGCCTCCTTTTGGGTCCCCTCGCAGGCTTTCCAGGCCTGGTTCTCTTTTGAGCATGTCTTGGCCAGGTGCTGAGGTTTGCTTACAGCTGCCTGACAGATGATGTGAGGGTCTCTGGAGTGTTTTTGTGTCTTGTTGTGAAAACTGTTTTAATGCAGTTGCAAAGCATAGAGGGTGACTGTGATACAGAGGCTTGTAATTTGTGTAGGACTGTGCAGATACTGAATAACTTTTGGTTTCTAGCACTATCACTATGTTTTTTATTTATTGTACAGTAGTGAGAATTTGTGACACAACTCAGGTTGAGGTAAATTTAATGGATTTGTTAATGCAAAGATTTTGTTATTGCAAGCAGCTTTACAACAGAGTGATCTTTGGTTTTTGGCTATTAGGGCAGAGTATGTCCATGGACTTTAGCATTGGCAGGCCTGAGGTCATAAAATATGCTACTGGCTCCGCACTTCACGGTTCCCATTAGACCTCCATATGTATTGAAAATGATCCCTTAAAAAGTCCATATTCCTACTGTATCTGCAGAGTGTTTGTTGTTGTCTGTCCATTACCTCTCTTAATGCAGCAAAATATTGATTATTGGGAGAGAACTGGCCATACTGTGGAATCTGATGAGGACAAAAAGAAAGCCTGTTAATGGATGGTATGGAAAACAAAAAGGTCTATTTGCCACAAAATGTACCTGATTGCATCTAAAGGAGTTTATTTATGGATGAATAAGTAAGAATAATACTCTAGCACATAAATAACAACCCAAAATATGATCAAAAAACTTGCAAATGGCTTACAAAGCCCTTCATTATAAGTTGCTTTGTCCACTTTTGGGCATTATTGACAATACACTGAAAAAAGTTGCTGCCAGTGATTATACAGTATGGTCAGTAAATTTAAACTTTCATCCCCCAGTCTATGGTCAGTAGCCTATGTCCTTATTAAATATTACATTGAATATTTTTTGAACATTGATTGCAATACATATTATTGTGTTATTTCGCTTCATCATACTCACACACGCATACTAATCTGCAGCACAATCATTCTGTTCCCCCTTCTGATATAAACACTAGTATAAACACTTCCATGCACACACATACACACACACACCAGGAATCTTGTCAAGCCAACAAGCTGCGACTCTTGACTGTGCGTTGGATGTTTTTTCACTTAAAACATGGAGTGCAATGCATTATATACAAATAGGAAAAAAATCCACATCCCCACAGTTTGAACCAGAGATGAACCAGACCGGATCTCTGCAGGTCTCCACCAAGGTATGATACACACAGATAAGGGGATTACGATTAGGAGATTAGGAGATGGGTGTGTATTTTATGCAGGTGGTGGTAGTGAACCAGAAAACAATCATACAGGTTATTCATTTTTAAATCAACAAGCATAAAGGACTTTCCTAAAGTATTTATCTAATACTTCAGTGATCTTAGCTAATATAAATTAATCAGAATTACTTCAAGCAAGCAGGTTTCAGGGGTATTACTGTTAAATCCTAAAGATATTTAATGTACTTTACCTAACTATGAAATTACTATTTGCTGTATGTAGTCCAGTACATCACCACTACTTACTTTGGTGGCAACAGTGTCTACAAAATTCAACAAATAGCACCTGTATGTGACCTGTAAGTGGACATGTGTGTAACATGAGATACATTAGTGTGTGACCGTATGTAAGCGAGGAGATACCTGTAGACGTGGCAACTGAATGAGCTGATTGAGAGATCGGGGTCAGATGAGAGGTGTTTTCTCACTCTCTCTTTGTTGGCGTCACAGCCTCGGCTATCTGCCTGCAACATGTTTCCCGCCCTCACTTTCTTACTAAGGCTTGTGTTAAAATATATGGAAGTGGGTCCGCTTTTGTCTGTGTTTTGTCTTTCTGTTAGGGCAGCATGATTTTGACTACACAGGTCACTAACACACACTTTTGACAACAGTATAATATTCTTAGCTATTCCAAACTGCTTATGTCTCAGTAATAGTCACACAGCAGTTTAGAGTTGCCGCTTCAAGTATTTTCTGTGCTGATAGTCTCAAACCTATAGATTATTTCCCTTGTTGTCCTTTATCAGTTCAGTGAGGCTGGATGAGCGATATGAATAGACTGAATGGTTGTGATTTGGCTAAAACTGAAGTCAATTTGGACAAATCTGAAAGTGCACGTAGTTCTCTTTAGTAGGTCAGGTATTCATGTCCTTCTCTGTGTCAATCAATAATTGTTGGTTTATCGAGCTTAATGCATGTTTGTGTGCCATTGTTTGTGTGTGTGAGTGTGAATATGTGTTGTGTTCCTTTTTGTGTGTATCCTGTGCACTATTTAGTCACGTACTCTGAGAGATTCCCTGGCAGGAGCAGTGTTTTGGCCTGGGTGCGTTCCAGCCAGCCAGCAGGCCTGGGATGACAGGAAGAGGCACAGAGGTTAATGATTAGTCCCATGTTCTCGCTGCATTCCATGGGGTGACAAGGGGACATGGGATAAGGGACAGAGAAATGGAGCAGGCCGGGCAGCCTTTTACAGGGACATTGGCTATTAGTTTGAAGTGCAACACAGAGTAGAAGCTGTACAGCTCAGCCCATGTTTTTGGGGAAACAAAAACAGCGTCTCCCTTTTTGTCATCATTAAAATGTTGCACAACTTTTACCCAGTGAACTTTGACCATCAGGCTGTGAGGTTTGTTTGCTTAAATGTGCCAGACCTTGACTGCCTTTCACCTGATACAGAGTTCTTTTAATTAGTGACCAGTCAGAAAACATAGTGAGCATGTATATGCAGTTCTTTTCACTGGAACAAAGTGCCATTGTGAAATAATACCTTGCTCTTCCCACAGTGGGTTTATTGTCCTCTTTTGGCACACTGAAATCTTTGTAACATGCCCTCTAATATCTTCTTCCTCCTTCCTCATCTTAATTCTCCACTGTCACGCCCATCTCCCTGTCTGTCTGTCTTCTTCTGTTACTGTCATCTCTCCTACACCCTGATCCTCTGGTGGAAGCAGCTATGTGTGTAATGCTTCATCCCCCTGGAATCTGGAAATCATGTCAGCAGATGACAGACACTCTCTGAGGTTGCTTCCCTCATGCTCCTGTAAGACAGGAGAAGCCCACCTTTATGTTGCTATATATCTGTAAACTCTCTGTCTCTCTCCCTCACTCCTTGTTGCGCAGACCACATGCTCACAGACATTCATCAAGCCATCTTTTGTTTTTTGTGTGCCTCCCCTCCCTTTCTCTCCCACATCTCATCAGCCTCCATCCCATTCTTTGCGTGTGAGTTGAAGGCGGTGACTCCGTACCGGCGAGGCTTCTTCTGTGGAGACTCCAGCATCACCTATCCCTTCGTGGAGAGTGAGGCCATTCCTGATGGCCTGCTCATTGCTGGTGGTATAGCCATCACTGGCCTAACGGTAAGACAGTGATAGCTAGTCTTGGCACAGTGAGTTAAAGTTTTCATCACTTTTATATGGTAGAATGGATAATGTGTTTGTTTTTAGTAAAACAAATTATATATATTCCAGTATTTGTGCAGCTGTACTGTATGACTTATGCCAACCAGTTTCTCTCGTCTTATTTCCTTCTCAGATCGCACTGGGTGAATGCTATCGGGTGCGTTTCCGAGGTGTCCACTCACGGGCTTTTGTGCGAAACTGCTATGTGTCGTGCCTCTACAAGGAACTGGGAAGCTTCCTGTTTGGCTGCTGTGTGGGTCAGTCTCTCACTAATATGGCCAAGCTTAGTGTGGGACGCCTGCGCCCCAATTTCCTGTCTGTCTGTAACATCACCTATGCGTCCATCAACTGCACTCTGGGCAGCTACGTGTCCCATGTCACCTGCAGGCAGCCTAGTCAGAAGTTGGTGGAGGAAGCAAGGTGTGTGGTGTGTGCACAGAAATAATTTGTTTACTAAGGGGTATAACTGTACAAAAGCTTGAGTCACGCGGTTAATGTGTAACCTTTGGCATCTTTTATTGATTTTTTCCCTTTCAGGAAGTCTTTTTTTTCCGGCCATGCTTCCTTCGCAATGTACACCATGCTCTATCTGGCAGTAAGTCACATCTACTTTTAAATACACACACACACACACCTGGAATGTGACCTTCACATTCACCTGAGCTTCTGTCGTGTAATTACAGTATTTGGAACCGTGTTTACAGTGTTGCAGGAATATTACAACTCTCACTTTTTTTCAGTTATGGGAGACAACACCAATTCCCAGAGGCCAAGAACACTGTGTGCAACTTAACTAGATAAGCTAATTAAACATGTGCAAATACACACACCAAGACATGGGCTGTTAAATATATTCACACTTTCTGATCGTGAAGGAGGAGATCTTTGAGAGCAGCAATTCTCCAAAGGCATCCTGCTACAAACTGAAAGAGCTGGTGAGACAGAGCGACAGGGAGGAGGGGAGAGGGGGGCGTAAGAAAATGAGGCAGAATGTTTTCCACAGGGAACATGAATAGATGAAGAGACTACACAGACAGAGGAGGCCTTGTTGTGGGTCTCATTTAGAGGAGGGGGTGGAGGGCTGAATATGCCTGCTGAGAGATCGACAGGCTTCTTTCAGCAAGAGAAACCCTCTCAACCCCCCCATCTCTCTCTTTCTCCCACATTGCACTGCCCAGTAGTGGGTGAATTGTGGGAGAGAAATGACAGTTAGAGGGAGACAAAAGCACATTATTAACCATAAAATGTCCACATTCCTCATGTAGCACCCCTCATTAAACCCTAAATTACAGTTTAAGGTTAAATATTCTATTGTGTACAGCTTAAGTGAATGAAATGCAGTAAGACTGTTGCTGTGCAAAATTCAGAGAGAGGAGAAAAGAAAATCCCTGTCTCTCCTTTTTGTGCACTATAGATGTCCAAATGAAAAGCAGCTGCTCTCTGATGAGGAAGAGACAGACATGGATGAACAGGGGGAGACTGAATTTGTGGAATAAAAGGGTAAATTAGTGAAGGGAGGAAGTGGTTTGAGACAAACAGTCTCAGTGTTTGTTACCATAGACTGTATGTTACCCCTGTTTTCTCTCCTCTCCAGGTTTCACTCCATTGTTTCTCTACACACACCACAGGCACAAACACACAGCCTCGCATGCAAGTCTTCTACTTGCTAATGTTTCAGCAGACTGTAGACAACCTGAAGCAATTGTGTCAAACCTGCAGCTACATGCCACCCAGCCCGTGGCCAGCTGCTAGGTGTTTAATACTTGAACAGTGACACCTGCTCTCAGTTGAACAGGAGAGGGATAGAAGGACCTGATGAGGATCTGCATCAGGAATGTAGGCCACATGCTCCCACGGGTCCAGACAGACCTCCAGCCACCTCAAAAAGCGAGCCCTTCCTCTGCATCATGCTCGCCCTGTGACCACATGTTTACAGACACAAACATCCATTCTGTACTGCAGCCCTCGTGCAGGAGATGAGGATGAACAAAAGGAGGAAATGGGGTTGAGATAGTGTTAATGGACTCACGCCAAGCTTCTCTTTCCCACCTGGGGGAGCACACTGAGTGGATGTCCATGTTTCACTTAAAGGACTAACAGACTTAATTATCAGATTATGTTTCTGTGGCATACATTAACACACTAGCACCACATACATATATTCACTTATCTGTTGTAATTACAAAGTCAGTAACAATAAAATAACAATATATATCTTGTTTCTTGCAGTTCTACCTGCAGGCACGGTTGTCATGGCGAGGAGCTCGGCTGTTGCGGCCGCTTATACAGTTCCTCTTAGTGATGATCGCGATCTACACCGGGCTGAGCCGCATCTCTGACTACCGTCACCACCCCACTGACGTCCTCACAGGTTTCATCCAAGGAGGGCTCACTGCATACTGGGTGGTATGTCGAAAATCACTTTTGTCTAAATCCTCTTAAATAATAGCTATCTCTGTCTTCACAGGATTTGTTTCTTAGCTTAAACAAAAGGCTAAACAGTAAATGATTGACTTGTGTGTGGTCTGTTTATATTTTCTGACATGTTTTGTGTCTGTGCCTGCAGGCCTTCTACATTTCCTCCATGTTTAAGCCCTGCGCCCGTCCAGACCTGTCTCCCACTAGCATGTCCCTGGAGAGTCAACTGTCCGGCCAGCAAACTGTCTGTTAGCAGGCACATGCAATCATTCCAGGGATCAGAAGATAAGAGAAGATGGACCGGGAGAGTATTAGATAGCACAGGTAAAGAGCAGAAAGAAGAGAGAAATGTTAGTTTTTAAGAAAAGGGAATTGTTCTAAGAGAATGATACTATTAAAGTACAATCTAACACATGCTCTCCATCTTTGGGCATACTGATACACATACATTCACACAGTAATCTAACATGTTCACACACTCACACGTGAAACACAAGAAGCACATTTGACTGTAAGTCAAACCCGTCCAGTGAAAGAACTGCATAGTAATATTACAGATATTTTTTATATATGAAAAGAAAATTAAAAAGTCTATTTTTCAAGAGGATTTTTAGAAGCTGCTAATGTTGATAGTTTCTAGTTTTGAACTTGTTTCTTCTGTGAATGAGGCATTTGGTCAGTGCATTTAGTTAGCTTTCAAAGCAGAACTGGTCACTCTTTGGTCTTCGGGTGAGAGAGAGGACAAAACTGCAGCCATCCTCTTTGTTTTCGATCCTCTGCTCGAGTTGGAAAACATCACCCAGCAGCTGTGAACTGAGACCATCAGACCTCAGATCTAAAGACAGCTCTGTACCAAGTGACAAAACTGGCAGTGAGAAGGAACAAGCACTGGCTTCAACTTCTAACCATCTTCACCTTCAGTGGCCTAATGTGCCACTGCCCTACGTCACTATGACTAAACAATAACCTATACTTAAGCAAAGAAAAAAACAGTATTTGTGCTGTAATCCAATGTTATTATAACTTACTTTTCTGTGTAACCAAGTAGTGATGTTTAGGAATCTGACCAAGTAACTTCCCTTCCCAATAACTACCACTTTTCTTTACTAACCACTTTGACTGTGTCTCAGAGGTGGAGCTTTGACTGAATTCTATAACCTTTGACTTTTGCCCCCCGACGCTCTGAGCTGCACCTTGATTTATGCCACTCTGACAGGAGAGCCAAAGTGGCTGTGACCCCAGCGGCCCTCCTGTGCATCTTTATTAATAGCACTTGAACGAACATAATGGAACCTTTTAATTATAATCAATATTATATATTTTATCACAAGTTTGAATAATCAGTGTTTATTTTTGTTAATGTCAGACTCATACATTATGTGTTTTTTTTCTTGAAATGATAATTATTCAAATTGAATGTAAATAGCTATGTCATTTTATAAACCACACAGAATTTCAAAAGTATTAGTTCCAGTTTTGGACAGTTTTTTCATGTTTATTAAGTGTTTGTATTTACGTTTTTGTCGATCAGGTACGGAGAGTCACTATTGTATCTGTTGTAACTACTAGACTGAGCCACAGATATTATCAGAAAGCTATATTTTTTGTGTACCCAGTAATTGTTATTTTTTTGTTTTGTCTGTGAATGCCAGAAAGGCAGAAATAACCACTGTACTCAAAAAACCAAACCAATAAAATGAATGTTGAATGTTTTCAACTTCTTCTGTCTTCTGTTAATTTTAGTGTCAGCGAACGTAAAAAGAAAAGTAATGCTCCACAGTCTCTCTCATGCCTACCAGACAAACACAGTGTCTTAATATGTCATCTCGGTTGTCTCTGGCTTCTCACAAGCAGAGTTGGTTTAAATAAGGCATTTAGTTATGTGTAAGTCCGTCAGCATACAGCCATTAATTTTTTTTAGAAACAGGATACCAGACTCTGTGAGGAGTTAAGAAAATCTGAGCTGAAACAGAACATAAACACTGAAATGATAAGTGATTTAACCTCCTTGTGTCTGGAAGCATCCACTCCAGTGCTCGCCTAGTTTCTTTCTTTACCACTCTCTCTCTCTCTTCCCTTCACACCCTTCCTCGCTTTGCCCCTTCCCTACTCTTCTTTTTGAGTGCAGTGGAGCATGATGTGCTGTTTCAGAAGGTCATGCTACCATGGTGATGCTTAGCCAGATACAGTTTGAGGCGTCTGAGGCGTTTTCTTTTAGTACTTTTTTTTTTCTCCCTCTGATCCACTTTCAGGCTGAGGGAGGAGAATAAAAAGCAGCCCAGATCAGACAGAGGGGGTTAATGAGAGAGAAAAAGCGAGAAAGAGGGAGAGCTACAGTAATGGGTTTGTGCATAACACTGAGGTAAGGCACACAGACGAGCAGGAAAATTGGAGCAGTTGGCAGAACTGGGGCGACAGATATGGGAGAGTGAGGGTGATGGGTGTGGGGTGTTAGGATGGGAAAGAATGTGATCGTGATTTTCAGGCCTGTTTTGTTTCATAATACTGTAACTAAGGAGACACATTTCATTCCTGAACAACGTATATGCCTGTGCTTGTGTGACAGGTTCTTGTCTATCTGTGTCTGCCTCACTCCTTATTATTGCCTTATGTTTAGGTGTGTGTGACTGAGCTGAACAAGAGGTTGGCTGCGCCACTGAGCTGAACTTACAACCTGTCAAACATGACATCTCACTTACACTGTGACTGGCGTCCTCCTCGCTAACCCTTTGGCCCTAATGGAAATGAATGGGGGTCAACAAGCAGAGGCACATTCTGTATGTTCAGATCACTGATGTCCAGCCAGAAGGGCCTCACTATTTACACACTGCTGTGACTGTACACACAGTAGGAACAGTAGCCCGGCACTGTGGTCATTTAGAATAGGGAGTATTTGAATTCTTATCTTGACAGGTGAAAGCCATTATTGTCCGCACGCTTGACTGTGAAGGAAAACTAAACCCACTTTTTCCCTCTTCCTCATACTTAACTTTGGGGAATTCCTCGATAAGTGTGATTTTTGCGAAATTGGACAGGTGCAAAAATAGCACGACAGATGCTAGGGAGTGCTGATCCAAATCAACACATGGATGAGTGTGCTGCGGAAGGCACGTAGCTCACCTGCATATCTCCATGTCTGAGTAAAGGACACTTGTATCATGCATGTTTTTTGTCTGACATTGATAACATCATCAAGGTATGTGCAGCACAGCCAAATTCCATTTACTTTGCCCATGTTGGAACTGAGGAAATATCCCTTTTGATGGAGATGCACAGTCCTCACAAAATTAAATCTATATGTGTTTACTCCCAAGTAAAAGCTGCTTATGGCTGTGAATTGATTCAAATTCAAATGAATTTTAAGCTTTCGCTGTGGGTCTCCAAGGCATTACAGACGCAGTCTCTGGAACTCTGCTGGCCTCTTATCCAGCTGTAGTCCAATTCTTAATAGAATTAAAAAGGATTAATGGGCTCTTTAGTATGCTCAAGTTCAGGTTTGCTCCCCCAGCCTTACTGCTATGCATATTTCTAAATCTCCCATTGTAATGAAACTCAATGAATGCACTAGCTGCAGTCATTAGGACTGCAAGAGGGCACACTGTGTCCTGATATGAGTCTGTGAAACGCATTAGTTTGCATGTTCCGGGTTAGATAAATCTTCTTACTTCCTCTCTTAGTTCTTCTCTCTCTGCACTTTAGGGATTAGAATGTGCCAAGCCAAGTAGTATCACTGAATAAGCAAGAGATCAACCCCAAAACTGATCTACAAAGAACTGATGGGAACTACAGGTGGATAGCAAGCTGATAGCAAGGCAGCAGTCAGTGTGTTTGTGTAGGTGTGTGGTATTTGTGCGTCTCCTCACATACACAACAGTAAATGCATACCTCATTTATCAGCCCAGCACATTTATACACACATCAGATAGTACACATTCCACCTGATGAGTGTCGCTGTGCTATCTGGCGGGGATGTCATCCTCTGTCCATGCTAACTGAAGCTGCATGGTAATTTTGAAGCTTGTTTGAATTAGTAATGACTTGATGAATAGAGTCATTTACTGTGTGAGCAAGTATGAGTGTTTGATAAAAGGCCTTCCTGGAGGAATAATTCCCCAAAATATTACAGTAGCATCAATTATTAGAAACAAGATACACACAATATTCTAAGAAGCTAATTTCCTTTAAGCTTTTTAAAAGAACAATCAAATGTTTTATGACTGCTCGGGGCTGCACATTCTTTCAGGTGAAAATTTGTTTTAATTAGGTTTGTTGAAAAGCAAAATGCCTCAACATATTCATCTATTTACTACCTTAGAGGTCATATTGTTGTCTTTACAAGGGTGAGGAGGCATTACAAAAGAACAATACAATAGAAAGGTTACCTGATAAGACCTGGCGCCATAATGTGTGGTGTGTTTATTTTAGTGTCAAGCTGAATGTTTTAGGGCAGTGTGACCTTAGCTACCTGCAGCTTTTCTGCAACGCTGTTAAGGACAAGGTGTTTTCAGCAAATTATCCAGCTCTTGGTCTCTCTCTCTGTCACCAGTAAAGTAAACCAGAACTAAACACATTTAAATAGTCTTATATTCTTATTCTAAATATTGTTATTATTCTTTATTTGGATCCCCATTAACTGCCACTAAAGTAGCAGTTACTTTTCCTGGGGCCTACACACAACAAAGCATTATATATATACAAAAACAAGGATGAAACCAACAGGAAAAGATTTGACTCACTTGAACAAGTGAGTTAGACTTTGACATAACATTCTTCACTAAAACAAGCTTATCTACCAGGACCTAGACAAAACAAGTTGTCGATAGAGATACTAAACCACTTTGTTTATATTGTGCGGTTAGAAAGAGAGATGTGTCTTGTGTGTGTTTGTGCCTGTGTGTGTGTGTGTGTGTGTGTGTGTGTGTGTGTGTGTGTGTGTGTGTGTGTGTGTGTGTGTGTGCATGTTGATTCCATAACGTGCAGTCTGCTGAGGGCAGACTGGAATGCAGAAACAAGATCATGGGAATAAAAACAATAGACAGGATCCATGAGGTGTCAGTGATGACTGCAGTGGAGAGGTGGGAGGACGATCCTGGGTTCCAAGGTCAACAACCTAAGCCTCCTGCAACACACATTCACATGTAGTGGTAATGTAATAGTGACATGACACTCAGCCCATGTTAATACAAGCGAGGGAATCATGAAAACAGCCCATTCATCACTTACACAAACTACAGTCTATTACTAAAGTGAAGCTCATAAAGTTAGATACAACCGACCTCCATGCTCACTCTATAGCTATAAGGATCTAAGATGATCTCACAAGCAATCTCTCTTGTGTGTATGAAACATTTTGGGACAGTGTATACCTGAGTCTTCATTTGTGTATTAACATCTGCGTGTAGCCTATGTTTAATGTGACAATTTGACTGGATGTTTGCATGTTAAAATGTGTTAGAGCATGCACATACCTCCAAACACATCTGTTTAAGATGTTGTTTAGGCCACAATGTAAGCAAACTTTAGATAGATATTGCTGAATAACTGACATTACTGAGTTTGTTTAGTGACTTTATGATTCTTCTTGTGGTACTATTTCACTATATTGTATTATGGGGGCGGCTGTGGCTCAGGAGGTAGAGCGGGTTGGCCGTTAATCAGAAGGTCGGCGGTTCAATCCGGTTGCGTGTCGAAGTGTCCTTGGGCAAGATACTGAACCCCCCCTGGCGGCTATTCCGCAAGTGTATGAGTGAGTGTGAATGTTAGTTTCCGTTTGAGCACTTAGGCTCAGTGTATGAATGTGTGTGACTGGTGAATGCAGATGTAGTGTAAAAGCGCTTTGAGTGGTCGAAAAGACTAGAAAGGCGGAGCATTTACATTCAATGTGCAATTATTGTGTAATTGCCACTTGTGGCCATAGTGGCTATTGTTCCACAGGAATTGTATAGTCTCGCTTTAAAGGGGCTATATGTAGTTTTTCAATGAAATCTCTTCAAATTTTTACTTCCTTTTTGTCAATGGGCCTCACTTAGAAATTAAAAACATGCCTGACTGGGCCTCACTTAGAAATTAAAAACACGCCTGTTTTCTCTGTTGCTTGCGTCAACCGCTACTCTGCTATTAATGTGAGCACACCAGGTTATATAATGAAGCCCATCAGACTAAACGAGATTCACAGTGGACATAAGAAAGGCTGGTGTCACGGAGAGAGTAAAGTTAGCTCGCCGGCTTACGACGAGCAATTGGTAATGTTGCTAACGTTCGGTGCAAAGTGGTATTGCTTTCCACATTACTTCACCAGCTAACGCGACACATGATGCTATCCTGTGTAGCACTTGTATTATGTCAAAGTGTTGACATAGCCTGTAAAAAAGGATGTAACTGCAAAAAGCAAATGTTGAGCGATTTGTTTATACTAGCCTACAGTGATGCAGGCAGGACAGCCAGCTAACATTACATTAGCTCGGACCTGTCGCTGTTTGCTTCGTAACGTTCAATTTAGATTTATTGTGGTTTTACCAATACTCAGGTACACAGCTTCTCCACCTCACAGTCGCTGTAACTAATGTGGATTTCTGTATGAAAGCGGTTGTGTTTCGGATTATGCTTGCTCATGAGTTCAAGCAAGCACGTGCATGAGCTCATACCAGGTTGCAGTCTTAGAACCGCACCACTAGTGGCTGCTGAAAACTTCATAATGCCCCTTTAAGGACACCTTAAAATTCACCTTGTTTTGCTAAAATGATGCCATAATGTTTCTGATTATTTACCTAGTCTCCTTAATGTATAAGGCTGTTGGCCGATGTGAGTATAAGACAGTATAAATGTATGTGCAAGAGTGAGCATGTAAGAGTTCACAGTGCAGTCCTGAGTGGACACTAAAGTGTTGTATGTGCCAGACCATGATGCAAAGTGTGTCTGTGACAGCGAGGAGTGTGCTGTCAGTACAGTGGTACTCCTAATTACAGTCCTTTCCAGGAACCAGCTGGAATTAGCATGGAGAATTTAAAAACCTGAGATGCTGAGGCCACACTTACTACACTGCAGTACATCAGCCAACGAAGAAGAAGTGTGTCTATATACTTTCATCTATGTTTTCTGCATGTAGGTGTGATGATAGATTAGTGCTAATAGTTTAATAAGCATGCACACAGTGGGCACCTGGCAAAATTCCTGTAATTCCTAGTTATAAATGAGGTGAGCTAGTGAGTAATTTGTGTGTGCAATGCTGCTAACATCACTTGCCAAGGAGAGCTTGTGTAATTGGTAGATAGAGGGCCATAAGTATGGTACAGTAAGTAGCAGATATTATGTTTAATAACAGTAAATCTTTTATTATACTTTCTCTCAATGTCTCTTAAAATAAAAAATCTCTTTCTTGGTGGTATTGAGTAGCAAGTTGGCTTTTACAATGCATTGTCTATAGTTATTTGGTGCGATTGTTAAACAATGTCAGTCTGACAGTCACGGCTGCTGGCTACCATTGTTATTAGTGTTATCCTTGGGGGTGAGTTATGGTCGCCTCTATCCTGTAATTATGTTTCTCCTTCCCCTTTGTGGTGACAGATGCCAACGGCCGTTTAAAACAGTGAAGGAAACCTCCTGCTGGAGGATGAGGAATGATGACAGTGACAGCGAGACAATCCCAGACCTGGAACCACAGAGGTATCTACCTGTCTAGACACTGAACAGCTGTCTTTGGCTAGAACTCACACACTGCCAAAAAAGGTCCACAAGCCAGTAAAATTGTATAAAAAATTAAACTTTAAAATTGAATTGAAAAGTAATGCATTTGAACAAGTTATCTTGTTTACAGTGCAAATCAGTTTTATTAATGAGTGTTATTCATTTGAACATCATTATCTTGAGTTAAGTTGTCAGTCATAGACAGTGGAGTGAAATTATTGCACACACACAGATAGAACAAATAACCTTAATGAGTGTCCGAGTAAGGTACAGTTAGGTAAACACCTAAATGACACACCGCCATTGTTAACATGATTAAATTCACCTGTGCTTTTCATACAAATCAAAATGTGAAATTGATCTTCTAAGTAAGTGTGTAAAATGTACACTTCTTGCAGTGCGCAGATCTCCTGCTCTGTTCTCCATTCCCCTCTCTCCAATTTTTCAGGTGAGTGCCTGATCGCCTGACCGATCCGCGGCAGAGCCAAACACAAGGCTTTTGTTTATTTAACAACAGGGCTCAGCCAAGTGTGAACAGCTACATAAGGGCTACCTTAGCAAAACATGACAGCGATAGACATACTGACTTAAGTGACATTTTACAGCACTGCAGCAACTTCCAATTTACAAATCACGTCACTCATAGCTTTAGGTGAGATAGACTTGGATGCTGCTGTGACAGTAAGCAGTTTGCATGGAGAGCAGCACAACAAAATTAACTAAAGGCATTATTTGATGAGAATGTCTTGCATACTTTGTCATGAGTCCACTTAATATGCAGTGCATGCCAGTGCTTGCACATGTATTTGTTTGTGTGTCAGATCAAATGGTTGCATGTGTGAGTTAAGTTGTATTGTATGTGTGTGTGCATGCTGTGTGTATATTTAGGTGTGAGGCTACAGAAATAACAGAGGGCACGGTATAAAAATCCTGATTGTTTGTGAGGGATTATCCTTCACAATGTAGGGCTTTATCAGAGAGCCTGGACTGCTGTAACAAGACTCGCTTGCTCTTGGTTCGCCTAGCCAAATACTGAGACTTACGCCAGCAGAGAATGGGGTGGGGGGGAGAAATAGAGAGAGTAAAGAAAAGACACACGGGGGAAATGATGGTGAAGGAGAGCAAAGAGCAGAGAGAGGGAGGAAGAGATGACGGGAAGGAAAGTGGAGAAAGAGGAGTGAGAGGGAAAGTGGGAGAGTGAAACGTACAGAGAAAGGCCGGAGTTAAACAAGTTTAACTGGAGGCCATGCTTCAAACAGAGAGGTTTGTTTTCTGACAGCGATCCCTCTCAGGAGATTGAGCTGGAAAACAGATTAATAGAGGCCGTCCAAGTTGCTCTCCGATGTTGCACAACATGTGCCTCAGCACCATGTGAATAAGAGCTGCTGTGCATTTTACTGTACTGTGCTTTGACATGGCTGTATGTTATAACCTAATGTATGTGATACAGCCTCACCAAGCCTTTATATTCAAACACTGAAAGGCCTTCTGGCAGGGGTTAGTCTCTTAGCTGAAATGTTTCAGATTTTCATGTTTGGCTCTGTGGAGGAGAGGTGTTTTTGATTGGGTTGTTTTATTTGCTTCCTTTTATAAGACTTTCTCAGCAGAATCAGGTTGCTGTGCCCAAGCTAACCAAGCTCTGTAAAGGAGCGCTGTGGTTTTGGAAATGAGGGGGAGAGTTGGCCGCTATGGAAGGGGCTTTAATATGTGTACATTCCCATACATTCCCATAACACTTCCACTCCTAGAACTCCTGAAGCATATTCTTTCAGACCTGCTAATTTACTTTTATTAACTGTTCTTTTTTTGTGCAATAATGTAGCCACATAGTATGATTGAATGTGTTGTACATTGTATTACCGAACACACTGACACATCACTGTCCAGTGGGTAAGCTGGTTGAATGCCCAGATGAATGTGATTACTGTGTACATATTTCTTTGTATGTCAGTGTGGGTTGCTGTTGGTGTGCTTCCTGTGCTGGCAGGGTGTAGATGTCTCTTTGCAGGGGCATTTCCAGGCTCTTGAAACATTGGGTGCTTAGCTCAGCCCAGAAATCTTTCATGTTTTTAGTCCCCTGAAAGATTTGGGCTTTAAACACTTAATTTCCTGCATTCTGGTGATTTTTTCTGCACCAATTTATTGAGGAAATGTCTTTATTTAGGCTATATAAAAGGAAACACAAAATTCAGGTGACACGTGACAATTCAAAATATAAAACTATAGTGTAGGCTAATATATTGCAGTAAGGCTCTCCGGCATTCTGTATTGCTGTCAGACATTTTTCTCAACATTTCTCATTTAATTTCATCCCTGCTGAGTCAACATAGTAGTTGAAGTGAAGGCTTTAAATGTGCATGTGGTACCTTTTTACCTCAATGATAAATCAATTCATTTTAATTCACTTAGAAACTCCTGGACTGTAAGAGCTCCTGTATTTAAGCAGGTTTTCTGCTCATGTTCAAAACTTTCTGCACATTCAGAATCTCTCCCACTTATATGTGTTCTCTGACATTTGCAGAATAATATTTTGAGACAAAAGCAAAATATTATGAAAATAAAATTGCAATCTAATGAGAATGAAGTCATAATTTTTTAACAAAATTGAACTGTCCCCTGCTGTTCATTACCCTGCGTAATTGCTCTGCTGATATGACAGTAGGCTACCCGCTTTCTGACAGACGCAGTCTGGGTCTGTACTCGATGAGACGAGCTCACTGCTCATTGTGATCAGACAGAAATCTCAATACACATCTACACAAAGGTTAACTTCAGCTCCTCTGATAAAGTGCACTTCACGGCCACTTCAGAGGGAAACATCCTGAAGCAGAGAGACAGTCAAACTGAGCAAAGGTGTCTCTGAGCGAGGACAGAGACAGTAACGAGAGCGACAGGTGTCTGTGTCGCAGTCAGGTGTGTGAAGTTATTCTCTCACTACTTTGCGGCGGACTCTTAACCGTTGGTGTAGCAAGCAAACTGACTAGACACTGACTGACAACATTTATTTATCATCTAGACAATTCAGTAGTCGCTGAGCTCTGAAGCTGTCTCTCTCTCTAAATCCGGGCAGGTTCAGTAACGGTGGGGCGTCACGTTACGTGAACTTCAAACAAGCCTCCGTTCTTTGAAGACCTGCGAGACAGGCTGCATCATAAAGATTATTGCACATTAATATGGAAAATATGGTGACGCCGATGGCCCTTTGTGATATCCAACCTATGCCAGTGGGGGTTTCAGGCTTCATACTGGACAGACCAAAGTGTCGTAAAAAAGCCAGCACGATTTGCCGTTCTCTGAACTCACCTCTCCTTTGGTCTTGCGCACAGAATGAGGGATTAGCCTATGCTTATTACCATTTTACTTGAAAGCACCCCTAGTGATTCAGTGCTTTTTCCTAGTAATGGGTCAATCACTTCTAAGGCTGGGGTTTAGGGAAAATGCCATGCAAAGGCCTGTGGTGCTGCTCTCTGCTTGAATAATGTAACTGGTAAAATTATCTTAAGCAATCTACAGAGATGGTCTAAAATACTCACTGTCAGGGTGTGAACATGATACTATTTTCTTAAAAGGAGTCACTCCTGGTCTGTATGTGCTGTTTTGGTTGCGTGTATTTTAAAATTGTTGTGGAGTTCAGCAAATTCAAGCCAAGCAGGGTACTGAGCAGCCAGCACTATTGTTTCAGAGCTACTCAGGATTCTTAGGGTGTTGCTTTTCCCCAGCTTTGACTCTACAACTCACACGCCCTGAATGGTGCACCCAGTTTTTGTTTTAAACTTGGGTTCAAAATAGTGAACTGTACAAACTTTACAGGGGTCAATTTAACCCTGGCCTTCTTTTGTTGCTAAAAAAAACCCCTTCAAATACCAGAGCCAAAACTGTCTACCTTTCAAACTCTCAGAGTTCTACCCTCATCAACAGACAGAAAATGAGGGATTAGGGGGTGGTAGTTGGACATGAAAAGAGCTATTTATCTCTTATCGCCGCTCTTATGATCGGAACAAGGGAAGAGTTGAGATAGATGGGGAGGGCACTCAAAAGCAGCAGATTTGTAATTATTTACCCTAAAAGTCCTGTTTAGACGGTTTGGCATTTACTCCATTTTTCAGACTACAGAACTAGACGCATAGTGTTTGTGGGAGTGTGGGCCGTGACATGCGTATCCACAGCTCTGTATGTGTTTTCAGCCTGTCCTGCGTCATTGCTGCTCTCCTTTGTTTATGCTGGGGCTCTGTGGATATGGAGAGGGATGGTAGGATATCCAAGCCTCCCACTGTCACTTTATGTCTATGGAAAATGGATTATCAGATGACTGGACAGGTCCACATCCACACAGCTTCCCACCAGGGGAGCTGAACCATGTTCATTTATTCTCTCATTCATGCCTGTTGTGAGGCTATCATCTTTATTCAGCAAATGTCTCGCCAAGGAGGATGAAGCAATCAAGGATGAAGCGATGTTAAACTAGTTAGTCACTCCAAGTTGGCTAAAAGGTAAATCTGCTGGGTCACAATGTCACTTTATCTATTTCTAAGCCAATGTGATAATTATTTTTAAGGTGGAAACTTGTTGAGATTATGTTCTGGAAGCACATTGAAAGCTGGTGGACTCTTGCAATGTAAGAGAGACAGGGAAGAGCAGAGGAGAGGCAGAGAGGTGGAGTTAGGGAGGTAGACAGAGTTGAAGAGATAGAGCGGGGCCCATATTGAGTGACACAGACTGTGGTCTGTGTTTTCTCGGTGGACCATAGAAGATGCAGTGGAAATGAAGCGTGCTGCACCATGGCGGCTTCTGCTTTATCTTCGCACTGTGTGTGAGTGTGTGTGAGAAAGAAAAATGACAGAGGCCTCTCTTCTCCCTCTGTTCTCTCATTGCTGGAATATGTCAGGAGGACTGCCATCCTCTTCATCCTCATCTCCAAAGATAACAGGAGAATATATGCATCACAAATGTGAACATGGATCAATACAAATGCACCCACCTGAGTGCTAAAAAATACTTGTTCTATTTATGTGTATTCTTCAGAGAAGATAGACCATTTATATCCATTTTATTTAGAATGAAATTAAAACCCTGTGGTGTTTTTGTGTCTCTTCACAGTCAGGTCTGGTCAATGTATGTCTTTGACCTGTAGGATGAGGGCATCCCCTTGTGTTCAGTGTGCACAATTACAAATACACAAAAGAAGGTGGAAAATACCAGTACATGGTTTCCTTCACTGATTTTTGTTATAATAATTATTATATTATATGTTATATCATTATTATAGACCAGTTGAAGATAAGTATCATTACAGCACTGTTTAAATTTGGTCCAACTTGATATTCATGACACAAACAGGAAGCTCTTACACTTCCTGCTTATAGCTACAGTAGCTACTTCTCTCTTCAGACGTGTGTGTGCGTGTGTTCTCTTTACTTTGACAAAATGACCCTTCAAATGTTTCTTATTTCTACCATTATTGTGCCACTCTGTAGGGGACTGACACTAGGTGAGAGACTGTTTTTCTCTGTTCTTTCTGTTTTTTCCTGATCTCTTCTCTGGTATCTGTGAGCTTCGATTGTTCCTGTTGGTATTTTAGCATGTATGTAGAGAGCCTAAAATTTTGTTAATGTTAATTAACTGTACAACTCTGTTGTCTCATAGGATGCCCTCAGAGAAACCTTTCCTGCAATGACATTAAGACTGCTAACGGATTCAAGTTCTTAAATAAATGTCCCGAGGGAAGTGAGATTTTTGTCCATTATAATGAGGTATGTTGGTTTGCTTGTAAACTCTGTAGTAGTTAATAGTTTTGTTTTATAAAATAATTTTGACAAAGGCTTTACAATCCTTTACTATGTGTTTTGAAGAAAGGGGGAGAAATAAAGTGAAAGTGAAAGTTGACAACTTGAGAAATGACATTCCTGTAAATGTTATTTGTTCTGATTGTAGTTAGTCAAAATCAGCTTTTTATTATTCTCCCAACAGACAGTAATTGCTCATGCTGCACCTGGCAATCTACATTTTGATGCTGATCTTGTAATGAGTATGGGCAATCTTTCGGTCATCACAAGACACTGTCGAGAACTTGAAGTAAAGTGCATTACTCCTGATGTAAGTCTCCCTCTATTTTAATATGTACTTGAATCAATAAAAGTCATACTGATTTTTTTGTTGTACATGTGAAATATGTACTCTACACTCTCACAATATAGGCTATGATTTTGCTTTTCAGAGGGGGACCTTTGTAAAAGAGACCTGTGTGAATTATAAATTAACTACAGGTAGGGCAATGAGATGTTATAAATAACTGATTTACTATTGAATCTTATCTCATACCACTGATCATAAATATACATATATACATGATATATACAATTATCCCACCTACAGAGTTTCTGGAGGAGAGTGACTTACCAACACAAGGTGTCCTCATCTGTGAGTGTTGTTATTTTGTGCCTCACAAGATTTTTGTTGGCGATACTGTAAATACATTTTTTATAAGGTCAGGTATATATCTATAATATTGTGTATTAGTGCTATTGGACCCCCTTGAAAATGAGATGCTGCATCTCAAGGGGCTATCCTTCAATAAATTCAATTCAATATTTGGTGATAACCTGTTTGCATTGTGTCTGTCGTTCAGTCTGTGTAGCGTTTCTATCTGGTGTGATGGCGCTCTTCTTGATGATTTGGTGTTGCGTGTTTCGGAAAAAGGAATTGAAGTGAGTTCTATTCTATTTGCAACAACCATCGAATGCCAGTACACATTTATGGTTTCTCATATCACTTTTTTAAGACCTATGTACTTCCTCTTGTTTCAGAAAAGGGACTTCACAGGGAGCGAAAGGAGAGACAGAAGAAACTAGGTCAGTGTTACTGTTCACATACATTTCAGCTGGCACTGTTCCTTTGAGCGTACATAAATGCACTTCTGTCATTAAGTTTTAGTTTGTTAAATTCGGTAAAGGTAAAAACATTAGGCCTGCTAAAAGTTCAAAACTTGTTTAAGATATTTGTTTCCAGCAGAGCTGCTCTAGAGAAAAAGTGAATAGGAAATAAGATAAAATTACTTCATTGACAATATGAGTGTAATCCATTCAAGACTCAACATTAGGCTAACTCGTTTTAACTTGACAACTAACTACCTTTATGTTGGATTTCCCTTTAAGACCCAATGCAGGAAGTGTAGTCCTGGAGGTCACAGCTGATGATTTGGACAGTGTTATCAGGTGAGCTAACTTTCGGAAGCTACTTTCAGCACAGATCAGTGGATATGGCTGGTGGTGATGGCGCATAGACAAGATGCTTCTCTATGATGTGAGAGACCAGGGTTCAATTCCCACTGTATGCCATCCACCAATGTGTCCCTGAGCAAGACCCTTAACCCCTAGTTGCTCCAGAGCTGTGCGACATCTGACATAAATAGCAATTTTAAGTCATTTTGGATAAAAGCGTCAGCTAAGTGAATAAATGTAATGGATATCAGTTGAATACATCCTTATCTTTTCCTCGTCATAATAGGCTGAGTGAATTATCATTTGCCACTGATCCGTGTGGAAGTGGTGAAAATTATATTGGGGAAGATAACACACTTGAAAGTGCGCATATTTACAGATTAGATGGCCATGTTAACAATATCCAATCTGACCTCTTGTTAGCCTGCTTGTCAAAGTGTGTTTTTTAAAATAACAATTGGAGATCTACACTGTAATCTGCTAAAAGCTACCTTTGTCTCCATAGTATTGATCCTAGGGCTGATGGCAAGACTCCTCAATCCCTTAGTCTGGACTGCAACTTGAGCAACGAGGGAATCCAGCTGCCTAAAAAGTGAGAAGGAGAATTATTTGCTTGTGTCTGTAGCCTTTTTTTCGTTTGAAGGTTTCTCAGAAGAGATTTAGTGCCATTCTTATCTAGTATTTGTTTTGCAGTGGAGACACATGTACCCCTGATGCTAACAGTGCCTCCAATTATCAAGCCATGTACAGGTACATTTTTGGTATTGGTGTATTGTCTGTTTGTGTTTATTATATATTTTTTTAAATGTGTTCAATCATCATGATTATTGTGCAACTATTATAAATGTCTTCCTCAGAAACCTGAGGGATGATCCAGGAGGAAAAGACAATGCTAGGTAAGTATTTAGTCCAATAAATTAGACAGTTGTATGTATGTAATTTTTCTATTGTATTTATGGCCCAGTTGTATGAGGTGTCCTATTGAAGATCATTGTGTTATGTACTGCCTCATCCCACAGGTTATGTTAGCTTTTGTTTAGGATGTTTACAAAATGGTACTAAATAAATAAATTACAATAAAGAGAAAGAAATCTGCAGTGATAAAATAGGATGAAAGCTAGAAAGAGGAAAAAACTAACAAATTAATAATATGTAAGTAAATGAAAACAATTGGAAAAAAGAGCTATTTAAACAACCTGCCAACATGCCCTAACACTTACTCTACATTTTCATGTACTAGCAGACAGGTAAAAGTATTCTTTCTTAAATACTTGAGTTGAATGGATAACAAAGCAAGTTGTCATCCTAAATAGACTATAGACTGACCTAAAATCAAATCAAATCAAATCAAATCAAATCTAACTTTAATTTTGCATGGACGCATTGAAAAAATACATAACGTAAGACTATATAACACAAACAAGAAAGCAGAAATAGACAAAACTACACAGAACGCACCACAATGGTGACACTGCGTGAGCCGCTCCAGATTGATCTTCCAGCGAAATGAAATTAAGTGCTCACTCTTGGTTTTCTTATGCTCATCTGTTAACTGATGATGGCTGTGAATTCTTCTCCACGATCAGGGTCATGCACAATGGACAGACTCTTGGTGATGATGGTCGTGAAGATCAGGAGAATGAAGGCCAACCTCTGCTGTCAAATCAGCGGTGAGACTGCCTCTTGCTCTCTGTCACTCTACATTCATAACTGTGCCCAAAGAGCAATCTCTGTCGCTTTCCAATTTCCAGTCTCCTTCATACCTTGTTTCCTTTTGCCTGTTGCTGCTGTGTGTACAGCTGTCAGAGGTAACGTCTTCCCCCACCCCCATCCCAATCTGAAGGGCCAGTCTGAACTTCAGAACTTGTCTAGCGTCTGCTTTGAAAGTGAGCAAAAACCGAGCTGAGCTGTTACTGTGCAGAGGCTCATGTCTATATTCCTTGTTGTTTCTGTCTCCAGAGCTGCCATCCAAGGTTTTGACATGACAGGTGAAGCCGCAGCTTTGGTGAACAAACACGGCTTTGACCAGGACCAGGTCAGCGGGTGCTCTACTGCACCAATAAGTAAGAAGCTTTCTATATATGATTTATTATCTTTTTTTCTGTTAAAATGCTCTTTTTCTGTTGCTTTTGTTTGATTTAGCAAATGTTTTGTTTGCTGCAGGACACTGATGTGGAGTCAACACCCAACATGAAGAACTAGTAGTAGTAATAATAATAATATAATAATAATAATAATAACCTATATTATATATACAACATCAACTTTTCTCAATATCTGGGTATGTGGTACATTTACTGGCAGCTCCTTTTGGGATCAAGTGCACTTTTGTTTAAAGAATCATTTTCATACGTGCTCTCTTTGTGAACATGTTGTTTTTTTCACAATGTTAGAAGATGTATTTTTTTGCAAGCTCTATTTGCAGAATTGTATATGATTGCAATATTTTGCCATCATAGAAAAATGAGACAATCCCAATGGGCACTGGTGTTGACCATGTGCTGCTTTTAGCCTATTTTTCATCAGTCAACCAGACAGATCAGATAACATATTATTCATTTAAGATGAACATTAGTTATTATTATTAGTTATTAGTTATAGTTATTATTAGTTATTACAGTGTGCCAAATTATTTAATTACATGACAGTAATCATAGTAAATATCATAATTTCATTGATGAAATGGAAGATACTGGTCTCATAAAAAACAACAAAAATAAGAATATTAAGTGCATATCTTGACCAAAGGACGGGTGGACTGAAAGCCTGTCAGAAAAGATACCACATACACAGCTGTGAGACAACTTCATATTTAAGTATTAATATGAATGTACTTACATAACAGTATACTGTATAGTATAATAATAAATAAATAAATAATAAATATTGTTCAAATGTTCTATATTATATTGTGAGTCATTAGAATGAATGATTTTAATGAGATAATGCACAACAGAATACATAATGCATGTTTATTTATTTTCTGTTGGAGTTTACTACATGTCATTTCTTTATGTATCCAATCAATAATTAGTAACCCTGCCTTTACTCCATTATTGCTGCATCATCTATTGACATGTTTATTCATACCACTTGAATCACAACATCCTTTGCTTTTCTCTCTGCATTTGTACTTAGAGATTTACATTTATTTACATTTATTCATTTAACTGATGCTTTTATCCAAAGCAACTTACAATTGCTATACATGTCAGAGGTCATACGCCTCTGGAGCAACTAGGGGTTAAGTGTCTTGCTCAGGGACACATTGGTAGATGTGTCACAACACAGGCAGCATCTTATCCACTGCCACCAGATCTTGTTGTGATTATGAATTATTTTGTAATAACAAATACTTGGTGAATTCAAATATACTAATAATTACAATAGGCATTTTAAAAATGATTAATTATTGTCATGAATTTTGAAATAAACTGTTTATGCCACCCTGGATTGCCTGGTCATTTTTTTAAAAACTTGTTTTCTAAACTATTGAAGGCAACACCGAACTTAAGTATCATTTTAATACCACTAGGGGGCAGTAAATAGTCATGAGTCCCGCAACACAGAGGTACACAAGCAACATCATTAACAATTACACCTCAATTAATGCATATTTCTTCTAGATTGCAAAAGCTTCAATTCGTGAATGTACTGACACTCACAGAATATACATCTTATTTCTACATACTGCATTTCTATGATTAACAAAAATTATTGTGTTTAAATAAATCAAGGCTCCCTTATAGTACTGTTGATTGGCTATAATGTGGTTCTTTAATGCGATCAATACCTGCGTATGAGTTGATTTAACTGTTATATGCCTATGTTAGAAGATTAGCTTCCCCTGTGGCTTGATTTATGGTAGTAATTACAGTTACACACAAGCACACAGGGGTTTCAGGCTGAATTTAATACATTTCTTTTTTCTATCTCTTGGGATCTGCTGAGAGTTGCTTTGAGTCTTGGTTAGCCCACGTCTGACTCTATTTTAAGCTTCCCTAAATGTGCAATGACCTTGAAAAAAAACAACCTTTCTACCTCTCAGATGGACTGAGTATCAGGAAGCGAGTGTGTCAGGGGTTAGATGCTATGTTGCTCATGTTTGGTATGTCAGTGTGTGAAAGTGTGATTGTACGACCGGTGAAAAGAGGGTGATTGAATGGTCAAGGCCTTAGAGCCTCCTCTCTCAGGGACTTTCACTGAGGGGACATGAGCAAGGCAGGAGCTGGGCAGATGGGTGGATGGGTAGGGGGTGAGTCATCACATGTAATGACACATGTACAGCATACAGTATGACATGGAAAGAGGAGGTACTTGGAAAGACTGTAATTATGGATGAATTCTATGCTCTGATGCACATAATTAGATCTTGGCTAATTAGTTACCAATCACACTCCACTGTGAACGGTATTATGTGCAGTCAAGAAAGCAAAACTCAGTGGGAGGTGAACACTGATCACACCACATCAGGGATAAAAAAGCTTGTATGAAAGGTAGGTGGACTGCAATAACCCAGACATTTGGGTGCGTTATCCCTAACTGATCTCTAGTTGATCACAACGTTTATGCTTACTCTGGAGTGTACTAAAGTTCGCCTACTGGTGTTTGCTGTTGTCGCTTAACAGGCAGCTCCAAGCATACAGTGTTGCCTTCAAAAATCAGTGAGCTGTATTCATACGGCAGTTATTAAAAGATTACATCGGGGATCACACCACACCGTATGATTAATTAACCTTGACTGATGCTTTGTAAAGCTGAATCTAGCTGAGCAAGTATGCCCAAAGGTCTGTACATACATATACATATGAGATGGTTGAAAGCATCACTGAAGCTGGCCTCTGTAATACTGACTTTGGGTCACTGTAGTGAAACAAAGCCTTGTTTTTTCAGATTAGTATGGGACCAGTCCTCTCATCCTCCCCAGTGCGTTAAGCTCTTACTAGTCCCTGTCCAAACACTAAGAGTTTTGGGGCTCTGGGCTTTGTCTCCTAAACTGACAGCTTGCTTTTTCTGAATCTCTTTGATTACTTTGTGTAGTATGCTTTGGACACAGACCAGTGTTTGACAGAATCATCATCCCAACCAGCAGGTCAAATCTGCATATGCATACAGTGTGTGGTTCAAAGGGGAGCTGACTCAGGAAGGGGCTGGGTTGCTTTGCTTCAGTCCCATGCTTCCCATGGTGCACAGATGAGCAGCACAATGCTGTCGTAACCTGCAGGACAGCTATGAATAAAACATAACCTCTGTATTAGTGCTTAAAAATGTCTTTTCATTTCCAGTTTGAATCACAAGGTAGGTATACTAAAGTTTATATGCACATGGTACAGCGAAGGATTAATAATAATTTCTGTGTCCTGATATACTTTTATCACACTGGCCAATGCATAAGCACACAAGCAATTAGGCTGTACACCCACACACACACATCACAATTGAGTCCTTCTAAGAAATTCCCAGAGAAACCCTGAAGAATGAATGGTGTATATTTTCAATAGTTTTTTATTAATATGTGCTGATACAAGGTCGCTCTGACCTGCGATGATGCAAACACTCACAGAAAAGTATCCCCTTTGGCCCAGGCAGCTGTCAAAGCAATGACCGTGAGAAAAAGAACAAACATATAAACACCATTCCTCAAAGAAAATAGAAACAGAATCAAGGTGTTATATTAATTTCAGTTCACAAACGTCTCAGTGGTACATGATAAATTTACATGATGATGTAAAACCACTAGCACCCTATAATTTATTCTAAAAATTTAAGTATTTCAGTGACGTCCAATACTGACCAGGTTGTACTGTACTGAGCTAATACAGCCCTTAGCTGCTACTCAGAGTTTCCCACTCACACCTGCTATAGCCAGCTATTATACCTCTGATGATGGACACAGACCGTCTGGGGCAGAATTTCCTGGCTTGTTCCATGGACGACCACTACAGCCATGGACAGGCACATGCAGGCACAATTCATCTCCTCCCCACTCTCAGAGACAGTGCACCCAATGGAGGAAAAGGGGAACAAAAGAAAATAAATCATGCCTACAGTTTCACTGCTGGATGTGGAAGGATGTTAGCAGCAGATGAAGGTCTTTCTCCTCTTCAGTTTAAAAAACTACCTAACCTGCCTGAAGATGTGTATTGTATATATGTCTGTCAGTCAGCTCCACGGACACATATTCAGCACTAAGGAGAAACAGCACAATCCTCAACATTGGGTTTATGCCATACCCCTACATAATCTTAAAACTACACTATAAGTACTGTATATCAGTCATGTGGACACGTAACAAGAGACCAATAACAAAATAGTACTACTTTATCATTGTTTACATTTGCTTTTAAAAAATCTCTATAGGAAAATCCTGACGCATTTGTTAGGACTCTAAAAATCTGGATTTAATTGGCTGATGAGGCAGTAGATTCATTTTCACATTTTTTTAAGGAAGCATCCATTAAACCAAACAACATTCACATCATCTTGATCAATTTAAACAATAAAGTGATAACCTCTGGACTGCAAACCACCAACAGAGAGCCCTCTGAAACAAAGCACCACATCCATCTCCTTATCTCCAGATCCAACCCTGCACAGTGTCACTCCACACCCCCCCCCCCCATCCCCCACTGCCTATGGTTCTGAATCTGTGACATCTGCGACATGTCTGCTGCATCCCTGCTCTCTCTCCTCTTGGGCCAGTATTTGCAGACATAATGACCCTCTGCTGCTGTTGAACTCACACACCAGTATCCTGGCCCCCACCAATTCCCAACTGCCCTCCTGGTGTGATATGCAGGACACAAATCCCTGGTAAGAAAAAAAAACAAAAACAAGGACTGTGTGAAAGCGTCAACTGCAAGTAAATGTACTGTAGACCTGCTGGGACCTCTGCTGTCTAATGACAGACTGAACAATGCCACAGCTCGCTCTCTACTGACACTAAGCTGCAGGGGTGAGACAGCACTGTGTCAAAGGTTGAGCATCCCACCTTTTAAAGAACTTTCCACCTAACCACCGGAGCACAAGCATATCAAGCTTGCCACCGTCATGGAATGGGAATTGTGTTAAACATTTGCAGAAAGAGACAGACACACCGAGCAGAAAAGAGAGTGAGGGAAAGTTCAAAGCAAGTAAATTAGTACCCACAGTGTTATTACTGTAATCAGAGGTTTGGAGGGCTTTGAGTGATGGAGAAACTTCCATTGTGTGAGCCTCCATCCAATAGCATGGGCCTCCTACTGTACTCTCACTATCATTTACCACAGTACAGCACTGCTCTGTTTATTAAGATATTAATCTGGGATAAACAAAGGTTTTGACAAAACAAATTAACACTCTCAAAGAAGTGCTGCACTAATGGAGTCCATTGAGATTGATATTAAAATGTGGATGAGATGGGGGAAGAGGGAGGAAAGGAGAAGGAGCTGGGAGGTGCTGGAAAAAGGGGAAGGAGGCCCAAGGTGACGCACATTCCTCCTCTCATGGGGAGTGTCTGTCTAAACAGTGTTTCTCCCTGGGGCGGGTCCCAGCTGAGCAGCAGAGATCAGCATCAGCACATTATGTCAAATAGACTGAGGGAGGGATGGAGTTAATGATGATGGCAGTGAGAATGATGAGGATAAAGACGATGATGGCCGTCTTGTGTTTCCCATTAACACTTGCACCCTGGAGTGAATTGTTTTATCTTCAGTCCTGCTTTTTAAAATACATTCAGTTGTCCTCAGCTGACCAGTGAGTGTTGCCTTGGTACAGCGCCCCTCCACTGAGCCTTAAGATCCGTGCTTCACATTGTCCAGCACTGCAGCAGAGCAGAATACATGTGCATATTGTCTTTTCATTTGTAAACACAGGCAGCTCCCAGGTTCAGCTACAAATCCAAGTCACGTACCGTCAAACCAGTATTGCACATGTTCCCTCTATAACTCAAGTGATGATACTAGGGCCGTCTTTCTGAGCCTCATCGCGCTCCGTGGCCCATACAATGTTACTTACACAAGTGATTTGAATAACAAGAATAAATGGCGGCAAATCCTTGTAATCCCTCTTGCTTATCTGTCTTTAACCCTCTCTCTCTCTCTCAGCCCCAGGAGCCACAGCTAAAAGCTGTCCTTTGGGTTCTCTTAGAAGTGGGACAGTCAGGCCCTAGCCAAATGTCACACTGCAGTGGATGCATCTATTTTCTGCTCACGTTCCGTCCACCCATCTCACACTTTTGCTTGGCGCAATTTTTGAGGGAGACATCAAAAAAAGGCATGAATAAATCAATGTGAATAGATATTACAAAAACATACATAAAAACTGATAAACCATAACAAATACCTATAAATAGAGCGTAGAAGAAGGCAAATTCTCTTACTTTTTTTTAAAAGGTCAGACAGATTTCAGCTGGATGAAAGGAGCCTCATGAGCGGCCCTCTCTTGACAGCTAATTTCTCAAATGTATCGCTTGCATAAGGTGGCATATTGGAAACATGTTCCTCCCGATCGGTCAACCCTGCTTGTCATTTTCATGGTATACGGTTATCTCACGTCTCCCGAGGCGGTCTGATTTCTCATGTCCTCCTTGTACCTGAACGCCATGGCAAGAGCAACTTTCATTTGAGGCTGAGACGTAATGGCAGCTCTCTGAGATGAGTATCCCCCTTCTCTGATGTGCATTCAAGTCATGTCACAAAAAATAGCCTATGTCTGTGCACATACAAAATTCTGGTGCACGCCACGTACAAGCACTCTGGACACATAACCAGCCATTCAGACACGTTCATACTTACACACATGCACACAAACACATGCACACTGGAAATGAATGAATTGTCACATTAGGCTCTGGAGTAATGCTGAAACTATCTTAAGAAACAGCAAAATACAATATTCTCCGATAGCAAAAGAAACGTCATTATCAAACATGCTAAAACCCATGTTGTTAAAAGTATGTGATCTGGTTATACCTTCCAAATAATACAAGAGCAAACCAAATCCTTTCACGGATGTTGTCATTTACCCACAATGCTTTATTGTGCCTGTGAGGCACAGTATGACATTTGACGATCTCGCTTGCCCCACACCATGCTGCCTTCGGCTGTCAGAGGTCAAACATTAACAACATGTAACAGATTATATTACATAAAATTGTGCCAGGATTTTTTGTTCCATTTTTCATTTGTATAAATAAAATCTACAACACATTATAATCTGTCTTTCTCTCTCTCTGCCTTTCTCTCTCCATTGGATCACTAAGAATTTTTCACTGAATGGCCCAGTGCTGGGGCAAAAGAATGAGAGAGCAAGAGAGGGAGAGAGCGAGAGAGCAAGAGATCAAGCAACAGGGGAGAGAGATAGAATGTATCATTCAGGTCACGAACTCCAAAACATTTTTATTTTTTTCTTTCGTCGGTTTGTTGCAGTACAAGAAGTCATTTTTCATAGTATTTGTTACTTTTTGTTGCTTTTGATCATCTGGTGTCTCTATTTACATAGTAGGAATAAAGTAGATTCATGTGTGGTTCCTATGTACATGGTTATACCAATTGGTCGACTAGTGCGTTTGCGACATTTACAGTCTTGTTTGTCACAACCACACACAGGAAACAGGTCCACTTCAACTGGCTAGGCTCTAACAGCAAAGTACAGGGGGAGGGGGCGACACCAGTTCGCTCTTGCAGCCCCCAGAGAATGCAGACCCAAAGTCAACAAATTGAATACTCTCTTCAAAACAATAGGAAGGCAGTCATTTAACTTTTCAAATGCCTAAAGCAAACAACCAGAGAGAACAGT
This sequence comes from Micropterus salmoides, assembly GCF_014851395.1. Taxonomy (NCBI): domain Eukaryota; kingdom Metazoa; phylum Chordata; class Actinopteri; order Centrarchiformes; family Centrarchidae; genus Micropterus; species Micropterus salmoides. Next base: position 21,558,476 of record NW_024040041.1, read on the forward strand.
GGAGAGGATTGGTCAGTCTTAAGAATGCAGTGGTGGTCGGGTGCCTCCTCAGTGTCCGTCTCTGCCTCTACTCCACTTCTGTACATAGCCGTTGATTCAGCAAGTGAAAATGAAGGCAACTACACTGAATCAGCTCCCACTGCCTGCTTGGAACAAAAGCTCTTGCTCCCTTTTACTTAGATGGCGTCCTGTTTTCACTTTTGATGTTCAGTAATGAGCACTTCTGGATGAGTGAGTGTGTATGTGTGTGTTCTAGTTTCTGTTCTGGCTCAATAAAAGATATTTTTGGCAACAATGAAGAGCTTTCTGTGAGACATTTTTTAGGTTATTATAGTGTACTATATTCCTGTCTCCACAGCTAACTACTCCTATCAAATGATGACTCAAAAAAGACCTATGGATGGTATGAAAGGGAAATGAGATAAAATACAAAACGAAATTTCCATCTCCGGAGGCCGGTCTAAAGTGAAATTACATAAAAAACAAAGTTTTAAAGTTTTGAAATATCTGAAGGTTAAGGGGGTGAATCGGTACATTCAGAGTGCTGGACTTGGCCTTAGGGTACCAAAGGAACTGGGGAGGACTGGGATTGGAGAGAGCCGATGAATGCTCTGCGGAAAAACACCCATCACTTATCTCCATGAGACGAAGGAGGGCTAAAGATAAAGGCTGATTCTGCAGAGTCAGCCACGACCCCCACTGAAGGTCACTCTGTTTGCTCATCTGTTAGTTGAATAAAAGTCAAGAGAAAGAAAGGCAACCAAACAAGCAGATAGTGGAGAGACGTGAGAACGAGGCGGGCTAGGAGGTGGCTCTGGCCATCACATAAGTCCCCAATTTCCTCCTTCAGGCTCCAGTCACAGGCTGGTGACCAGCTGCATCTGTCCGTCTCCCTCATTGTGGGCAGGCTCCTGAGCCTGGTGTCCCTCCCCACTTGGTCTCCGGGGTGGGACCTGGTAGAAGGTCTGCATGGGGGCCCCACGAGACCCCAGGGCGGGCCTCCCGGAGCTGTAGTACAGCTCTTCAGGTGGCTGGGCTGAACGAGGTACCACCTCCAGGGGCTCAGGACTGCTGTCAGGGTACGGTGAGTCTCGCAGGTTGGTGATGCTGGTGTACAGGGAGTCACGGGCAGGGGAGTCTGGTGCTCTGTTGCCTCCCTGCCCGCCAGCACTCTGCCCACTATGGCCGCTGTGGCCCAGGCTCTCGGTGAGGTCTGCCGTGTAGCTCTCTGACTCCTCTGGATCGCTTTGGTAGAGAACTGACTGGGCTCGCTGCAACAGCAGGGGCTCCTCCAGAGCTTTATAGAGCAGCTCCACATCCTGCGGAGCACGCTGCCGCCCCTCTCTCCGAAAATCCTCGTCCTCATCCATGCTCATAGATGGCTCTGGCCCAACCCCCGTTGTCCCACGACTAACCCCACCGTGAGGACGTCCCCTGGCCAGGCTGCCACACACCCTGTCCCCTACGTCACCCGCTCCTCCTCCTCCGCCAACACCACCTCTTAGGTTGTTGTGCACAAGCTCAGAGATTATCATTTTCTCAAAGGCCGCGGCATCAGAGAGGTTTCGCCGGATGCCTCCTCCTCCCAGGGCCTCTGAGCTGCGGGGATTGAGGAGGGGGGGGGGACTGTCCCCGCCCCCGCCACCAAGGAAGTCACAGCTTCCCCCGCCTCCACCCCCTGGGCCACTGCGCAGGGAGTAGCTGTTGTTGAAGTTACCATTCAAGGGCAGGGTTTCCATCCCACAGGGGTCACGGGCCTTAGATAATGTGCTCTCTGGACCCAAACACAAACAGAAGAGAGACAGAAGACAGAGAGAGTTTTTGGCATGTTATCACACAGACAGATTCAAGTGTCAGTAAGAGAAGAAGAATTAATATAAGATGGTAAAAATGTAAGCTGGAGTATCTTACAGTGACGTGAACTGAGGTGAATAACACTTACTCGGGTCACGGAAGGTTCCTGAGAGAAAGTCATGTGGAGTGAATAAAATGAAAGACACTAGTCAGTAAATGTTCTTTAATGATGCAACATTAACTTGATGTATTCATTTTTAAGAAATTTCAAAAGGGAACCATTAACAGAATAAAAAATATCCATGTCCATCCGCCCCTTTTCTTCTCTCGGTCTCTTTCACACTCTCACCAGCCTTCCAACTCTTACCACATGCACAAACACATGCACCGTCACATTAACTCTGATTTATGCAGACTTAGTCCTGTTTGTTTGACACCATATTCATCCAACATTTCCATCTAAGCCACAATACTCTGGATATTTATTTACTACTGTCAGTGATACCTGGATACATACATAATTCATACAAAACCTTGTACAGTAGAAGTGATGTTTATTTTACGACTTCCCTTCAACACACCAAAGATGTTGCGCTTTTTCTCCCAAATTACCATCACACAGCAAAGCAAAAGCCAGAGCAGCCGTGTTCATTTTTTAAACTTAATGTGTAGTATGACTTTAATCAACGTTCTTCTTCAGTGGTGGTGTGGTTAATTAGACATTCTAATGAAGTGCTCTCCCTACTTCCTCTCCCACTCTCTTCTAAAAATGTCTTGGCTGCCAGGCCTGTGGCCATCAGGCTTGACGTATTGTGCAGAGAGGCTTTAAAATATTTAACAGAAACGCCGCCTTAAATTTCAGTCCTCAGACACTGGGTCTGATACTCTGCCGGTGCGACCAGCCACACAAGTGAATATTGGTACAGTAGTGGAGCAATTACGAGAACATGTCTAATTCAGCAGCTCCATCCAAAGAGGGGTGTGGGAATGCATGTGATAAAATAGCCATCAGGCTGTTTAAAAATAAAAAGTCCCACTCTGAGATAGAAGCAAGTATACACACACACACCTGACCGACCTCCACCCAGATGGACTGTCCCTGGGCATGAGCTGTCTGATCCCTTTCTATGGCCGTCATGATTTAAGCCGACTACTTTTTCTGTTTGGGAACAGGAAAACTGTCCTGAAGATTTCTGGCAGTCGCAGCTGTAGCTAAACTTCTAATCAATTTGTGGCTGTTCTCATGAAGATTCAAGATCTGACCAGATGGCTGGTTAGGCTGTAGGCACTGTTTGGCTCTGTTCTGCTCAGCCTAGTGAATCCGTCTGACAGCTACATAGTCTGAAAAAACAACACACAAACAGGCTCACACACATGCGCGCGTGCGCACACAGACACACACACATGTGCAAGCACTCAAATACAGTAGTGAGTTTGTGTACACCGCGTTAAACTACTGACAGATAGCCAGAAAGCTGAGTGCGTGTATATACACACACATGCTGACAAGACTGCACACACAGACTGGGACGTTTATGAGGAGCTAACCGGTAGAGTTGAAGACGCCAGGCGAGGGTGGGGTGAAGCTCTCAGCCAGCAGAGTGTTGTAAGGAGAGGTGCCAGTGCGAGTCTGTAACACCGGGTTCGTCAAAAGGTGGTTGCCCATGGTCGCTGCATCACAAACATTGAAAAAAAATGAACATAATCAGAAATAGGTTCTTATCTTTGTCTGAAATGTATGCAAAGCATGCACAAGCAGAAGTAGTGTACAATAGGTGTAACGTTTTGAAATTCACATTTCCAGACTAATAACATCTGGAATCATAAAAATATTTACTGTTTATTCAGATGGGGCTATTTTTGTTATGCCAGTGCTTTATAGCATAATGCATTTCACAGTGTTCCCCTCAATGTTTATGCCTGCTGATTGTAACCTTTGAGTAAAAATACAATTGCAGGGGAAAGGTACTGTTTGGAGCATTGCCATTCTTTTTTTCCCTTTGGCTCCTGACAATGTATTCAGATGGGGGAGAACAGTAATGCATGCCATTATGTAGTCTAGGGGTGCAGCCATTGAAACACAGTTAATTTCCCAGTGAAATGTGAATGCCACTACAAGACAAATATAATTCAAAGAAATGGCACACTGAGAATGTTGTATAATGCCCATGTATGGCTCCAGCCTGAGGCAACTCGAACAGAAATGCCATGAAATTAAAAATAGGACAGCATGACGGAGAGTAGTCCAAGGCAAAGTGCAACCTTCAGGTCTCACGCCTACCGTTCATCACACAGCAAGGGAGCTGGGAATTCTAAAAAAATAAAATATGCACTCACACACAGCTATTTATTTGTCATTTTCCCTCTTCTTGCATTTCCCCTTGTCCATCTTTCTGGCATGCCACAAACCCCTCTCCCTCTATTCTCTGGCTTGTTCTGCTGTGTCTTGACTCAACCACATTTTCCCAGTTCCTCATGCCAGAATTTTTACAAACAACACCAAATTAGTTGGGATTAGTGTTCTGTGTGTACCTCATAGGAATATCCTGCAGAAAATTAAAGGAACTAGCTTTAAGTGGGGAGAGAAAGTAGGGCGAGGGGAATCATGGGAGGCTTTGTGTGTGTATGTATGTATGTGTTGGAGTGTGTGTGTGTGTGTGTGTGTGTGTGTGTGTGTGTGTGTATATACACTGCTTGTCTTTTGGACACATTACTATTGTCAGAAAGAGATTGTGGTTCATAAAGAAGTGAAGTGGAGAAATCAAAGAGATCCAAGATGCTAGAGATAACAACGCAGCGTCTCTTCTCTAGATTCGGCCTCTTTAATTACTCCTTCATGATATCGTTTCTCTCGATATCTTTCTTTTCCTCTCCCTCCCTCCCGCGCTCGCCTTCCTCTTTCACTTTCTGCCAACTGACAAACTTTTCTCAGAAGCACAGAAAATAAAGGCTTTACAGCACAGTTGCTTGTGTTTGACAGCACAACATGGAATGATCCACAATGTGTCTCCAACAGGCCTGGTGATTGCTCTATCGTGACGAATAGCCCCGGAAACCGACCCGCCCGACCACACACACACACACACATACACACACACGCCTCTCATCCATTCAGCTAACTCGTAGCACCCCACTTCCTCACCCTCTGCCTTGCTCCTGTCACTCTCCTCAATTAGAATAATTACCCCCTGTTCGCTCACACGCTAATCAGTTCATTAAAAAGAAAATGGATGAAATTAGCATAGAGAGTGACGGCTGATTTAGCAACTGCCTCTGTGTCATCATCAACAACCCCCCCCCCACCACAACCAACCCGGAACCTGAGCCAACCTTGATCATCTCTGTGTCACTTATGGCTGTGACGGTGATGCCGCCAGTTGCTGAGGCTGAGACAATCAGTGACTCCACACACATTTCACTTCATGTGCTGTGTGGAGTTCACAGGGGACTACATGCATCACTGCAAAGAAGATATGGATGTGTGTTTGGCTGGCTCACTGGCTGCAAGGGAATCTGAATCATCAGTTAACCTTAATACACCGAGCATACAAACATATATTATAGATATTTCATCATCCTGTATACTGTCATATGTGCACATTTAACACTTAATAACAGTACTTTGCCATGGCTGTGTCCACTCCTTTCCCATGCTTTATTTTGAGTTTATATGAGTGTGTATGTGTTTGTGTGCATTTAACCATGCATAACTTAACAAAGGGGAAGCAGAGCAGTGATAAGGGGAGGCCTCACCACGGTTGAGTGTCGGGGTGCTATTGATATCTCCCGCCATGAAGGAAGATTCCGTCTGCTTCCGAACCGTGTCGTTCCACATCCTGCGGATCCGACTCTGGAAGAAGGAGCAGAGCGCAGTGAGTGGCAGCAAACAGACAACAAGTTAAATATAGAAACTCGGCGGGTAGAGTTTGTAACTCAGTGGGGCTGCTGTAATCAAAACTGTGGGGCTTGCTCTAATCCACAAAGAACAATAGGCAAACATGCCAGACAAAGAGATTGAAGTGTTAGGTAAAGAGGCACACAGCTATGTCATGGTATCACAAGGGAGGCTAATAAACTTGAGATGTGTAAGACATGATTACAGTCGCTGATACAATAGTTATGAAAGCGTCCTACTACATTGTGGGAAAGCTTATTTGTTGATTGTCAGGACTAGCTGTGTGTACAGTAAGTGTCTATGCCATTGTGCATATGCTATCATACACAGTGTTTCCTGGTGTCTTGCATAGTGCCTGTGTCTATAAATAGCACATGGACTTCAAAGGGTCTTTTTATTAATGAGTCATCTACTCTGGCAAGCACGGGGCTGCCTATAATAGACAGAAACATAAAAGTAATTCTTTAGATTTGACCAGATGTGCAACACAAACATCACATGAACATGCCATATATCATTATGTAACATACTTTAATACTGCTCTGTCACTGAGAACAAAACATATTGTAATGGAGGTGTTTCACTTGCAGCATCTCTTTGCCATTGGCTAATGCAAACAACGTGATTGTGGGCTGAAAAGTAAGTTTAGTAAGTCAATTCGAGTGCTTTGCACAGTAATCTGTGAGTCATTGGTATTGATCAGCAATCAAACCCCCGCAGACACACTCATTTTGTACTTCAGAATCTTACATAACAGAACTTTTAAACAAGGGAAAAATATACCAGCAAGGTGGGGAAATTTCCCTTGACAGGGTTCTAAAAAAAGTCAGATATTATCAAGAGAGTCATTTGATTCAGGAAAATAGATTTTTTGTTTCTTTCCACTGAAACAAGTTGAATTCCACAAAAAAAAAAAAAGAATTCATCTTGCGGCACAAGCAAATTTGTTCAAAGAAAAACATTACAACTCTACGGAGGTCTGATTGATGTGTAAAGATGTACAGGTGTGCCCGCATACTGCTTTGTGTGAGCCATAATTGTGTGTAGGTCTGTCCTGCCCCCACCTGTCTGTGGGCCGCTGCGTGGCGCGCTTGGCTGCCACTATAGTAGCGGTTGTTGGCACGCAGGCCTGAGTTCTTCAGGGAGCCGTGGGAGCTGGTGGTGGAGGTGCGGCTGCAGCAGTAGGAGTGACGCAGACACTTACTGTACTCCTTGTGGACCTGTAAAAATATAACACCACCGGCACAGCGGGCACTTAGTTTCAATAGCCTGGACCCAATGTGGAAAAGAGGCTTTTAACACACAGCAGGAGCAAAATTAACTTAATGCAATTTCTCTGAACACGTATGCTGAATATCAGTCAGACATCCATCCATCCATCCTTACAACATTTCATCCGCTTCTTCATAATTAAATCCACAATATATTGTAACTCATGAGAGTAGTCTCGTATCGTTTACCTTCTTCTGCAGGGCACAGTGGAAGATGAAGATAAACATGCCCTGGAAGGCGTTGAAGGTTGTGAAGAGGTAGGCCATGATTACTGTGTTTTCATTGATGAAGAGGAGGCCAAAGGCCCACGTCAGCCCCAGCAGGAACAGCAGAGCAATGGCCCCCAGAGCCCATGACCTGAAGGAAACGGACAAGGAAATGTTAACAAATAATGACATGATACACAGAAAATCTGAATCAATTTGGAATCCATCTGACAGTGTGGCTTATTTATCAGAAGGGTATGTTTCTTGAAAAAACACTACAAGGCTCCCATTGAATGATTTTAACTCACTTAATGTTATCCAGGCGGCTGGAGTCAGGTTTGAGTGCTGAAGAGTTGCGTATCATCTTGTGTAAAGTGATCATGAGGAAAATAAGGTTGAGCTATGGACAGACACAAGAGGAAGAATTAAATAAATGCGTAGTGAAATTTACAGTTTGCTCCAAAAATACTAACTTTGCACTGTTAATAAACTCACAAAGCACGCATGGTGAAATACATTTGGTTTGACTGGGTGATATCAAAATAGAGAGGGGAATAATACTGTCTGACAGTAAAGCTAATACCATAATAACAAATGAAACAGGTCCAATGAAGCTCCAGATGAAGTAGTTATCCACTCGCAGCCAGCATCTGGAGTGGCACAGAGGAGAAGAGAGAGTTAAGCGCAACAAATCTTATGAACAAACACGAACACACTCACACACTCACACACGTGTGCACGCACACAAACACACAGGCAGGCATGCACACGCTATTTCCCTGTCTCAACGGATTATCTTATGAAGCCTAATCATCAGGCTTTGGCTAAGTGTGTTCAGAAAAGCCAGTCCGCGGGGAGGTGCAAGAGCCGTTCACACAGCACTGCATATTACATTTCCAGCTGGGGGAATAGCATAATCCTACTTCTCAATCTGCAGGTGCAAAAGGCCTGTCTTCACACGTACGCTTTCTTGGTCCCATAGCTCCTGTAGTCTATGGCCGCAGAGATGCCCACCACCAGTGCGGGGAAGCAGTAGCCGCACAGATAGTAGTACTTTTTGCGGGAGTACTCGCTCTCAAAGACCTCCACCAGCATGAGATAGAGTTGCACACCCTCCAGACACATCCAGGAGAAGGCAGCCAAGAAGAAGAAATGCAGAAGGCCAGCAAAGATGGGACAGGCAATCTGAAGAAAGCAGGGAGGGAGAGAGTAGAGAGAAGAGAAGAAGAGGAGAAATGAAAATATTAAGATGAAAGAGGTGAAACTGTTTTTTAAAATTAAGGCATATAACTGAGTGAAAAACAGGACAGGAAAGAGCAGAGACACTATTGGGTAGTAGTTTTGGACATTCACAGAGGAAAAATGAAAAGCTGCCTCCTGGGTGACTGGCACTGTGCATATTATTGAGTGGTAATTTGTTACTCTGTGCAGTAAATGTTTTATAGAGTAACGTAATGACACACTGCCTCAATTTTAGTTTCACAGTCACTATTCAAAAAAGTCACTTCTGTCATACTGTAACTCTCTATGTTCTTTTCAAGTTGCAAACTAAAAAACTAACCTGATCTTGTTTGTCACTTTCATAAGGGGCATAGACGTGTCAACTGAGTTTCAAGGTGTGCAGTGCTTTTTTTTTTAAAGAGCAGTCAAAATCTAGTAATACATTTGCTTTCCAAACCCCCCCCCAAAACAAGCAAGACCCAATTCACCAGTGAAAACACAACATCCTTGGCAGGTCATAGGACATGTGGCTACAAACTCACATGGTATTCTGTCTTGTCGATGCCAATGAGGAAGAGCAGCTCTGCGATGAAGAGGTTGATGCACAGGTTCTTGTGGATGGTGTTGCGGTCGGTCTGCAGACCCCGCAGGAAGCAGAAAGTGGAGATGCAGATGGCTAGACACACTAGGGAGATGACAATCCCCACCCAGGTGATCACAAACAGGATCAGTTCATGCATTCGCCCCTGGTACTGAGATCCGGATAGTGTGACAGACGTGGGTTGAGATGGTGGACAGGAATGGGGAAGAAAGAGAGGGCAGAGGGACGAAGATACGAAGCAGAATCAGACAAACAGAGAGGGAAAAATATAGGACAAGACAGAGGAATGAGAGATGAAGAGTACAGAGATAGATGGGAGAACAGTGGAAGGAAGACACAATAGTGGGATAGATAGACAGCACGTGGGGGAGGGGAGAGAAAGAGCAAAATTGCTTTATTTAATATTTGTAAATATATGCAAGGAGCTAAAGTGTTGAGACAAGAGACAAGGCGTCCTGAAAAAAAAACATGACATTCAAATCCATGTTAATGTCAGCTAGTAGTAGCAGGACATGAATTTGTAAGCATGTGCCTCCCTGACTGTCGGAGTGAAAGAAGGAAAAGAGAAAATTCAATACAAAGAGCTTGTCAGCCTTGAGAGGGTATATTAATGTGCATGTGTGTGAGGGTGTGTGACTGGGAGTGAGCAAACGCTAATGCTCGCACGAATGAACGTCTGCATAAATTACTTCCATTTTAACAGTGTGTCTGCCACTCCCTTGTTTACTTACATCGGGCTCGTGGTGAGCCATGAGCACGGCGAAGTTGGTGAGGTGGCTGCAGGAGCACGTGGTGTGTGTGTTGTTGGTATCCAGCAGCCTGCAGCCCTGCGACGACCACTGGCCTGTCATGGAGCGCTCAGAGTAGTTCCAGAAGGAGCAATTTGGAGTGTAATAATTCTCCAACTGCGGAAAAAGAAAGGGAAGGATGATGCAAATTTTCAACGGGAGTCTATGTGTCAGAATGTAAATTAGGCACGATGTGGACTGAATTAGGCCACCTGAAGGTGTTTGAGCGTGAAGACCACTGGCTCAGTGAGAAACACTCTGCTGGACTCTTTGTTGATGGAGGCAGCTATGACATGGGAGTTGACCGCCAGGCGCTTCTTATCATGGCTTGGCCCCTCCACTTCCATCTTTACTGTGGCATTCTCAGTGGACAGGAAAGATCCCAAGTTTTTATACAGAATGAACACCACCTTGACTTGTCCTGCACATGAAGGGAGAGAAACACAAAAGGATGAAGAGAAACAGAACGTAAGACAGAGAACGCGAGAACAAGAGCGAAAAGAAAAGGAAGCAAAAACAGCAATGTTATATGAAACGGTAGGAACAGAAAAAATTATAGAGGAATAGGAGGAGGAGGAGGAGGAGGAGGAAGAAAAAAGACCAAATACAGAAATGGGGGCATAATATGGTAATGCCAGCGAGAGTGACAGAGATAGAGAGTGGGGAGTGACAGGGTGAGCGAGAGGGAGACAGAGAGAGGGAGTTAGTGAAGGTTAGAATGATGGTAAGGACCGTTTCATTTTGACTGGTGGAAGAGAGCGAGATTTAATGTGGAGGGCAATGGAACATTCATCCCTCAAGCATTCACAGATCTCTTATTATTCCATATGAATATTTCATGTGCGTTTGTTTCAATCATTCTAATCTCGTTCCCACTGCAGAGCCGAGCGGAGACAGAAAACAGAAAAGGGTATGGGAGGAGGGGCCATTGAGGGAATAGAGGAGCGATGGAGAGGGGGGTGACAGGCGAGGTGGGGAGGGAGGTTAGAAACAAGGGAGATGAGAGAGGGGGATAAGATGGCGGAGAGACAGAGCAAGGGAATGGAATTGGGAAGAGAGAAGAGAGGGAGTGCTGAGATTGCGCTGTCAGACTGGAGCCGATTGTAATCTACACGCCTCCCCAGCTATTCTATTAAGACTGCTGTTAAGAAACCATCAAGAAAAGAAATTGTCTCAGCACTTTTGTTAATCTGATTAGCCTATTATTATGAACCAATAACTTAGTCAACTGCATGCAGATTGTTTTAAGCTTGCATGAAAATGCAAATGGAAACATAAGAGCTGGACTGCACAGGACTGTACAATTTTTCAGGCCCTGGGCTGAGGATGGGGTAGGATAAGGGCTGCTGACCGTTGCGGCTGTACTGTTTGATAGTGGAAGCAGAAAGCTGGATGGTGCTGTCACTGGCATAGTTCTGTGGGAAGGACAAGTCCTGCAGGTCCGCCTCTGTGTTTAGTGCATGCACCTCGAGATCTGATGGTGGAAACACAGCACACACAAAATTTTATGAATACCTCTGTACTGTCAAAGATGCAAAAAAAACAAAAAAACAACAACCAAGAGAAGTAAAGTCACAAACCGGAGTTACATTCCCACAAACAGCGGCCCAAACTGTGGTTCATCCATACATACACCATAATTAACACCATTAATACTGTTTTCTTACCAATGCTGGGCGCTCGATCAGAAAAGCGATTCCCATACATGTTGTTGGCCAGCAGAAAAGCTCCTTTTTCTAGGACATCCAGTAGCATGGTGGCAGTGTGGGCCTGCTCCGTGCTGTTCATGTCCTGCCACGACTCAAGGGCCTCAGGGCGCAGCAAGTTGTCCACTGTCTGCACCACCGCCTGGCACATGCAGGATGTGTAGCTTTCATTACTTAGAACACTTTTCGACAAGGTACACAAAATCCTGAGTAGGACCGAACAAACAAATCAGGAACTAAATGATAATTATTGAATAGCTACTATTTAGTCTGATATTCTACTGCACACCACGGATGCAAAATAACATGCTAATATTAGAGCAGTAATCATTAGTTATTAGTTTTGTGTCATTTTGAACACAATTCTAAACCAGATTCACAGATATCTAGTAACTAATCATATGACACTGGTCCTTACAGTCTGTTCACAACTTTCAGGAAGTACAATTAGCTATTAATTAGCTAAATGTAATTCAGTGTAATTCAGTAATTATCAGTTAGTTTCTTTATTACATTTCTTTATTACCCGTACCTTGATAATTACTCGTTTTCTGTACCTATTATTAAGTGTAAACATATTTCCTAACCACTAAGACGTACAAAGTAATTTCTCTGTAATTTCCTAGAACCCCACCACTCTCCTGCACTACATGTATTACTATGCTATGCCAGACATATTACCATTCTATTTCACACTTTCACGCAATTCATTTAATGGCAATTTTGATGGTTGTATCAGCTATCCAATTTATTGGAGTCGGTTGCTTGATGAATCATGTAATTCTCTTGCTTAGGCCTTTCAAAATGAAGGATTGACTGGTACACGGAATATGATAACAATGATGAATTTAGCATCAGAATGCCCCCCATCCGCTACACTAAAGATAGAGGGTGTTTTGGTTTACCCTCTGAAGAGTGTGGGTATGCTGAGCTAACTTGCAGTGAGTGACCAAAAAATAATGGTCAGTTACATACTACACAGTAGCCTTTGCATTAATCTTGCATCAACAGAGATCAGAAGATGTGGTGTCATATTACAGTATGCTGCAGACAGGTCAAGACACACAAAAGACTGTGTGCTGCAGAGTGCCGCATTTCATCATTACAGAGAAGCATACACAAGGCCTTTTCATGATATTATGTTACAGCTTTCTCAGAACCAGAGATATTGCACAAATATTGAAAAAAGCACAGAAGGGTGTAGCAACAGAAACGGTTGCCTTTCCTACTATCATCAAATTACATTTTCTCAGAGCCACAGAAATTGTCCCTTATTGTGCAACACAATGAGGCCAATGCCAGTTTTACAGTTAGGCTCTGTAACAGTCCAAAAAAGCTAAATGTGTGTCAAAGACAGATGACTTCCACAGTAACTGCACCCATATTTCAAAGATATGTACACCATGAGTCAGAGGTGGGAGTAAATCACACATCCAAGTCACAAGCAAGTCTCAAGTTACTGTTAAAGTCAAGCCAAGTCATTGCTTGGGTCAAGCAAGTCATAAGTCAAGTCTGTTTAACCAGTTTAAGAGAGGTGGCAATTCAACTGTATGATCATTTTGGAAGATGTAGTGAGTATTTCTGTTCTTACAATATTAAACTATACACAAAGGTGTTTCTATTATTTAGTCTACTATTGGCTTCACTGATTATTGAAATGGGGTAGAAAAATAGAGTAATAGAAACATGTGTCAGTAACGGTAACCTCTTACCATTCCTGTAAAATTTGTTTGAAACGCCTATTTAAGGCATATCCAAAGTTAATTGAATGCAGTTCTTGAACCATTTGGAGTGAATGCATGGGGCTAATGTGAAAGATAACATTCTCAAGTGTCTAACCCAAAAGTCAGAATCACTCTAAGTGCTACTGGAATTGATGAATATAAGTTTAAACACACTAAAAGTAATATATTTTTCGTTTCCATGCAGACAACTATAGCTGGGATTTATTATCTGGAAAACACTGTGTAACATAAAGCCTTACCTAGTCCAATTTGAAATTTTATACCAATACCACGAAAATGAATATACAGGTTTATACAGGTTTTTCTAAGGGTAAGCTTATTTTTTCAAAAACAGCACCGCCCCTTGGCGGCAAGCGGCTGCTGCTGCATCACTCCGTAGCTTGACGCAGATGTGTTTTTTTGCTGGTAGATCATGAACTTCCTACTTAAAGCTGGATATTGTTATTTTCAGAATTGTATTGGGTACAAGAAGTGCCAGTCATCGGCACAATTGGTTGCAATTGGCTCGGCCTACCCAACAAATAATAGCGGCTTGTCCTTCCTTACAGCGCGGGCTCTCGTTGGCTGCTGTAGGCTGTGTAGGGGGCATGTGAGCTCAGAATTGGGTCGAATTAGCTGTCTGTCGAAAGGTCAGAGTTCAGTGGCTAATTTGAATACAAGATATGGCATTTGTTTACATCCAAATCGGAGTTACCGAGTTATTACGGTTATGACATACTAGCCAAGTCTAGGCAAATATGAAACGATGCAGCAGCAGTCCCTGGGGATTTATTGATGGAATAATGTGTTTTGGACTAAATATTTTTACTGGATTGGATCGTCTGGACCTTTGACAACATAACAAGACCATTTTTGTTGGAATATAATCGATCGGTGGATTATTATGAGGCTTCAAAGTGAGTCGCGTCAGTTTTGATTGTACTGCTTGGTCTGACAGAGGCGCTGATTGTACCCGCTGTGGTGATTGTGTCTTGAAATGGTTTGTATTGGTCGAATCAGAGGATTTTAGCTTTCAAACGGTGGATCATATAACAGTAGTGGGCACATAACTAGAGCTGTCATCGGGACCTGTTACCACTAGGAATGTTAAGAGGTTTTCACATAAAATTAACGTAACAACAGCACCAAACGGCAGCCAAACAATTGGGTGTAGCTTAAACTTAACGCTAGCTTTGGATGCGTTCGACCAGCCTATACGTTAGCTAAAAAGCCAATCACGTAACGTAACGTACCTTTCTTTATAGGTTCTGTAGAGGCGGATGAAGTTGGATGTTAGGTGGTAGTGTCACTGATTTTTGAGCTGCAGACCTTGCACACCGTTGTTCATTTCTTCCTACCGTCATAAACATAATCCTTGAATGTCTGTGTTGTACTACACGTGATGGTCTTTTTCTACCCCGCTGGTTATGGAGATCTGGATTGATTTATGCGCAAATGTTGGAATGAGCGAATGCAAGTATTTATTTAAAAAAACAAGTCACTTTCAAGTCATCTGTCTCAAGTCTAAGTCAAGTCTCAAGTCATGAACACCAAGTCAAAGTCAAGTTGAGTCTTTTGTCTGTTCTAGTCAAGCAAGTCTCAATTATTAATTTGCGACTTCAAGTCATGTCAGTCGAGTCCCACACCTCTGCCATGAGCAATAGAAAAACTGCAAATGAGCTTTTACTGCTCCAGGAAATACTACACCAACATTTAAATATTGTATATGATGTCTGCCAGGAGTTACACCAAAACTTACTCACACTGCTCTTCAGCACAAACCAGAAATTCTGTAAGTGATGATTCCAAAGGCAATATAAATCATTATACAGAGCACTGAGCCAAAGGAATCTCATTCACAAACCCAGTGCACTCAAGGATTTATCTCCCCAGTTATTCTAAGTCACACAGCAGTCCCACTCCACAGGCAGGACTGGTCTGTCATATACACTGAATACACAATTTTTTTTTTAAATTAAGAATGTAACTTGGAGACATAAAGCCGATCAATGACTCTGACCCAGAACAGGGGGGCCCCTCCCCAATGGATAGATCATGTCAAGCCAATCATTAACTCTGTTGGTGACAGGGTGAGCGCTGGAATCTCTGACTGCATCACCCAAAGAGAGGACAGAAAGAGAGAGGAGCGTGCATGTGTCCGCATAGAGTGCCGGTGTAATGGCGGTCAGGAGAACTAAGAGAGAGGAAGTGAGAGAGAGGTTGACCCTCTCAATGGAACTTAATTTCACCGGCAGAGTAATCACAAGGATAAAACAGTCAGGTCATTTATAGGCAGCAACTCATGATGCATCCAGCAACAGGTCGGCATGCACTTCCATCAACAAACAGCAGGCGCCATGCATGGATTCTTAATGAATATCTGACAAGGCGGCCTGCATCAACCTATCAAAATGTACCAACTATAAAATATATTTAAAAATTAAAGTGGAAAAACTCTCTTTATTGTGGTAGTACAATATCAAAAGTCGTGTCACACATATATATATATATATATATATATATATATATATATGTGTGTATGTATGTATATATACAGTAGTTTTATTTTTATTGTTCTCCAGGCAAAGTAAGGAGGGCCCCCAAAGAAAATCTTGCCTAGAGCCCGGCAGATAAAGCCGGCAGATAAAAGAGAAAAGCTACCTGGATGTAGGCTCGACAGGTCCGCTCTCTCTTCTGGAGCTGTAAGGGAGAAAACAAAGCCTGGAATTAAACAGCTAAAAAAAAACAACTAAATTAAAAATTCACTCATCCTTGCATGTGCACTAGGGGGCTATTCACATTAACCCTAGTATCCTTTCCTAATGCTTGAATTAAATATAGGCGAGGGCATGTGTATACTTATTTACGTGTGTTTACACGTTCTTTTACCTTGTTGTAGTTTCGTGCGGCTGACTCCTTGTTTCCAGGCCTCAGGGCCTGAAGCTGGGCGTCCAGTATGTCCAGCAGCTGCTCAATCAGTCGCACGGACGAGCTCACGTCTCCAGCCTGGATCCGACCACGTGTGTGGTTCACCAGCTCTCCAGCTATGTTGGCAGCATTCTCGCCGCTCTTTATCTGCACATGTACACACACAAACACATACATGTTTACACACAGTGATAGTATAAGGATGATAAAACAGATCTGCTTTAATTAGTTGAGTTATCTTCAAAGCGGTCAGAAAACTCAGTCTGTTAAATGTTTACATGCACACTAACATTACAAGAAACCACATGTTTTGAGTTAGTTTAAACAATAACAAAGATGCATGCTGTTTGTTCAGCTTTCCCCAGACCCCCTCCAAAAAAAGGCTCTTTATTTTCAGCCGCTCTCGCATCATTGTAAACAAAGATGGACCTCAAAGACCACATTGTGAGGTTTTTATTCTCCTTGGTGCAGTTTCAATTGCAAATCACACCCTTAACAACCAGTTTGCAATTGCAATTGATTTTTGCCAAAAGGAGAAGGTATAATGGACTCTTCCGACGATGTTACTTTTCAACATGATGCTACTTTCCCTTCTAGGCACATGCACACACTTTAAGAAAGCCTTTAAGAAAGGGTATGCATGGCTACATAGTCAGGGTTCTCTCCGGCAAAAATGAAGCTGTGTTAACCAGTTTTGCTTTTTTATTCAAATTTAAATGGACTTTTATGAAATTTGATTACTGACAAAATTGGGGATTGATCCGATTATTAGAGTGTACATAGTAACACAGTTGGGCAATTTAAATAGCAGTGAGTTAAGTTAAAATCATTGTTCACCTAGAGACCATGATGTTTAGCTACAGCACAGGTATTAAGCATTTAATAGACTATGATGGAGAAATTGAATTGGTGGTTTAGTACTTGCAAGCTGTACTGCCTGATTTTTAAAAATCATTTCACCTAGCTGTAATTTAAAGTATATTAGTGAAAAAAGAGAGTTAATTAAGTATCAGGAGCAGATTCCTTGTAATGAAGGGCCAGTTGAAATTAGTCTATATTTTAATCAGGCCAGCCTTGGAGATATGTTAATGTATGCGGAGGTGGACAGGGAGGATGGTCGGGGCAGTGGGGCAGAGGAAGAGGACAGACCCATGGCCATGGGGTCCGGCTCCAGGTCTCACCTTCTGGGCCACCTGGTTGACCCATGGGGAGGTGCAGTTACTCAGGTCAGGACCCCGCGGGTTCCACGTGACCTGCTCAGCCAAGCACTGGAACGAAGCGATGCCTGGAGGCGAGGGGGGGGAGTAATGGAGAGATAATAAGCGTTAGAAATCTGCAATTAAAGGGGAAAGTGTGGAAGACAGGGATGAGCACAAAAAAATGCGATATACGTTTTTTTCTTACTCAAGAAAAATGGAATGAAATTAAATTTAAAAATGTAATACTCAAACTGTTTGAAGATGAGGGGAAATAAGGAGGGAGGTGGTAGAGTAAAAGGTCTGAGAGAAAATGAGTCAGAAGTGGAAAAGGTTAAATAATGGAGTGTAGGGCAGAGAGAAAGTGAGGGAAGAGAAAGGGAGGAAGAAGATGACAGAAACAGGCTTTCAAGCTCAAAAAGGAACTGTTTAAAAGGAACATGTGCAGGCGTACTGCAAAACATTTTCTGCGCACAGACACACACCAAAGACATCAGACATGATCCCTCACTGTCAAATAAAAACACCTGAAGGGAAGCACCTTACACCAATCCTCATTTCCAGCTAGGCTTTTCTGTTTAGTTACGAAGGGTTCACAGAAAGGACACCACGCTGGTGTCTATCTGCTGCTAACACAAATAACCAACGTCAAGTCACAAAGACAAGGCAGAGAAAAGAGAAGAGAGACCACGGAGAGAGAGAGAATAGATAGAAGCAGAATGGAGGAGCAGAGACGACAATGCAGCAATGCTTCACAGTTGACGAACGATCAGAGCAGATGTGGCGTTGCATTTCATACCCCCCTTTTTCTCTCTCACCCACTGATTTTTTTCTCCCCTCTCCCGCTTTTCTCTACATTCTCTTCCATCGACCACAGATTGGGTTTGAGAGCTCTGCCAAGACGCGGCAATTAAGCCAGCTGCTAATTTAATGTTACTGCTGTTTTCACAGAGAGAACATACAGAAACAGTGAAAGGCGTTGGAGAGGAACATGGAGGTAGATGTCTTTTTTTCTGTGACTAAAGAGGGCTTTCTGATGGCTGCATGTTTAGAGGTATAGAAGCTAGAATGAAGGGAGGTGAAGCCTGTGTTGTCTAGCCTTTCATTTCATTATTCACCACTTTCAATCAGCTCTGTTTCTGTAGGAGATGAGCCTTTCATTTGTGGAGGACAGGCTTTCATCTGTGAGTCCTCGGGGACTATGCCTGCTGGTGGGACCAGCACAGGGACAGAAGAAGACAACAGCGGAAAATAACAAGTGTGAGAGCACAAACATGCTGATCACTTGGGCACATGCAGATATAGTGCATACACAAACACCCACATGCATGGAGGACATACTGCGTGAGTATACTTCAACATGAAACACTCATGATGTTTGTTTCATGGAATGGAAAAAAATGCACACATTTAAAAATACACACACAGATGTCCTCACCTAATGATCCTTTGGGACATGGGCGGTCCACTGTTTCTCCTCTCTGCGTGGTGGGCCACTGGACACCACGGACCAGCTTGGCTTCACAGACATGGAGCTCCGGGTCTTGAGGAGGGTGGGGTGGATGGCGGGTGACAGGCACCGTGGCTGTGATTGGTCGAAGATCAGGGTGCTTGTTGATGGAGCCGATTGGGCGAGAGGTGGGGACCAGAGGACGGGCGGTCGAGGGGCTGGCATTGGAGGTGAAGGGCCTTGCTGGAAGAGTGGTGGTCACTTGGGTGGTAGTCAGAGGGCCTGAGGTAACCCCAGAGTAATACAGGGAGAAGAAAAGACTGTTATAGAAGGATGTAAGGGATTTGTTAAAGAGCGGCAAAACCTGACAGCAAAAGCCAAAAAAAAGATCAAGAGAGTGAAGGACACATGCATATGAATGCACAATGTCTCTCAGAAGTTGAGTTCAAAAGTTAGCCTGACAATAATTGGGGTGACAAATACTTTTTTGAGCCTCTCAAAGCCTGCTCTCCAGAGAGACGAGGAGAAGCAGGGGAGGAGATGGAGAGAAAGCATCAACGGCAAGTCAGGAAGAGGTAAATAATTGATCAAATGTATCAGAGAAGTCACCATCACTAACAACCAAACCTAATGCGAAGATAAAAGCAACACATCACAACTACAAAATCCTAAATGATCAAACACAGAGTCAGCACGCAACTCTGTGAGTGCCGTCGACCTTGTGTCTCTGCCACTACTCTCTCTGGGCCTAATCCGAGCTTCATACAGGCCTTTATGTGGCTTGGATTTACAATACATCCAAACCTCCCTCTCATATTGATGGACTGCCAAAATGCAGTATGGTGTTCTCATTTCATCCCCCCACCTTATCATTTCAAAATGACTTCTTCATTATCCATGACACAGAGAAGTTGATATGAAGTGCTATAGCAGTCCTACCTCATATGCTGCTCTTTTACTGCAACTATGGCTGGGGATATGATTGAATGATTTGATATCTGAGGCACAAACATCAGATAAGAAACAGTCACAAGCATATTCTGCATTGGCTGTTTGGAGTGTTCCCTGATCAAGCAAAACAGCATCTTTCACCAAATCAAACAAACACAGGTTCTTATTCATAATTTTATGTTCCACGAATATAAAATAATCATAAGAGAAATGTAGACATTGCAAGTACATAAGATATTTTATCACAAATTTCCTCTGGATGAAAACAGTGTGAAGCCTAGAAAGTAGGCTATCCTCCTAATATTTCTACTCTAATAATTCTGTAGTGTCTGAGTCAAGAACACAGGTTTTTACTTTTTTTGAAGAGTCAAGAGTCTATACTACAATGGAAACTTAATATTAACAATCAGAAGAATTTTACAACTTTGTCAGATATTACTTAGCATTATACTGTCCAATAGCAATTCTCGATTTAAAAATATTTTATGAATAAATTAATGTAACCATAATACCTTATTACCTAACTAACCTATTAACCTAACTATTACCTAGCTAACTTGTCTGCCTTATTAGTAATTTCAGCTTGAGCTCTGCAAGGACTAAAATGCCTCCATCTCAAGTATAATTGGGGGAAATATAAGCATACTTTTTTGTGATAACCTTTACGTTTCCACCAATTTACAAAAAAAAAAAATTCCCAGAAAGCATGCCACAAGCCTACTTGCTCCTCTCACACACTGTGTTTCCATGTGCTTTCTGTGGGTTTAGTCCTTACTTGTAGTGGGGTCTGGTGGTCCAAACTCCAGCGGGTAGCGCAAAACATTATAGTTGTTCCAGACATAAAGCTGGTTGTCTCGAGGGTTGTAGTCCACAGAAGAAATATACTGATAGGGGTTGGGGAAAGGGATGTTGACAGGCTCCTCGCGGGCATGGTTGGTATTGTAGGCATACATCACCAGGTCGCCGCCTGCTTCGCTGTCATCGTCCTGGTAGACAGACCTCACTGCGTAAAGCACACCACATGCCATGAAGGCATTGGATGCCATCCTCTTATCGAAGCTGGTCTCCCAGGTGCCTTCAAAGCGCAGGGTGTAAGGGTTCACCTATGGGCAAAAAGGAAATGCAGAATTACATGCAGAATTGGTCCGAGGCATAATGTCAAAATGATCATACTGGAAAGCAGCTCAACGATTGGGAAATACATCATTAAATTCCAAAAACAAAACTACATGTTGTAATTGAGTACATCCCTGAAAGAAGTAATGATTTGACGTAACATTTCCTATACTACTCATGTTTACACAGCAGCACAAACAGTACTTTTAGATTTAAAAGCACTTGTTAAACCATTTAAAAAGTAAATAAACTCTCAAGTTTTTTAGAAGAGATATTTCTCTATGGAGATCTGCTTCTCCTCAATATACCTTCAAACTGCATGCTGAGGCATAACCCACGTGTTTGTTTCACCTTAGGAAAAATAATAAAACTACATGGAACCAAAAAAGTCTGATGATAAAAGTGATCACTTTCTTGTTTATTACTTTGTTGCTCCATTATTCTGCACTCTCATAGCTCATGCAGGATTTGATATTGTAGATGGATAGTTTAACTTATACAGTTTGAAAAACAATTTCCTGGTAAGGTCAAAGATAGTGATAATAAATGGGACCCGTCTGTCTGAACAACACATTAATTCAAACTCTGTTTGTGTGGAAACTTGCTGCCTGATTGCAGTTTTGTTTGTTAAGAAACAAAGAACCAGCTGTTGTTAAAATAGGTTCCAAAGTTCACAGTGATGGATCATGTTTAGAGTTTGTCAATGAGCAGGACAAAATAATGTGACTTTGGACAGACAGAAGACAAAACGTATGATATGTTTCAAACAGAATGCACAGTATTATTCTAAAATATTGACATGGAAATGATTAAACCTAACAATGCTGCATTTTTATGATTGTAAGTCATGCCATCATACAATAATTAAAGCCAGAAAGAAACTGGTTGTGGTGCACCTACCAAACAAATCAAATATTTACCTTACTAGTGAGGATTAGGTTTTGATATGATGGGATACGAAATTAGGGCTAACCTTTTAAACTGATTTTTATGTGACTCTTATTCTTGGCCTGTATCTCATTTGTCAGTGCACTTGTGTAATCTCAATAGTAAGTCATTCATGTGTGACATACGACCTTTGCCTGACTACTCTGATGAGATTCTGTTATAATCCACTCCTTCATTTATAATCCACATCTCATCCCCTTCTGTGCAACGCTGCTCTCCCACCTGGCTGACCACTAGTCGTCCATTGTTTGCCTCAGTGGCGTAGATCACCCAGAGGCCGTTCTCATCCACAGCTAGGTCAATGTCCGATTTCCCTCCCCAGCGATAGGGCGAGGTGTCATGGTAGTTGGCGTTTGTGATAATGGCCTCGCCGCTTTTGATGCGCGTCCGTAGGTCATACTTGACTATATTTCGTGTTCGTTCTTTGTTGTAAAATACTGCACCATCGTACACAACAAACCCCGTGCCGTCAACTCTGTTGGGCAACCTGTTGAGAGAGAATCACATGAGTGGTACAGAAATCCAGGAGAACAAGTCAATTCATCAACTCTTCATGACACAATCCTACAAGATAGCCTTACTGTGAGCAAGCTGACACCCCCGTGGGACCATTCTGCTATCACCATCCATTTCCACATCAAAAACCAATAAATCAATAAAGCAGCAGATGCTATTTGATCATCCAGGACAGTGGGAGGCGCCCTTACTTGTAGGTGGTGGTGGCTCGGTTCTGTTTGAAGTCTTCCCAGGAGGCATACTCATACAGCATGTCTGTTCGATAAGGGGTCCAGGGCATGACGTACAGACGGTCTCCAGACTGCAGTGGGTCCTTACACCACGCCCCTGCCTGGTGCTCCGCCTCCTGCAGAGAGCTGGCCGCCTGCACCCGCAGCAGAGTTCCAGGACACACAAAGACTGGCACAGAGACAGCGTGTTGGAGCAGAGAGGAGGAGAAGAAGGCAAAAAGGAAGAGATAGAAAATGAAAACGAAGCATTGTAAAAATGAAAGATATCATGGAGATGGCAGGGGAGGGAGAGAGGAAATGGCAAAGGGCCAAAGTACATGGAATATAGAACAGGAGAGAGACATGAGGGGACAGAAGAAAAATGTGAGTAGATAAAAGTAAGTTGAGAATTGAAAAAGGAGACAAAGAGTTGGAGAATGGGAGAAGGGGAGAGGGGGAGGAGGTGAGGTGCAATATCAGATTTAAAATGAAGGAACATATAAAAGCTCATTTGTAGAACATCAGCATTGTGGTCGGAAAGCGTCTGGATATGATAAATGGGAGATTTCTGGCTGCCACCGCGGCTTAGATGTAGTCTCTAATCTAATTTATATTGGCCTACTTTTTATTTGATTGTGCATTTTCTATTTCAAAGACCTCTGCTTCTCTACCCTGTTACTGGGTGGTAAAACAGTAATTGTGGAGCTTGTTTTATTAGGACCCAAATTTGGCTCTCAGTCAAGAGTAATGCCTCAAAGAAAAAAAGCATCCTGGGGATGTGAGGTTGGCCAGGCCTCCCCTTCCTGCAACTCAGCTTCACACACCCACATGCATTTCGCACATACAAATAAAAACACAAACAGTCCCTAATCCAAACGAAATCCAAAAGATGCACACACAAAAATATGTGGGAACCCTTACACACAATCCGTATACCAAACAAGCACACAGAGGATGTCTAGTTTAGGCAGGTGGAGATCATCCACTGGGGATTGGTGTAAATTGGCTGGCTGACGCACTGTGTCCCTGCCTGACAGGGAGAGTGCCCTGGGACCACCAGGCGTGTCAGGTGATCTATGAGGAAAGCTACTGGCATCATCACCACTCTGACATCACGGGGGTACCGGCGACAGAGAGAAAGAGCAAGAGAGGGTGAGTGAGAGAGTTGGAAGTGCTACACGATAAAACAGTAGAGGAGTCCCCATGTCTCCTCTGCCAGCTTATTTATGTGGCTCTCTGGCTTGGGGTTGCGACAGAACCAGGCACCTGCTGGTCACCTCATGATTGAATGCATCTCTGAACTAATTGGACACTGCAGGGGCATTTGGACACAGATGACATATAGCACACATGGATGCACAGACAAACACACACACACACACACACACACACACACACACACACACACACACCAGTACACAGGAAAATAGTACATGACATGCATGCACACACCAACACGCATTCATACACTGTCACACAGTGACTCTTAGATTGATGGATCAGAATAGGCTCAAACTGTCTTGAATATTGCATGGTGTCTGGAGCAGGAGGAGAATCATAACAGAGATGGAAGAGTTACTTCAGGCTTTTGGAAATTCAGCTTTCCCTTTTTGCTGTGTGTCGTGCTGTTGTTGACAGTGGCTGGTGAACTGTGATGCTGGGCCACTTAGGAATTAGCCTATTCTGTCTGAGGGGGTCCAACAGGGATTGAGACTGGCAACAAAACAGGAATCTAATCAAGCACATGCATAAACAAACACTCTGAATGCTCTTCACAGGGAGGAGGCTTGTCATGCTCCATTGTCGAACCAAAATGCTCCCTCGAAAGCCTGAGGTGTTTGCTTTGCAAATATGAACGTGGGTGACTGAAATATGCAAAACAATGTTCAGAGCAATGGTTAAATCTGGCACTTTCAGACAGCTGAACAATGAATTTCTTGACTAACATCCATGCCATCTCTCCCTCACACCACAATCAAATGGCATTTTTATCAATCCAGACACAACATGAGCGCTCCAAAATATTTCAAATAAAGGCTGTAAAGAGTGAGGTGTTATTGGAGTAGAAAGCTATAGAGTGGAAAAAACAACCACTAAAAGTAGGACACTGCCTCAAAAGTACAATGCTACTGTAAATGGAGAAATAAACAGCATGCAGAAAGCATTGCAGTGGCTCTGCATGTAGGTGACCCATACACAAAGCCAGGAACACTCTGCCTCATGGTAGAATAAAGGACAAAGAAACACAAACAGGCAAGCCTCTTCTGTGCAGTCACAAAAAGGATGGCCAACCTGAAAAGTAAGTATTAATGTGGACGCTAGCATCCAACTCAAAAACCATGATACAGTGAAACTGATACGCATTACAATAGCCTACAGTAAAGGCCAGAGCAAATCTGTAATGCAGCTATTCTACGGAACAATTTGCTTCATGGTCACTTAAAGCACATCAATCATAAATACAAAAACAGGATGCCTTAATGAGAGCAAACCACAACTAGTTTGGATTCCACTGGCAGCTACATATAGCCAGTATGACACAAAAGCATCCATATGTGTTGGAGTGCCACTTGACTGAACATATGGCTGATGACTGGAATTTATAATGTAGATGGTATAATGTAGAAGGACAGTCTAAAAGACACGTCTCTAAATTGTGATATTACTGGGTTCATGCTGTGGGTTAAGTGTGTGAACATATAAACACGGTGGTGCATGATTCACTTTTGCTGGTGTTGTATTTATCAATTTGTAGAGGTGTGACCCCAGTGTTTCCCCTAGGATGGAGTTGTAGCTGCGGAGGTGAAGCGATTTTTTTTTGTGTGCGTAGTGCGTAGTATGTCTGAATAGAAAACCCCAACATAACATGTCTCAGCAACATTGCTCTTTTGTCCATGAGCAGGCGTTGCACATTACAATAGTTTTTCCATAGGTTTTTGTGAGCTTTAGAGGAATGTCTTGGTGGTGGCTTGGGGGTTCTCCCCCAAGAAAATTTTAAGTTTTCCAATGAAAAATATGGAATTCACATCATATTGGGCCATTATTTTCACCATACCTCTGAACAAATAGTTGGAAAAGCTAGAGCAGATAATAAATAAACAACACCCAAAGTCTACTGGGGAGGAACTACAACCATTAGATTTGTAGAAAGTAATTTGGTTGGTTCTGTTGCTCCACAGTGATTTTACATTTATGGCACAGCATGTTTTGGGCATCACCCCCTAAGCCTTAACGGCAGGAAAACCCTGTTAATATCACCTGAGAATCATTATAGGTAGGATTGTTCATATTTGCCTTTTGAGTCTTCATTTTAAAGCTTTTGACATTTATCTGTAGACATTAATATAAACAAATAGGCAACATGAGAAACTTCTTCCCTTCTGAGGTGAATTTTATTTGCACATTAAAATCCAAAAAGAAAGTCTCCTCATTAGCTTAAAAGGACTTGTTTGCATAACTAATTAGCTTTACTAACGTCAGCTCCTCCAGTAACCACAGTCCTTTCTTTTCCCAATAACCACTTTTTCAGACTCATCTGACACCTGAAAAATAATTTAGGATGAACCAGTCTGTCCAGGACAGAGCTGTAGGCTACACCAGTTTAGTCTAAGTTTGTACCTGCTGTTCTCAACATTGGACAAGTAGGTAGTAATACAATACAGCTAGTTACTCTATAAATTGAGCTAATGTTAAGTTACATAGCAGCCAAAAGACGTAGCCTACTGTATAAGCTTTCCTGGTCAGCTTTGCAGTCTGGGGGGTAGATGTTATCTAACTTAGCGCAAAGGGGCTTCACTTTTCCAGCAGTTGGGGAAACAACAGACTGGTCTTGAGAAGCTAACACACCGTAACTGACATC
Organism: Micropterus salmoides; assembly: GCF_014851395.1. Taxonomy (NCBI): domain Eukaryota; kingdom Metazoa; phylum Chordata; class Actinopteri; order Centrarchiformes; family Centrarchidae; genus Micropterus; species Micropterus salmoides. Next base: position 21,584,856 of record NW_024040041.1, read on the forward strand.
GTACATTTACTGCCAGAATATTTTTCTCCACTCACGTTCACCGTCACTTTCTGCCGGTCGGGCAATGAAAGACTCTACGCACGCCGATTCGGAGTTACAGTGCTCTTATAGGCTGAAAGCACCTGTCTCGTAGATGTCCTTTGAAGAATGAGGAGAGGAAGCGAGCCAAGCGATGAGTGTTACTATGCTCTCATATTGTGAGTGAAAATTAGTAGCGCATTGATATAATAATGATTGTGTGTGAAATTTTAGCACCACCGCTGCATATAGGAGAAGTACTGGACCCATCAAGCTAACCATTCTACCCACTCTGTTTTATGGTACCATACTGTAAACATTAACATTATATTAGTTGAATTTGTGGACACCATCCAGTGTTTCCCACAGGATTTTGGGCCTTGAACGGGCATGCCCCACATAAGAAAGTTTTGTACATTTTAAAGTTAAATGCATTAATTTGGTGCAAAATTAAGAGGCTATCTATGAAGAACTTGGTACACTTGTAAACAATGTTGTGCTCTTATAAACTATTTGATCGTAAACCTATTGTATAGCTATAAATGGTGATGAAAAAGCAACAAAAGTCAACAAATTTATTTAATGTTTTCCCCAAAACCCTGAATCAAAGAATAGAAGACAGAATATGTAACTTCCACAACATTTTATTGTTGTTTTTTACTTATATTGGACACATGTAATATGTTTTATACTTTCTGTGAATATAATCCAATTAATCTTATTTCCATGCTTTATAGACACCTTATTTTGAAAACCGGGCGTTGTGTGTATCCTCACGTCCTAAATTCATTAAGTCCAACCCGAGCCCAAATTTGTTAAATAATGTTGTATGTGGTTCTCGTATCGCGTAAAATGAAGACTTCACAGCCTCTCTTCAGGTAGGACTCTAATACTGCAATACTTGTCTTTGTAAAGAGAGACAGTGACACGATAATGTCGCTAACCTTCCTGTCAGCTCGCACTGGTCCGTTACAGTCATACTGTATAGAAGGTTACAGTGTATTTACCATAAAGGCTTTAATACGTGTGCACTCCAAATTTAGGCGCGGCTAGCTTAATCGCCTTCTCACAGACGAGTGACAGAAACAGGCCGTTAACGTTACCGTAGTTACCTCAAAAGAAAAGTGGTTGTCTCGAGTCGGATGCCAAAGTGTCTGAGCGTGCGAGTTTACGGTAGCGCGGAGCAGCGCCCACAAAAACACAATGTTAGATGTCTGTAATATATTATGAGATGTAAAAATATTTTTCGGTTCATTTAAACTATGGCGGAGCAAATTAGACTATGGCAGGCCGCCATGGTCTCGTTAAGTAATGGTAAACACTGCCATCGTTAACGGCACTTCACAATTTTAAGATCCTGTTAGACACACATTATGTCATTCATATGTATAATTTCCAAAATAAAGCTCCTGATAGCACAGTAAGTTTAGGCATGAATATAGAGCTTTGGAGGAGGCTGGATACTGTACTGAGTCGTGATTGGCTATAATATAGAGGTAGGAGACAGAGAAGAATGCACAATAGCTATCACTGCCCCAAAATAGTTGTTGTCGGCAATACAATTTACTCTCACTACATGGTGCCCACCCTCCAAGCTACTATGTGATTCTGTTCATTACTTCACCTAACCTTCCAGTCCTGTCCTGAATTGGTAGAAGCCTGTATTCTATTGGGTTCATCATCACAATAACACTGCAGCACATCATAGACTAACAGTCTGTCATCCTTTGCCTTCCTGCTCCATGTTTCTCTGTCTTTCCCTCTCTCCCATATGCGCCTGGCCGGCTGCCCATCAGCAAGCCTCGATTTATTCTAATGAACTGGTCATTGGGTGGGCCCGGTGTCAAAGGTGCTCATCAAAGGCCTCCAGGCAGTACACACACAGAATGAGGATACACACACAGGCCAAACAGAAACAGTGGCCTTCACACCCTGCAAACCCAGCCTAGGGGTTCTCCCCAGCCTTCCCAAACGCCTTCCTGTTTACCAGCTCGTTCTGCCTGTCTCCCTCCCTCTCTCTCTCTCTCTCTCTCTCTCTCTCTCTCCTTTCTAACTGTGAAGATTGATTGCAGCAGTGGGAAGCTGGAGCAGCCAAACCCTAGCAGTAGTCTATAGTACAAGAGGCTATTATGACCACAGTATGAATGAGGTATTAGGCTTTAGGCATTAAGCATTAGGCGTAAATCTTGAGATTAGGCATTATCGTCTGGCTAGAGCAGGTTAGCTGGAGAAAGAGCCATCTGGGATTATGTGAGATAGTTAGATTAATAGATTAATTCCTGTTTTGGTGCAAATGGAAATCTTGGAGTCATGTTCATCCAAGTGAAGCCACCAGGCTGCGTAGACACAACACTACTTTGTCATACAAACTAGCCAGATGGCTAATGAAACTTACCTTATCAGGGATTAGGTAACTATCATACTTTAGCGTGCCAATTACTGCCACACACACACACACACAGGGAAATACTGGTCTAATAATTGAAAAAAAAAATCTCCATAGTGCCTTTTCCAAACACAGGTCAGCTGTTACTTATCAATATATGGCTGCAGTATAAAATGATGTGATAAAATGAGTGTCTCTGAGCAATTTGTGATCGACTGGTAAACACAATTAAAAGTGAGCGCTGACAGCTTTAGGCTAAATTTAGACTACTCATTTTGGTTGTCTTCTGCAATCCATGGTGTTTTCATGTTTGATGTGACAGTGTCATGGTGATCGTTAATGTACAACTTTGATGATCTAAACACCCCCTGCCAATGGTTGGCAGCTGTTTCTAAAGCGGTGTCCTTGTGATGTTTGCGTTTTTGTTTTTTTTTTGCTTTTAGCTACAGGGATCTGAGGGCCCAAGCCTTTGCCCAGTCCTCAGTCATGGCCTGCTCACAGGACTGACTGCTGAGAGCATGCTGCTCTAATTGAATCCCACACCTGTTACTGGCAGGTACAGCACATTGACAGCAGGGGGAAGAATAGAGCATGGCATGGTACCCCACGTCCATGTTGGACAGTTAATTAGCTTTAAGGGTTAGTGAATGTGTAGTGAGTCTCCTTATGGTATGTTGATCTCCATTCATCAGTCCATTAGTGTGTGATTCTGTGTCTTACTGATTATTTTTATGTGTGTGTATTTGTATGTGCGTGTATGTGCGCGTGCATGTGTGTGTGTGTGTGTATGCATGCATGTGTGCAGTTCAGAGAGACAGAGAGGCAGAAAGAGCGCGAAGAAGGATGTGAGCGTTTTCTGTGTGTGCAAACAAGAAGAGAGAGAGGAGTGGAGTAAGAGAGAGTAAATAAGTTATTTCCTGTGAAATGAGAATTAGGAGTGAGTTAATCTGCTGAGGAGTGACATATAGTGACAGAGAGAAGAAGAGAGAAATAAGGAAGGAGGAGGGAGGGGCTCCCATTGTGTTTCCGCTTCCTTTTAGACTACAGTGGAGTCAAGTCATGGGAGTAAAAACACAATACAGTACAATCAACCGTGCACAGGCATACACCCTTAGGACGCACACAAACTCACAGACAATGCACACAGGTACACACTTCCCAGACAGTGGAAGAGGCAGGTGTCAAATTGGCACCTTTATCAACCCAAACATTCACCCCAGAGAATACCCTTCACTGAGACCAAAAGCTAGCAATGGCTAGAGATAGTGTCCACTGAAAGCAAAGTCTTATCTGCCTTGGAGTGAAGTTGACACTGAGTGACAGGAAAGTTGGTCGAGACATGGCTGCAGAGGCTACAGGCTGCAGATACAGTAGACGACAGAGGGGATACCTTATACTGACTGACTGAGGCTTGAGCAGAGGGTAACAGTAAGCCTGCATGGCTGTAACATTAGCCTAGCCTAGCCTGCTACCAACTCTTCCCTTTTTCTCTGAATCAGGCACCCCAGAGGTGCTGCCTCTCCATAAAGGACCTGGAACCAGAAGCTGTGATTTAATATTCACGACCACCTGCCTCACTCACTCACCTCTCTGCACTTTGGCTCTAACAGTGCATGACTTCTGCATGTACAGTCAATCCTCACACTCTCCCTGTGTCACTGAATAGGGTGTCCGCACTTCCTCAGCCACATGATTGTGGCTGTGTATGGTGGGTCATTCCTAATGAGGCGATGCCACCTGACTCATCGTCTCTATAGTGACTGCTCTCCTTCTCTTTCTCCATTTGCAGCCATTCTTTGTGTTTTCCTGTCACACGAAGCAGTGGTTTCTCACTCATTCCCTCTCACTTTACCAAATAACAAGTAGAGAGTTGTTTGTGTGAGTGATGGCTCTGTCCTCGTATGTACGCCCACCCCGCCCTCCATGGAAATACTACGATTGTTCACAGTAGTCTAACACTGCTTCCTTTTTTTGCCTCTTTTCCTTTAGAAGCAAACATACTGAAGGTGAGAAAAATATGGCGGACACCTTGGTCCTGTCAGCAGTGATTAAAGAAATACTGTAATGATGTGAGTAGTGTACTCTGCTACACTGTCAGTAAAAAGGGTGAGAAAAGGGACAGAGGCAGTGATGGGAAGAAAGAGAGGCGACTAACGCCAACATAGTCTTAAAATAGCCTAACGGCAGGTAGGTTGACAGATTGTTGGACATTCATTGCACAGGATCTCCTGCATGTGACATCATCACCGCGCTGTGCACGTCATCCCAATCCAAATCTGTCAATCAGCTGATCAATCAGTGAGGATTAATTGTAACAGACACAGGCAAGATACAAGTCTGGAATGTTAATTCAGCCATAAACAGAGAAAGGAAGTGTATTTAGCAGCAGTGGTGGGATGGATTAAGGTGGGTAAGGGCAGGAGTGCAGACAGAGGAAAGGGGTATCATCTTAGTGTTAGTGGGAGGAAGAGTAGTAAATAAAAATAACCAGTTGGGTAAGGCAGAAGCAGGAGGAGGAGGAAGATGGTTTTCTAGCTTGTTATTCCACTGCAAGCAGGGAGAGTGAGCTAAAATGGCTGCTTGCAGTGGGAGAAAAATGTGAGACAATGATCCATGGTAATGAAAAGCCATGGACACGACAACAGACAAAGGGGTCCATAAACCAGTTAATGGCAACCTCTATAGGAGTTAATTCCTCCTACATACTGATCCAGCCATGGGGCCAGACAGGGAAATGGTGGAAGCAGATGTGAGTAGGGGGGTTCAGAGAGAGTTGAGGAGGGTGGGGACCATAGAGAGGGAGTTAAGGCTCATTCGGAATTGGGCACTTATGGTCATGACTCTCACCGTGACCTTGGGTATGGGTCAGGTCTATCTCTCCTCTTTTAGAAGCTAGTGATTGAGGTGCCGGACCATGCTGATTGGGGCTCTTTAGGAGTGCTTGTACTGAGGCCCTGCTGTATCAGAGGGACCATTACAAGAAGCTGGAGCACTCCCTACAGGGGATACACCTCCCACCCCTATCCCCTCACATCTCCTCCCCCTCTGGAGCCTCATTAAACACGTAAGGAACAAGGAGGGATTGACTGATGAGGACTGGTATGGGGGGGTACACGAATTCACAGTGCATGTGCAATAAAGAAAACAGAGATGTGGTAGTGACAAACTGTAGAAAGAGAGGGAGAAGAAAGGAGGAGGCAGAAGAGTGTAAGAGATGCTCGAAAGAGCCTGCAGCTGCTTGTGATGGCCAGATGTGATCTGAGAGATAAACCAATCAGAGAAAGGCGAGAGAAAGAGGACAAGAGAGAGGGAGGATGAGAAACACAACAGAGAAAAATAAGCAGCGATAAGTTGGGAGACAGAGAAAAGGAGTTAAATGGAAGTGTGATTAATTGAAGGAAGAGACAGAATGAGAGAAGGACACTGAAGCACCTGGAAATGGGTTACTGTAAAAATTATACTGAGAGCAACTTTGGCCAGATACTATGTTATCTAAACACAATGTTTTGCTTCGAGATTACAGCAACAACAAACTTTGAATCGGTCCCAAGAAACTAAAAAAAGGGGGAGAGATACAGTAGGGGCAAAAGGAGCTGCTGAGTAATGTAAAGAGGGAGAAGAGATTTTTCTTAGATCTGGAAGAACAAATAAATTGCAGTAGCAAAATGAGTGAAAAAACTGTAGAAATGTAATGAGAAATGTGAAGTGTCAGGTGTACGTGAGGCAACAGTGTAAATAAGAAGATGAAAGGGATGGAAAGACTTGCCAACCATGAGGTGATATGAATGTATGTCTGTAAGTTTAGGCTGAGATGTGCTACTTTGTACAGGAAAGGAATGAAGTTAATCTCTCGTTTATCTCTCATAGATACTGGACTGACCTCCCATGATGCCTTATTGTGTGTCTGTGCGAGTGAGTGTGTGTGCATGCGTGCAGGTCAGGCTGGTGTCATCAGAACCAAGGAGGAAATCTAGAAGGATTTTAGAGTTTTGGTTATAGGTCAAAGAGAGAAAGAAAGAGACGGGCAGAGGAGGCGATTAGAGAACGAGAAAGAAAAGGGAGGGATATCAACATCAAACATGACCACTACACAAGGTGCTGGGTTAGGCAGGGGTATGGGGGGTAGGAGGGGAGACAAGGGAGGAGGAGAAGGTAGGAAGGGGCGAGCTGTG